>NC_054848.1:83397414-84041997 GCF_018345385.1 Vulpes lagopus
CCACAAAATCACCTGGCTATGCCGGCGGCAAGTTTTTGGGTTGTAGTGCCAAAGTGTGGAGAGTTGTTTGTTTTAATCATGGGAAACTTCATAAAATGCATTGAGGGCAATACTCTAACACAGAAAAAGGCCAGAAGACTTCATGACGCTTTCCTTTAGTGAATAAATCACCAGCACCATCTTCCACTTAACAAATAATAATGTGAGAAGGATGTAAAAAAGCACCCATCATCTACACACTTACCTCACTGTTGTTCAAAATCAGGATACAAAAGGTATTTTCCCTTACTACAATGAGGTGTGTACTGAGGCCCAAGTTTCACCAGCTATATATGACTTATTTGCACACCAGGCCACCTATGCCTGTATGGTTGCTAGGCTACATAAGCAATAACAATGTCACAGAGAAGCAGCACACTAGTGTAACTAGCACACAAGCATCTCTTTGAGGCCATCACAGTGCTGTGGGACCTGGAGGCTGACAGCACAAAAACCATTTTTTCATAGATTCTATTCTATGAGAATGACTCAAAGACCCACTAATGCCTGAAGCAAAGCAAAGAATTTGGTGTTAATACCTTGCAGCAATCCAAAGTCTCACTATAAGACATGTTTACTAGAATTGTGTGTTATATGCTTACAGAAAGTATACAGAATGGCAAGGCAATCTACATAGGCTGTTAATCTCACTACTTTCCATTACTAGAGAGCTGGTCAGCATCTTCTGGCAGGATATTGCATAATACAGTCAACTGTGCTCTCCCAGCATTGCATGTGGCTTTGGGTCACAGTGTGGATTATCTGTAAAATGAAACAGATAGGGGAAAGGCAAGAATCATCAAGACTATCACAGACCTTATTTAAAAAAAAACAACTAATATTAGTAGGCCTGGACTCAAGTAGAACATTTCATATTTGCCCATCCACTGAACATTGCAATGATCATAAAGCAATATGGCTGATCCTGTCCATTGATAGCATCTACCCTTCCTTGTGAGCCAAGCTGCAAAGTAGATCCAGCCTGATTCCTTATTTTCCAAGCCTGAGGACAAAGGCAATACTTCCAGTCCTTCAGAAATTTCCTTTAATCCACAGTCTGAAACTACAAATTCTTGATGGCCCTCCGTGAGGTTCTATTTTGCTGAACACTGTGCTATGACATACGCTACAGAAATATGAGAATTGCTGACTGCTTTACAAATCGGTGATATATAATATATATAATATATAAAGTTACCTTAGGAAGACCAATATATTGTCAGGTATTTTTACTAGCAACACAAAGCTGAAAACTACCACTGATCTCTACCCATCCACACATTCAAAGTCAAAACTGAGGTGGAGGTGGCTGGAGAGATTCAAGAGACTGACCAAATCGTCACAACAGCTCTCTCACTGCTCTGTGGTTCTGTTAATTAAAACAGAAATGACGTTTGATAACTGCTGACACTTGAAAAACACATAATAAGAAACCAACTGCATCTGACCAACTATGTGTTCCTTCCCATTCCTTCACATCCATGCTTTATAGTGGCACCACCATCCTCCTGGTTCCCAGGCTTGTAAACTCTGAATTACATTCAAAGCCTCTCCCCAACTTCACTTTCCCTAGCAATGGGAATTTGGTCAATCTTTTTTTTCTGCAATGCCTCTTTACTTACATGCAATCGGCTAATTTCAGGTCCTCCCCCAAAAGCTATCTCATCTATCTTTATATTTGATCCAAACTCTATAAACCAACGTGTCTTCTCCTTTCTCTCAAATTAGATACAGTTGGGAATAGATGAAGAGGGGAAAGGGAAGGTTCTTACACTTCTGATCAAATTTCATAGCCATTCCAACTGAGCTGTTGAACAAACTTTTCCTGAGCACAAGAATAGCTAGGCACAGAGCCAAGAAAAGAAGAGGCAAGGATGGCAGCCAAGGAACAGGTGAGCTGCAAGCTTTCCACTCCTACACAAAACCTGGCCTTGGAGTGCGAGTCCCTCCGTATGTTGATAATTTCTTCCACTTCTTGATTTTGCAACATTCCTATATTCATTAACTCTGCCCTTCGGGTGCCTCTCCTACTTTTCCAATGTCAGTCTTCCTAGTACCTTAGGAACCTCAAGCCTAGCTGGTTTCCCTTACCATGAGATTATTCTCCTTCAAAGTCATCTAACGTCCTGGAAGAGTCTTCTGCCAATACTGTTCTCTTCCTCACACAGGAAACTATATATAATCAGATCCAGTATCTCTTACCCAGCCTTCTCAGAAGGTTCCCAAGAGAAAAAGCTACTTATAATTTCCTTTAAGTTTTCTGATCTTTGAGACCAGAGGAAGGGGAGTGGTATGGAGAATGCTGGGGGTGAAAGTTGCTGGCTGAAGACAGCTGCTGGGAATCCCCAAGTGCTATGGCAAGGGGTGTGGTGGTGAGCAATGAGTTCAAGAAACACCAGGAAGACTTCAAGATCTACTGGTCATGCCAGACTCTTCACCAATAATTTCTGTACCTTTGCCATTTCATAATTGGCTCAAAAGCCATCCTCTTCCTAAAAGCCCTTTACCTAACCACTCCTTTATTCCACGGCATCACCACACTGACATACTGTTTTCTACTTTTTAATTTCATCTACAATCACATATATAGTGCGTTGTCAGCATTTTAAGGGACTTTGATGTTTGTGTCATACCTTGAACAAGACTGCAAGGTCTGTGAGGATAGAACGACTTCTTTGGTTTCCCACCATGGAACTCAGCATAATGTATATGCTAAAAGGAATAACGGGTTTTTTTTTTCCCCCAGTGACATATAATTTCCACCCAGCTCTTCAAAACTCACATTTTTAAGGTTGAGCAGGTTTGAAAGTATGATACATTAAGAACTGCAGAAAATACACCCACACTAGATAGAAAAGATGCCACTTATTGTTGGACCAAACATAAAATATGCTCCACCCAACCAACTGCACTATTACACCATACTTCTTCCTTCAGGCTCTTTTATTTCTACTACATAAACTTGTGGCTCATTTCTGCTCTTAGCAGCACTGTAACTATAGAAGCTCAACTCTAAATAAGTTTACTGTTGGGGAATCTGCTCTTTCCACCTATACAACCACTGGCTTCCCACACCATCTCCAGTGTCCTGTGAGCAACTGCCCAATTACTGATTGCAGAAAGACAGCTTACACATTGAACGTCCATTCTTGGCAGACCCTGGCTTTTACTGCTGGTCCTCACTAAGCTTAATTGATTCAGAACAGTATCAAAAAGAGACATTATTACACAAGTTCGGGGTGGGGGGGAAGACTATTGAAGAGAATTTAAATGTAAAAGCCCTGGTCATTGTGCTGTTTTAAAACAGGCAAGCATGTGTGACATTGAGAGAACAGAATAACGCCTATTGAAATAGGGAACTTTGACCATCTTATTGCAAGGTTTTAGCGTTTCACACATATACATTCTCAGAAAGTAAGATGGTCTATAAATGGGAAACATAACTGACTTCAAAATTATAATCCTTTGCAGTAATAAGGTGTAGTGTTTTAAAATACAATCACAAAAAGTGTACAGTTTTCTAAAGACAACAATGTGAATGCTAATATTTCTCTGAGAAACACAGGGAAAAAAAACCTACTCATGCATATGGGCTAACAGAGTATTTTCACTTGCTCAGTAGTGGTCTTTCTTCTCATTGGACTGAGAGATCCCCCAGCAAAGATTCCTTCTTGGTTGTCTCTCGCTAACTGGGACCTGAATGCAGCACAAATACAATTCATAAGCAAGGAAAATTATGAGCTAGATTATCATTCTCTTTGGCCATATGGGGGAGAAGGTAAAATAAGCATTGAATTTTTCTTTTTAACTAAATATACTTTGTCCTATATACACCTTTATGCATGAATACAAAAATAATTTTGTAATTTATATTCCTACATCCTTCCATTTCAGTCACTGGCTGTATTTACAGCATAAATGACAACTGGGGGCGTGCTTTCTTTCTTTTCTCTCAGTAAAGACAGGACACCAGACTGCCTTCAAATGAAAATCAACATTGTTGAAAAACAATCCATGTAATACCTTCAAAAATGCTCAACAATTTTCCAGACAATATGTGTTGGGGTTTTTTCTTGAAGAAGAAGAAGAAAAACTATACATTATGACCACTATGCTAGCATGGATGAGGAACTCTGTAGTGGCATAATAGCATCATCTGCAATAGACAGATAAACCTTTGAACTATTCTGATCAGTCTTCATTTAAAAAAAGATAGAATTCAAATATAATAGCTTGTGTTTAAATGCTGTATTAATATCACTTTGACCCAACCTTCATTCTCAAATCACCTTTTTAACTCACATGTCATAGGACTGCTACCATTCTGGTGAAACAAAGTGCCTGCTTCATCTTTCAAAAACAACCCAATTCCTCCCAAGCATGCTGGAAAACAGTAATTTGACTACTGTGACAAGACAAGAAAAGAGTTAACTGTTCAAACACCTGACTGGAGTCTCTCAAGAACTGCATATCCAGGAGTGGATTTTTTAAATTATATTTTATTCATTGCAATGGAAAACCATATTATTGATGTTAATAGTAAAGTATCTTTAATGTGCCATGGTCTATACAAAATGTAGTAGTGCATTAACTTCAAAGGTGGCAAGAAGATTAAAACAAATAGTTCATGGGACATGACATGCAATACAGCCTTAAAGATATAAGACTGAACAATCCCAGTGCCTTGGCAGGATCCTTTTATATTTCTTTGTTAATGAGGGAAATTTTAAAATCCAATCCAGCAAGCGTAAGTGTAAGGAAAAGCTTTTAGAATCTTATCACAATGTGTTATTTAGTGAGCTAATCATCAAAGCATTTTTTATGGCAACAGAAGGGAGATTTACTTATCAAAATCAATACAACTAACTTTAAGAGACCATATTATGCTGCTTTTAACTCCTAAAATATGCCCCTTGTGTTTAACATTTCTGAAAAAAAGACCTAAAATCATACCACCCGTTTCCAAGAGTCGCCCCTCCCCCCACCTCAGACTGAAACCATCCCAAGAACCTGGGACTCTTACTAGGATCTTGGCACCATTCAATCTCCTCGGTGCTAAGTTAGAAAGAACATGACAAAGCCTGGTGACATGGAAACAGGAAGTTCTCCACTGGAAACTGGCAGGGAAAACTGCCATTCCCTTACAGTTACCGGATGACTTTACTGAGGTCCTCACTTCTCTCTCTAACCCAGGAGGGGTCTCAACGTGTGGTCCTGAGAACTGTGGCAGCATCACCAGGGAGCTTGTTAGAAATGCAAATTCACGGCCCCACCCCAGACCGACTGAATCAGAAACTCTGGGAATGGGGCCCAGCAATTTGTGTTTTAACAAGCACTCCAGGAGATTATGATGTACTCTAAAGTTGGAGAACCACTCCTCTTCAAACTTTAATGTGCAGAAGAATCACCTGGGGAGCTTGTTAAAATGCAGATTCGAATTCAACAGGTCTGAGGAGCGACCTGAGAGCCTCCATTTCACAGCAGCTCCTAGGTCAGGTCTTCTGCAGACCACACTGCGAGGGTTTCCGAACCCGGTTGTTAACCAAAATTACCCAGGGTGCTTATAAAATATGGGTTCCCAGGCACCACCCCAGATCAAATTAATCTGAGTCTCCGGAGAAAGGGCTAGCTGAATACTGCACGACCAGCGGTTCTCTGCCTCAGCTGCACGTTGAAAATCACCTGAGGAGCTTTTAATAATCCTGATGTCCAGGCCCCATCCAAGACCAATTAAATCGGAATATTTAGGTTGTGACCCAGGTCTCCACATTTTTAGTAATTCCCCAGTGGTTCCAATGTGCGGCCCAAGGTGAGAACCGCTGCACTGGTGTCTAACTGCCTCCACACCTGGCACAGTGGATCCCTTTATAGTAGCAAATGTTTTTCTTGTAACATGGCTATCTGGGTTCCCACATATTAATCCAAGAGCTCTGATTTTGAATAGTAAAATGCATCTCGGTCATTTTTAAAATGTCTTAAACCTTATTACTGTAGGCACATGTGCCTATACAACTGAGACCAAGGATTTAGTAATGCAGGCCTAACTTTTAACACGAATATTAGGGGTCTTCCATTAAACAAGTTTTCACTGTCCTCCCAAGCTGTAGCTACTGCTACCTCTGTGCAGCGAGGTAGGTATTCCAACAAACAGCAGCCAACAGTAAAGAATTTGTATCCACACAGCCTGTTCATATATTGAAATCCTCTCCCCAAACCTGAAACAGAGGAAATTTCTAATAACCATTCAAAATGGAAGAGTGACTGATCAATCTAGAACTTTTGACCCTGTAAAAGGCAGATTTCACTAGTTACAGACATTTTGACAGAAAAGGTTCTCGGAAGGGATGAAAGTGATGTGCTTTTTACACAGGAGAATCTGAACTCTTGAAAGCATGTCTTCTGGTGTCGGGGTGGAGGGCGGGGGGAAGAGACAAGACCTAAAACATTGCCACTAATGACATGACACTAATAACTCAGGGGAAAAAAAGAAATATGTCTATTTATGGCTTATGTTCTCTAGCACAAAGCCACTAATAAGTACACAAAGCTATTAAATATGTAGTATGTAAAACAGAAAATGTGTGGTGGTTACTAAGGCACTGTCAAGTGATTACAGTTATTTTACTCCCGTGATCAAACACTGCTTTTAAGACATTTTCTTGAATTTTCCACAGTACACCTCAAAAAAGACTGTAAAATAAATGAAGAGAAGATGCAGTCCTCTTTCCACTTAAGTAAACATGCGTTCTCCCCTTGGTCATGTTCGGTGTCTCTTCTAAGTTGTTTTGTTGAACACATGACATATTCAAGGCCTACTAAATGATAATGGTTATTCTTCCATCATCGTTTCAACACATCCCTAGTGGTAAAAAAATGTGTCATATTTGGTCTGTTTAATTCCCCGAAAAGAAATCCAGTGGGTGGGGTATTCGAAGACAAGCAATACCTAAACACATGTGCAAAGTAGCCACTGTTAAGATGACATTTTCAAAAGCATTTTCTGTATGAACTGGTCAAGCTCACTTTCCTTTTAAACTTCTTGTTATAGTCATTCAGTTAACCCAAACTCCCTTTAAAATGTGTGAAAATAGCACCTCCTGAAAGTGTGTTCTCATATGCTTTGGAGCAATGGAGCGTGAATAGTAAAATCGCCTTTGCCAAACTCATGTAACTGAACAGGAGTCAATTTTTGCAGTCCCATGACTTTGCAGAGCCAACCTATGTATCATCCCACAACTGGCTTTAATATATCATAGACATCCAAGAGAAGGCAGAAAAGTCACAAATAAGTGAATCAAGCCAATAAATATTTCATAGATTTTTTTTTTTTACATAGCAGACTTTTTAAAATGAATCTGACATCTTAACCAAAAAACAAATTGGCTAAGCCAAGGTGTGAGTTTAGGATTTAAGCTCCTACAATTAAAACTATGAAATTTATAAAGACAGTTAATTTATTGGGCAAAGTGTCAGTCTGGATGCTCTTTCATGCATTTTTTATGAATAAGTGCCCAAAGATGAACCAAGTCTGAACGAAAATGCACAGATCACAGAAGAGTGGCAAAAATACAAAATTAAATACATTTAAAGTATTAAAGCCAAAGAAAACAAACAATACAAATTTACAATTTCCAGGACACTTTATTGCAATTTCCACTTTACATATTAATTTAATATTTTTAGTCTAGGCAGAAGTGTTTATACTTATTTAGTAATAGTCTAATCACCTAATCTCACAAGATGAAAAGAAGTTTAAAAAGAACATCAATTCAGGTATTTACGATATGGGGACAAGGGGCACTCGTCTTAGCAAGGAAAATGGTTGATGGTTCTCAGCATAAGTTTCACTGAAATTATCCTCCATTATTTTTGTTGTTGTTGATGCAATGTACTCATAATAAAAACAATTGCCCTCTTTGTCATTCTGCCCTTCCTTGGGCTTTACATTCTGTCTAGCATTTAACTCAAAAAGTCAGTTTACACTCAGTTTACACATTAAAAAAAAAACCATATGCCCCATCTCCCACACATCCAAATGGACAGGGATTAGAATTAACCTGCTTTTAGCTGTAACAGTGCTATTTTAAACAATTTCAACCACACACTTGAAGGGTAAAATACTAAAAGTACAAGCCAAAAGAAAACATAAAAATTCCTACACACTTACTGTTGGATTAACTATTTCTCAAATCGTCAAGCCTAACATAGATTTCTAGAAAGTGAAATCGACACAAAAGCGAATACACGCTTTATGTACAAACTGACAGTGACTCTATGGGGACAGCTCTTTTTGAATGAGCTGTTACCCAGACGGTGGAATTAAGGGGTGGGGGGGGGGAAGGTCTCACTCTTCAAATGTGAGAGAACTGGCGGTGCGCTTCACTAGAAACACATTTTAATGGGTATGTTTGGATAAAAATAGGTAGTAATGGGAAAATGTGTGTGTTTTTTTTCTTTTTTCAAAAAACGAAAACAAAAACAAAAACAAAAACCAACCTTCTCCTTCCCCAGGGCAGAAGGAAACCCGAAGGAAAATATGGGTAACCTCATAAGCTCCGGAGCTAAGTTCCATCACTTAGGCAGCACAGAAGTTGGATAGTTGCTATTTTTCACCCTGCAGTGGGATAGTAACTCTCCCTGCGCAAGGTACGCGGGGCGGGAATACTGGCGGGGCTTTCACGTGGGGTAAATGGAAACCAAAGTGAGGAGAGGTCAACACCTAGAGTAATCCAGTTCCCCAAAAGAAGGGCGGTGGGGACGGTGGCGAAGGCGAGAAGGGAAGGGTCAAAACTCTTCGAAGTTATCGCAAAGAGAAAGCGAACACTTTTGGGAACCAGCGAGCCATCTCTTGCAAGAACACCCTGCTCCAAGTGTGGGGTGCTTGCCTCGGAGGGCAGAAAGCGCGGGGTGCCCTTACTTAGGTCGAGTGGCTCCGGGGACTGGGGCAGAGAGAGGGGCAGGGGCAGCCGCCGCCCGGGAGGCGGACTCGTACTTTGCTTCAACTCTGAGCCCCATCCCGAGCGCAAGGGAGAGAGTGGCGGAGGGCATGGTACTCACTAGGGCTCGTTGGTGAACCGGGGGGTCCGGGGCTGCTGGTATCCGTACAGGTGACAGTAGAGCACATCGAAGCAAAAGCAGCACATCTCCGCTGACACCACCATCTTCCGGGAGCCGGGCGATGAGGACGAGGCGGCGGACAAGGAGGGTGAGGAAGAGGTGGCGGCGGCCGGGGTAGAAAGTAGGGTCCCCACTCCACAGCTCGGAGGTGGCGACAGGGAAATCCCCCCGCCGCCGCCGCCGCAGCCCTGGGGGGGAGAGAGGGTACAGCCACTGCCGCTACCTCCTCCAGATAGACCTCCCAGCCCGTTGAGCCGCGTGCCGGCGCCTCCTAGTCCCAGCTCCCCAGCTCGGCACTGGCTCTCTCCGCTGCAGTGGGAGGAGGAGGAGGCGCCACCACCGCCACCCGAGCCAGAGGGGGGCGAACTGGACAGTTTCTGCTTCTTCACCCCGCAGCAACCCGCCGCCATCTTGGAACAGTCTCCCCCACGCAGCGCTTCCGATCCATAAGTGAGGCGAGCTGGCGGCGGGGGCGAGCACGCTGCGGCCCCGGCCGCCGGGGGCGCGCCAGGGGCTCGCGGGGCGCGCGCGCGCGCCACTACCCGGCCGGCCGCCCGGCCACACGGCTGCCGCGCGCGCGCCCTCGGCTCGGCGCGCGCCCCGCGCTTTCGCCGCTTGGCACCTAGCGCCTGTCCCGCGGGACTCGCGCCTCCTGGGAGCCGCAGCCTCGAGCCCCGTGGCCCTCAGAGGATGGATGAAAGACGGGAAGCTCTGTCGAAAGGAAAGACAAGGAAACAAGAACGCGAAAGCGGAGAGTAGGAGCAAAGGAAGGAGGGGGGCACGCCCGGGGAGGAAGAAGGGAAAGGAAAACTAGTTGCGGGAGGGAGTCCGAAGTTAAGTGTCTGAGTCCCAAAGCACACAGCTCGATGACCCACACTACACAGAGTGTCAGTGACACTTGAGCCGAGTTACGTGAAACCTGAGCCACCGGCCTCAAATACGCTGGTTTCTGAACTGCCGGAGCTGAACAAGCAGGTGCTTGGAGCTCCACACCTGAGACCGCCCCTGTAAAGTGCGTACAAACCAGTCGGGGGAAATGGCCACACTGCGGTCGCTTTAATACCCACCTAAGCACGCACCCGGGGTCTTCCAAGATTATGGTAAAGGGCAATAATCTTTCCTTATTGACAAACATTCAAGCCTGGTTGAATCTATATACTCCTCCCTTGTCCCTCCCCCCCCCGCCCCCCACCTTTCCCTCCCAGCCCCTTGCAAATGTTTTCGAAAGCAAAAAATAAAGTCCTAACCAACACCTCCCTAGTTCAAAGATGTTGGTCGTGCTCTGGAACTTGCTGCGGTGGGTTATTGTGTGTGTGTGTGTGTGCTGGCTTGGGAGCAAAGCAATTCGAAATATATCTGTAGTCAGCACAGATCTTACAGGTAAATAGGGCAAGTAGTATCCTTAGTCACAAATTCAAAGGTTTTGTTCAGGTATAGAATTAGATAGCTCTTAGTATTCATTTAAAAAAAATTCTCAATCAAAGAATGCTTGAATGAATGAGGAGGCGTGTGATTGAGTCAGTCCCATTCTGGGCACCTAAGACAAATCAAGTGTTACATTCATAGAAATTAGCCTGTTAGAAACAGAAAGTGTGAATTATTTGCGTTGTGTCTACACCATACCAAAACATATAGACAAAGGCAGGTGTCTGTAGATTTGAAGACATCAGAGAATTAATTGATTTTTGTCACCTTTGAGCTAAATGTGTGGGATCTTGCAAATAGCTAAAGGCTGTTCATTCCACTCACGAGAAAAGTTTATTCATGCAACGAATATTGAGCCTCTGCACCATCCTATGTGCACCACACTGTACTTATGTCGAAATCCAGGAAGTATACTTCCCACTCTCAAAGAGTTTATGAATTAAGCCAGATCTGTGTACACAATCCAACAAATAACTACTATTTATCGAGCACTTCTTGGGTGCCAAGTACTATGACTCGACTTACCCCATCACCCTTCAGAATGATATATTACTTCATTTGATCCTCACAGTAACCCTCTGAGGTTGCTCATTTACAGATGGGGAAATTGAACCTCAGAAGTGACTTCCTCAACATCACCCACATAGAGAGTGATGGAGTGAGGATTTAAACGACTGATTTCAACAACCATGCCATTGTGCTATACTGCCTCTCAATGTTACTATGTGATACCAAGGTTAGCGATGGATACAAGATGGTGATGTTAAAACTACAGTGGGTGGGATGGAAGTTAAACAAAAATAAGAACTTCATAATTAGGGAAAGATTGAGAAACACTAAATATTACCAAGTAAAAATGAAAAACCTTAATCTGTTTGCAACTGGGTCAAATACAGTATCAGACAATAGGTACTGATTTACTCACCACTCCACTAAAAAGTGAGCACTTCTGGAGTAGAAAACGAGTGCCATTCAATATCACACGACAGTTTAGCAAAGGAAGCAAAGTAGGATACCATGGATGGCTGCTTCTGCTAAGGGAATTTAGGAAAGCAGAATGTAATCTCCCAATTTAGAATTTGGCCAGGAGACAAGAGTCTAACGCCCCTACTTTTGTGAAAATAGCAAGGAATCTTTAATAAGCACCATAATCCTGTCCTTATTTTCTGCACTTCATCTAAAAGACACATCACTATCATGGATATCATGGCAGCCTAAGGGACTGATGCAATGGGAAACCCTAAGACAAGGACATCCCAGCTGAATAACAAAAATAGCTTTTCCCCCAAGGATGTTAAATGCCAATTTCGAACCTCACAAGCATAAAGAAATTAGGCAAACCCAAACCTGAGCTTTGCAGAAAATACACCATAACCTGACCACCAGGAGTTACTATCTGAAGCGCTCTGTTGTATTGGCTGGCTAAAAATGGGAGAAAAAACACTCTAACCTTTTTCTCTGTGTTAACTTCTCCTGAGCCTGGCTCATCTCCTGTATCAACCTTAAGCCTCAACATGCTTTGCAAATTCCCTGGCAAGTAGTGGTGGTGGTGGTAATGCCTCCTTTTAGCCTTTGAGGAAATGCCTCTTCTTTCCTCATTTTCTTGCAAAGTCACCAGCATAGAAGTAAATGTATTTCATTCAAACATGAGTGAAATCTACAGATCAGATTCTGTGAAAATGGTGTTGTGGTTACTTTCTTATTTGCTTGTTTGTTTGCTTTTACATCTAAGCAAAGTGCACACTAGATGGAAAAACTGACCTTGCTCAGGCTTCTCTTGACTTGAAGTGTAAAGGTCAAAGTATGATAGAGCACATGTGTTTCTACCCGCCACTAACGCTGGAGTGAAGTGATAATACCCTCCAGAGGAAACGTTAAGGTATCTTCTGCTTTTTGTAACCAACTGTCAACTGGAAGGTAAAGATTCCATATTTCTTTTAAATAAAAGTAAATAGGCCATAGTCTCTTTGTCAACAAAGCACATTCAAACTATAAGCACTTCTGCATCTGCCTCTAAATTGCTATTAACTAACCCTTGTCAAATGTTTTGTTATACAACTGTGAAAAACTGCTTGAACAAAGGTTATGCACATTATTTGCTATGTGGTGAAGCTGGAAATTGAATTTAACCCAGTAGTTACTGATTATTTTATCATTACCTCAATGTATCCACATGTTTACAAATATAGTTATTTTTTTATTTCAGGAAAAAAAGAGAATTGTTGTAATTCAATCAGGTAGTGAATACATGCTAACATTGCAAAATTATTTTCTTAGGTTTCCAGGGGTGTGAGTGGGACGAAGAATGTGCACATAGTTCAATGAGAAAAAACTTCCATTTATGCCCAAACAAGTGTTATTTTTATCCTCTGTCATCAAACTTTCTCAACTGTCATCCTTGAACAACTGCAAAATGTAATATTATTAGCCACCACTTTGATCTAACCTTGTACACATATAACACATGGTTGTGGTGGTGGAGGTGGTGATTAGTTCCCTTTTATAGTTGAATGAATATGCAAATAAATACCAGGATTCTTTACCTACTTTTCAATTCAGACTGATAAAACACATTTTCTTTTCTTTTCTTTTTTAAATAGATTTTATGTATTTATTTACGACACACACACACAGAGAGGCAGGAACATAAGCAGAGGGAGAAGCAGGCTCCCTGCGGTAAGCCTAAAGTTGGACTGGATCCCAGGACCCCAGGATCATGACCTGAGCCAAAGGCAGATGCTCAACCACTGAGCCACCTAGGCATCTCACATTTTGTTTTCTTCGTGACAAAACAAATCTTCCCTCCTGGAATCTTTCTTGACCTAATGAACAAAACGTTAATAAGCCAAAGGACCAGGATCTACTTTGGACCATTTTCTACTTGTTTCATTTATATCTTCTATTGTCAACTAGAGTGCAGACTAATTGAATGCTGTCTTGTTAGCTATTTCCCTGAGGCAAAATTGTATAAACTCCTTAATGAGATTTAGATATGCTAATATCTACAACAAACATGGGAGAATTAACAAAACTCACTAGTTGTAGATTGGAAAGGGAAGCTTTATTGGGAGGAGATGATCACAGAGTATCCTGTGGCCAGTGGGAGGAGTCAAGTACACCTAAAACAGGAAAGTGTCTACCATAGTTTGGATACTCTTGCTTGACTCTTTTTCTCTTTTCGCTCTTCTTTAAAGACTTCATCTCCTCTTCTCTAGGCATATAATGGGGCACAAAAATGTATAAACCACAACTGTGCCCCCACTTATAAATTTAATTATAGACATTTAGTTATTTTTTTCTATAACTACTCTCATCATGTTCTGGAACTCCTACTCCAGTTGTCGGTGCACTTATAGACAGGTGAGACATAACGTCAAATAAAATATAAAAATACATTCTGAAATAAAGTCCCTTCTTTGCAAATATTAGTTTAAAGTTAAAACTCCCCCAGGGCAGTGAGGAGAGGAGGATCTGAACCCCATAACCTTGGCTGGATCCTGGCTGAAGAGTAACTCATTGAGCCCCACTCTAGCCATTGGCTTAAAGGTCCATAATTTACAGTTTACTCTCTCACTATGGGCAATGCACAGTGATTGTGGCAGGTACCCAGCCATCTCTTCTTATTTACTTACTGGAACAATTTCACCATCTCCCAGAAAACCCCATGCCAAGATGAGCACTGGGTGTTATACTATATGTTGGCAAATCAAACTCCAATAAAGAAATATACAAAAAATTAAAAAAAAATTTTATAAACCCCTACCAATAAGCACTTTCCATATTCCTTCCACTCCCCCTACCCCTGGAAACCAACAGTCTACTTTCTGTTCTTATAGATTTGCCTATTCTGGACATTTCCTATAAATGGAATCCTACAATATCTGTCCTTTTGTGGGCTGCCTCATTTTACTTAGCATACTGTTTTCAAGGTTGTTTCCTTGTCACAGCATCTATCAGTACATCATTCTTCTTTATGGCCAAATAATACTCCACTATGTGGATATACTAGATTTTATTCATTCATCGCTTGACTAAATAGTTGTTTCTATTTTTTGGCTATTATGAATAATTCTGCAGTGAACAGTCATGTATGACTTTTTGTGTGGATGTGTGTTTTTGTTTATCTTGTGTATGTATACCTAGTGGTGAGAGTGCTGGGTTATGGTGACTCTACATTTAGCCTTTTGAGGAACTGCCAGACTGTTTCCAAACTGGCTGCACTATTTTAAAAGCCCCCTGCAGTATATGAGGCTTCCAATTTGTCCAAATCCTTGTCAAGGCGAGTTATCATTTTTAAAAATACATTATTGTAGCCATGCTAGTGGGTATTAAGTGGTATCTCAATGTAGTCTTAAAAAAGACTGTATTTTCAAGTAATCTCTACACCCAATGTGGGGCTCAAACTCATGACCCAAAGATCAAGAGTTGTGTGCCGCACAGACTGAGCCAGCCAGGTGCCCCTCAACGTAGTCTTGATTTGCATTTCTCTAATGACTAACAATGTTGAATATCTTTTCATATGTTTATGGGCCATTTGTGTATCTTTTTTGAAGAAACATTTTTTAAATCCTTTGCCCATTTTTAAATTGAGTTATTCACCTTATTATTGAGTTATAAGAATTATTTTTATATTTTGGATATACCAGTCCCTCATTGGACCTGTCATTTTCAAATATTTTCCTCCATTCTGTGGGTTGTCTTTTTCATTTTCTTAACATTGTCCTTTGAAACAAAAAAAGGTTTTTAATTTTGATGTAATCCAATTTATCGTTTTTTGTCGTTCTTTTGATATTATGTATAAGAAACCATTGCCAGATGGTCATGAAGATTTTCACCTGTTACCTTTTAAAAGTTCCCATTTTAGCTCATATATTTTGGTCCTTGATCCATTTTGAGTTAGCTTTTGTATATGTTGTGAGGAAAGGTTCCAAATTTATTCTCTTACATGTGGATATCCGGTCATCCCAGTAACATTTGTTGAAAAGACTCCTTCTTCCCTATTGACCCTCCCTGTTGAAAGTTTTGGCACCCTCCTCAAAGAATCAATAAAAAATCAATAAAAGGATTTATTTCTGGACCTTCAATTCTACTCTATTGATCCATATGTTTATCCTTGTGCCAACATTACACTGTCTTGATTTTTTTTTTTTTACACTGTCTTGATTACTGTAACTTGGTAATACATTTTGAAACTGGGAAGTATGATCCATCTAAATTTGTTTTTCTTTCAAGATTGTTTTAGATGTTCTGGGACCCTTGCATTTCCATATTAATTTCAGGATCATCTTGTCAATTTCTGAAAGGTGCCAGCTGGGATTTTGATAGGGGTTGCACTGAATATAGATAAATTTGAGAAATATAAACACCTTATCAATATAAGGCTTCCAGCCCATGAATATAGGATTTCCTTCCATTTATTATGTTCTTCTTTAATTTCTTTCAAGAATACTTTATTGTTTTCAGAGTCAATTTTGCACTGTTTTGTTAAATTTATTCCTAAGTATTTTTCTTTTTTGGATGTTACAGTAGATGGAATTGTTTTATGTAAATTATGGATTATTCATGGTATAGAAACACAACTGATTTTTATATTGATCTTGTATCCATCCTACAACCTAGATGAACGGGTTTATTAGTTCTAACATTTTTTTTCTTGGATACAGGATTTTCTATATACAAGATCATGTCTTCTGCAAACAGATGTTTTTCCTTCTTCCTTTCTAATCAGGGTGCTTTCTCCCCTCCTCTTTCTCACCTAATTGCTGTGGCTAAAACCTCCAGTACAATGTCGAAAATAATTGGTGAGAGCAAACATCTCTGTCTCATTCCTGATCTTAAAAGGAAGGCTTTCAGTCTTTCACCATTAAGTACAATGTTAGTTTTGGGTTTTTACAGATACCCTTTGTTAGGTTGAGGAAGTTCCTTTCTATTTACAGTTTGTTGGGTGTCTTTTTGTTCTGAAAGGTTAGATTTGGTCTAAAGCTTTTCTGTGTCTAATGAAAAGATCATGTGTTTTTTGTCCTTTATTCTGTTGATATGGTGTGTTACATTAATTGATTTTTGAATGTTAAACCAACCCCCAATACTGGGATGAATCCTGTTTGATCACAGTGTATAACTCTTTTTTATGTTTCCAGGTCAATTTGTTGGTATTTTGTTAAGGACTTCTTGCATCTATATTCATAATTAATATTGGTCTGGGTTTTACTGTGACATCTTTGGCTTTGGTATCAGGATAATACTGGCCTTATAGAATGAGTCAGGAAGTTTCTTTCTTCTTTTAATTTTTGGATGAGTTTGAGAGGAACTGGTGTTAATTTGTGTTTTTTAAAATAAATTAATTTTTTATTGGTGTTCAATTTACCAACATACAGAATAACACCCAGTGCTCATCCCATCAAGTGTCCCCCTCAGTGCCCGTCACCCATTCACCCCCACCCCCTGCCCTCCTCCCCCTCCACCACCCCTAGTTCATTTCCCAGAGTTAGGAGTCTTTATGTTCTGTCTCAATTTATTTTGTTTTGTTTTGTTCCATTGACTCAATCTGATTACTTGCTATATGACTATTAAGATTTTCAATTTCTCTTTGAGTCAGTTTTGGTAGTTTGAGTGTTTCTAGGAATTTGTCCATTTCATTTAGACTTCTAATTTTTGAGATAAAATTTTTCATAATATTCTATTCTAGTCCTTTTTATTTCTATAAGGTCTGTATTGATGTCCTCTTTCATTTCTTATTTTAGTAATTTGAATCTTCTTTTTTTTCTTGGTCAGTCTAACAGAAGGCTTGTCAATTTTGCTAGTCTTTTCAAAGAGCCAACTTTTGTTTTGTTAATTTTCTTTATTTTTAATTCTCCATTTCATTTGTCTCTTCTAATCTTTATTATTTTTTTTATTTGTTTACTTGGGCTTAATTTGCTCTTCTTTTCTAGTTTCTTAGAAAATATTCCATGTTTACTTAAGAAGAATTTGTGTTTTACTGTTGTTGGTTGGAATGATCTGTATATGTCTCTTAGGTCTACTTGATCAACAGTGCTATTCAAATACACTGTTTCCTTATTGATCCTCTGTCTGGATGATCTATCCATGGTTGAGAGAAGTACATAAAGGCCCCAACTATTATTATACTACCAGTTTATTTCTCTTTCTTAGATCTGTTAGTTTTCACTTTATATATTTAGGTGCTCTAATATTGGGTGCATAAATAATTACAATTGTATCTTCTTGATGGATTGATCACTTTATCATTATGTAATGACCTTTGTTTCTTATTGCCATTTTTAGTTTAAAGTCTATTTAGAATGGTATAAATATAGCTGTCTCTGCTTTTTTTTTTCTGGTTACCATTTGCTTGAAATGACTTTTTCTATCCCTTCACTCTCTAAGGCTAAAGTGAGTTTCTTGTGGGCAGCATATTGTTAGATCTAGTTTTTTATTTTCAAACCATTTGGCCATTCTATGTCTTTTGATTGGGGAATTTGATCCATTTACATTCAATTATTTATCAGTAAGGACTTCAACTGCCACTTTGTTCATTTTTTCTAGTATTGTAGATCCAATGTTCCTTATTTCTTATCCTGCTGTCTCTTTTTCATGTTTGGATATATTTTCTCTTCTAGTTTCCTAAGGTTGAAGGGTAGGTTATTGATTTGAAATGTTTCTTCTTTTTATTTTATTTTTATAAAGATTTTATTTATTTATTCATGAGACATGCACACACACACACAGAGACAGAGACAGAGAGAGAGAGAGAGAGAGAGAGAGGGGAGAGAGAGAGGCAGAGACACAGGCAGAGGGAGAAGCAGGCTCCATGCAGGGAGCCCGACGTGGGACTTGATCCCGGGTCTCCAGGATCAGGCCCTGGGCTGAAGGTGGCGCTAAACTGCTGAGCCACCAGGGCTGCCCTGTTTCTCCTTTTTAAATAAAGGTCTTACAGCTATATAGTTCCCTCTAAGTACTGCTTTAGCTGTATTGACTAAGTTTTGGTATGTTATGATTTTGCTTTCATTTATCACAAAATATTTTCTAATTTCCCTCGGGTTTTTTTTTCTTTGCACCATTGGTTATTTGGGAGTATGTTATTTCCACGTATTTGTGAATTTCCCAAATCTCTTTATTTATTTCTAATTTTATTCTTTTGTGCTAGAGAATATACTTTGTATGATTTAGATCATTTTAAATGTTTGAGGCTTGTTTTATGGCCTAGCATATAGTCTATCTTGGAGAATGTTCCATATGCACTTGAAAAGATTGTTTTCTGCAGTTATTGAGTGGAATGCTCTATAGATGTATGTGAGGTTTAGTTGGTGTATAGTGTTGTTCAAGCCTTCTTTTTTACTTATTGAGGTGAAAGTGAATCATGCATAGCCAAAGTAAAGATTTGGGCTTTTATGCAAAGAGCCAAATGAGAAGCCATTGAAGGATTCAATAAGATCAATCTTGCTGCTATTAGAGGAAAACAGAGAGGAGGTAAGGAGGCCAGTCAAGAAACGTCCATAATCCTGGATAGGCCACATTGGACCTAGGTGGTAGCAGTTAAGATGAAATGAAGGGAGGTATTCTACATGAATTTTACAGGTAGAGTCAATAATGCTAATATAGATGTGTTATTGAGGTGAGGTAAAGAAAGGAATTATGAATGATGCCTAGATTTCTTGCTTAAGTAGCTGAATCAGTGGTGGTGACATACTGAGATGGAGAAGATAGGGACAGAGCTGGTTGGAGGAGGTATCAAGAGTTTGTGGAATAAGAAGTTTAAGATATCTGTTAGATATCCAAATGGAGATGTCAAATAGACGGTCAAATGTACATGTCTCGAGCTCAAATGAGTGTGTTGACTATAGAGAAATAAATTTGAGAATTATCAGCACATAGATGGTAATAAAAGCCCTGTCTGGATGACATGACTTACAGAAGGGATAAAGGGGAAAAAAAGGACCCAGAGTCAAGTCTTGAAGTATCACAGTATTAGGAGAAATCTGCAAAGGAGACTAAACAAGAGTGATCAGTGAGGTAGGGGAAAACCCGCAGTGTCATGTTCCAATATGCAGAGAAGAAAATGTTTTAAGATGCAGGAAGTTCAAGTAAGATGAGGATAGAGAAGTGTCTAGTCGATTCGGCAATGTGGAGGTTGCCGGAGTAGCTTCCTGAGAATGGGAGGGCCAGAAGCCAGACTTAAGTGGGTTGAAAGGTGAGTAAGAAGATGAGGAACTGCAGATAGTGTACACAGACAACTCTGTTAAAACATTTGGCTCCAAAAAAGAAACAGAAAAATGACAGACTGGCTAGAGAGGAATGTTGGATCCTAGGAGGGCTTTTTCAAAATCATTGATAGTTTTTAGAGCAATTTTAAATAGTTGTCATTATTATCATTGGTAGCAATATTTCTTTTTTTATTTTTTTAAGATTTATTTATTTATTTATTCATGAGAGACACACACAGAGAGAGGTAGAGACACCGGCAGAGGGAGGAGCAGGCTCCCTGCAGGGAGCCCGATGTGGGACTTGATCCTGGGACTCCAGGATCACTCCCTGGGCTGAAGGCAGGCGCTAAACTGCTGAGCCACCCAGAGATCCCCAGTAGCAATATTTCTTTGGTGGTCATCATTACACAATTTTCAGTGAGGTACACCTGTAAGAAATTCTTAGATGAATTAGCCCAAACACGTTTCTATCTTGAAAAACACAAATACTGAGATCTCGAAGCATCAATTGTTATTCTTTCTGAGTCTCATAAAGAGGGAGATTGATAAGATAGGATGAAGCAGAGAAGAGAGCAGACTGAGCTGGATGGAAATGGTGAGCACAGAGAGAAGACAGGCAATAAAATGCCTGGGTCTTGGTAGCGATTGAAGAGTAAGGATAAGTCGACAGTTGAAAGGCAAAGAGGAGGGTGTGCATTTTGTAAACCAGCGATAAGGTTGCAGTGAAAATTTTGATGCCGTGATGTTTTCACTTCTTCAGCAGAATTTTGGTCTCCAGAATCACAAAAGGGCCTAATGATTGCTTTGGGCATAGCTCGTCTGGGGCCATAGTAAAAATCTACTCCCAGGCTTTTTCCATAGTAGCCATTCATTCCTTGTACAACTTTGAGAAAGTTACTTAACTTCACTTTCTCTATCTCTAAATTGCACATAAGTACACACCTCATAGAATTGTTCTAAGGATAAAATAAAAAGAATGCATGTAAAATGTTCAGTGAAGCATCTCTATTAGTTAGGGCAGAGAAGCATTTATTGAGCATCCACTTTGTATCAGACCCTGTAATAGGGATATAGGTTTCCTGTCCTGTAAGGTCTTAGAAATTGGGCAGAGTAAGAGAAAGACTTCTGAACGGATCATTAAGTGTACTCCACCTCATTTCAGCAACCCTACTTACATGGCCACATGTGGAATATTTTCTTCATTCAGAACTGTTTCACAAATAAAATCTTTAAAACTCCATGTAATCAGAAACTCCGATGCAATCACCTCTCACTCCCTTACTCCCACTAAATTGCTTTGTGATCTCCTGTCTTTGTGGCCTTATGTCGTTGGATCCATTTCTATTCTCTCATCTTCCCTACATCTTCTCCATTCCCCATCTCCACTTCACCTCCTTTCCTGCTCAGCTTGATCCCCATTAGCAATAATTTTGACCAGACTTTCACTAGCTTCTGCAATTCCCTCATATTTAATGCCTTCAACGACAGATGCTTTGCTATCTTCTAATCCTGGATCAACTGCACTGTATGTGGGTTTTCCCCCTTCTCTTTTCCTTGGATTTATTTTGTTGTTCTTTTTTTTTAAAAAAAAATATTGTATTTATTTATTCATGAGAGACACAGAGAGAGGCAAAGGGAGAAGCAGGCTCCCTGTGGGGAGCCCAATGTGGAACTTGATCCCACTACCCCAGGATCACACCCTGAGCCAAAGGCAGATGCTCAAGCACTGAGCCACCCAGATATCTCTTTTTGTTGTTGTTGTTGTTTTAAGTTAGATGCCTAAATCTTTTATTTTCAACTTTTATTTCTTTTCATATATAAGTATTTCAGGCTACAGCTTTTCTTCTAAGTGTTGTTTTAGTTGCATCCCATAGATTTTGATAGATAGGATTTTCATTTTGGTTCAGTTCAAAATATCTCACAATCGTCAATGTGATTTCTTCTTTGATCCATTGTTTATCTAAAAGTATGTTTTTAAAATTTTCAAATATATGTGGTTTCTTTCCAGTTACCATTTTGTTGTTGATTTATGGCTTAATTGCATTGTGATCATAAAATGTCACTTGTATTATCTTAATCCTTTGCTTTACAATCCAGTATATGGTCAATTTTGGTGAGTGTTCCATGTGGGATTAAAAAGTATATGTATTCTGTAATTGTTGGGTTCATTGTTCTACGCATTATGGGATCAATTTTGTTAATTATGTTATTCAAATATTCTTGATACTTATTGATTTTTTTGGATCTAGTAATCAATTAGTGAGAGAGGTGTGTTAGAATCTCTCATTTTGATTATAGACTTGTCTGATACTTCTTATACTTTTGTTGATTTTTGCTTAATTTATTTTAAGGCTATTATAAGTTTCTTGCAGATTTAGCATTTTTATATCCTCTTGATGGATTATATTTTTATAAAAAGGAAATTATCCTCTATATCTTTAGTGGTGCTTTTTTGCCTCAAAATCTATTTTGTCTGATACTCATATAGCAGCAGTACCAGCTTTCTTTTGGTTAGTATTTGTGTGAAATGTCTTTTTCCATCCTTTTACTGTCAATCTTTCTATATCTTTATATTTTAAATGTAACTATTGTAAATGGCATATGGTACGATTTTTAAAATTTAGTCTATATCTTAACAAGCATTTAGTCAATTTGTATTTGAATGTAATCACTTATATATTTGGATTCAAATCTGTCTCATTTGAACTTCTTATTTGTGTTACGTATGGCATATTCTTTTGTTGTGCTCTTAGTGATTCTTAACTAAGATCTACTCATTACTTTGAAAAATTATTTGTGAGAATATTTTGAGGCTTAGGACGAGGTGGGTTCCTGCAGAGAGCATCTGCATTCTGCCAGGTGCCTTCTGGGACCACCAGTCTGGGTCTACTTTAAACTAAATTCAGAGCTTAATGTACTTTGGAGCACCTGGATAATGTGAATTTAGGCTGCGAATCTTTATTAGATGGGATTGTATTCAAATCTCTCAGGGCAGGTGCCTCCCCCTCCACTCAGTCCCAAGGCTGCTTGCCTCAAAGTTTTCTTATGGGTGTGTAGGGAGTTAATTCTGGTTCATAAATACAGTGATGGTTTAGTTCTGTATTATAGTTTTATCTGGAGAGGGACTCCCCACTATGGGTAGGGTAAGTGTGTTTTCACATCACTTACATCTTATTCTCTGAAGCTTAAATTAAGTTCAGTGAATTTTTTTCAAAGAAGCCACTACATCAATCTGCCCTCACTACCATCTGGGCTTCTGATTCCTTACTACCTTTCCAGCTCTTTGATACCTTGAAGATGTTCATTGCATTTTATCCAGCATTTTTAGTTGTTTTCCATGGGAGAGTCAGTTTGCACACATATCCCACCATATTACCAGAACACTACCATATGTTTCTCCACTACTGCTCTGAGGCTGCAAAACTGCTAGGCAGAAATTGCAAAATTGAACTGATTGGCTCCATAACAAATTTATGATTTCCAGCCCCAGCTGGGCCTTCTCTCTATTGTTTTTTTTTTTTTACAATTCTTTTATTCATCTTTATTCAGTTCCATTTCTCATTTCCCACAGCAGCTGTTTCAACCCATTACTACACTCCTCTAACCCTCCCACCACCCCATCCCCTTCATTCCTAACTCATTTTAGAAGGTCAGGCTTTCTGCTTCACTTTTGTAGTGAAGAAAAGAAAAAAAATGATTTGCAGGTGGGGATTTTCCTCAGCTCTCCTTCATTCCACTCCTAAGTGTTCCCTTGAATCCCATACCCTTTCTTACTTCCTTCCTCTCCCTTGGAAGAAAGAATGTTCTGGAATCGTGCTACATAAAGTATGGTGGTGACCCCTTTCAATCCTCGAGTTGTTTGAAACTGACCCACAACAACATAAGCACTGAAACTGAGAGTAGGAATTTAGAAACTCTTATGGCAATTTGATAAAATAACTGTGCATTTATCAGATCTAACAATAACAATTTGGGGCTTCCGTATTTTGAATGTTTTTTTTACTGCATTTTCTAGTAATTTTTACTGTATTTTACAGAAGGACCAGTCTGCAATTGGAAATTTCAAAAGCTGATCCTTCATTACAGATAGTTTGAGACATATGGAACCAGAACTCATTCTCCCCTGACTTGTCTGAGATGCAAGTCCATGTGTTAGCCCTCTCTTTTCTCAGAACTTCTCTCTTACTCTCCATAGGCATTCTCCCTATTAAACAACCTTTCTTTCAACTTTGCCTACTGGGCTGCCATCTTATTTCTCACTTTTCAGTTACTGCCAGGCTTCTTGACAGAATAAGCCTCATATGCTATTCCCCTCTTCCTTAGCTCATCTTATGCCATCACATGGCAGCAGTCTGGCTGCTTCATAATGGTCCTTCCAATCCTTGCCCTCTCTGACCTCTCCTCTTCATTCGTTACACATGACCGCCCCTTCCTTCCAGGACTTCTCTTCTGTGTCTCCCATTCCCCCTTTCATCACATGCCCTCCTTAACGCCCATCACCCAGTTAACTCATCCCCCCCACCTCTCTTCAGCAACCCTTTGTTTGCTCCCCAGAGTTGGGAGTCTCTCCTAGTTTGTCTTCCTCTTCAGTTGACTTATTATTATTAGAAAGTTTCAACTGGATATCACAAAGATACCTGCAATTCAACATATCTAAAACAGAGCTCATTGTACAGTACACAACTTTGGGCATTTTCTTTTTTCTTTTTGATTAAGACAAACACAAGCTTTATTTGGTCATTGCTATTCATGAATGCACCAGCCAGGGAACAGCCTTTTATTCAAAGAGGTTACTATCTAATATAACATGTATTACATATATAAGTATCCTAATGCCTTAGAGCTCTGCTACCCAGGATACCTTCCTTATTGGGAGAGAATGCTCATACACTTTCTTCCCTGCAGTAACCAGAAAGATGTCTACCCAACACTTAAGGCCAAAGAGAAACTTACATATGGTTGGAAGTGGGGCTTTGTTTTACTTTATTTTTATTTTTTTATATTTTATTTAAATTCAATTTGCCAACATACAGTATCATACCCAGTGCTTATCTCATCATGTGCCCTCCTTAGTGCTCATCACACAGTTACCCCAGTCCCCCACCCACTTCCCCTTCTGCAGCACTTTGCTTGCTCCCCAGAGTTAAGAGTCTCTCTTGGTTTGTCTTCCTCTTCCGTTGGCTTATTATTATTAAAGAGTTTCACCTGGGTATCACAAAGATACCTGCAATTCAACATATCTAAAACAGAACTCGTTGTATACAATTTTGACCTTCTTGAGCATTTTCCATTTTATGTAATGTCCTCTCCACCTACCTGATTACCTGGGCCTGGGAGTCATCTTTCTCTCTCCCCTCTTGCTCTTAGTTCATCAATATGACCTCAAATCCATTCACGCTTGTGTCACCTTAGTTAATCAACTCTCACCAAGAGCCACTTGATTACCCTCTCTGTATCTAGTCTCACCCTCCTCCAGTCTGTTCTTGGCACTTCAGCCATAAAGAGCATCCCAAAAATGCTGTTCTGGTTTTGTCACTTCCCTCCTTGCACCTTTGATTGCTTTCTTATTGCCTAGAGGAAGAATCCCCAACTCTTTTAGCACTGCACACAGGAGTATTTTCCATCACACCCCAGACTAGCTCTCAGGCCTTGTCTGTCACTGTTGTCTCCCACCCCAGACTTTGCACACCAATCAGACGATTGACAGTTCCCTGAGCAGGCTATATTCTTTCATTTCCCTCTTTTTACTTTCGGGAAATGCTTTTCCTTCTTTGCCCATATTGTTGCTCCCTTCTGGAATATTCTTCCCCAGTCCTTTTGTAGTAAAGCCCAATTCATCTTTTAAGTCTTAAATTAGGGCAGCCCTGGTGGCTCACCAGTTTAGCACCGCCTTTAGCCCAGGGCCTGATCCTGGAGACCCGGGATCAAGTCCCATGCCTGACTCCCTGCATGGAGCCTGCTTCTCCCTCTGCCTGTGTCTCTGCCTCTCTCTCTGTGCCTCTCATGAATAAATAAATAAAATATTTTTTAAAAGTCTTAAATTAAATATAGCCTCTTCTGTCAAGCTGCTTCGATATTGTAAGTGTATTCTCCTTTTCCACCTAGTTTCTACTTCTTGAGGGCAAGGACAGTGCCATCTCTTTATGTCCCTGGCCCTGTGACTAGCATATAACGTATCTCAAGTGAATAAAAAAGGGGAAAAAAAAGAAGAAAAAGAAGACACTCTCTGTGAAAGGCATAATCTTTATTTTTTTATTATTTTTAAGGCATAATCTTTAGAAGAGAAAATTCTAGCTCCTCGGATAGTGGGGTCAGACAGTTACCAGCAGCAAAGATTGTCAAAGAGTACATTGTGGATTCATTTCCTTACATCTCAAAGACAAAAGCCACACATTTTTCTTCTTATAGATACCATACAATACATAGTTGAGTAGTAGGAGCATTGTGCATGTTTAATAAATATGTCCAGAATCGAAATCAACTGCTAAAATGTAGATCCACTGCTCACTGCTGACTTACAAATAACATGCCCAAAATCAAACAAACAAACTACCAATAGGAATTGTAACAAAGTTTTCAGTAGGATTATTTATCAAGGCATTAAATTTTTTTATGATTTGTTGCTGCTGTGATAGGTCTTTTCCTCCTCCCCCAAATTAAAACATGGCCATGTCTGTCTGTTCCCTTGCCTTGGGAGCTTTCGTTTCATAAGGTCAAAAGCAGAAGTTGCTAGGTACGTAGAAGATCATTCGAATCCAGAGCTTTTGATTTCAAAAGGTGCACTGAGAGATACTAAACTGCCTTGCCCCAGAGGGTTAAGATGTGAGCACTTCTGAGTAGAGGTGACAGAAGCTATCTGAAGTTCCAGAAGTCCAGGACTGGAGACGAGGTGGGAGTTATAAAAGATTCCCTGAGCAGCAAGGATTAGCCTTGCTCCCTTTTAGTGCCCCGAAGAAGAGACAAGATCTCAAAGGAGATTGGTGGCACGGTGCACTTAAGAGAGGCTGGATACAAGGCCACGAGACTGTCCACCTCAGCAAAGGCCCCCTCACCAATGTTCAAGGGTGGTGCAGAAGCAGCTGACACATCTTTACTACAAGAGGTCTGTGCATTTGCATGATAAACCTCTCCGGATGGACAAAAGGCAGAGGGCCTGTCCTGAAAGTTCTGGTCTGCATGATTTGCTAGGGCTTTCTACAACCTTGGCAGAGGGAGGGCCTCTAAACACCAAGAGTGAGAGTGAATCTTTAGCCAGCTAGAAATGTGGAAGGCTGGGAGCAGATTCCATTCGTTGTAGGGATATGAAAACAGTGTGACAATTTTGCACCTTCAGTGGGAACCAGATTGCACTGCTTCCATTCTGATTTGGTACTTTTGGTTGCTTACTTATCCACCTTGTAGTTTAAATGTATACTTTTCTAAGACTAAGATAATACCTTCCCTCCTCTACCTTGCAAGGTTCTTATTATGATACCGAGGTGCAAAAAGGTAAGACAAATTGCTTTGAAAAGAGGCTGAACAAATGAATGTATTTCAGTAAAATGCAGAATCAGTGTAAAGCCAGAACATATTTTAAAGCTTTTCATTCTATGTTGAGCCTACAGGATAGATGATGATAAAACTGATGGCAGAAGTATATTTATTATTTTAATCCGAGTTGCCTATATTGAGATGTAGCTTTAATATTTCCTCCACAAATGCACTGGTTGTTTTCCTTGGCTTTTCTTTAATTGCCTCGTGTGTCATCAGTTTTGAGTGAAAGAAGTCCAGATATATGCTGTTTTCCTCTTGAACTGTATTTCAATAATTTGATCTTTAATGAGTCGGTGTTCTTCCTAGGGTGTAATGAGTCATCACAATGGCTTCGTAACGTATATCCACCAGTTCATATTCTGAACCACATGGGCAGATCTTGAAACATTTTGACCTCAGGCAAACCCTTGTACCCAAGAGTGTCTGGATTGTCATAATCTCAGAGCTGGGGTGTCTGGGTGGTTCAGCAGTTGAGCATCTGCCTTTGGCTCAGGGTGTGATCCCAGGGTCCTGGGATCAAGTCCTGCATCAGGCTCCCTACAGGGAGCCTGCTTCTCCCTCTGCCTATGTCTCTGCCTCTCTCTCTGGGTCTCTCATGAATAAATAAAATCTAAAAAAAAAAAAGAATCTCAGAGCTAGATGTCCTAAGTGAAAGGAGACCATACATCACTCACAAGAAGCACCACTGCACACTCATGGTTAAGGACAGTGACTCTGGAGGGTCATTGCATTGCACAGCTACAGGGGGCACCCTGCCCAGCTTTTGAATCCACTCTACCACATAACAGCTATTCATGTCATTGGGCAAGTCCTTTAATCTCAGTGAGCCTTGGTTTCCTCCTCTGTAAAATGGGGATAATAACAGTACCTTCTTCGTGGGGTTATTGGAAAGATTTGATCACATAATGCATAGAAAGCCCTCAGAATAGTGCCTGACACACAGTGCATACTCCGTAAATGGATGGTAGCTATTATAAATATAAGTGGGTCAGGGCAGATGAATCTAGGACCACTTTGGTTTTTTTTTTCTAGGACCACTTTGAAAGCAAATACCTGGTTTTGCTAGAAAGGTAAAGTATCACTAGGAAGTACCATCTGGGAAAAACTATATTAAGGTATGTGCCTGATCTTGATTTAACCTTCTCTAGAGGGCTGGAACTTTGTCCTGCTTACTGCTGTATCCCAGCCTAGAATGGTGCTTGACATAGAATCATCACTCAGTCAACATGAGTTACATCAATGGGACTGGGGATTACCAATACATAGACCCGAGAGCTAGATAATCAGTCCACAGTGGAATAGCGCAACATGGTGTCCTGAACACAGTTAAGTGCTCAAGAAGAAATGAGGGCTGTAAGCACCTCAAACAGTTTTATGCCTCCTCAGGTCATTGGTCTCTTGGATAAATTACACCATCCAAAGTTTAGCTTTCCTTATGTTGCCTGTTTGATCAGCTCCATGGCCCTATCCTAACTTTAGAGTCCCTACTTCATCACGTGCATTCATTTGACAAATACTCCTTGAACATTTATTGTATGACAGGCATTATGCTAAATGCAAGGGCTTATTATTTGGTAGGGAGATTGGCAGCATACAAGCCAACAAACAGACAAGGGGCTTTCAAATAGTAATAAGTATTAAGAGAAAAATAAGACAGTGTAACATTATAAGGGGTTACTTCCAGACTGGGTGGTCAGAGAGAGCTTTGCTAAGGTTGTGACACCTGAGCTGGAGGCTTGAAGATCAGTAGTTGTGGAAATAGAAGCATCGTGTTCCCTTGGAAGTGCTCCATTTCTTTTGAAAAACTGTGAAAAAGTCTCTCAGAAAATGGAAGACAGTTAAACAGGCTTCACTATTTTTAGGGCTAACTGCTACACTGAATGTCAAGGTTAGAAGGTCACTTAGAGATCATCCAGATCAATGCTTTTGTCTATGTGGTATATGTTCCTCTGGCGGTACTGAGATGATTTTGGGTGGTGACAGGTGAACATTACTTATTTCAATGTACATTTAAGGATGCGTCTAACATCCAAATCATGATTTCATGATTACTATTGCTTAAGATGAGGTTAAAGTAGAAGAGTTATCATAGTTCACTTTCCAGAGACCAACATGGCTGGCCAAGAAGGAATCCTAGGTAGGCTTATGGCGATAAGGCTAAGATGGAAAAGGCTGCCACCACAACCCCCATAGAATGAGAGAGAGCCTACTTGAACACCCTGCCTGTAATTTATATTGTCCTTGAACATG
The DNA here is from genome assembly GCF_018345385.1 of Vulpes lagopus. Lineage (NCBI taxonomy): Eukaryota > Metazoa > Chordata > Mammalia > Carnivora > Canidae > Vulpes > Vulpes lagopus. Next base: position 83,426,979 of record NC_054848.1, read on the forward strand.
GCAATAATTGCTCAGGTCACACATAGATGGAAATACTTACTTGGCTCCTACATTTGAATCACTTCTGCAAAGAAACTATTAAGAGCTTAAACATCCAAGACAATGGCAGAGCCCCTTGGTGATCAAGAGAAAGACTTTTGGAGTTAGAACTGGATTTGAGTCCCGGACCTGCCATATAATTGCCATATGACCTTGGGCAAGTAGTCTTAACCCCAGTATGCCTTAGTAGCTTCATCTGCAGAGATGGGGACTCTAGGATGTACCTCTTAGGGTTGTTGAAAGGATTAAATGAGATAATATACATAGGAAGTATTTTTCCCAGTGCCTGGCACATAGTGCTCAAAATATATGATAGCTATACTTATCCAAGCTTTCTGGGGCAGTCCTGATTTCAAATATTCTGTTCCATTTTCAGACTATGCACTCCCATTTGAAATTCCAAAATGCGATCACTGCATTTCTCTTCAGCCTTTGAAGGTGGTTTTGTTTTTTCAGGCATCAAGACTTAAAACCTCTTCCAGTCCCTGCACTTGATTTGAGACCCTCAATCCTAGTCAGAAATCTCTTCTTAAGACCCAAAGCAGACTGATGCCCATGAAGAATTGGTAGGGCATCGAGTGGAGGAAGAGATGTGATCTTGAACCCAGAAGTATTGCATCGATTAAAGTTTTTAGTTTTCCACAGAGGCAGGTACCATGAATGGACAGACTAGAAAACAGGGTGGGGTGGGGTGGGGAGTCTTTTAACCAGGTGGTGTTACTTTTCATTTCCAGTTTTGTTTAATTAAAGGTTTGCTTTAATTAACACAAAGGTGAAGTTCAGATTGTAGATGGCCTGACATTGCTCAGGAAAGTCATTTTTCTAAACGATCCGCACTTCATTAAAACCATACATACAGGGAATCCCTGGGTGGCAAAGCGGTTTGGCGCCTGCCTTTGGCCCAGGGCGCGATCCTGGAGACCCGGGATCGAATCCCACATCAGGCTCCCGGTGCATGGAGCCTGCTTCTCCCTCCGCCTGTGTCTCTGCCTCTCTCTCTCTCTCTCTCTCTCTCTCTGTGACTATCATAAATAAATAAAAAAAAAAATTAAAAAAAAACCATACAAACAAAATGCCCTGTAATAAAACTTCACTGTAATTACACAGCTGTCAACATCAGCATTCAACCTGCAGGCTACAGCTGCCCTCTGACATTCATTATAATCAGGTTTCACCTGTTTACAAATATCAGGGTAAGGAAACCCACCAAATGGGGTTTTTCTCTGGAATCTATATGCCGACTAGCATCAGCCCAAACTCAGAAACTTGTCTTTTGATATTTGAACCAACAGGCATGTATCCAAACCATACCCTCCTTCTTCACCAACTCTTGAGCTCTGCATACCATTGTGAAAACAAGATTTCTGAGACAGAAAAGATTAAGCCATGGGCCAGGCAGGCAACAACCTGGGGTGCCAATTTAAAAGGGGTATTTACAAATCTCTGGGATAAATCATAAATCTGGTGCTGACTAGCCTTGCGTTTCTGCCAGCACTTCCCAAAGTAATTGGTGAGATGGAAGTTGGCCACCTCTCTCACGAAGGAGCCTGGTGCCCTTGGGTAGAAAAATCAAAAGCAAAAAGAAGCCAGTCCTCGCTGGTGCCAACCAAACCATTTCTGCTATGAGCATGCGCAAGCTGAAGGGTGTGCCACCAACTGCGAGATGAACAAGCTAGGGGTTGCTTAAAGTGAACAACTCTCCACAGGCAGCTAGAATTATGAAACAAAATACTGCATGCTACAGGGCTGTTTATCAGGAATAAGGGGTTGATCACCTTATCTAAATTTTAAATTCTTTCCTACAACTTCCTGTGAGGTGCCTGAGAGTTTGGAAAGTCGCAAGAGGAAGCTGAAGACGGAATGGGCATTACAGGAAAATAGGACGTGGTTTCTTATCAAGAGAATTGAAAAACACGGGGGAAATTCTAAAACCTTTTAAAGGTGATTTTGTAGCCATATCCTTGACCTCCATTATGTTCAGTTTTGAGGGATGAAACAATAGAAATGGGAGAAATTGGTAGGTTAAAATGTGAACTTGGGAGTTTTGCTACAGTTGAAGGTAGTCAAACATAGTGGTTAAGCTCATAGACTCAGGTGTCAGCCTGCTTGGGCTGAAATCCCGACTTCTCTATTTACTGTGTGACCTTGGCTAAATGATGATGATGATGATGCTAACCTCTTAGGACTAAATGAGACAATGCATGTAAAGTGGTTAGCACAGTGTCTGACACATGATAAGTGTTCAAGAAATAGCTGTTATTGTTGATAAGTGTACATGGTGAACATATTCTGAATGTAAGGAAAAGGGTATATACGTTTACAAATAGAAACTCAGTCTCTCCCTACTCTCATTAAGTAAACATCGAGCAAATATTTTGAAAATATTGAACTGAATTGAAGAGGCACCAGAATATAAAGCCTGCCTGAGCATTCACATGTCTCATCCTCTCTTGCTGAGGAGGGCTGTTGAAGGACCATCTCTGCCACTCAATTGCTACTAGTATGACCATAAATCACATAACCTCTCTGAATTACAAATTCCTTAGACGAAAATGGGGATACCTATTTTGGTGATAGATCAGTGATGGGGATGGTGAGAAAGATCGTATATAAAAGCAGCTGGGCCTATTTAGCACTCGGCAAATGTTTATTGACTCTGAATCACAGAAAGAAAAGAATTCTATGGAGTTTTAAAAGGATTTTTTGGGTATGTTTTGTTTTGAATCACTGACAAGATTATAGTCCAATCTCTATTGACTACTGAACAATATTGCTTGTTAGACTCTTCTGTAATCTCTTTGGCTAAGGCATAGCCTGATTTATTATACACAAAATTAAATTTGATGTGGAAACAGAAGTTAACAGCAACAAAATGATTGCAGGATATTCATAGAACTCCTAAAAATATTTGACAACATTAGCTAACTTAAACTATGACAGTTTCTAAGCAAATTTGGCTGTCTCTAGAAACTTCTGCCCAAAGATAATAAAGTCAGGTAGATGGCGTGGTAAAAGGTAAAGAGTCCTTACAAATCAATAATAAAAAGGCCAGTAGGAAAGTGAGCAAATTATTCAAAAAAGGGCAATACATGGTTATATGCTCAATAGACATATGGAAAAGTGTTCAATGTCACTAATATTCAAGGAAATGTTAAACTACAATAATATATGATTTTTCACTAATATAGCATTGCTAAAGTTATTTCAAAATATGCTATCAGAAGGGCTCAGAAAAACAAGTACTCCTATCCATGGCCAATAGAAACTTTCTAACTGGCAATGTGTGTACCAGTACCTGGCATACAGCATGCCCTCAATAAATATTTCTTCAATGAATGAATGATTTTGTTGCTGGCATTGGAATATATTTTCAGACATTTAGGAAACTCTTAACTACAAAATTTTCCAAAACTTGGAGACAAAATTCATGGATTGCTAGTTCTGTGAGGGCCCACTTTTGAAACACATAGAAAACTCATGCACTTGACTATAACTGTTTTAATGATGTGCCTTGGCACAATGTACAACATTCATAAAAACTACCACTGAATTCACATAATGTACCACTCTTATCATCATTGGCTCCCAACCTTGTGGGAGTTTATAACACAGTTATTGTTAGCTTGATTTCAGGCCATCTTCCCCTTTTCCTCAAGATGCTGTATGGCATATCCCTTTTTAAAATTAAAGCGCCTCCTATTTAATTTTGTTTTGAGGAGTTTTCGAAGAGTTCATGATGATCCTCAGGATAATTGTAGACACCCTACAGGGTGGTGAATTTGGGGCTGGGAATCACTGCTTTTTGCAGCCATCCATATGATACTTTTCAATAGCTTTTCACAAGTCCCGTAATGTACTCTCCTCACAATATGAACAGATCCTTTCTGTCAATAAGGAAGGCATAATTTTGTTAATGATAGGTATGCACCTTGTTATCTGTATTTGGCAGGCTTAGACACAGGGCTGTCTTTTGGAGAAAAACAGCTGTTTCCAGATGTCACTAAAGCAAGCATTACCAACCACAAAGCTCTCTCATAAAGTATCTTACAACAGTTCTGTGTGCTGTCAGAGCTGCTTATACCAAAAATTCTGTGGGAGATAGGGTGCTGTACTTTCTAATTGCTAACTGCTTTGATTGCAGCCTCCTGCTCTGATATTACAGTGAGTGACATTTCCATGATTCCATTTATACACATTTTCTTCTTTTATAACCACATTGCTTCTGTGTTATGACACTTTTGAACTTTGTGAATACTTGCCCAGAATACTGACACCTCCCTGAGTAGCACATAGACAGTTTGGGGCTGTTGGAAATTGACATGATGTATTTTGCTTATTCTAGAAGCATTAATTTTAATTTCTCCTTCATGTATTTATTTATGTAAATGTAATCATTTTTAATACATGGTTATAATTTTTGGGTCATTTCTCAATTATTTGGGCTGGTTTCTCACCCAAAAGAGTAATTATTATAGTACATTTTCAGGAGAAAAGATTATTACAGTTCCTTCAGTGTTTTATCCACCAGATCAAGTTATTTTTGTATTTAGTAAGCTTCTCAAGGTCTTTGTTGAATTTATGGATGTTCCACTCCAGTCTTCTTTTACATTTAATTTCTCAGCATTAGAACCCAGTGAGTGTCTGGCTGGCTCAGTCAGTTAGGTATCTGGCTTCAGCTCAGGTCATGATCTTGGAGTCCTGGGGTCGAGCCCTATGTCAGGATCCTTGCTCAGCGGGGAGTCTGCTTTCTCCCTCTGCCCTTCCCCTCACTTGTGGGTGAACTCTCTCTGTCTCAAATGAGTAAATTAAATCTTTTTTTTAAAAAAAAGAATCCAGCAAGAAAAAATATTTGAACTAGAAGTCCTAGCCTCAGCCATCAGACAAGAAAAAGAAATAAAAGGCATTCAAGTTGGAAAAGAAGAAGTCAAACTCTCCCTCTTCACAGATGACATGATACTGTATATAGAAAACCCAAAGTCTGCACCCTGAGATTGCTAGGACTCATACAGAAATTCGGCAGTGTGGTAGGATACAAAATCAATGCCCAGAAATCAATGGCATGTCTATACACTAACAATGAGACTGAAGAAAGAGAAATTAAGGAGTCAATCCCATTGACAATTGCACTCAAAAACGTAAGATACCTAGGAATAAATCTAACCAAAGAGTTAAAGGATCTATACCCTAAAAACTACAGAACACTTCTGAAAGAAATTGAGGAAGACACAAAGAGATGGAAAAATGTTCCATGCTCATGGATTGGAAGAATTAATATTGTGAAAATGTCTATGCTACTCAGGGAAATTTACACATTCAATTTAATTTCTATCAAAATACCATGGACTTTCTTCAGAGAGTTGGAACACATAATCTTAAGATCTGTGTGAAATCAGAAAGACCCCAAATAGCCAGGGCAATATTGGAAAAAAAATACAACAACAAAGCCAGGGGCATCACAATGCCAGATTTCAAGTTGAACTACAAAGCTGTGATCATCAAGACAGTGTGGTACTGGCACAAAAACAGACACATATATCAATGGAACAGAATAGAGAACCCAGAAATTGGCCCTCAACTCTATGGTCAAGTAATATTCGACAAAGTAGGGAAGAATATCCACTGGAAAAAAGACAGTCTCTTCAATAAATGGTGCTGGAAAAATTTGACAGCCATGTGCAGAAGAATGAAACTAGACCATTCTCTTACACCATACACAGAGATAAACTCAAAATGGATGAAAGATCTAAAGTGAGACAAGAATCCATCAAAATCCTAGAGGAGAATACAGGCAACACCCTTTTTGAACTCGGCCATAGCAACTTCTTGCAAGATACATCTATGAAGGCAAGGGAAACAAAAGCAAAAATGAACTATTGGGACTTCTTCAAGAGAAGAAGCTTCTGCACAGAAAAAAAATACAGTCAACAAAACTAAAAGAAAACCTACAGAATGGGAGAAGATATTTGCAAATGACCTATCAGATAAAGGGCTAGTATCCAAGATCTATAAAGAACTTATTAAACTCAACACCCAAGAAACAGACAATCCAATCATGAAATGGGCAGAAGACATGAACAGAAATTTCACCAAAGAAGACATAGACATGGCCAATAAACACATGAGAAAATGCTCTGCATCACTTGCCATCAGGGAAATACAAATCAAAACCACAATGAGATACCACCTCACACCAGTGAGAATGGTGAAAATTAACAAGGCAGGAAACCACAAATGTTGGAGAGGATATGGGGAACCCTCTTGCACTGTTGGTGGGACAGGTGTGGTACAGCCACTCTGTAAAACTGTGTGGAGGTTCCTCAAAGAGTTCAAAATAGAGCTACCCTATGACCCAGCAATTGCACTACTGGGGATTTACCCCAAAGATACAGATGCAGTGAAAAGTCAGGACACCTGCACCCCAACGTTTATAGCAGCAATGTCCACAATAGCCAAACTGTGGAAGTAGACTCGATATCCATTAACAGATGAATGGATAAAGAAGATATGAGATATATATTATATATAGATAAATGGAATATTACTCAGCCATTAGAAACGGTGAATACCCACCATTTGCTTCAATGTGGATGGAACTGGAGGGTATTATACTGAGTGAAGTAAGTCAATTGGAGAAGGACAATCATTATATGGTTTCCCTTATATGGGGAATATAAGAAATAGTGAAAGGGACTATAGGGGAAAGGAGACAAAATGAGTGGGAAAAATTAGAGAGGGTGAAAAAACATGAGAGACTCCTAACTCTGGGAAACGAACAAGGGGTAGTGGAAGGGGAAGTGGGCAGGAGGATGGGGTGACTAGGTGACAGGCACTGAGGAGGGAATTTGAAGGGATGAGCACTGGGTGTTATATGTTGGCAAATCGAACTTCGATAAAAAAATATAAAAAAAGAAAAAAACACTCGAAAGCTGATAATAATATTGGAGACTCGTGATGCTATCTTAAGAACAATGAGATTTTAAAAAGTAAGCCATTGGCATATCCATCCTTTGGATTACTGAACGGCCATTAAGAAGAATGAAGTACAGCTTTATGTACTCAAAAGAGAAGTTGTCAAAAACACACTGTTGAGTAAAATTAGAAAGTCACAGAATAATATATATAGTAAGGTATAATTTATGTAGAAATATATGTGTGTGTTCTTATGTATATATTCATATTTACGGATATACATAGACGACGGTCTGGATGGACATATACCAAACTGTTATTGTTATTTCTGGGAAGGAAATGGGAAGGGGAAGGGGTATATAAAAATACCTTTTGACTTTTCACTATACACTTTTGTAAAATTAGAATTTTTTTTAAAAAGTAGACTCTACACTCAGTTTAGGGCCCAACATGGGGCTTGAACTCAAGACCCTGAGATGAAGACCCAAGCCAATATCAAGAATCAAGATGTTCAACCGACTTAGTCCCCCAGGTGCCCAAAATTAGAATTTCTTTACAAGCATATGTTACTTTTGTAATTTTAGAAACTTTTTTTTTTTCAGCAAACTAAAGCCTCCTGTAAAACTTTCTCATCCACAGGCATAAACTATCAAATGAGCAGAAGTTCGGGGATAAGACCTCACTAGCCTTGAAATAAGAAAATTTAACTAAAGCAATGATAATAGTCATTGCCATGTGTTCAACAATAACTTTATCTTAGGGATTTCACAGGAATTATCTAATTCATTTTCTCCTGTAAGCCTGTAGGGTAAATTCTGATTCCTATTTGGAATGAAAAAACTAAGTCTCCAAGAGATGAAGTAATTTGTCAGAGGCCAAATAGCTAGTAAAAGCAGTTGAGCAGGGATTTAAGCTTGGATTTACCTGGCTTTTAAACCCATGTTTACATCAGCATTATTCATAATAACCGGAGAGTGGAAACAACCCTAATGTCCATCTGCTGATGAATCCATAAACGAATGTGTTATCCATTCAATGGAATATTATTCAGCCATGAGAATGAATGAGCTACTGAAATGTGCCAACAGTGTGGATGAACCTTGAAAACATTATGCTAAATGAGAGAAGCCAGGCATAAAGGGCCACTTATATAAGTCTATTTGTAAGAAATGTCCAGAATAGGCAAATCTATAAAGGCAGGAAGCAGATTGGTGGTACCCTAGGTCCTGGGGGGAGGAGTTGTGGGTTAATGGCATTAATGAGGAGTGACTATTAATGGGTATGGAGCTTCTTTTTTGAAGTGATGATGATGTTCTAAAATTGATTGTGGTGATGGTTGCACAGCTCTGTGAATGTACTAAACTTATTTGTGCATTTTATTTTTTTAAAGATTTTATTTATTTGATAGAGAACAAGCAGAGTGGCAGAAAGAGGGAGAGGGAGGAGCAGCCTCCCCACTGAGCAGGGAGCCTGATGCCAATGCAGGGCTTAATCCTGGGACTCTGGGATCGTGAACTGAGCTGAAGGCAGACACTTACTGACTGAGCCACCCAGGCACCCCTAATTGTGCATTTTATTTTTTTATTAAAGATTTTATTTATTTAATCATGAGAGACAGATTTTATATATATATATATATATATATATATATATATATATATATATATAGAGAGAGAGAGAGAGAGAGAGAGAGAGAGGCAGAGACACAGGCAGAGGGAGAAGCAGGCTCCATGCAGGGAGCCTGACGTGGGAACCAATCCCAGGTCTCCAGGATCACACCCTGGGCTGAAGGCGGCTCTAAACCGCTGAGCCACTGGGGCTGCCCCCTAATTGTGCATTTTAAATGGGGGGATTAAATCTCAATAAAGCTGTTATTGAAAAATTCATCTTGAGTTGATTGTGCAGCTCCCAAGTATGATTAGAAGCATTGACACAATCAAACAACTCCCCTAGACCTTCAGATACTTTTCACATAAATCAATTCACCCAACATATACTTCCTGAGCACTCACTATGTTAGGTAATGGGAACCCAACAGAGAAGATGGGGAAAAACTGCCACCATGAAGCTTACATTCTAGTAGAAATAACAACAAAATCTCGTAACATTTGTTAGACACTTATCATGTGCCAAATAGTGTTCTAAAAATTTGTGTATGTATTATTTCATTTAATCATCCCATTGACATTCTGTCATAGGTGCTATTATTATCCTTATTTTGCAGGCAAGAAAACAGAAGCTCAGAGAAATAAAGACCACATAGTTAGCAAGAGATTGGAAGGAAATCAGTCGGTTATACCTGATTTTTGGGTACAAAAGCATTATTTATAATGTTTTACATTATAAATTTTGCGTCCTTGTATTGAAATATTGAAACCAATAAGCCTAATGAATTTTAGTTCTTCTTTTTTATTTTTATTTTTATTATTTTTTAAAGATTTTATTTATTTATTCATGAGAGACACACAGAGAGAGGCAGAGACACAGGCAGAGGGAGAAGCAGGCTCAATGCAGGGAGCCAGACACGGGACTTGATCCCGGGTCTCCAGGATCACACCCTGGACTGAAGGCGATGCTAAACCGCTGAGCCACCCGGGCTGCCCTTCTTTTTTATTTTTTAAGATATTAATTTATTGATTTATTTGAGAGCGAGAGCCGCGCGCACATGCACTAACAGGGGGGAGGGGCAGAGGGAGAAGTAGACTCCCTACCGAGGAAGGAGCCCCATGCAGGGCTTGATCCTAGGACCCTGGGACCATGACCTGAGCCAAAGGCAGACGCTTAACCAACTAAGCCACTCAGGTGCCCTATAGTTCTTCTTTTTATTAAAAAAAAAAAAAAAAGGCTTTATTCATATGAGAGAGAGAGAGGGCACGCCCATGCGTGAGTAGGGGGAGGAGCAGAGGGAGAGGATCCTAGATCAAACCCCCCACGGAGCACAGAATCCAATGTGGGGCTCAGTCTCAGGACCCATAAAATCACGATCTGAGCAGAAACCTGAGTCCAAGCCTCAACTGACTGAGCCACCCAAGCGCCCTTATATTTCTTTTTGAAGTATTATTTTTCAATGGTCTTTATTTCTTTGTAATTTGTTAGTAAGAATCTTCTTATTAGAAAAATGAGAGCTGAGTATTTCTGCATTAGTAATGATCAGCTAGTATAGATCACCTATATAAATGAAATTTGACATCCTATTTATTTTTGAATGATTTAAATGAAAATTTATTTTAAAGTTTTCAGATATATGGGAAAAAAACCTAAGTTTTTGTTGAACCTCCAAAGTAAGTGCATCTAACATACATATAACATGTTATATATGTATTTATATAAAATATATATTTGTAGATATACTCTACATTTTATATAGTGTATATATAATATATGTGAACAGTTGCTGTGAAACATATTAGATGTTGGACCTAAAAACTGCTCTAAAATACATAAAGACTATTTTTTAAAAATCAATAATATTTCAACTTAAAAATCATAATTTATGAAGTCATTGACACATACATCAGAGAATAAGAAGTAACAACTTGATAAATTACTATTTTTTTCACACTTTGTTTTACACTCTTACTTCAAAAAATATTTAGTGTTATTTGATTTGATTAAAGCCATTTGAAAGCCTGGTTCCTCGATTTGAAATGCAAGCACACTCATTAATGATCATAATCAAGGCCAAACAGTTTTTGCCAGGAAACAATTAGCTCTGAAAACAAATGCATAAACCCAAAATAATTTATTATTTTGGTAATCATTCTTTCTTGCTGCAGACATTAAATAGGATTCGATTGTCGGGCATGATGTATATTTAATCTAGCCATCAAGTATAGTTGTATTTTTGAAGCACGGGACAAATCTTGTCTTCCCACTGAGCATAATCCTCCAAATGGTGTGTCAAGGATGACAGTGGAATAGCTACAGGAGGGAAGTCCTTCATTATTTCCAGGTGGAGGAGAAAACACGATACTGTCCCCAGTGGATGCAGGGTGTGTTTCTATACACCCACTTTGTTTGGGAGGCAGAGTGGTTATACCTGCTAGTCTTGGATTGCTTCTCAAAGGGAGGCCCTGATTGTTTCTTCCACACTCACTTTCTAGTCCCTCTCTCCAAGCAGAGGTGCCTACCAGATTCACTTGGGTGACTTTTGCAAAATGTACTCGCCTGGCCACTTGTCTCCCCACTCCCCCAGATTGGTTTCAACAGGAGACCAGTTTCTAGGGTAAATGCAAGGATGAGCGTTTTGAAAAGAAATCATTTGCCATTTTACAAGAAGAGTATATTTAATGAAATTAAAACTAAAAATGGTCATTTTGATGTCCATCCGAGGCTGCAAGCACTCCATTACCTTTGAGGTACTCACAGATATTGAGATCTGTGGCATGCTTAGAGTTGCTGGTTCTTTCTCCATAATTATTTTGAAGTGGGCATAAACCTCAAGTGGAGTAAAAAATGCAGAGAGAATGTTCTCAATTTATTGGCTTGAAGAATTTTTTCCTGCACCATTTTACTCTGAAAGGGGCAAATTGAAATGATAGAGTAATAGTGGATGGAAGCTATAGTGCAATTAAATTATATCCTAGAGTGGGGCAAATCAAGACCCACAATACTAGGAATTATTAATGATAAGAGTTAACACTTTTTGCGTGTTTGATATGTGCCAGGCTCTGTGCTGACTGCTTCATGTCCATTTTCTCCTCTGATCCTGACAGCCACCTGTTAGGCTTCATTTGACAGATGAGCAAACTGAGGCTTAGAGAGTTTGATTTGTCCAAGGTCATTCAGTTGCTTATTTGCAGAGCCCTGATTCAAACTAGCCTTTGCTTAATTGCAAAGCCACTAGTCTTAAAGATGAGGCAATTGGGACTCTGTTTGCTTTGGGGAGCTCATGGAATCCACTTCGATTTGTCCTCACAATGGACACTATTGGGTTTTGAAAAAGCCTGGGGGCACCTGGGTGACTCAGTGGTTGAGTGTCTGCCTTTTGCCCAGGTCGTGATCCCCGGATCTTGGGATCAAGTCCTGCATCTGGCTCCCCACCCAGAGACTGCTTCTCCCTCTCCCTGTGTCTCTGCCTTTCTCTCTGTGTGTCTCTCATAAATAAACACATAAAATCTTTTTTTTTTAAAGGCTGAAGTATTGTAAAAATTTTTTGTAGGCTAGAAACCTAATCAAAGTGCCAGTGTTCTATGAATCCTAAGATTCCAGGCTCAGAGGACTGGGCTCTGGAACCCAGAAATCAGACATGTTTACTGGGGAGCAACTTGAAGCTTCTGTGGGCTCTAGTTCAGACCCAAAGAGGAGGTCCTAGCCATCGAGGTTGAAGTACTGCTGGGCAAGGAGGAGGAAGGCCATTGTCTGACCTAACGCATCTTTTATGTGTCAGGCATTGGTTCATGCTGCTCTAAGCACTTTAAAAACATTAACTCATATAAGTCTTACAACAATTCCCTTGGAATTGGTACTATTATTATACCTGTATGATGAGTAAACTGAAGTTCAGAGATATCAAATAACTTGTCCAAGGTCACACAGCTGGTAAGTGCCAAAACCAGGCTTTGGATCTAGGCATTCTGGATCTAATGGCAATGTTATACTATTTCTCAACAGAGAAACTTGAGTTTTCTGTCTCTTGTGCTTGCCATCCTTTTCCAGCCACTGCTGGGCACTATTTTGCCAGCAAGTTTCTCCTATCCCACTGGCTTTTCCTCCCCACCCCGCCCTGTGACTTTTTGCAGTGTCCTTGACAAGCTCTTTCTTCAGGCTCTATACTACTTCCTTTGGCATTACTCATGAACAACCTGCTCTTTTCATCTGCCAAATAATTTTCCATACAGTATCCTTTCTCAACTTGGACATGAGGATGGAAAGTATTGTTCCTATTTTACAAATGAGAAAACTAAGGCGAACAACTTGTCTAACATTTCATCCAACTATTCTAGTGGCAAAGTGGACAAGAATCCAGGTTCTCTGGGCTCTTAATTCAATGTTATTTTCCCATTGTGCCTTCTGGTTGGTTTTATAAATCCATTCATTACATTCAACCATTTATAAATCCATGCATCTGTTTGTACATTCATTATTTTTATAGCAATGTGTTAAGTGCCTAGTGTATGCTAAGGCAACAGTTAGGGGGAAAGGCAGGTTTAAAAGTCTTTGCTCTTTAGGAGCCGAAACACAACTGAGATAAGGTGTCGGCAATAAAAAGTTGAATAATACAAAGTTACAAGTACTAAGTGCCATATGAGATGTCTAATTAGGTCAGACAGGAATTTTGAGGCCGGGCATACAACATCAGAGACTGCTTTATCAAGAAGGTGAGTCTTGAACTTGGCATAGGAGGGCACTTAGAACTTGGAGAAGATGATGGGGCAGCACGTCCCAGGCTGAGGTGAATGGTGTGCACTAAGTCAGTGCTTCCCAACTCACATCATGCCATGGCATGCAGAGAAAAGCGTAGTATCTGCAAAGCACATTTTGGTAAATGGAGGAAGCAGCTTCAGCCTAAAAACAAATAACCTAGGAGCTTCAACTATACTACCTTTGGCTCAGCTGAAGCCAGATGGGAGGATTCATAGCCTCAGATACTTGCAATCTGGTTGGGAAGGTCCGCACTGAGGTATTGGGACACACCATGAATCTAAAGACTATTGATAAGGCCACAGGGCTGCAAGAGAAGCAATATCCAGAAGAACCATGACAGATACCATTAGAGAGAAAAGCTAAGAGCCAAATGATGAAAGCTCTTTGAATTTTATTCCGTGGACCTGCAAAACAGGTAAGTCAAGTCCATACAGCGTTATTTGAGAAAGAGCCTAATGACATCAATATGGAGGATGGGTTGGAGGGCAGGAAAGTAGTTAGAAGGCTCTTGTCCATGTGGGATATGAGGGCATCTTGGTCTGTAGATGTGGTAACAGAGACTGAGAAAAGTGGGCCGTATTGTGTTATATTTGGAAAGCAACAATGACAGTGCTTGGTGATAGATTGCATGTGGGAAAGTAGGAGAGACAGAGGAGGCAAAGGTAATTTATAGGTTTTAAGCTCAAACAAATAGGCATGAATGGTAAGGCTATTCTTGAAGATGGGGAGGCCAGGAGAAGTAGAATTTCTTGGAGGGGAGGGACAAACGAGATGATGAGTTTCAAGATGGCATCGAGAGGCAAGGAAACCAGTTAGGAAGCTATTGCAAATGGCCGAGTGAGATGGAATGATGGTCCTCCTAGATGACCATCCTCCTAGATGAGGACGGTAGCGGTGGGAATGGGAAAAAAATGTTGGGTTGAGAGACATTATAAAGGAAGAATCCATAGGGTTTTGTCATGGACTGAATCTCAAGCTGAAAGGTAAAAGAAGGGCTGAAGTCCTAGATTGCTTCTGTTCTTGATCTTCTTCTCATGGCTTGAAAAACTATCTGCTGATGACTCCCAGATGTGGATCTCCAACCTATACCCCTCCATCCTTTTATATCCAACTGCCTGCTTGACATAGCATCCTAAATTCAAGGCATCTAAAACTGATTTCTTGGAGCACCTGGGTGGCTCAGTGGGTTAAGCATCTGCCTTCAGCTCAGGTCATGATCCCAGGGTCCTGATGTAGCCTCACATCAGGCTCCCTGCTCAGCAGGGGGTCTGCTTCTCCCTCACCCTCTGGACCCTCCCCCTGTTCATGCTTACTCTCTCTCTCTCTCTCTCTCTCTCTTAAATAAATAAATAAAAGTCCTTTTTTAAAACGCCTGAATTCTTAAATCTCCCCCCACTGCTGCTCCCAGCCCCCTGCCAAAACCTACTCCACTTGTCAAACTGGCTCCTCACAGACATCCCCATTGTGCTAAATGGTAACTCCATTTTTCCAATTGCTCAGGCAGAAGATCTTGAAATCATTCTTGAGTCTTTTCTCTCTCTCATATCCTACATTTTATTCTATCCGCAAATCTTGGTTCCACCTTCAAAATATACCTAGAATCCAGCTACTTTTCATCACCTAGTTAAAGTCACAATGATCTATGTCCCCATATAATTAATTGCACTAGCCTTCCAACTGTTCTTATTACTTTTGTCCCTGCCTTCCTCACCTAAGTCTATTATCCCCTTATTGATTTGAAAGCCAGACTAATCTTATTAATATGGAAGTCAGATCATGTCTCTCCTCTGCTCAAAATTCCTCCAGTGACATCCCATCTCACACACAGTAATCGTAAAACTCCTTACAATGGCCCACGATGCTGTATACAATTCAACTATCAATATAACTTACTCACTGACCTCTTTCCAATATTGGATCAAGCGTCCTCTATGCAGGGAGATCTCTGATAGCCATGTCCAGAGTTGTCAGCTCCCCCTTCCCATTCCCTATCTGCCCTCCCTCTTTTATTTTTCTTTCTACTTTGAATTTGACATTATATTTATCAATTTAAAAAGAATTGGGGATTCCTGGGTGGCTCAGTGGATGAGCATCTGCCTTCAGCGCAGGTCATGATCCTGAATACCCGGGATCGAGTCCCACATCAGGCTCCCTGCATGGAGCCTGCTTCTCCCTCTGCCTGTGTCTCTGCTTCTCTCTGTGTGTCTCTCATGAAAAATAAAATATTTTTTGAAAAAATCATCTTCTGCTAGAATAGGAGGCTGGCAAGCTTTTATTTTTTTAATAAGGGACCAGATAATAATTTTTTTTAGGCTTTGTGGGCCAGAGAGTTTCTGACACAACTACCCAAGTCTGTTGTTACACAAGAGCAGTCGTACAGGACACATAAACGAATGAACTTGGCTGTGTTTTATTGAAGCCATATTTACCAAAACAGGTGATGGGCCAGATTTTGCCTGTAAGCCATAGTGTGCTGACCCCTAATGGAAGGCAAGTCCCAGGAGGGTAAGGCTTTTTGTTCACTGCCATATTCCCCACATCCAGAACAACGCCTGGTGTGTAGGAGGCACCCAGTATATTTTTGTGGAATGAATGAATCAACAGGAGACTGGAAAACTGGGGGATCAGGAGAACTAGCTAGCACACAGCATCACTGGTGCAGAATCTTGAGCAGGAGTTGCTTCTAGCTAGGTTTGCGGCGTATCAATTCTTCCCTCCTTCCCTCAGTGTCCCTGTGCTACAACTTAAAGCACGTCATGTGAAGTAAAAGTTGCTTTCATTGCCTGTGCAACTCTCCTGATGTGTGAAATTTCATCTGACTTCCCTTAACATTATCATTTGTCTATGCAATCCTCCTGACTCCGACTCTCTCTAATAACAATAATAACTCAAATACTCTGCACTAAAATGAGAATGCTGGAATCAGTATTTTTGATTAATTTAGAACCACTGCTAGCAATAGCTTCTATTGACAACGCTACACATTTCAACACTTCATCATATTTTGAAGTACTCTCTGAAGTTGAGCAACTGTTACTGTTATGATATGAAATGCTATTTTCCTTCCATGCGTTGGACATGAATGGTTTGTTCTGATAAACTTCAGCTTGCACGTACTCTCACCAGGAGGAATCACGTGGTAAGAGAAATGGTAAAATGGAGTATTCCCTGGCTCTTACTGGCTGTTCTCTCATCCTTTCCTGGATCTCTTATAGGCACTAAAATTTTTCCTGGAGTTATATGCCTTCCTGTTGAAAATGCATATCCCACTCATTTATTATTTCATGGAGTCCTTCACACACTGATAAAATTTACTGAGCATTCCGTATGTCTGTGGTGCTGGGCTGAACGCTTTATATATATGAATGCATTTTAATTCTTAGAAAACATCTAAAAGGTAGGTACTATTATCATCATTTTACAAACGAGGGAACTAAGGTCCCCAAAACTGAAATAATTTGCTCAAGGCCCCACAGCTAGCAAAAAGAGGTCTAAGATTTGAACCCAGGTCTGCCTGATTCCAGGGCCAAGCTTTATTAATTGTTTTCTCCCACCTTAACAATATGCCATGCAGCATATTAGACAGTAGGGGTAATAAGGAATATGGCACGAGGGACGCCTGGGTAGCTCAGTGGTTGAGCATCTGCCTTGGGCTCAGGGCATGATCCTGGGGTCCTGGGATTGAGCTCCGCATTGGGCTCCCCACAGGGAATCTGCTTCTCCCTCTCCCTGTGTCTCTGCCTCTCTCTGTGTGTCTCTCATGAATAAATAAATAATTTTTTAAAGGAATACAGCACAATCTCCCTGGCCTCTCAAAGCTAACACCAGTGTGCTGGGTGGGAGTGGAGGCTGTCAGATGCAGAAACTAAAGAACTTTCTGTTTACGAAGAACAGGTTAGTGAGAATATGGACATAGGTCCATGAATTCATGGAGTTCTGCAAAATGGAGACAGAGAGCTACAGACTAAAACTGAAAAGGACCCTCAACTGTAGAGTTGAGGTCAACCAATAGGATGGAATAATGCCCCTTTCAGGGACTTAAGCTGACAAGCAAGTTTCCCACTATAGAAGTAGGATTGGCTGCTCACCACAACAGCATTTATTGATAAGACAAAAAGCTTCCCTAGATGTCATTAACAAACAATGTCTTAAAAAGCAACTAGTGGAAAACACTACAGTTGCCTTGTAAATGCTATGCCTGGGAGAGTACCATCAAAACTAAGAAGGGATTCCTGATATCACTCCATGTTGACCATTATAGAAATAAAAATTAAAATAATTAGAAAAAGAAGTTGTTTCTCTCCTTCAACGTCCTGACCTGTTGATTTATTGACTGTCTTTCTGATGGGGCCATGAATGCATGCATTTGGTCTCCATCTTTTCAGATCATCTCATGCTCTCTGCTAACCTCATCACTCACCAGTAACAAGAGCCACCATTTAACAAGTGCTTGCTCTGAACCAAGCACTTTACATAAACTATGCTATTTAATCCTCACAGTAGCCCTGTTATCTCATAGGGTTTTGTTATTAACACTCAGTTTCAGATGAGGGAACTGAGGCTTAGAGAGTCTATGGGATTCACCCAAGCCCATAAAACTAAATGAGTGGTATTGGTTTCCTGGGACTGCTGTGACAAACTACCATAAACTTTGTGGCTTGAGACAGCAAAAATTTATTCTCTCATAGTTCAGAAAGCTGCAAATCTGAAGTCAAGGTGTGGCAGAGTCATGCTTCCCTCCAAAAGCTTGAGGGGAGATTCCATTCTTTGCTTGTTCTTAGCTTTTAATGGCTACAGACTTTGCTTGACTTGTGGTGGCATTACTCCAATCTCTCTCCCTGTCTTCTCATGGACTCTCCCCTGTGCATCAGCCTTCTCTCATTCAATCATTGGACTTAAAGCCCACCCTAATCCAGGACCATCTCATGTAGAGATCCTTACTTTAATTACATCTGCAAAGACCTTTATTTCAACGAGGGTCTTATTTTCTGACATTCCAGTTGGACACATTTTTTGGCAGATCATCATTCAGCCCACCACAAGCAAGTAACCTAGCTGAGATTCTAACCTAGATCTCTCTGACTGCAAAATCCTGGCTCCTTTCACTAAACTAGGCTGCCTCCACCGAACATCCTTTTGCCTTTATTTGGTTTCCTAATTAGATTTCCAACTGGGATGAGGATGCACTGATTGACATAAGTTTGCTTTGTAGTTCATTATCAAGATGAATTAATAAAAATGACATTTTGGCTTCTAAAACATTGCCTTGTGAGTTTAGATTGTGTGAAATTTGTCCCCCAGAGCTTAATTACTTCCTGATTAAAACTGACAAAGTTGAGTTTTGGAACCTTTGGAACTAGGGATTGGATCTTGGCTATAAGGACCAAGATCCCTTCAGGATATAGGCACCCACAGCCTACAAGCTATGTCTGTTTCTTTACTCTAAAAGTGACCACAGGGATCCCTGGGTGGCGCAGCGGTTTGGCGCCTGCCTTTGGCCCAGGGCGTGATCCTGGAGACCCAGGATTGAGTCCCATGTTGGGCTCCCGGTGCATGGAGCCTGCTTCTCCCTCTGCCTGTGTCTCTGCCTCCCTCTCTCTCTCTCTCTCTCTGTGTGTGTGTGTGTGACTATCATAAATACATTTTTAAAAAAATTTTTAAATAAAAGAAATAAAAAAAATAAAAGTGACCACAATATAATGAAATGCCACCAACTTCTGGGTACAGGGAAGAATCTCTGATCACTTAAGAGCTCACATAAGGAATTTTGATTCCATCAGAATGTTATGTCCCAGAAAGACACCTCATGGTGTGCACTGTATTTCCTTCTGAGCCTCAGCTCCTGCCATCAAGTCACAGGGAAGAAAATGCATCTAAGGGTTCATTATCACATTAAGATGAGATTCTGTAGAAATGGGGATCCGGGAACATGAGGGACTTCCTGTGTCTCTACTTTGATCTCTTTGCAGGGCAACTGCTCCAGATAACTAGTTGAGATTGGTTTGCTTACACCTTGATTAGGAAGACAGTATCCCCAGAGATGTGTTTCTCAGGTTTGGTCAATTGGTGGACCACACATAGCAGTGTACTGCTCACTGCTGCCCAAAGAGCTTGTTAAAAATGCCAATTTCCTGACCATCACATCAGGCTTACTGAATTAGTATTTCCTTTTTCTTTTTTTTTTTACGATAGGGTAAGAGGAAGTGAGTGGGAGGGTAAGAGAGGGAGGGAGACAGAAAATCTCAAGCAGGTTCCATGTCCAGCACAGAGCCTGATTGATGCAGGGCTGGATCTCACAATCCTGAGATCATGACCAGAGCTGAAATTAAGAGTTGGGTGCTTAACCAACTGAGCCGCCCAGGTGCTCCCTGGATTAGTATTTCTGAAGATGGGGCTTAGGAATCTGCATTTTTTTTCTTTTTTTTTTTAAAGATTTATTTATTTTTTCATTCAGAGAGAGCGAGAGAGAGGCAGAGACACAGGCAGAGGGAGAAGCAGGCTCCATGCAGGAAGCCCGATGTGGGACTCCATCCCGGGTCTCCAGGATCGCACCCTGGGCTGCAGGCGGCGCTAAACCACTGCGCCACCAGAGCTGCCCAGGAATCTGCATTTTAAAACAGGTACCTGGAGTAATTCTTACACACATTCTGGTTTGAGAACCAATGCATTCTGGTGAAATCAAGCCCCTACAACATTGAAACAAAGACCAAATTTTCCAACATTCGTTAGCAATTCCAGCCAAAAATCAATTATAATATCATATTCCTGCTGCATGATCTGTAGATTTAGTTCATATGACAATATAATTTTCTACAGCTTGATCTAAATCAAAGCAGTTATGGCAAAATTTCTTAATCTATCTTTCCTGAGACCATTTATGTAATAACTTTTGGGACGATGCAATAGCCTCTTTTTCATATCTGAAACTGATCTCTCAGGTGCCTTTTAGTCCCAACATTCTCTTTCTATGAATGTTCCTAGGGTTTCCAATCTGTTTGTGATGAACACATTATTTGTTAAACTCTTAAGTAGGCCTATTTCCTTTCTTCTAGGCAACAAGCTTCTAAAGAAGACTGGTTGAAGGGGGAAAAAAAACTGGTTGAAGGGGCACCTGGGTGGCTCAGTCTGTTAAGCTTCCACCTCCTGATTTTGGCTCAGGTCATGATCTCAGGTTTGTGAGATTGAGCCCTGTGTCAGGCTCCAAGCTCAGTGTGAAGTATGCTTGAGGTTCTCTCTCTCCCTCTCCCTCTCCCCCTCCCCCCTGCATTCTCTCTCTCTCTCTCTCTCAAATAAATAAATCTTAAGAAAAAAGAAAAAGAAGACTGATTGCCAGTGATTTTCCTGGTTGTATGTATGTATGTATTTAATTTATTTATTTAGAGGGGGAGGGGGCAAAGAGAGAAGGAGAGAGACAGAATCTTAAGCAAGCTTCCCACACGGGGCTCCATCTCGAGATCATGACCTGAGCTGAAATCAGGAGTTAGATGCTCAATCAGCTGAGGCACCCAGGTGCCCCTCCTGGATGTTTGTCTTTTAAATAACATATACTTCCTCACTGTATTGTTGTGAAGAGTGAACGAGAAAATATATGTAAAATGCCAAGCATAGTGCCTGATGAAAGGAAGTGGTTAATAAACATTCATGCTGCTTCCAGTGCATTGTCACAACAATATCTCTTGAATTATTTAAGATACAACTCTGAGAACTGAAGTTGAATGAAAACTAGGGAATCAGCTGTACTGGCACTATCAGGTTTATTTGGCTGAAGGGGAATGGGACAGAATCCAAGTCTCTGGGGGCCAACTCAGCTGCAGCAGAGTGAGATGGCCTGAGGAGGGCGTGGGTTCCTGCCTTGGAAAAGGTTGCAGTAAGGTTTTGGCCTACGACTCAGCTTCCAATCCCCAGGATGCTTCCTAAATTAGTATTTCTCAAAGTGTGTTCCATGGAGTATTAGTCCCTGGGAATGGACATTGATAGAAGTACATAAGAAGTAACCCTCCGAACAAGGAAAGTTGTCAGCCACTGGGTTAATCAAAAGTAGTTTCCCAACTGCCAGAATATTCAGAGACCTTAATATGTCAACAGGCAAAGTGGATCTCCAAGAGACGGATGAGGGACATGGAGTGTTCTAAGTTTCCTGACCTCACTCACAGAGATTGTAGGGAGGGGCTAGTGGTTCTGGGGAATACAAGCATGAGAACACTGCTCTAAGGTCACTGGTGTAGTCCTACTTGCTAACACAAATGGACACTTTTTAGCCCTCCTATGAAAAAAGTAGCAAGAGAACAGTTACATGATGAAAGATAGAGTACTATCCCTCTGCCCCCTGCCATCCTGGTTTTCTGCTTTGTATGGCTCAGATTCTGTATCCATCATTATATCCATACTTTTGTATACACCCTGGCTTACCTTGCCTCTCTGCCCTCATCATATTCACGTGACAGACATCTAATCTTGGTTAAATCCAACTCTGTCTATTCTAAACCTGCCCCAGCAGTTGAACAAGGTTGTATAAAAACTTAAAACTGTGCTGAATAGTCTCATTTTAGATCCAAGACCACCAACTTGAGGTGGGCCCTTAGACCTACCATCCAGTTTCACTAGATTTCCTTCATCTAGTCATTTTTGAACTTTCCTGGATGGCCATTCTACACCCTCCTTATCCTCAAACTTCTAGCACCTCTCCCCCTACCACTCCTCTGAGCTACTGACTGTGTTTCCTATTTCACTGAGAAAGTAGAAACCATCAGAAGAGACACAGACTTCTACAAACCTACTTGTCTCTGTCTTCACATGACCTATGTTTCCTCTTGTCACTCTAAATGAACTGCCTGTGATTCCACTAAAGACTGACCTCCTCTACTTGTGTCCTAAAATCCATCCCTCTTGGCCTAATCAAGATAATTGCTCTCATCATTTTCTCCTCTTTCTGTGACATCAGCAATTTTTCTTCCACCAAAACAACACCTCCAATGTTAAGAAGAGAAACTCTTCACTTGACTTCAGCTATAGCCCCCATTCAGCAAATATTCTGGAAAGAGTTGTCTCTGCTCATGAGCTCCAGATTTTCTCCTCCTTTTCCTTCTTGAACCCTCTCTCATCAGGCTTTTCCTCCCATCACTCCACCAAAAGGATTCATGTCCCTGTTAACAATATATCCTCAATGTTAAATCCAATGATCGCTTTTGTATCATCATTGTACGTTACCCAATAGTGGCATTTGACAAAGTCAATCACCTTTTTTTGAAACACTTTTTTCACTTGGCTTCCAGAATGTCACACCTCCTCAGTTCTCCCCCTACTCCACTGGCAACTCTTTTTTAGTCTTCTTCCAAGGCTTTCCCTCATCTGTATGACCCTTAGGTTATCTGGCATCTCAACTTGAAATTCTCCAAAACCAAAGTGACTTATTTCCTTATACTTGCTTCTCCCACAGTCTTCTTTCTCCATTCTTCCAAAGGTTCAGGACGAGCTTGGAGTCTTCCTTAACTCCCCTTTCCTCTCACACCCAACATTCAATCTATCAACAATACTGTGTATCTTACAAAATTATTTAGAATCTGAACAGTTCTCACCATTTCCTCTGCTATTCCTTTCATCCAAGCCAGCCTGCTTAAAACCCTCCCATGCTTTCTACATTGTTCACAGTAAAAGTCAAAGTTCTTAGAATGATCTATAAGATTCTCTTTGAGGTGTCTTCTTCCTTGTTATCTTTCTGACCCAAACTCCTACCACTCTTCCCCCTTGATGACTCAACTCTAGTCATGTGGACTCTGCTATTTCTCAGACACACCAAGATAACTCCCAACAGGCCTTTGCTGATCTCTCTAACTAGAATGTTCTTTTTCTCTAGAGCCACAGGCTTACTCACTTGCTTCCCTCAGATCTCTGTGCAAATGACACCTTATCAGAGATAGTTCCTTGGCCACCTTGTTTAAAAATTGCCACTCTCTGCATGCTTCCATATCACTTTACACTGCTGTTTTTCTCTATAATACTTATGAACTTACCATTTTCTATACAATGATATTTACTTGCTTGTTCCTTATCTGCCTTCACTGCTAGAATGTAAACTTTGGGAATGCAGGAACTTATTTTATTACTGTTATGTTCCCCCATACCTAACGTGGTGCCTAGCACATAATAGGTGTTCCATAAATATCTGTCAAGTAGACCAAGAGTGATTATTAATCTACTAGGAGTTCTTAGACTACTGGAATCTTCTGGTGAGGACAGAACACTCCCATGACCTAAAGCAACCCCCCTCCAAGTGTAGGACTTCTCAATACCACATTGCTAGGGATGAACTTAGTGTTTACATGAGGACTGCCAGGAAGCTCCATATAGTCTGAAGCAAAATGCTCCATAGAGGAGTTTAATTCCTAGAAAGATCTTTGCCAAGAGCCCTTTTAAGATTCACAATATTTTTGAATAGGTATTAAATATACATAATACAAAATGCCAAATGTTCAGGGAACAAGTAGTGAAAAGTATATTCCACCACCTCCCACTGCTACCACCCTACTCTAAGCTACCCTTATTCTGTAAACCAGGATCATTACACAAATCCTTTAGAAACATAGGTCAGATCATGTCGCTCATCTGCCTCAAGGTACAAGGTAAAGTTTCCATCTGTCTTCAGCCACCAAGTTCCCTCTTGGAGGCAATCAGTTTTACCAGCTTTTTGTAATTTTCTAGAAGTAACCTGTACATTATGCATTACATACTTGTGTGTGTATAATCCTTTTATGGAAAAGTACGTGCTCTATTTGGTACTTCTTCTTTTTCTCATTTGATGCCTAGGTCATTCTTTGCCATGGCTGCATAGTTATCTATTGTGTGGCTGTCCTATTCTCCAGAAATCCTTAACCTGGAGTCCATCTTTGCACTTCACTGGCTCTATGGGCTTCCTGAAATTGCATGTGGATATTTGTGTGCGTGTGTATAGGTACATCTTTCAGCAGAGAGGGCCCATACCTCTTATCAGGTTCAAAGGGCACTGACACCAAAAATGGTTAGGAATCATTATCCTGAGTTTAAATCTGCCTTCCCGACATGTATAACTCCCTTGTCCTAATTCTGTTATTTGGAGCAGTTCTTTCAGAGCCTGGCACATAACGGACATACGACAAATACTTGTCAAATGAATGAAGGGACGGCACAGAATGAATCTACTCTCTCTCCTCTGTGAGTAGCTTTTGATTGGCTTGAAGAAAGACATGTTCTCCTAAGCTATCTCTTTTCTGGGGCTATAGTGGCTTAGGTCCTTGAACCCTTAATGTGACATGGTTTCCAAATCCATCTGCTTTGTCCTCTGTTGAACCAGCTCTAAAATAGATTTTTTCCCCCGGAATGTCTTCAGGGGTAGGTAGCTAATTTTAAAAAGGTGAGGTAGCTCAGGTGTGAGACAAAAGATGTTTGCAGGCCAATTTTGTCCATGGGTTGGCAAGTGGCAAGTCTGAAAATTTGGAACTCATAGTTTGTCAGTACTCCTTTCACACCTTCCACACTCTATCGCTTGATGAACTCTACATTGTTCAGGCCCCAGCTGCTCTGTGAAGCTTCTCTGAGTGCCCTTCCCTCTGACAAAGTCAGGAATTCCCTTGCCTACTTGCGAACATTTCTTATAGCACTCTGTGCTTATTTATGGCTATCTCTCTCATTAGATCTTAGCTTCTTGTGAGAGGAATGAAGCTTATTCATCATTATTATTTCAGCTCCTGGCCAAGTGGATGATTGGTAACTGTTATTTATCTTTCTTTTGAGGGGGGTGAAATCGGAGAGGGAGTAATTTTTGAGATTCTTTCAAATTATTTGTTTTTTTAAAAGAGATGTCTGCACATTATTTTTTAAAATTATAACAGAAGGGAAAAACTGAAGTAAAGTAAGGGTCTATCCCTTACATCTATGCTAGAAGTAACCAGGGTAAAAGGTTGTGGTGCACATCCCTCCGGCACATTTTTTATGCATACAAATGCATAAATGTATAGACATATATTTCTTAGCTCCTTGCTTCTTCACTTAATAATGCAATATAGGGGGATCCCTGGGTGGCGCAGGGGTTTGGCGCCTGCCTTTGGCCCAGGGCGCGATCCTGGAGACCTGGGATCGAATCCCACATTGGGCTCCCGGTGCTTGGAGCCTGCTTCTCCCTCTGCCTGTGTCTCTGCCTCTCTCTCTCTCTCTCTGTGACTATCATAAATAAAAAAAATTAAAAAAAAATAATGCAATATAGGTGTATCCTTTGCCAGATCATATAACTATACAGACATATATTATTTTTCTGGTTGCATTGTATTCCATTTGAAGGATGTACTACAATTTATTTAACAAATGCCCTACTATTGAACAGTTAGCTTATCTGCTATTGTTCACTATCTATTAGCAACACAACTCCAAACACAGAGACCCACTGAATAAAATGCAACCATAAAAACATGCAGCTGAACTCAAGAGGCAAGAAAGGAAAACCCCCAGATTCCAGGAATAAAATAAAACTCAAAATTACAACAATGAGCAGGAATTGAAGTTTCATGACTAATGAAAATAATGGGGCCAGACAATGTGCTTTAGAAATGGAGGTTTTGAGTTCTTTTAAGGACTTGGAACTGAAATAGAATTGTGCTTCCTGCACAAAACAAGGAGCAGAAGAGACCTGCCTCATCTGTGAATTGAAACCAGATTTGCCCAATAGCCAGGGACACAAGAATAACAGATATTATTTAGTGCTTACCAAGTGCCAGGTACTTTTCTACCACATGTTTTGCATATAATAATTTGCTAAATCTTCAAAAACCCCATGAAGTAGGTGCTATTATAACCCCATTTTACAAATAAAGAATTAAATGTTTAAATAACTTGCTTTAGGTCATATAGCCAGAAGGTGGCAGATAGAAGATTCAGATCCAGGGGCCATGCTCTGAGCTATTATGCCATACTGAGTGTCCACAAACAAGATATAGGCCATCTTCCCTAGAATGGGATAGAAATATACTCATAAGAAATTTAAAAATGTAAGTCTGAGCCACCCACTGGTATAAGACTGGAATCCATAGTACCCAGAGTTCACAGACTCTGAGCTGAGAAATTCTCATAGAAGCTGGTCCAGAACTAGGAGCACCATAGATTTCTGGTAGAAGAAAATGGAAAACTGCTGATAAGGTCACCTCTACAACTCAGAGTCAAATTCTCACAGAATACAGCTCCTACAGAAGAGAAGCTCAAAAGGAAAATTATCAAGCAACGTGAAGAAACCCACAAGAGTTAGTATGTACAACAAATGAGAGAATTCAGTTCTAAGGAACTAAAGATACTACAGCAATCTTTTTGTTTTTAAAAGATTTTATTTATTTATTCATGAGAGACACACAGAGAGAGGCAGAGACATAGGCAGAGGGAGAAGCAGGCTCCCCACAGAGAGCCCAATGTGGGATTTGATCCCAGGAACCCAGGATCACGCCCTGAGCCAAAGACAGACACTCAACCATGAGCTATCCAGGTACCTTGATACTATTGCAATCTAAACAGGTTTTAAAATATTGTATGTTTAAAGGCTTTAAGAGGTCAAAAAGAAACAGAATAAATAAAGCAAGAATATATATACAAAAATACACATTGAAGAAAAGTTCCAGAAATGAAGAATATAGAAAATGTGGGACTAGCATTGGAAGACCTTAGCTCAAATTCCCATTGAAATGTAAAAAAAGTCAACTGGCAGGTTAAACTACAAATAAGAGGGCAGTCCCGGTGGCTTAGCGGTTTAGCGCCACCTTCAGCCCAGGGCATGATCCTGGATACCTAGGATCGAGTCCCACATCGGGCTCCCTGCATGGAGCCTGCTTCTCCCTCTGCATGTGTCTCTGACTCTCTCTCTGTCTCTCATGAATAAATAAATAAAAATCTTTAAAAAAAATAAACTACAAATAAGACGTAAGAGAGGGGAGAATTAGTGACATAACAAATAGAGCTGAGATATTCATAGAATATAACACAATACTATAAAAATGCTAAGTATGAAACAGAAATTAAAAGATACAGATGATAGACTAAGACACTCCACATACATCTAATAGAAATTCCAGAAGGAAAGAAAATAGGAAGAGGTAATGTTTGAAGAGACATGGCTGAGTATTTCCAGAATTGATAAGACATGAGTCCTCAGGTTAAAATCCTATACCTAGTCCTAAGCAGAATAAAGGAAGACAAATTGATAACTCCTGGATGCATCATGGTGGGACTTCAGGACATCAAGGGAGAATCATAAAACTTTCCATAGATAAATAATGCTGAAAGGTATTTCTGGAACAAAGGGTCTGCACATTGAAAAGAAATGAGTGTTTTTTTACATGAATGAGTGAATTAGTGAGTCCAGTAATTATTTCAATCTAAGCATGATATTTCTTCTAGTACAGGCTGAGATTCCATCCTTCAGCTGTCTATTTTTTAAAAGATTTATTTGTTTGTTTGTTTATTTATTTATTTATTTATT
Organism: Vulpes lagopus; assembly: GCF_018345385.1. Lineage (NCBI taxonomy): Eukaryota > Metazoa > Chordata > Mammalia > Carnivora > Canidae > Vulpes > Vulpes lagopus. The sequence continues at coordinate 83,454,781 of NC_054848.1, forward strand.
TATTGGAGAGGCAGAGGGAGAGGGAGAGAGAGAATCTTAGACTCCGCACTAAGCATGGAACCCAATGCGAGGCTTGATCTCACAACCCTGAAATCATGACATGAGCCAAAACCAAGAGTCGGATGCTTAACCGACTGCACCACCCAAGCACCCTCCCTGCCTCCAGCTATCTATTTACTTATATATTTGTAACTGCATCATTTCAATTGATTCATATTAAGCATGAAGCCAATTTAAATCCCCAGGACTTTTTCAAATGAAGGGCTGTCTGCTTTAGTTTGCACTTGAGCAATTAATTTTAAAACCCAGGTGTAAGTCTACTTAGTTATTGATGAGATCCTTGGGAGCTGCAGCCATTTACAGAAGGCTTCATGAAGGAAGTAGGAGTTAGGCTATGTAGGACTTACTTTAGATGGAAGGGACAAAGGCGAGCATCTAGTTTCGTGGGATGAAGGTAACAAGTGTGATGAGGTGTGTGAATAGGCCACAGGCTCAGAAATGAGCTTGAAGTGGATGTGTGAAAGGTGGGGGAATAAAGAGATAAGGTTCAAAGGCACTGTGGGACCAGATAATAGAAAGCTGTAAAGCCAGGCAGAATGTTTGAACTTGATAGCATATGTGGGCAATTGAGAGTCACATTAGGCTTTTGAAGAGGGAATTCTACATTACCTAGCCAAAGAAAGGGTGAATTAACCCAGGAATGAGCAGGAAGACTGATTGAAGTAATCCAAGCCAATCCAGTAACCCAATCCAAGTTCTGCTTCTGGGTTACTGACAGGTTATCCAGACAAGTAGTCAAGATCAGCAGACACTTCAAGGACACTAGAGTGACTTGACTTTGTTTAGAAAGGAAGGCAATGAATGCAGGGGAACAAGAAATGGACTGGGAGGGTGGAATATACACTGAAGTAAGCATCTGAAAACCTTAAGTCTGATCCCACATCTACCCCCTACAATGCATGTGACCTAGTACAGATACTACATAAACATTGAAGCTAGCTTCCTCATCTGCAAATCTACTAGAATATGACCTCTATAGGGAGGGTCCCCAGGATTGCTTTGTTCACCGTGGTAACCCTAGCCCTGAGTATAGGACTTAGCATATAGTAGAGCTTCAGGAGAGAGTGATGGAATAGATGAATGAATGAATAGATGATATGAACTAATGTCTACCCTGCCTGCCCCATAGAGCTATTGTGAGATTAAGATGCGATTAGGGATGAAAAACTATTATACAAAATTAAAACACCAACCAATCTCCTGGTAAAATACTACAACTACTATTGAGTGTATTCTTTGTTAAACTAGGTTATATTAAATTGCTGTACTTTCAAGGTGAAATGATAAGTGGGCTGATGATATCAAGTTTTCTTAGTATGGAAAGTAAGAAGAATAGTGACAATATAAGACTTTTTAAGAGTGATTTTCCCCATTGAGGCAAGAACACATTGGGCTCTGTGTTCTATACCATGTTCTGTACTCTGTACTCAATATACTTATGATAGGGGTCATGAACGATGTTAATTTCAGTTACCATTCATTGACTACCTCCAATGTGCTATGTCCTATCTGTCCTTTAAAAAAAACCTGCAAAGAAGGTAAGAGTATTGCCATTTCAGAAACAAGGAAACTGAAGTTCAGAGAGGTGAAAATCACTTGCTTATAGCCACAGAGAGGAGGTTGCTGAGCTAGAAATTGTATCTCAAGTCTGTCTCTGAAGCCAGTGGGAAGAACCTCCAGATACACAGATTTCTTCACACCATAAGAACACCCTTGCTAAGAGACGGTGTAGTCCAAAAATGGAAGGGGCTACCTCCTGAGCTAATGAGTTTTTTCCCACTAGAAGCAGGACCACTGCATAATTTGGGGGGCCCAGTACAAAATGAAATAGCCCTACGTCCACAAAGCTAGCTCGGAATGGAAATTTTCAAGCAGAAGTTAGCAGACTTCTAGACAGGAATGTTATAAAGAGTAGTTGACAGGAGCTGAATCTGAGGTTCTCCCAGTCTGAGACCAGACTGGGTTAGAGTAGCTTCCCAAGGTGACTAACGTAACACCTCAGAGGCCATCAGATGAGTAGGAATTCTACAAGGTGACTCAGAGGGATCCATGGTGCTATGATCATCAAAACATGCTCTACCCTGTGAAGCAGCACAGTCAGGAGAAAACAAGAAAGAAACTCTTTTCGTGGTGGTGAGGCATGATACAGTCAGGAGGTGAGGGTTCAAATTCTAACTCTGCCACTTCCTGGCTAGTGTGTGCCTTTGAATGAGTCACTTAAAACTCTCTGAGACTGGGTCACCCGGCTGGTTCTGACAGAAAAGCACGCGACTCTGGATTTTGGGGCTGTGAGTTTAAGCCCTACGTTAGGTGCAGAGCTTACTTCAAAAGAAAAATAATTTAAAAAATCCCTCTCTGAGACTGTTGTCTCACCTACGATATGACCATAGTACCTGCCTTGCAGGGTTGTGGGCAGGTTTTAGTGAGATGAATCAAGCCAAGTGTCCACGGCACTCAGTAAGTCCTCAATCAATGCAAGCCATTGCTTTCTCTGTTACTGATGTGGGAGGGATGGATCTGGTCATTTACTTCTTGTTGATCACTTAATAGCTCAGTAGACAAGTCTGCCAGACCCAGCCAGAGACACAGAAACTCACTCCCACTGTGGTGTCCCCAGTCAGCACAATCCAGGTGGTGGGCTGGGGGCGAAGTTTGAGTAGAGCCACTAGGCGATGGTAATAACAATGAATCTTCAAGAAGAATGGAACTCGGGATGCCTGGGTGGCTCAGTGGTCCAGCATCTGCCTTTGGTTCTAGTCGTGATCCTGGGGTCCTGGGATCGAGTCCTGCGTTGGGCTCCCCGTAGGGAGCCTGCTTCTTCATCTGCCTATGTCTCTGCCTCTCTCTCTCTGTATCTCTCATGAATAAACAAATAAATTCTTAAAAAGAAGAAGGAGAAGAAGAATGGGACTTGTGAGGTTTTCCCCTAGCCCTGAACACATTCCTTCACAGATGAGGACTGTTTAGGCCCAATGTGGAAATCCTGCCAGGGGAATGTTTTACCAATGCTGACTATCAGAACTAAGAATCAAATTTATTCCTGCCCAGTAGAAGTATACACATTAGCCGGTCGGACTCTCAAGAGCCACCAGCTCTGTCTGCAAGACCTCTGTCCCACGTCTTCATGATTCTGTGAAATAGCCAGCATAGCAGAGCACAGATGCCCATGGTTTTCCAGGAACTTCATTGTTTCTTACACAGTACAGAGAGAATGCTGTGGGGACTGCGGGAACATTGAACTAAATCACTGAATAGCTTGGCTTCTTTTCTTTTTTTCTTTTCTTTTCTTTTCTTTCTTCTTTTCTTTTCTTTTCTTTTCTTTTTTTTTTATAACACCCCAACCAAACCATTAATTAACTGGGCAAAAGGCTGAAACTATTATACACTAATCCCCACCCTCCATCCCCCTATGTCCATTTGCTTCACAGCAGTTTCTTACTCAGGACGGGTGGACTATTTCTTTTGCTTTTGTTTGAAAAAAAAAACAACTTTTCATTTGGCCTTGGGCTCAACTCATAACTTCTCTTTCCCCTAGATTACCTAAGCCATATATCTGCACCCATTTTAATTTGTACAGGGAGTGAGGATTTTAATATCTACCCTCACCTCCAGTATCTCTCCACTTTCATCCTTTTCTTCAAGCTCCCTGATTTTCCGTGGACATTCATTTTGAAATCTGACATGCTGGCTCTGCCCAATTTCCTTTGCTACTGTTTACCACAGCTTTGGTGCTATAAATATGAAATATTTCCAATATGACCTATCTTTGGGGCCGGGGAGGTCCTTAATGTTGGAGAGGAAGACGGAGGAGGTCACGGAAGCTCAATGAATAATTACCTATTTAATAGATGTTTGTATTCTTTCATCTTTCCTCTCTCCTGCATTCCTTGGGCCACTACGCTAGCTTGGTTTTTCATCCTCTCTTCCCTAGACTGTGGCAAAAGCCTCCTAACTAGTTGCTCTGAATCCAGCTTCTTCCTCTTTAAATGATCCTCAACATAGCTGCCAGCCATCTCTCTAAACCTCAGATTTTGTCTAAAGACCCTTAGTGGCTCCCCATTAACTAGTGAGTAATGTACAAACTCCTCATCCTGACATTCAAGGATCTCCTCAATTCCTGGCTGCACTGATCTTCTTTTTCAGCCTTTTCTCCCATGACTCTTCTTCTGCCCCATTTCCTCTGGCTTCAGTTGAACTGGACCACTCCTTGCTTCCAGAGCACCCCCTCTGTTCTCCTGCTTCAGGGTTTCTTCCACCTGGGATCACCTCCCCTCCCCACCCCCGCAGAGTTCTCTGTTCTCCATTCTGTTCTCTCTTCATTCTCTAGTGCCACACTTCAAATTTTTTTTAAAAGAGTTAATTTATTTATTCATGAGACACACACACACACAGAGTCAGAGACATAGGCAGAGGGAGAAGCAGACTCCCTGTAGGGAGCCAGATACGGGACTCAATCCCAGGACCCTGGGATCATATCCTGAGCCAAAGGCAGACGCTCAACTGGTGAGCCACCCAGGCTTCCCCCACCTACTTCAAGAAGCCTTTCTAGGATGTCAGCTGGCTTCGAGCTTACCTATCCATGAAATTCCACAGCATTTAGCATTTCTTTTAAGGCACTCATCATAGGGAGCTTATCATGGCTATAGGTATAATAAGATTAACAACTTATATTTATTGAGTGCTTACTATGTGCCAGGCATGTGCTGAATGCTTTTCGGGTGTCATGTGTACCACAGGTTTGCATTTTTTTGGCTTCAGGATTTTTACATGCTTAAAAATTATTGAGGACCCCAAAGAGTATTTGTTTACTTGGCTTATATTTGTCAATGTTAAGTTTGTTAGATATTAAAACTACGAAATTTTATTTTTTTGTTTTATTTTTTTAAGATTTTATTTATTTATTCATGAGAGACAGAGAGAGAGAGAGGCAGAGACATAGGCAGAGGAAGAAGCAGGTTCCCTGTGGGGAGCCCATGTGAGACTTGATCCCAGGACCTCAGGATCATGACCTGAGCCGAAGGCAGATGCTCAATTGTGGAGCCACCCGGGTGCCCCAAAACTGAGAAATTTAAAAAATATATTTATTTATCAGCTTATTAAAATGATAATAGTGCCACACATGGGGCCCCTGGGTGGCTCAGTTGGTTGAGTGTCTGCCTTCGGCTCAAGTCATGATCTCAGGGGCCTAGAATCCAGCCCCGTGTTGGGCTCCCTGCTCAGTGGGGAGTCTGCTTCTCCCTCTGCCCCTCTCCCTGCTTGTGCTCCCTCTTCCTCCCTCTCTGTCTCTCAAATAAATAAATAAAATATTTTTAAAAATAAAAAAAATTAAATGACAATATTAAACCTATTGCATATGTTAATGCAAATAACATTTTTATGAGAAAGAATGATTTTTTCCAAAACTCCTCAAAAATATAGTGAGGATAATAGCATTGTTTCCTATTTTTGCAAATCTTCTAATATTTGGATGAAGAGAAGATAATTGGATTCTCCCATCTGCTTCTGCATTCAACCTATTGCTAGATCACACATCATGCAGCCTCTGGACAACTCCACTATACATTTGTAAGAATACGAAAGTGAAAAAAGCAAAAACCGGCCTTGGTATTTTTATGAAAATACTGTTGACCTCACAGATCTCCAGGGGTTCCCTGAGCCACACTTCGAGAACTGCTGGTCAACATCAAAGTGCTAACATATATAAATTGCTTAAAATAGTGCCTGGCACATCATCAGTAGTATGTAAGTGTTGGCTATTATTATCTTCTTCAATCCCTGCAGTACCATCTCCTACGTGATGTGGGTACTTATTATTCTCATTTTATAGGTGGGAAAACTAAGGCACAGAAGTTAAGTAATTTATGATTGGCTGTTTGTCAGTGGTCTCTAAAAGTTAAATCTTGAGCATGATGAAATTGACCCTAAGGGTCTGTGGAAGGTCAAAAAGTTGAAAAGGTGAAATTTGTGGATTTTGGAATGAGACAGACATGGGTGGCTTCAAATGTCAGTTCTACCACTACTATTTGGCTGTGTAAGCTTGGCCTGGTTTTGAATCTGTTTGAGCTTTTGTCTCCTCTTTTGTAAAACGGTACTATAAATCTTTCCATAGGTTCATCCAGACTAAATGGATGTAAAGCACCTGGTGTATCAGAGAGGCCCAGTAGCAGTCAGTTTGCTTTATTCTTCTTTGACCTCACTAAATCAACTCCAGGAGAGCAGGGTTTTGTTTTTGTTTTTTTTCTTTTGTCTATTTTGGTCACTGCATTATCCCCAGGGTTCACAGCAATGCCTGGCATATTGTAGGTGCTCAATAAATGAATGATCCTGGGTGTGCTATCATAGCACAAATACATACTGGGTGGCTCAATACTATGATGAATTTGATGAATTGAAGAGTCGTGCTGATTAGAGTGATTATAGTGCCCCCCAGGAAACTCTACTTCCATGAATAATAACTATTTATGAAGAGCCCTACTGAGGGTATGATTATGGCCACAACTGCCAATCAGCTACCAATTGATTGTGCCCTGGGGGCCACCCAAATCCCTTCTGGGAATTGTTCTCTGGGAAAACACATTTGAGTGGTCCTTAGAGACACTGAAATGACAACTGCTGTGCTCCACTACTGGCTCTGCCAATCTAGTGGGATATGGACTTTTATTTTAGAGGGGGATGGGATTAGGGAGGAGCAGAGGGAGAGGGAGGGAGAGAATCTCAAGTAGGTTCCATGCCTAGAGCTGAGCCCAACATGGGGCTTGATATCATGACCCTCAGGTAGTTACCTGAGCTGAAATCAAGAGGCACTTACCCACTGAGCCACCCAGGCGCCCCCGGGATGTGCACTTGTAACACCAAGCACAGCTCCTTCTACATGTTCCTCGCTCACTCTCATGTTCTGTTCCCACTACTGTGCTCACACCTCAGATGATATATTGAGGCCCCTCCCTGGGTTTCCTTTTTAACAACAGGCTTGCTCTTTCATGATATTCAGTATCATCCCACCCCCATCCCCTTTTCACTGCACCTTTGAATTGCTCCCTGGTGTTCTATTCTTGATTGCTTTCCATTTCTATGATAGTTCACAGGAAGAGCCTTTTTGTGGCCTACTTTCTTAGTAAATGGTTTGGGAAGATTCTGATTTCCATCTGATATTAATTCTCTGAGACACAAAAAAAGAGAAGGATCTTCTTTCAGCAGTTCTTTTAGTGTTATTTTAAATTGTAAGGCACAGAAGTCTTCTGTCAGGCTGTCTCCTTCATTTCAAGAGACTTCATTTTCCTTCAGTGATGAGCTGGAACTTCAGAGCTGGAGAACCATGCAGCCCATCATGGTTTTCGGCTAAACCCTACTTTTTTCCTCTTTGTCCACTCTTGGCCTTAGAGTGGTTTTTACCTATTTTGAAAACAAGTCTTGTTTCCTCAGTTCACTCTGAAATGTAGTTGCTGAGGTAAATACCTATCCTTCTCCCCAGCACACATTCTTTCACATATACTCGTGCACATGTTCATGTGTGTCACATGTAAGCATACTTTTGAGCAATGAGGAAGACAGTGGGAAATGGGGGAGCAAATATATTATTTTTCATTCAGGTAGACTTTCCAATATTGATGAATAAAACTCCAGGGATTCCTTGTTTTGAAATACATGGATGGCCTTTGGGGGGGGGTCTGCCACATCCCCTGAAATTTAGGCATTCAATAATTTATTGAGCATTTACTATGTGATGGACACTTCAGTAGATGTACCTATTTGTGTCATATAATTTATTCTTCACTACACCTCTAAGAATAGATTACCACGATCTGCATTTACATATGAGGAAAGAGTCTCAGTGAGGGGAAATGACTTTCCCAAGATCACTCGGTCAGTAAGCAGTAAATCTGGCTTTGAAAGCCAGTTCTGATTCCTAACCATCATCAGGCCTTCCAGACACAAAGGAGCAGCTGGCATTTCAACAGATGGGAATGGGACAGAGAAAGAAAGCTAGCATGAATAACATGACTGCAAGGACAAGCATGGGAAAAGAAGAGCTTCATATAGAGTAGTAGGAGTTAAGGTTGCAAAATTATGTTGCAGCCAGAGCCTACAAGGTTTAGAAACATGAACTTCTTTCCATCAACCTTTTTTCCAACCATCTGGAGTAGGACAGTGGCGTGGACAGATGTGCTGGAGGAAGATAAATCTGATTTGGGTCTGAATCCATGGCTCCTCTATGGTGTTGATAGTCTTTTTAAAAAATTCTTTGCTAAGAATGTTAGCAAATAAATTCTTAGCAAAGAATTTATTCACTCCAAGCCAATGCTTCAGTCAGAAATCTCTCTTTGTATTTAAATGCTGTAGCAAAAATTCAGAAGGCCATGTGGAAAAACACAGAGAGGAAACAAAGCACACACAAACACAAGATAATTATGTACAAGTCTAGGAAGAAAGAGCACGGTGGGTTATGATGAACTCTATTGAACAGAGTATGAGTCAGCAATGTCCCAATCACAGAGGAAGGGAAGCAGCACCCAGAGTGCTGCCATTAGTGAGGACCTGGGAGACATGGAGGAGCGGTGTGGAAATGACGCTTCCAGACTTTCTGATTCCTTTTTTTTTTTTAATTTTTAAAGATTTTATTTACTTATTCATGAGAGGGAGAGAGAGAGAGAGAGAGAGAGAGAGAGAGAGAGAGAGAGAAGCAGGCTCCATGCAGGGAGCCTGATGTGGGACTTGATCCTGGGATCCCAGGATCACGCCCCAGGCTGAAAACGGCGCTAAACCGCTGAGCCACCCGGGCTGCCCCTTCTGATTCCTTTTGTTACAAGAGCAGAAGGGAACCTACAAAGGAGGCCGAGGAGAACCATGGAGTTCTAGACTAAATGAGAGAAAAGAGAAAGGAGATAAGAAGGAAGGGTGTAACCCATGGCTGGCTTTGCTGTCAACACAGTCAGACAACCAAGGCAAGCTCACTAGCTTTAGAAGACTACACAGGAAGTAGACAAGTGTGAACAAATCTCCTCCCAAAGTGATGAGTTTGTCAAATTCACTTGTCAGAATAGTTGGCTGTGTCCCAGAGTCCTCTCTCCTTTTCCCTTATTCTCTGTAGTCAGTTGGTCACCAAGTGGCTGCTAGTCTACCTTGGAAGCCTATCCTGAGTTGAGGCCCTTCTCCTGACTGCCACCAATGGGGTCAATGGTGTTAAACTCCATATCCTCTCTCACCTGGACTAGGCTTCCTGCTTCTAGTTAGTCCCTTCCTCCCTGTAGCTCAGGCTCCAATCAACCTCAAGACTGAGCCTCCTAATACTTCCCTGCTTATAAACCCTCATTGGCAGTCCATTGCCCATAGGACACAGTAGAACTCTCTTAGTTTTGCACAGGGAAGTAGCAAAGGAACCAAAGGATATTCTTCCCCCAGGCTTGTGGATGAAGGGACAACTAAGGATTTAGACCTCAGGTGAGAAACTATTGAAACAAGCTAACTAGTAGCTTCTTCCTCCTGATCTCAGAACCATCCCTCTTCCCAGCGTGTGTATATATGGTAGTTGAGTGGGTATTGATTAACCTATGCTTGCACTTAACTAAATGGTAGATTAGAGGAGGGTAAATGTCTCTTTCTCAGGAGACTTCTCCATGATAATCTTCTTTACCACCATGGATCATCTCCTTTCCATTAGCAAGACTCATTGCCCAGGCTTGGAGAAATCAAGAGTGAGTAAAAAAAGAGGGAGAATCTCATGGTCGACATCCTGGTCCAGCTCACTTTTATTCATTCTTCTGCTGTGCATACCTTCACTCTGCCTGCCCAGCCTACTTCTCCAGTCTCACCCTCCACTAGCATTGCTTCTTCCCACCTCTTCGTCATCCCAACATACTCTAGCCTCCAGTCATACTGAACTTTTCAATGTTCCTCAGATAAACTAGGTCTTTGCAGAAGTTCATGAGCATGTTGTTCCCTCTGCTCAAAACACCCTTTCTCCTCTTATTGCACCAGTAAATTCTTAGCCTCTTTTAAGACCCAACACAACTTTTGTGTGCTGTGGGAAACCTTTACTGACGGCCCCAGATAGATTAATAGCCCTCTTCTTTGGGGTCCCTTAGCATTTTCCCCCCAAACCTTCGTTATGGTACTGCACTTAAGGAAATCCAATGTAATGACTAGAAGATGAGGCTCTGGAGGCATCTTGCTTACATTCGAGTCCTGACTCTGTTACTTACCAGCTATCTGGTGCTGAGCCAATGACTGCATCTCCTTTTGCCTACTTTCTCACCTATAAAGTGGAATAAATGAGATCATAGTTGCAAAACCTTTAGAACAGAGCCTGTCGAATAAATAGTGGGCATCCCCATCTCTCCTAATGTTGTGTTGTTCCTATATAGAGAGCATATTTATACATACGTAACATACCTACATTATCATATTATATGAGTATATTATTGGCATAGCACTATTTAACTTTTGCTTTAATATTTTTTATATCTTATCTACTCAGCTGGTTTATAAGTGTTTTGAGGACAGGACCTTTGTATTACCCTGTAGTGACTTGTGTAAGTATGGGCTCATTAAATATTGGTGGGAGGGAGTATATTATAGTGGAAAGAGCACCAGGGTCAGAGAAAGTTGGGTTTGAATCTCAGCTTCTTCATCTGTAAAATAGGGTGATAATAATACTTACCAAAGGTGATGTTTTAAGGATTAAATAAGTCAGAACCTGAAAAGCCTAGCACATGGCAGACGTTTGCAAAAATGGTCATCATCATCAACTTTGTGTCCCCCACCCCCCCTATTTAGCTTAATAAATACTAGTGCTAGAATAAATGAACCCAGCTATCTTCTGAAACTTGGGGCTCTAGGGGAGTCAGGCAGGCATTATAATTCCATTTACTCCTAGGAGTCAAGAGGAAAATGTGAGTCATCTCCACTCCATTTCATAGATCACTCTGAACTGGGGTGCCCTCCTCCAGAAAGCAACAGACATGACCTGCTGAATCACTGTAAAGTCCATTCTGTACAGATTACTCTGACACCCTCTGCCTCCCGTATAGCTCATCAGACACAGTCACCCACATATTAGGTACAAAGTGCATACTCTTCCTGGGATGGGCAGAAGGAGTAACCAAATTGCTTGTGGTGCCAAAATGTTTATAAATCCATTCCCCTTGTTTGTTCTGTAGCCTTTTCCCTCTTATTTGCTAGTTAACTTGCCCTACCCTTACTCTCAGCCTAGCCTGAGTCTGTGAAGATTGTCTCTTCCTCGCTCCAGCAGAATAATGGAGAGATGGCAAGCATGGAAGAATGGAACACTCTAGATGCAAACGGCCTGGATTAGAATTCTACCTCCACCACCTTTGGCTAATCCCTTCATGCTTGTGTGACTTCATTTCTGCATCTGTCAAATAGGGGCAGTAAAAGTACCTTCCTTCTGGGAGTTTTGTGAGGATTAAATGAGTTACTACATCTAGGAGGTTTAGAAGACTGTAACACAATAGATGCTATTTAAATACTGGCTATTATTGTTTTAACAACTTTATGGAGACCTCATTCGTAGACGGTCAAATCACAGAATTCACCCGTGTATACAGTTCAGTGGTTTTTAATATAGTCACAGAGTTGTGCAGCTATCCCCACAATCTAATTCTGTAATGTTGGCATCACCCCCAGAAGGAACCCTGGAGCCATTAGCATGTGGCCATTCCCATCCCTGCCTCCCTTCCTCAGCCCCAAGTAACCACCAATCTATTTGCTATAGATTTGCCTCTTCATATACATTTCATATAAAAGGACCTATACGGCACCGGGTCTTTTGTGATTCACTTTTCTCACTTAGTGTAATGTTTTCAAGGTCCATCCCTGTTGTAGAATGTCTCCGTATTTCATTCCTTTTTATGGACGAATACTGTTCCATTGTATTGGTACATCACATTTTGTTTACCCATTCCTCAGATGATTGGCATTTGGGTTGGTTTGGCTATTATGAGTAATGCTGCTATGAACTTTCATTTACAGGCTTGTGTATGAAAAATATGGTTTCAAAAAAAAAAAGAAAGAAAGATATGGTTTCAATTCTTTTGGGTGCATACCTAGGATTGGAACTGCCAGATCAGATGGTGACACTGTGTTTAACAGTATGAGGAACTACCAAACTAGATTCCACAGCGGCTGGACTATTTTACATTCCTGCCAGTGGTGGCAATGAGAGTTCCAATGTCTCCACATCTTCATCAACACTTGTTATCTATTTTATTAAAGCCATCCTAGAGGGTGTGAAACGGTATCTCATTGTGATTTTAATTTGCCATTCCCTGATGGTATTTGATGTGGAGCATCTTTTCATGTCCTCATTAGCCATTCTTATGTCGTTAGAGAAATGTCTATTCAAATCCTTTGCTCATTTTAAAATTGCATTGTCTTTCTATTACAGGGTTGTAACAGTTCTTTATGTATTCTGGATACAAGTGCCCTGTCTGATAAGCGTTTGTAAATATTTCCTCTCATCCCGTGTGTTATCTTTTCACTGTTTTGAAGCTATGCTTACTAAATAGAAATGTACAAGTTCCCATATAATCAAGAGCACAGACTATATTGGAGAGAGTACGATCTAAAAATCAGCTGAGAGATTCCCTTAGGTATACTACTCTTTTCTACTATTCTCCTTTGAAATTAAATCCAAAACAGACTATTCTACTCTCTGTCAAGCAGTGTAAAGAATAAGATCTGGCCTCCATTCTCAAAGAGCTTACTAACTTAGAGGGAAGTAAAGACATAAACATATGGAGACTTAAATAATTATAACATGTTTAAATAGCAGTTCAAGACCACAAAAGAAAAGATGCCATAAAGCACCGTGTGATTAATTGCCAAATGAATTGCATGGAAAATAATTGCAATGGGAACTCCAAGAAGGGAGAGAGAGCACTTGGGGCTGGCCTGGTCAGGGAGAGCTTTAAGGAGGAGCTATTTAAGCGGTCTGTAATTGACTGCAGCCATGCCTTTATATAATACCAAATGAAAATGTGGAGAGCAAAAAAATATTGGCTTGGTTTGAAATGAGGCATTGTCACAATTATACTGATCACACCATTTCACTTCAACCTCAGCAAAAATCCCCACAGTTCCATCTTCCTTGTGAAGACTTCTGTGGATCCTGTCTAGTGCTGAGGTTACCAGTTAGCAATATGACCAAAACATTTGGCTCACAGACATGTTTTGTTTGACCCAATTATAAAACTTTAGAATTAGCTGCAAAAAAAATTGTAGTGGGCAAGTGTTACACAAAATAAGTATTTCTGTTTCTCTAGAAAAATCGGAAGACCTGGCAACCCTGGGCTAGAGCATGAATTCTCTAGCACCATGGCTAATTCACCCCTGCTTGCACCTACAGACTTTTCCATTTCAGACCTCTTAGAATTGTGGGTCTTATACTGAAAGCTACCTCAAGAGCACATTTGGCAGCACCTGGGTGGCTCAGTCAGTTAAGCATCTGCCTTCAGCTCAGATCATGGTCTCGGGGTCCTGAGATTGAGCCCCGCATTGGGCTCTCTGCTTGGCAGGGAGCCTGCTTCTCTCTCTCCCTTTGCCTCTTCCCCTGCCCATGCGCTTGCTCTCTCTCTCTCTCTCTCTTCTTCTCTCAAATAAATAAAAAGCTTTTTTAAAAGAGCACATCCATTTCCACTCCCTGCTTTTGGGCATGTGTAGTATTATTACCCTTAATTTACAGAGTATTAATTAAAACCCATACAGGTTATGACTTGCCCAAGGTCACAGAGCTATTAAGTGGGACAGGGAGAACTCCAACCCACGTTTTCTGCTTCTCAACTCAATGTTCTTTCAATAATGTATCTTTCCAGTCCAGATATTGCTTAATAGCATTCTTCTGGCACTTTCTGGTCACTACTCAGTGCAGTTGAATGGTTTTTGATAGGATAGCTGTCTCTCTGAAACTGCGTGTAACATCCCAGGGGACAGGCAGTCCACATCGTGTTCTCTGAAAGCCTAGAGCATGGGCACAGTGTCTTGCACTGGAGAGGCACTCAGGAGATATTCGTTGGCTTGTTGATCAGTAGGACTGTGAAGAACTCATAGTATAGCTTTCCTTTGAAACTTGTGTGTGTATAAATGGTTTATTATTCAGAGACAACTATGTCTGGTGCCTTTAAGAAGTTTCAGCATTGCAATGACTTGGTGGGGCAAGCTGCTTGGTGTGGATAGGCTGGCTTAAGGGATAATCTCCACATATTTCATGCAAAGCTTTTTATCCTAAACTGAATATATCAAAAGAGGGAATGAGTGATTTGTTTGCCAAAGGAACTGTCTTTTGATCTAAGGATGGGATATGGAAGGGACTATTATGTAGGTACATGTCATATGATGTAGGCACCTTTCTTTATCTTGGCTGTTTTCTGAGTGATAAGAGGCAAAATGAAATAATAACAGATGTAGGGAAAGTGGTTTAAAGCTTTGCCATAGAAGATCGGGGATTTTCAAACCTGAGGGTGCATCAGAATCCCCTGGAGGGCCTGTTAAAACGCAAATTGTGGCACTCTATCCCAGAGTTTCTGATTTGGTGGGCCTGAAATGAGTGAGGCCCAAGAATTTGCATTTCTGACAAGTTCCCAGGTGATGCCGAAGCCACTGATTCGAGGATCAGACTTTAAGAACCATTGCTTTAGATCAACAAGGTAGTTGTCCTGAGAGTAGTTAATTTGAGAGATCTCAGCAAAAGTTAGCAACCGGAAGAAAAAAGACTGTGGGGGAAAGCATGCAATGTATGCAGTAGGGAAAGCATTAACTGGGACCATCTGAGTGGCTCAGTCAGTTAAGTGCTGCCTTTGGCCTGGGTCATGATCACGGGGTCCTGGGATGTGGCCTCGCATTGGGCTTCTTGCTCAATGGGGGACGGCTTCTCCCTGTCCCTTTGCCCCTCTCCTGGCCTGTGCTGTCTCTCTCTGGTTCTCTCTCTCTCTCTCTCTCAAATAAATGAATAAAATCTTTTTAAAAAGAAAGAAATCTCTCTCAAATAAATTAATAAAGTATTTTTTAAAAGAAAGAAAGAAAGCATGAACTGTCCAAGAAACCAGTGGTATTTTCTTAAGCAGTGTCCAAAGCATAGTAAGTACAGTTTAATTCACGTTACTGACTTAGTTTACTAGCATTTTCCAAATTACAAGTTATAGAACACTATAAGGTGTTAATAGCATTATTAATAGGATCCATAGTTAATAGGATCCATCGTCTGATAAGGTTGGAAGATTTTGAGTTAAATAAAATTAAGCAGAACTGTTTACTGCAAGTCTTCTCAGAGCCTTTAAAATGCTAACATGCATGGCAAATCTCCAAGTGTAGATAGACTACAAAGCATTTCTCAGCTTTAGTTGACTAAGGATTCTTTATTAATTCCTGGCTAGTTTTCTGTAGGATATGGCTTGAGAAATATTTGTTGGTGTACACCCAAGTGCCAAAACATTTTATCAATGGGTGAGGCTGCTTAGGACAATAGAAATAGCCCTGGACAGGGAGTCGAAAGGTCTGGGATTTTGTCCTGTTTCTGCCATTTTGTTCTGTCACAGATTAACTTCTTGCTCCCATGAAGACAGGTGTGACTGAAATTTATCATTCTTTTGCAAATGTGGATAGTCAGTAACCCCTGGCCAACACATACACACGCACACACACACACACACACACTTTAAACCTGGAATTTAGCATGCTCTCAGGAGTATTCAATCTTCAGAGCCAGAACAGTGAGAAGCTCTATGCTGACAGTTTGATAGGAAGGAAGAAAGGAAGAAAGGAAGGAAGGGAGGGACTGTCCAGAGTCAAGTCGTTGCAGACTGTGATTCCAACTGCAAAGAACAGACTGAGAGGCATAGACACATCCTGTGTTTATTGGATTCCTGGCTCTCAGAAAAAGTTTTGTTTCACCAAGGACACTGAGTCAGCTTGTTTGTTTACCCAAAGCACTGGAAGTCTGTCTGTCCCCCATTTAATGATTAGTGTTGGTTTTTTTTTCCATTTGAACAAAATACAATGTTTCCCCAATAGAAAAACATTGCAAATTGAATGTGATTAGGGTGCCACAGCATATACACATTGATATATAGTTAAAATGCATGCCCACCAGCCTGGGTGACTCAGTGGTTTAGTGCCACCTTCAGCTCAGGGTGTGATCCTGGAGACCTGGGATCGAGTCCCACTTCGGGCTCCCTGTGTGGAGCCTGCTTCTCCCTCTGCCTGTGTCTCTGCCTCTCTCTCTCTCTCTCTCTCTCTCTCTGTGTCTCTCATGAATAAATAAATAAAATATTTTTTAAAAATGCATGCCCACATTAAACAATGGTTTGAAAAGAAGCAGATGGGATCTCTGATTAAAGTAGTATTTGCTACATTTCTACAAGGTACACAAATCTATGCAACATGGGGTCCCTACTATTTCCGTGTGAAAGATCTCTTTAAAAATATAAGGGTAACTGCAGCTTTAAAAAGTAAAATGTTTACAAGCTCTCTTTTTTAAATTTCAAAGCACAAATCATATTTAATTGCAGAGGAAAAATATATATACATATATGCTAATAAATCTGATCACCTATTCGCATCAAAGAACGACAAGAATATCAGCACTGCTTTTGACTACAGTGTTTGAGAAGTTACAATTCAGAAGCAGCTTTTCAATCTTTTATCTTGAAATCAGACCTCCTGGATATCTTGAAGCTAAGTGAATTGAATATGCTCAAAGGGTCTCAGGGGACTCCTCACTGCTGTAGAGCCCCAAAGCACAGGGCTAAGTAGAAATTGCACATGCTGTCATACAGCCCAATAGAGAAGGTTCTGGTGAGTTCTTGGATCCTGGCTAGCTTTCAGGAGGGGTTGAGCTGTATTGACTAAATTGTCTGCTTACTCCAACCCATCTGCTGCCTCATCCAGTGAACCTTATCAGTGAAGTCAAGAAGGTGAAATTGGTTTTTCATCTAGATTTTGACCATGAGGACTTTCAAGAAAGAATTTTCCCTTTCTGCAATATGCCTTTATTTTCCATGGCCATTAAAACTTATTTACTCTTGAGCCAGCCTCAGTGGTGAAAAAGCAGCTGGTTGCTACTCTTTCCTATCTACTTTTTGTCAACTGAAATGCGGTAATTCAGAGTAATCGCAATTTCAAAAGGAGGCTGGTTCACTCTGGAGTGGAAATCGGGAAGAATCACTGTGAAGCTCTTTCGCTTTGCCTATTTCCTTCCACGATTTTAAGTTGCATTCTATTGATCTGTAGTTTTAAACTGTGTGCCAAAAGCTCTGCTCTTCTGTATTGCTTTTCGGTGTTTCTACCGAGTTTTTCTGGGTTTGCTTTTCTATAATGAAATCCCCTTGTATGGTTTTCCACACATTCACACTGAGGCTGTGAATGTCCACTGACTCAATTCAGAGCTACAATTGAATAGTGTATTAAGAGTACATGTGACTGCCACATGGGTTCTGGACTGCTGAATTCATGGGCAAGTCATTGTTTCCCCAAGCATCATGATCAGGGGCATTACATCAGTCCATGGTGAATATGGAATAATAAGCATGGCTTAGCCTAGTTTCCTGATAAGTGGTATAATATTGATGATTTCTTTTTCCTCTTGTTTAAAATAGTAACCATGGTTTTCTTTTTTCAGATTTATTTGTTTATTATTTGAGAGAAAGAGAGAGAGAGAGAGAGAGAGAGAGCAGGAAGAGGGGCAGAGGGAGAGAGAAAGAATCTCAAGCAGACTCCCAGCTGAGCATGCAGCCTGACACAGGCCTCAATCCCATGACCCTGAGATCATGACCTGAGCTGAAATCAAGAGTCACTGGCTTAATAGACTGAGCCACCCAGGCACCCTGTAAGCACAATTTTCTACATCATGATTGCAGCCTTCCCATACTGCTTTAATGTAGAAAATTTGCAAATTCTTTTTCTAGGGCCACAACCCCATGGCAGTGACAGAACCATTTTAGGAATGTCTTCTGCCACAATTTCCCCTTTATCTATGCCTTCCATTTTTAACTTCTCGTTGCTTCCATATATTGTCTCATAAAGGAGGCATCCAAGTTGTTCAGTGAGAAGCCGTTGATATACACAAAGCCGTCATATGTGGTTAAAAAGCATACACTGTCAATCCTCTCCCGCCAAACACCCAGATGTTGGCAAGTAGTGCACAAACCAAACAGCCTAGTCACTGAACAACATCACCTCCTCCTTTTTATTCATTTGGACCTTGCAGCATCATGCAGACATAGCCGGCTTTTACCCATGATTTTGTCAAAGACTGAAAAGAATATGAAAAATATTATGCTTCTCCTATGATGAACAATTATCAATGAACTCTTTGTTCAGAAGAGCAAACGGATAATGGATAATGTTTCCCTTAGAAAGACCAGTTATACTGAATTAAGATAAAATTCCCATGGGACTATTTTTTTTTTACATTCTTGTGAATCACAGATGAGTTTAATATGATCCACGCTTGTAGGAAAGAATGACAAATGAATTCATATTGATTAGACATTTAAAATAACATGTCCATGGCCAACATGCACATGAGAAAATGCTCTGCATCACTTGCCATCAGGGAAATACAAATCAAAACCACAATGAGATACCACCTCACACCTCACACCTCACACCAATGAGATACCTCTCACACCAATGAGAATGGGGAAAATTAACAAGGCAGGAAACAACAAATGTTGGAGAGGATGCGGAGAAAAGGGAACCCTCTTACACTGTTGGTGGGAATGTGAACTGGTGCAGCCACTCTGGAAAACTGTGTGGAGGTTCCTCAAAGAGTTAAAAATAGACCTGCCCTACGACCCAGCAATTGCACTGTTGGGGATTTACCCCAAAGATTCAGATGCAATGAAACACTGGGACACCTGCACCCCGATGTTTCTAGCAGCAATGGCCACAATAGCCAAACTGTGGAAGGAGCCTCGGTGTCCATCGAAAGATGAATGGATAAAGAAGATGTGGTCTATGTATACAATGGAATATTACTCAGCCATTAGAAACGACAAATACCCACCATTTGCTTCAACGTGGATGGAACTGGAGGGTATTATGCTGAGTGCAGTAAGTCAATCGGAGAAGGACAAACAGTGTATGTTCTCATTCATTTGGGGAATATAAATAATAGTGAAAGGGAATATAAAGGAAGGGAGAAGAAATGTGTGGGAAATATCAGGAAGGGAGACAGAACATAAAGACTCCTAACTCTGGGAAACGAACTAGGGGTGGTGGAAGGGGAGGAGGGCGGGGGGTTGGGGGGGAATGGGTGACGGGCACTGAGGGGGACACTTGACGGGATGAGCACTGGGTGTTTTTTTGTATGTTGGTAAATTGAACACCAATAAAAATTAATTTATTAAAAAAATACATTAATACCAAAAAGCAAATCTAAACCTATATGTACCACTTAATACAGCTTCAAATTATTTTAATAAAAAACAGAAGACAAAACCAAAAGGGAAAATGTACAAACCCACACTGAGAGGAAAGACTGATACACCTCTCAGTAAGTGACAGAAGAGGAAGACAAAAATTCTGTAAGAATGCAAAAATCTAACCAAGCCAATTACAAATTTGATCTAAATAACATATTTATAATCATGATGCCCAACAATGACTGGATTGGGGCTCGTGGGTGGCTCAGTGGTTGAGTGTCTGCCTTTGGTTCAGGTCATGATCCTGGGGTCCTTGGATCGAGTCCCACTTTCGGCTTCCTGTGGGGAGCCTGCTTCTACCTCTGCCTACATCCCTGCCTCTCTCACTCTGTCGCTCATGAATAAATAAATAAAATCTTAAAAATAAAGAACTCAAAAAATAAAATAAAATAACATGTCCAAAATGTTTTGTGTCACATTAAATATCAGGCAATTATTCATCTACCAGCTTTGAATGTATGTGGAAAGAAAATGGGGTCCAAGGCCCAAGATGGAGTGAAAGACTTAAATGCTCAATTTTCCAGTAATTTTTAAGTCTGCATTTGATTGGAAATTTATATAGTTAGCTTATTATGCCTAGAGCGTTTGGAAGGTAGCTGTGGCTTATGGCAAAATGACTCAGTGGATGTACTAAGTTACTGATTGCTTCAACCCTCAGAGGCACCGGGAGGGGTCAGGGGCAGCATGGGTCTTGGGGCCTCAAAGTTTTGGTTCTCTGTAGCCCACAGAATGAAAGCGGATGAGAAGTACTGAGGAGGCGTCAAAATATTTGATGATACGCGTGTGCATGAATGTGATTGGGTGAGCTGGGCTGGGGGTAGGGGGGCTGCAGGTGGTTTTGAAAGTATAAGGCTGGAGACGTTGCACACGTTGCCCTTCTGCTCCCAGGCCTGCTTCCCCCAGAGACCACATCTCCCAGGAGAATAGGGAGACAGTAGAGAACTTAAGAGCTTTAGCTGTACGTCCGCTGCCTGGGTTCAAATACTGGTAGCATCACTAATTAGCTATCTCATCTTGAGCTAGTTGACTGCCTTGAGCCTCACTTTTCCCTCTTATGAAAGGGGCTAATCACAGCACTTATTTCATAGTCGTTATAAGGGATAAATAAGAGAAGGCATGTTCAATGTTGGCTATTATGGTTATTGACCAGTGACTATGGACCAGGCACTTTATCTTCATCCTTGATCACCGTAACAATCATATGAGGTGGATACTACCATTCCTTATTTCCATCTTACAAGTGAGGAGGCACTGAGCTGAAACTCAATGAGATCAAGTACTCTGCCCAAGGCCACACCATTCAGAAGAGCAGAAAGCAGGCTCTGAGCCCCGCACCCCCTTGCTCCCAGGGTCCATGCTCTTTCCACTACTATCCCGCCATCCATGCTTCTGAAGATTCCTCTGCCTCATAACAAGCAATGGACAGGTCCAGAACCCACAACATCTCTGCAGTTTCCAGGTGTATGAAAAATTGCAGAAGATTTCGAAATGAGCAAAAGAAATAATTGGATCGGCTCCTCCCAATGTTATTTTGGAGAAAGACATGACTGGCTACCCTCTTGGTCTAATTCTGGAGGCTCTGGGGATTAGATTATATAGGTCTGGTGTCTGGTGGAATATAATTGATTATTGCTGTGAACATTGACCAATTTTTTTTTTTTTTGGTCTCACATGTATTTGTAAATTCGGTTTAGCACTCCTTGAATGAGTACAAATGTCTGCCGTGCTGAGCTGTCCCTTACATACATTGATATCTTCTGGCTTCCTCACTCATGAATTAAATAAAGCCTTCAACGTGTTTATTTAAAACAAACCATGGCCAAGTCACCCTTCTTTGAGAAGGAGAATTCTTCTTCTAGGGATCTCACCTCCTCTCCCCATTCTCCCCCTTGCCTACCCTGGCCTGAGGGCCACTTGCCACCAAGATACACTAGGAGCCAGCAGGGAAGCCAAGAGAAGGGTGCTAGTTGGAGGATGAGGAGACCTGCAGCTCCTTGCAAGCTCTGGCTCCCTTGTTGGACCATGGTGGATGATCCACTTATCCTCTCCATGCTTTTGCTCCTTCTCTTAGAAAATGGAATCCATACACTGTACCACAAGGTTGCTTCTTGACATTTTACTTGGCCTTCAGGGAGAGCAGACAATCCCTTTACGTGTCCAATCAGCTACCCAGGGCTGTGTGGGATTTGTTCAGCAGGTGCTGGCCTGTCCGCAGACTCATACTCCCAGATCCTGAGCTAGTGGCTGGGGCTTCTGGATCTAAAATAACATAGGGCCAAAGATCCTGCTCAACTCAAGGGCAAATTCTAGATAACTGTTGGGGTCCAGGCAGAGCATTTGACCAGAAAGGCAGGGAATGTATATAGGATGCTTCAGGGGTGCCTTGTGGGAATCTGCCCAAAACCTCTGGTGTGGGCTCAGAACTGGGTTCCATTCTTGAGTTTCCACTAAAATCCTACAGTGCCCCCCAGGCCAGAGAGTCTCCACCTTATCCAGGGCCTCTGTGTGATCCCTAGCTCAGTGGGAAGGCACATCGAGTCTTTTGCTTCAGGTTCCATGGTAAAAAGGAGACCTGCAGCCGGATCCTCAGACTGTGATCCAGAGAGACATCAATTCCTGTTTCCCTGCTTCACCAGAGCAGAAGGATGGATGCTTTCTCCACCTCTCCTTCAGCAATAGTAGTATTCACTTTGGGGAGGATTTATCTTGTATCTGGTGCAGCGTAAGCACTCTACATGTGTTTCCTCAGTAACCTTCACATGACCTTGTAAGGGAGCGGGGGCCCTCCGCACATGATTTTACAGAAGAGAGTATGGAGGCTCAGAGTAGGAGGTGACTTACTCAGGGTCATACTGACAGTGAGTCAGTGAAACCAGGATTCCAACGCAGGTCTAAGTTTTGAGAGGCCTCGTTTCCCACCTGATTTCATTTACAACATCTTGTGCGGGGTTGAGGGCGAGAAACGGGTGAGGGAGGGAGAGGGCGATGTGCACTTGACTCCAGAGTGTCCCGTGGAGGCTCTGAAATCTCCTAGGAATGAGGATTGGGTAAACCTATAGAGGGGCTCAGTGACCTGGAAATGCAGCCCACACCAGAGGGCCCTCCTTGTAAAGGACTTCCTACTTTCTGTGCCACTGGCTACAGCAGCAAAGGTGGCAAAAAGAGAGCTCCAGTGCCCTTCCAGGTTGAAGTGGCTTCTGCCTCCCTGCCTCCGTAGATCATAGAATTCATTAAAGAGCACTCTGGCCCAGGCAGCCTGGGTGGCTCAGCGGTTTAGTGCTGCCTTCAGCCCAGGGCGTGATCCTGGAGACCTGGGATCGAGTCCCACATCAGGCTCCCTGCATGGGGCCTGCTTCTCCCTCTACCTGTCTCTGCCTCTCTCTTTCTCTCTGTGTCTCTCATAAATAAATTTAAAAAAAGAGTAATCTGGCCCTCTCAAGTGGAAAGTTGCATCAGAATGAACAGAGATTAGAAAGAACATAGACAGACAAAATGGACATTTATCTTTTTTTTTTCTGGCCACCTAACATCTAGTGCCTTTCCTGCATTTGAAAATCCTGACCTGGTCTGTCTTGTGCCCCTAATATCCACCTGTGCTGAGTGCTGGCATCCCGTATTACTCTATACATATTTGTTGCCTGAATGAATGGGGTTGAACCCAAGTCTCGCTCTAAAATGTAGGTTTTCAAAAATATATTATGAAAAGTGTTGCACACACACAAAAGTAGAACAGCGTTACGACCCCCTATGAACCCATTATCCAGATTCAGTAGCCATCAAGATTTCTCATGTTCTCTTTATTCATCTCCTCCTCCCCTTTCTCTTTTTATGCTTTGCCTTAATATTTCGGAGAAAAGGGATCCCTGGGTGGCGCAGCGGTTTGGCGCCTGCCTTTGGCCCAGGGCGCGATCCTGGAGACCCGGGATCGAGTCCCACATCAGGCTCCCGGTGCATGGAGCCTGCTTCTCCCTCTGCCTGTGTCTCTGCCTCTCTTTCTCTTTCACTGTGTGCCTATCATAAATAAAATTAAAAAAAAAAACCTGATAAAGGGTCCCTCCATTCTCTTTTCTTTTTCAGCCCCCAGTAGGGAGCATTTCTCAGGCATCTGCTCTTGCATCTCCCCTGAGCTGGAATTACAGTCTGATGTGTATTGGGTACTCGGAAAGTGTCCTTTTAGGTAAGCAGGGGGCCAGACTGCCCTCTCCCTGTTTTACAAGGTCACATAGTCAATTAGTGGCTGATGAATGAGACTCCAGAGCTGTGGCTGGGTCTCTACAGCCCCAAACACAGTTTGCAAGCAAATGCAGTGAAGCGATTCCTGTCCTGGGGACAGTCCTCCATAGTTTCTGTTGCTGTTGAAATCCTCACTACTCAGCCTCAAGCAAATCCCTTCCCTGGGACTGTTCGATACTGGCCCATTGGGCAGACTCCTGGATGGGATGGGTGGGACCTCTGGGTTTGTGCCCCTCCTTCCAATTAGAACGCAGCCTCCTTCTACAGGCAGGCCAACTACACTCCAGAACTTTTCTTTCCATGTTTCTGAAGCCAATTCAGGGGCCTCAGCTGTCCTCTCTTTCTAGGTTTCGACTTGCTCTCTGCCAAAGCAGAGGATACCTCCAGCACCCACAGGTCGGGACAGGGTGAACACCAGAAGTGGCAAAAGAAGCTCTGCTGTTTTTTTTTTTTCTGTTCTTGCTTCCTTCTCGTTTCAGGGACCTCTTAGGAGCCTAGACTCTCCTGAACGTGACCCCCATTTCTAATTCTCTGGACCTCTTCTGTGCCCTTGTCTCCCACCCAGATTTCCCAGATAGGTCTCTTGAGGCCTCGCATTCCACAATGAAAACTGACTAGTGCAAAGAAGGAATCCTCACTGTCAGCTGGCAGAGGATTGATCAGCCTGTTCCAACTGGGATAACAGGAACCACTGAATATTTAAGGGAGAAACAATTCAGTGTGCAAAACTGGTTGCACAGCTGAGGCGAGAGCTTTGATGCCAAGCTGAGGACAATGAGGCAACCCAGAGATGAGCCACACTGAAGGGAGCTCCTACGCTGCAACCTAAATGCTGAGCCACAGTAAACCTGGCCCCAGTGCTGGAATCACAGGGCAAGATGTAGTCACTGCTGCAGATATCCCACCAAGCCAAGAGGGAGGGGAAGAAAGAGCTCTTTCTCCTGCCTCCCAGTGTCTGGCCAGGGCCTTCAGTTGGCCAAACCCACCAGAACCTGGGAAGCAGCATGCAAAGGTCCACTTGTGTCCCCGACCCCCTCCCTGTCCCCCTCCTACTGCAAAATGGAACAGGGAGGGGAAAAGGAAAGTGTGGGTTTAGAAGAAAATTAGCCTGGGACCAAGCATGGACCTAATGGCTGAAGATACACTCCTCCTGTCCACCCCTCAACCACCAAACTTATTTGGATATATGGCACCTGCAAGCCTTATTTAGATTCTACCCAGTTCTTTTGTTTTAAGATTTTATTTATTCATGAGAGAGAGGCAGAGACATAGGCAGAGGGAGAAGTAGGCTCCCTGCGGGGAGCCTGATGCAGGACTCAATCCCAGGACCCCAGGATCACAACATGAGCCAAAGGCAGATGCTCAACCACTGAGCCACTCAGGCACCCCTCCACCCAGTTCTTAACCAGGTCTCTCATTTCCCCTTCACTGAGCATGCCCCCGCAACCCCTGCCCCATACACAGAGTCTGACAGAGGTAGGCGGGCCACTTATGCTTTTTGGCAATGTGTGACACATGCATTGGCTCCTAGGACTGCATAAACCCAGCCTTCTTGCCTGCAGCGCTTCTTGACTTGGCAGGGAGGCTCTGAATTGCAATGCTGTCATGCAGGTGAACCTGCTGGCATCACAGTCCAGAAAGCAGACCTACCGATTTTTCAGGTGTTCCACAAGTTCAAATGTGTAGGTGAATAGAAATGCCTGGGAGAGGAGAGAGAAAAGCACCAAATGACATGCTTCCCCACACCTTATCTCATTAGATCTTCACAGCCCTCCAAAGTAGCTTCCCCACTGCTCATTTGTAAAAATAAATAAATAAATAAAAATAAAAATAAAAAAATTAAAAAATTAAAAAATAAAAAAACAAACAAAACCTTTCGAATTTTGGAATCATTTTAGATTTACAGAACTGTTGCAAAGATAGCACAGAGTTCCTATATATTCATCCCATTGCCCCTCCTACTAACATCTTACTTAACTATCCCAGGTCTGTTTTCAAAAATGAGGAGACTGAGGCTCAGAGAGGTTGTGATGGCCTCTCAGGTCACAGAGCTAGAACACCACAGAAGAAAGGCACAAATCTAGGTTGCCCCTATCGCATTACACCAGTGGGTTAAATTACCTGCTTCCATTTCATTAGGTGAGAGGCCACCCTCTAAGCCTGGAACCCTTCACTTCACCTCTGAGTGGGTTTGAGAACATGCTCAGAGAGCACTTCTTCCCCAGAGCCATAGAATGTTCACACTAAAATGTCTATCTGAGGCTACTTAATTAGGGGAAGGCAAATAAGCTTCACTTCATTTGCCAACTCTAATCGAGCAGTAGAGCCTATTTGGGACCTGGCCTTAGGAATGAATGAGTCTAAGTCTGTGTGTTTGCTCATCAGAAAGAATAGTGTGATCGGTGACTGACACCTATCGTGCCCGTTGAGGAGGAGACCAGTGTGGCCCACGTGACCCATTAGCCATCAATCAGCAAAGCTCCTCATTTCACCAAGTGTCTGAGGTCCAGAGAGGCAACAATGTTTTTGCCTCATTAGTGGGTCCAACTAAGAAGAGAAGCCAGGCTCCTGACTCAGGGACTGGGCTTCTTTCTGCTTTGCAATAAACTCAGAGTTAGGTTTACAGTAACTGCCTGTTAATGTGTGTCTGCTTGCTGCCAGGCACTGTGCTAGCCACCTTCCACTATCCACCCATTTTTTGGTCCGTGGCTGAACACGATGCACACTTACTACCTTAGAGTGCAATAGATCAGAAAGCCAACACAGGTCTCACTAGGCAAAAAATCCAGGTGTCATCAGGACTGTGTTTCTTTCTGGAGACTCTAGGTAATACTGTGTTTCCTGCCCATTCAGGCAGTTGGCAGTATTTGATTCCCTGTGGTTTATGAGACTTGGGGGCTATCTATTTGCTGTCAGCTGTGGGTCGATCCCAGCTTCCAGAGCCTGCCTCCATGCATTGGCCCAGTGGCTCCTTTCTCCTTCTCAAAGCTGGCAATGGTGGGTTGAGTCTCCCTCATGCTTTCTCTTTCATAACTCAAATCTCGCTCACTGACCCATCCACCTTCTTCTTCAACTTTGAAGGGCCAGTGTGATGACACCGGGCCCACCTGGGTAATCCAGAATAATCTCCCTATACTGAAAGCCTGGTAAGCCTATTCCATCTACAGGTTACTCTTTTGCCATGTAATGTTAGCTAATGTTCACAGGTTCAAGTAATTAGGATGTGGAACTCCTTGCCGGCGGGGGTGGTGGTGGGGTGATGGATTATTTTGCTCAACTACAGTTCATTACTTCATACCTCTGTCTTTCTATGAAGTCTGTAACATCCTTATTAAATTCCCATCATTCAAATATAGAGAGTTAATATAGCCGTGCAAATGGATATGAGTTGTATGCAGCTCTGTAAACTTATGCACCTTTCATATTGAATTGAGTCCATTCCTTACTTTTCATTCTCACAACCACCCTGCAAGGTAAACATTTTTATATCCAACTTACCTAGACTCGGCAAAGTAAAAAAGGTTGCCTAAGACTCACAGAAGGCATATCGTAAAGCTGGAATTTAAACAGAGGCTGGTCCGGCTCCAAAGCTTAGATCCCTGGCTCTTGCTTCCTACAAACACAATGCTGAATTTGCTCACCTGGCCTATGGCAGGTGGAGAGATGACCCCGGTCCCACTGATTAGGTGGGTTAGGATTAAACCATGGTGGGAAAAAATCATTTTTGTTCTTAATAATTTTCTAAAAAAGATTTGTTTGCAGGCTGTTTCCCAATAGAACTGATTTCTTTGGGCTGTTTCATGTTAGATGTGTTAAAAATTGACATGTCAGGATTGCTGATGTGAAAGGTGACCTCTTTCCCTTACAAATAAATGATTAATATAACCTCATTGTGTGGCTAGTCTGCATTACTGATTCTCTCTCACTTGGCAGGCCCAGAAAAACAACAGGTCAGACAATAAAGTCCATGCTAGCATAAGACTACTGTGTGGGATGACCATGGATGAGTCAGGGAGAATCAGAAGATAATTAACTAAAGGAAGCTCCAGAGATAATTTAAAAATGTTCCTTCTCTAACCTAAGAATATCTGACATAATTAGCAAAAGCAATGAATGGGCTAAGGGGAAGAGGTGAGTTAATTAGAATTATTAGATAAAACGTTTTAAAGAAATTGAAAGGGATCAAATTTCAAAGGGAAGACATTCAATTCAACAGATTTCATTACAGCAATTCAACATTGATTAGAGGCGTATTATGGATGTGGCCATGGCCTGCGTGCCCTGGGGAGCTATAAACATACTGTACTCTTCCTTCCTGACCATCTGTGGAATAGACCCCCACGTTTGAGCAGGATAGTAAAGAAGCTCTCACCTACACATATGGGTGCAATTTATAAAATTGTTTTTGTAAAATAGCATCATGAGCTTCCATACACATAACTTGTATGCCAGATATCATGGCAATTGTCAGGTTAAATATTCAAGCAGCACAAAAGCCTTGGTGTTATCAAATGCACTAATTATCCATCTATATTCACTTCAGTTGCCAAAACTATTCTAAATATGAGGAATCCTTCCCTTGGAGGTCCCAAGGTAGCCTTACTTGTTTTTTAAGGCCCCTGGGTCCTTTCAAAGTGTTTAATGCCCATGCCACCCTGGTTATCGTGACTTTTGGGTATCACCCCCTCTGCTCAGAGGTGTCACTGGGTACCACCCTACCCCTTCTGGCACCTCCAGTGTAATCCCTCCCCAGTCCTCACCATTCCAGTGCCTCCTCAACTAGTTTTTTAAGATTGTACTCATTTATTCATGAGAGACACAGAGACATAGGCAGATGGAGAAGCAGGCTCCCTGTGGGGAGTCTGAGGCAGGACTGGATCCCAGGACCCCAGGATCACAACCTGAGCTGAAGGCAGACGTTCAACCACTGAGCAACCCAGGTGCCCCCAACCCGCCATGTTTTGTTTCTTCACATATGCTCTTCCCTTTGCCTAGAATACACTTTCTTTCCTTGCCTGCCCAAGGACTGCTGCTTGTCCTGAAAGTTCTATCTCAAATATCTTTTCTGCAAAGCTTTCCCAATGCCCTCAGGTGCCCCACTTGCCCTCCCCAATCTGCCTCTATTATAATGTATTCCATTGTAAGGGAGTCGAGGGTTGGATTTGTGCTCCTTAGAGTGTGAGCTCCTTGAGAAGAAGGACTGATTTATTCATGGCTGACTCTCCGGGGCATAAAGGAAGGATTCAGGGCTTATATATTGAATGAAGCAATGAATGTCCTAGTCCTTACTTATCTTCAGAGACTATTTCCAGGGCTTTTAAATTTGGTCTCCCTTTGCCGCCAAGAGGTAGTGAGAGCCGGACATACGGATATGATATTTAATGAGTCTCTACTAAGCACCAGGCATGTTGCCGAACATTTCACACATGTGATCTCATGTCTGAAATAGTTTTTTTTTAAATGCCCTTCTGTGTTTTACAGATGAAGAAGTGGAAATTCAGAGCAGTGACTTGCCTAAGGTCACATAGCTGGCAGGCTACCAAGCCAAGATTTGAACCAAGGCTTTTGATTTCCAGCTTCTCCCCTTTGTGCATATGGAAGGTTGGGTGAACCAGTGAAGTTAAGTCAATTTTGCTTTGACATCTTCAGATTCCCATTTTATCTGGGAGACACAGTGTCACCATAGCGTCACCTGCCTCTGCAGCCCCTGCTCTGTAGGGTCAGCCCATCCTTGCTGACAGTTTCATCTTTCTAAACTCCTCGAAGATCTGAAAACAGGGAAGGCTTTTCCCTGGACTTGTAGGTTGTGTTAACCTCTTCCAGAGCACATATTTACATTTCAACAGTACGCTTTCCCATCACAGTCTTGAACCCAAAAGCCATAAGTCTCTTAAGCTCAGTAAGCCTCTGTTTCCTCTCCTGTAAAATGGGTCTAATCATAGTTCCCACCCCCTAAGGATAACATGAGGCCACACAGGTACAGTGTCCACTGCTTCTCCCCTCACTCCTCTTTTCCCTTTTACCGACACGTTTCTCTTTTCAAAATCTCCCCTTCCTCTCCTGACCCTTGCCTTCCAGCATCCTCAACCTTTTGCAAAACTCCTTCTCAAGACTTTCCAGGTCAATCTTGATCCCAGATAGTCCCTCCTGATGTCCGACTAAGGAAACAAAGCCCATTCCTCTGAGGAGTGTTGCCACAGATCCATCTTAATTAAGGAAGGGGAGGCCTTGGTGGCCCCACATCATAATCTGACGGGTGCTAGTCCACCTGCCCCCATGTCTCTCCCTCGTACCTGGGAGTGCTGCCACAAATACCACCATGGGTTTATGGTTCCTATGAGTTCAATTGCGGGAGCGCCTGGGCAAGGCAAGGTTATTATTTATATCAGAGCCTCGCAGTCAAGGATAGGGGAGGGCAGCGTTATAGGGAGCGGACTCCCCAGTGGAGAGGAAGGCTGGCGAGCAGGGGCGAGGCGTGGGGGTGTGTGTAGGAAATCAGCCCGCTGAAGGCTGTGTCCCCAGCTCAGTTTGGCCTAGGGTGGACCCCTTGTGTTGCAACAGTTGTGTGGTTTGGAATCACCAAGGCTGGGAAGCCAGGCCTCAGAGGGAGTGGTTGTAGGCTGAGCTCATCCTGAAATGATGTGGGCTGAGATTCCCAGAGGGCAGAGAGGAGGACCAGGGTGGAGGACTTGCTTTGGTGGTGGTGGTGTTTGGGGGAGGTGTCTAAAGACCGAGAGAGGGCTTTCATTTCTTTGAGCTTGAAGTGTAGGTGGTGGTTGTGGGTAGGTGGTAGCAGAGAATGCCCCCCCAGGGGGCCTCCTTTTTCTGATTGGGAAACAGAATGAGAATGAGCTCCAGGACTGGCCCCTTTACTTCAGGAAGCCAACTACTTCTGGGGGTGTGACAGAGTTCACTGGGTGTCTCTCTTCGAGGGTCTTCGAGGGAGGTTAACCCCTGTGGGAAGCTGCTTGGCCAGGAGAGGATAATTGGGTGCTCCTGAGTCCAGATAACCAGGCTTTCAGGTGTCCCCTCCTGTAGGCTTTTCAGCTTTCTTTATCCCTTGCAGAACTCTGACCATCCCCTGGAGTAGGTGTGAGAGAGAAAAGAGGGTGGCCGGTCTCTCCCTGCCCCGGTTCTTCATAGAACACACCTTCCAAAGGCAGGGGGGCCAGAAACATGACTCCGCCCACACACAGTGATTCTACCACACCCTGAAAACTCCACATGAGGATGCTTATTCGGAAAATCTGTGGGTGTGTTCATAGGCGCTACAGGGCCAAATATTTGACATCATTGTAACAATAACAAAAACCAGCTCTTGACCATGTGGCTAATTCCTTTGAGATGTATTGCCGGGGTCCACTTTATATATAGGTCATTAAAATATATATTTTATTTATGTATTCATGAGAGACACACAGAGAGAGGCAGAGACACAGGCAGAGGGAGAAGCAGGTTTCATGCAGGGAGCCTAAGGCGGGACTCGATCCCAGGACCCCAGGATCATGACCTGAGCTGAAGGAAAATGCTCAACCACTAAGCCACCCACGTACCCTACATATAGGTCTTGAAAGTGGACGCAAGCTGAGGAGCAATGAGGAGGTTCCCCCTGCTACACACACACACACACACACACACACACACACACACACAGAGCTATCTTCCTCGAAATATGTCCATGGTGCCGAGGCAGTGGAGTGGGGTCACATTAGAGACACAAGCTCGGTCCACAGCCAGAAATTCCCCATCATTTCCAAGTCCTTCTGTTGAACCAGATTTCCCTTAACCAGCTCACAGTCCCATATGTATATCATTCCAAAACCCCAAGAGCTATGAGAGCCTTTTGTAAATTAATGGCTAACTCATTTGGCAGCAAAACTTGAACCGGCATGAGGCATGAGGCTATTTCCAGTCTTTATCACACCCTGTGTGCATATTCGTGTGTTTGTTCTCTAGAAATATCGATGTAGTTGGTTATAGGGTGCTCCCTCAGACCCCTCTGGAGGTGATATGTCATATTATGCTGTATGCACCCTATTGCCTCTTTAAAATCCAAACACATTCCTAATTCCTTCTGTTACAGAACACATCCCACTGTCTCATGATGATTGATCTGGCATAACCCCCACCACTGTGAGCCTGTGAACTTCTCCAGGGCCTAGCACACAGCCCAGCCCATGGTTGGGGCTCTACCAATGTTTCAGGAATGAAGAATGAACGGATTTGGGTGGTTAAGGAGACCCATCGTTATGGAGTTCTTTCTTACATCTAACCTGAAGTGCCTCATGCTGCCATTCATGTATTTTGTGCCATCAATAGCGAGGAAGAACAGCTGGTCAGCTTCCTTCATTTTATTTTTCCTCTTGGGGCCAAATCGTCCTTATAATGTTAATACCTTTAACTTTTTCCCCCAGATCCTCTCTTCCAATCCCTTAATCGTCTTCATTGCTGTCTTTGGAAGCCTTTATAGGTTCTTTTGTTCTGAAATTGTGGCCTAGTACTTAGGATCGGGCTGCAAAGAGCTTGGCTATTACACATAATAGGCCTTCCGTTTCTATGGTGAACTTTGCCAATCAGTTTCATTTGGCTGAGCTAAGAGGCTTTGCCTTTTAAAATACACTTATAGGGCAAACTCGAGGGGACATGGATGACTTTCTTCCAAGCACACTGGTGGGTAAAAGGGAGAGAAAAAAAAACACTATCTGACCATAAGAAAGGGTCATTACAGAATGTTGAAAGCAACAGGTAATACACGTAATCGTAACCTCCACGTAAAAAACACTATTGATAATTACGGTGACCTCAGCCTGTCATTTCTACTTCGGGAGAAGCAGCCTTATTTGTGTGCATCCTGGGCCCTTTCTCTAACAAGATTGCTGATGGCCATTTCTGACCACTTAGTTCCCATTAAATGTGGGGGGTGAGACTGCCTTGGTCTGGGTTATTGCAAAACCACTGGATTAAGTTAAACTCCTCACTAATTAAGCCTGTGAGGCTTCCTGTAACTCACGATTTTTCTTGGCATACGCCAAAGCATTTGACTCAGAGGCAAAATGTATTGTATGAATAGCCAGGAAACAACAAAATACACATGGTAGCATTTTCAGAAGCAAATTCAGTCATCCACATTCTGTTGGAACTGCCATAAAGATTTCTCATAATAACCCATGTTGTTTCCTTTTGGGGCAGAAACTATACATACTGTGAAGGAGATTCAGAGAGCTTTTTGCCTGTTAAATCCGAAAAATCTATTCAGGTGTGCATGGTGCTTCTCTTAAGCATGAATCAGAGCTTTTTGTGGGGTTTTATTTATGTGCATGCATTTTCTAAGAGGCACCGTTGGGTTTTTAAAGTACTGGTCATTCTTCTTTAAAAGGTCACATTACAATTTTTCTATCCTTTCTTGTGTTGTTAAATACCTCAAGGAAAGAGATGTAGGATGCCTAATTGCAAAGGCAGGTTGTAAGGGAAGGAATATGGAAATCAGATGACCAGCAGCTCCCAGGGAGAGGGCTCAGTGGCAGAAGAGAGCTCCTTCTAGGCAAGTAGGTGGTAACATAAAACCCAGATTAATCTGGGGGTAAAAGTTGCTATTGTATGATTATTTTCTTCACCTCGGCATTTTGCCAGGCCCAGTACACTCTTCTTTAAGAATGCTTGTGCTCCAAAAAGCAAGGG
The DNA here is from genome assembly GCF_018345385.1 of Vulpes lagopus. Lineage (NCBI taxonomy): Eukaryota > Metazoa > Chordata > Mammalia > Carnivora > Canidae > Vulpes > Vulpes lagopus. Next base: position 83,488,188 of record NC_054848.1, read on the forward strand.
AGAACCTGCCCTGCCCTCATCATTATGGAAGAGACTGGCATTTCCTGTCAGTTTCTGGATGTCTTAATCCAACACTAGTAATGGTCGTTTTCTCTCTTTTATTTCAAAATATCATTTTTTAAAAATCTGAGTATAGTTGACATCCAATGTTACATTAGTTTCAGGTGTATAACAGTGATTCAACATCTCTATACCTTAATGCTGTGCTCACCACAAGTGTTGCGACTGTCACCATACAACGCCATTACAATATCACTGTTTCCTTTGCTGTGCCTTTTAATCTGATGATTTCTATTCATTCCCTAATAAAGGTCATGTATGAAAAACCAGCAGGCTGACATCATACTCAATGGTGAAAACCAGAACTTTTCCTCAAAGATCAGGAGCAAGACAAGGATGGTCACTCTGGAGACATGTATTCAGTATAGTACTGGAAGTCCTAGCCATAGCAGTCAGACAAGAAAAAGAAATAAGATGCAACCATATGGGTAAGGAAGGAGTTAAACTGTCACTACTTGCAGATGACACAACACTACACATAGAAAACCCTAAACCCTTAAGACTCCACCAAAAAACTACTAGAAGTAATAAATGAATTAAATAAAGTCGCAGGATACAAAATGAATACCCAGAAATGGGTAGCCTTTCTCCACGCTAATAACGAAGTAGCAGAAAGAGAAATTCAGAAAATAATTCCATTTACTATTGCAGCAAAAATAATAAAATACTTAGGAATACACTTAACCAAAGAGGTGAAAGACCTGCACTCTGAAAACTATAAAAAACTGATTAAAGAAATTGCAGATGGCACAGATGGAAAGACATTCCATGCTCATGGATTGGAAGAATTAAGGTTGTTAAAATGTCCATACTACCTGAAGCAAGCTACAGATTCAATGCAATCCCTATCAAAATACCAATGGCATTTTTCACAGAACCAGAATAAATAATACTAAAATGTGTCTGGAGCTGCAAAAGACCCTGTGGAGCCAAAACAATCTTGAGGAAGAAGAACGAAGCTGGAGGTATCATCACAAGACCAGATTTGAAAATACACTACAAAGCTGTAGCAGTCAAAACATTTGGTCTCTTTTAAAGATTACAGTAAGCTACCTTGCTGCCTTTTTAAGGGTATATTAGCTATGTGGTAGGTTCTATGCTGTGTGCTTTACATCGCTTCTCTTTTAATCCTCACAACCATCTTTCAAAGAAGGTGCTGTTATTACCTTCAATTTCCACAAGGAGAAACTGGCTCAGAGAGTTTAGGCAACCTGAGCAAGGTCACACAGCTAATAAAATGGTAGAGCCACAACTTAAACTCAGATCTGTCTGATACCAAAACCTGGTTTTGAACCACTCTAAGTCCTGGTAAAGTCAAACAGCCATCCTCATAAGCTTGACTGTATACACACACACACACACACACACACACACACACATATATATATATATACAGTCAAAAAAATATATATATATATAACCAAATAGCAGAACATCTGGCCTGTTGATTTTGTAGGTTTTAATTACTTCCTTTTGTAGCTGAAGGGCTTTCGATTGCTTTGTCTATGGATTTGTTCTTCTCCCCCCTACTGTCTCCCCGGCCATGCCTTTGCTCACTTCCCAACTAAATAACAAGTTTTTCCAGGGAAGGCTCTAGACTGATGCTTAGACTCCTCTGCTTTCTATTGCCTGTGTAGTGCCACACACATAGTAGGTGCTCAGTAAATAATGACTGATTGATGAATGATTGGAGGTCCCTGTCAATGACTCCTGCATTGTTCAAGACCCTTTCTTAATGTGAAGCAAACAGATGAGAACATTCAAGATGTCTGTTCCCTCAATCTAGCTGCTTGCACTGAGATGACTTTTTAATATTGTTTCTTCCCAGAAGCTGAAGGCTCTCCTTGGCACCTGGATGATTGATTGTGTTTTCTCCCTCTTCTCCCAAAGCTCTGACATTGCTTGAGGTGATTAAACATGGAGCCCACTTTACTGGACACCTTTTCAGACAATTCTTGAATTTTCTAAGCAAGTGGGTGCTGTATTTAAATATAGTTCCTAGTTAATTCTGCTTCCCCATCCTTATCTGGTCCATGATTGCCACTCCTATTTGTATTGTGGAATGAGACAGGGTAGGAAAAATAAAAACACATTCTGGTCAGCCCCACAAAAACTTCTAATTTGGTTCTAGAAGATAAAGTGGAAACATGCAGGATGAGACAAGTAAAGTTCACAGAAGCCAATTTTTGGAGCATATCACATGATTCCCAGAATAGCAACAATAACTATCCTTTTCTGGGGGATTACTATGTACCAGGCCCGCTGCTATGCATCTTGTAGACATTCATTTCATTTCATCCTTAGAAGGACGCTATGTAGGTAGGTACTGTTCTTATTATTAATAGTATCTTCCAGGTGAGCAAACTGCAGAGCAGGGGGTCAAAGTGAAAACTCTGTAAGTCCCTCAGTAGGATGAGGTATAGACCCTGGATTGAAGTCCAGGGCTGTCTGATTTCAGAGCACATACTCTGGGCTACAGTGCTGGACATGGCACTGAGCTGGCTTCTTAAATGGTTTGGGGCTATCTGTGTGATGCAGAGCAAGAAAGTGGTTTAAAGGCTGATAGAAGATAGCCTTGAGGCTGACACTCATTGTCTTCCTATTTGCGCTAGAGAATTCTTTCATTTTTCAATATCGTAAGGGAATCTAGCTGCAGGCAAAAGTCCACAGGGATCTGGTGAGACCCTACCTCCAACCTGGCTGTATCGGGACCTGGTCTGCTGTTTATCAGCAGTCCGGGGCTGACATAGAGGATGGGCTGGGGGCTGGGGTGCAGAGAGGAAGGCATGGTATCTGTAAGTAGTGGCACCCTGGGGAGGGGTAGGAGACTTGGCTGCTGAAGCTGATCTCAGTGGGGGCGCCCAAAGAGAGTGGCAGCAACAGGTTGCAATCTAGACAAGTAGCTGGCTTTGGTAGAAACAGCAGTCCTACACAGCCTAGCTAGCTGAGGTGATCAAAAAGAGGTGGGGCTTCTGAGTCCCTGCAGGGCCCTGGTAGCAAGAATAGGACTAGATTCCTCAATTCTTCCGGGGCAGGAGTGAAGGGGATGAACTAGACAAAGCCCCTATTTTACTGGAACCCAAAGACTAGATCAGTGGCTCGCAACTGAGGCAATACTGCCCCCTAGGGGACTTTTGGAAAATTCGTGAGGTCATTCAGTGGACTCGAAACGGGATGCTATGCTGGATGTCCTGCCATGCCAGGACCCTCTTGCAAAATAAAGAATAGTCTAGCATCATGCATGATTAATACTACAAATATTTTATGCAGAGGAACAAAGGGTTTTTATTCCTCCCAGCATCCCACAGTTGCAATCAAACTATTGTGTAAAGAGATGGAAAATCACCTTTTTTTTCCAGAGGTTTAACCAGAGTTGTTATCCATTTCAGAAAATCACATTGATAATTGTGATGCTGCTTTTGGAATTAGAGACACCAGTGCAATAGTCCTTGATTGGTTTGTAGCTATTGCATTTTTGGGGATTCTATATGAAAGCACAAGCCTCTGCCTCCTTCGTCTTTCAGTGGAAGCCCTCTGTGAGCATTTATATATTTAAATACACATTAGTTTACTATGGATTACTTTCATTTCCTCTTGATGTGGCAGAACGTTTATTGATCTTTTTGAATTTATGTGTGTAGACAGATTACAGCATTTATGAATTTCATTTCAGGGTAGTAGAGGGGTAAAACAAAAAAAAAGATGTAAGAAAGAGGTGTTGCTTCTGATAAAGTTGAAAATGATCGTGCTAGCTTGTTGGCTTCCTAAGGGCCAGGACCATGTCTGTTTTGCTTCCATTTGGCTTAATTAATCCAGAGCCAGGTCAGAGTAGGAGCTTAGTAAATAACAGGCGAATGGAGAATGAATAATGAACGTGGACTGAAGCAGAGACTAGAGAGCCAGGGAACTAGGTCAGCAGAGTGGGGGGATGAAGTGGGCAGGAGATGGGGGCTGTTGCTTGCCAAAAGAGGGCAGGATTCCAGCTATGAGAAGAGTGCCTCGTGCTTCTCACAGCCTTCTCATTTCAAGTCACGCTTTGGCCCGAGGACTATCAGATGGTCCCAGGGGTAGAGAGAGATGTGCTTACACTCTCACCCCTAGGAGCCATTAGACCCCACCAACTAAAGGGAAATCTATCTTCCAGTGGTGCCCTGCCTCTCTGCATTCTGTTCCCCAGGCTGAGGCAGAGGTGATCCCGGGGAAAATGAGCCTCCTGTACGGTCCTTACCATAAGTCAATGTCTTGTACATCCTCAGTGGGGACTTAGGCTGTCCTGGCTTTCAGGCAGATCCAATCTCCCATTTTCCTGCTGTTGCTGCTGTTGCATTTCACTCTCTTGACCCCCATCCCCATCAGTAATGTGTGAACCCCTTCTTTCTGGGTCCTGTCCTCAAAGGTGACTGTTCACTCTCTGATAGATGAATGGCTACAGCTTTCAGGGCTTCTGATGAGATAATGGGCTCCCTTTGAGGTTGTGTGTTGGGGGGACAAGGGCAGGTGAAGGGAAGCAGCTCTCTTAGAGATAAAACAGAGAAGTGGAAAGGGAGGATCAAGCCTCCTATTGCCAGAGGCCTGGTGGAAGTGATCCTGAGGTCACCTGGCTCACTGCACAATGGAAACACAGTGGGGGGTTTTTGTTGAGATTCAGATATGGTGGCTCCTGGGTTTCAGATAGTCTGATTCAGTGAGTCTAGCTTGGGGCCTGAAATCTGCATCCTGATAAGCACCACTGGTAGTCTTGACAAGGAGCCTGGTTGGAGAATCCACTTACACTGACCTTTGCATTTTACTGGAAGTCAGCTGAGTCCCAGAGAGGGTCAGCAACTTGCCCCAGGGCGCACAGCAAGTCAGGGCAGAGTTGAAACATCTGATGCTGTGACGACGGGTTAGCAAGATCCTGGGCATGGAAAGAAAGACTTGAAATCACTGCAGACACCAGCTTCCCCCTCTGCCTGTAGGTAGGGGAGAGAGAACATGCTAAGAAGCTCTGTCACCCTATTCCAAACCATAAATTTATGGCAGGGTTTAGGAGAGAAGCAACAACAACAACAACAACAAAAACACACCGAAGGTAACAGGACAAGAACTCACCAACACCTTCAGCTGTGTCGGTCCATGGAAAGCCCAGTGAAATAATGGAGGCAATTATCCACCTGTTTTTTTTTTTTTTTTCAAACATTTTGACCTAAGGTTTCCTGGTAACTGACAGAAAATATCACCCTTAAAAAACTGTCACTTCGAGTCACCTGAATGACTTGGACTCCCACTTCACCATTCTTTTTTTTCCCTGGAGATACCCCCCTGCTTGCCTGTCTCTTGGGGGGAAGGTAGAAATGTAGCAGGAGAAGGGCAAGCCTGGATAGGAAAGCCACCAAATGAAACAGAATGTGAGGGACGCCTCTGTGGCTCAGTGGTTGAGTATCTGCCTTTGACTCAGGTTGTGATCCCGGGGTCCTAGGATTGAGTCCCTCATCAGGCTCCCCACACGGAGCCTGCTTCTCTCTCTGCCTGTGTCTCTGCCCCTCTCTGTGTGTCTCTCATGAATAAATTAATAAAATCTTGAAAGAAAGAAAGAAAGAAAGAAAGAAAGAAAGAAAGAAAGAAAGAAAGGGAATGTGAAGCCAAGCTGCATTGCAGGTGGTCCTTGCAAGAGAACCTGATGGATTCTAGGTCTGTTCTGCCTGGAGCCCCAGAACTCATCATATCACTTTGGTATAATTTGAGGCAGCCCCCTTGGAAGGCTCCCGGGACAGCACTTGCTCCATTAGTAACTGAACGAACACAACGCCAGAGTTCTTTATTTAGGAGGGACACTTCCTATTTTGGTTCTGAAATGGTGAATCTGTCTGGCCTCTGCCCCCAGCCCTCTGCTGCCAAAGCTGCTCCAATGCAAGGTATCTCAGCAGAGATCAGCAGGTATTTGCCTATTTATAAGTAGCAGAGCTGCTACGGAGTCACTGCACTATTGTCCGGGAACGAGAGGTCAAGGGGCTTATCGGAAAGGGGAATTGTCGTGGTGCAGACGGTAAATATTGGCATGGGTTGGGGAAGGTAGTTCAAGAACACCAGGGGATAGAGCAGGGCAAGCTCAGTTGCGTATTGTTGCCATGAAAGTCAGCACCCCTAGGACCTTCCCTTTCTGCCCAGCTCTGCCACCACCGATTCGTTACATGACCCTAAGAAAGGCTCTTCCTGTCTGTGTGCCTCACTTTATCATCTCTGGGGACATGGACGCACAGCTTAATACATGGTGCCGTTGATTGTGACAACTGCCTTGCCATCAGGAAAAAACATAAAGCTGAATCTTTATCTCACTCCTTATTCCAAAATATATTCCACCTTAGTTCAAGGATTAGATTTTAAATACATTTTTTAAAGATTTATTTATTTATTCTCGAGAGACAGAGAGAGAGAGAGAGAGAGAGGCAGAGACACAGGCAGAGGGAGAAGCAGGCTCCCTCCAGGAAGCTAGATTCGGGACTCAATCCTGGACCCCAGGATCACACCCTGAGCCCAAGGCAGATTCTCAACCAGTGAACCACCCAGGCGCCACCAAGGGTTAGATTTTAAGCAGAGAGACCCTGGAAAGGTTGGAAGAACGCACAGTAGAGTATTTTTTAACTTCTGAGGTAGGAAATCTTTGCAAGGCAAGAAGAAACCCTAGCAGCTATAAGGAAAAACAATGACAGATTTGACTATGCAAAAATTGAACAATTTCAGCTCCGTGAAAGATATCTCATGCAAAGCCGAAAGACAAAGGGCAAACCAGGATAAAGTCACACAGGGAAGGAAGACAGAGGGTGATTATTCATAACAGTTTAAGAGCTCCATTATAGGAAGTGCATTATTTTCCTTATAGCACTCACCCTGATCTGATCTACAATTACATTATTTAGGTATTTGCCAATTACCTGTTTCCTTGACTTACATGTGAGCTTCACGAAAGCCGGGGCTCTGCTTACCTGCCACCATCTTTCTAGAGCTAGGGCAATGTGTGGCACACAGTAGGTGTTTGGTAAATACTTGCTGGGGGAACCTAAGTGAGCATGAGCTTCTATGGATCGGCAAGGACATGATGAACAATCTGCTAGTAAAATGGTCAAAGACTAAGGAATAGGCAAGCCAGGGGAGATACAAAGGACTTCTGCCGTAAAAAAATGTTCACAAACTCAGTAATAAATAAGCAATAATAATGCAAATCAAAACAGCATTTAGATCATTGAAATGTCATGGCTCACCTTGTGGGGTGGCAGACTTTTAAAGGTTGCTAAGACCCCATATCTGTGAGGATATGGTGAAGGAGGCACACACATTCGCTCTTGGAGCATGTCTAACTGAGCACAGCTTCTCGAGAGTGGCTTGCCATAATCATTTGACCCAGTAAGGTCTTCTTTGAAATGGTCTATGTCTAGAATGTTCCCTTAGATGTAGTTCATAAGGAGCAAAAAGTTGGAATAAGCTAAAGCACCTCTAAATACAGGCACACTAAGTTTCTTCACAATGCTTATGATTAAGAATGTGAGTTCTGTGCTCAGACTGGCTAAATTCGAGTTCTTGCTGTTGCCTTTGTGAGCTGTGGGGCCTTGGACTAGTTTCTAACCTCAGCGTGTCTCGATTCTCTCATCTGTAAAATGGGAACAATACCAACTCCTTTTTCAGAAAGTTGTGAGGAATCCAGAAGCTAATCCAAATGAAATACTTAGCACCCAGCACAGAGCATGCAGTAAGTGCCCCTACTATGTACTCTGATGATGACAATAGCAATCAAGCGACAGATTAGGACCAGTTAGATCTTTATATGCTAATATGCAATGATATTTCCAATATAGTATTGTGACAAAAGCAAGCTGCAGAAGAATTGGTAGAAGAGGATCTGATTTTTGTTAAGGGTATTATATGTTATACATAGGAAAAAAATCTGGAAGAATAGACAGACTGTCAACAGTGGTTACCTCTGGGGAACGGTATGGGGGAGGCAGATTTTCACTTCAGTAATGATTAGAATTGTTTGAAACAAGCATGTGTTACTTTTATAATAAACAAAAGACGTAAAGGGAAAAAGCTCCATTTAGAAGTCTGAGGACAGTTAATCCCACCAAGCCTCACATCCCCCCAGTCATTGGCTACAGCCCAACGGTGAGTCTCCCTGCCCGTCATCTGTCTTCTATACCATTCCCATTCTGCTCTTTGCTCACATTCCCCGCTACCCCTGACTCATCTGTTTCCCTCCTGCTGCCTTCTCCTATTCTTCTTTGCACCGTCTGGAATAAACCCCCCCTTGTCTTCCCGCCTCGTCTCACGTCTCAGGGGAAACAATCCCCAGAACACTGTTCCCCACCTTGGCGCCTGCAAGTGCTGAAACCTGTCTCTGTGGAGAGGCTCACGGCTTTGCCTGCTGCGCCCTCTTGTGGACACTGCTCATACCACAGGCACCCTAGGGCTCGGAGGTGGGGTCTGTGCTCCAGCTTCTCCTTGCTTCCAGACCGGTTACTTCTCCGCCTTCGGCCAAGAAATCCTCCTTTTCATGTCATCTGGCTACAGCACCCTCTTCTCTCCTCTCCTCATCGACCCTTCTTTTTAACCATCCCCTCCTTGCCAAACCACCCCCACTCATCCACTCAACGAAGAGTTCGACATCTGGCTCACTGTCTTCTTCTCCACCCCAAGTCCTGGCATCATTCTGGGTGAGTTCAACATCCATGATCCATGTGCAGGACACATCCCCGTTCTAGTCGTACCATACTTCATCACCAGTCAGACCTGCTCCATCTCAGCACCCCTGCCATCCACATCCCATTCACTGACCCCCAAAGCTCATCGGTTTTATGCCCAAGAAGATCTCTGGGCTCCTGAGCCCCCTTCCTTCCCCCACCCAGTCAGCTCCTTTCACTTTTCTCCCTTCCCTGTCCATCCTTGAAACTGATGACGATGATGATGATGATAAAATAATAATGAATATGTATGTGCCAGCCACATCTTACATCATCATTTCAGTGATCTTGTGTAATTCTCACAGTAACTTTAAGACAGGTACTGTTGTCTTTTTTTTTTTTAATTGTTTTACCAAGTTGACTGGGGCTCAGATAGGTTGAGTGACTTACTCGAAGTCCCACAGCTAGTACTGGACAGAGATGAGACAGGAAGCCAGATGAGATAGGAAGCCTGTTTGCCCAGCTCCCAGAATATAGACCTCAGGATCCTGCCTATATCCTGAACTCCCTTGCCCCATGTCTTTCTGACACATCCACTAGGCAAAAACCCAAGCTCGGATAAATTTAACTGACAGTCTCCTCCTCTGTGCTTACACCCAGATGGAGGAACACTGCTGGAGAAAATCCCATCACTTTGTTGATTAGTCCCACTCGAAAGTCATAGTTTCCAACCTCAGCTGCGTCCTCGACTCAGCTAAACAATCCTTCTAAGTAACTGTCCTGACAACGGCACTTTCAAACTTTCTCCACTGCCCTATGGAGTCAGACTGTCTGGGTTAGAATCCTGCCTCGGCCACTTCCATGCTCCATACCGTGCGTGCCTTTAAGGAAGGGTGAGGTGGAAGAGAAGGGAATGAGGGGGGAAGGGGAAGGAACATGTGCTGAGTGGCTTCCAGGCAGCAACCCCTATGCCAGGCGCTTTGCATGCAATATCTCATCTAACCCTCCTCTCCATGGTCCCACCAGGGAGATGCTCTGGTGATTTTTGCTTTACAGAGGAGAGGAGACTAAGGCACAAAGAGGTTGAGTCACCCACTAAGGTGACCCAATGTGTAAGTGGCGAAGCCATCTCATTCATTTTGACCCTCCTTAATCTTGAGTGATTGCTGTGAGCCTGCAGGTCCCCCTGTTACCTAGCTCATGTCCTGTTACCTAGCTTGGGTCCTCTCATCTAGCCTCCATTCTGTTGCTGGGGCAATCTGCTTAAAATGTACATCTGACTGTGCTACTGCCCTGCTTCAAATCTCTCTCTCAGAATGAAACTGAGACTTACACCCCTTTCCTGCCCACCTGCAGTCCTCCTTTCCTCTGTGCTCTCATTGATTGCATGTATGCATTGACCCTAGTATGCTGGAATTTCCTGCTAACTTGTCTGTTTCACCATAAACTAACTCACTAAAGTGGGAGCTGCTTGAGGGCGGGGACAGCGACTTAGTCATCCCCATCCTCATGCTCCCCAGGGCTACGCACCAGAGCCTGGTTAAATCCGTGTTTGTCAAATGACTGAATGAATGAATGGAGTGAATGAGGGAGGAAAGAGCCCTCACTTGGAAGGTGTAGTGACATGAGCTGTATGGTATCTGGTTCTTGGCTGAAGCTGCTACAGTTTTTCCCTATGACTACAGTGCTGTACAAATATGTCTGCACGTGGAGAAATCCTGGAAGAGAACTTTCCATGCAAAATTAAGAGTTGTGTTAAAGTGGTGAGTTGATGGATGCTTTTTTCCCCTCGTTTTCAAAATGTTCTTTGGTGCTGCTTTCAGAGTGTTTTGGCAATGTAGCAGACATTGTAGAAATAGAATCTGGGGCTCCCATGGAGAAATCGAGAACCAATGTCTATTGGTGCCCAGTATATCCTGCTGGGTTCTGGTGCTGTGGGGAGGATGGTGGGTAGAGGCAACTCATTCTGACTCAGGTTCACATGGCCAGGAGTCTTGCCAATTTGGTTGGATTTGCTGGAATAAAATGAGGACTTTCAAGAATTTTCCAAGCTCCTGGGTTGAGATATTTTTTTTTTTTTCTCCCAAAGCTGGGCAGCAAACAAAGATGGCTTTTGTTTGCAAGTAAAATACTCATTCCTTCGATTTTGTCCTACAAAGTGCCTTCTGCAGCTTTGGGGGGGGGGTGGGCGGTCAGAACTGCTGACTGGGGCAACTGATTGCCCATGCTTGCATGGTTGATAAATGACCAAAAATGTTTCCCTTTTTCTGGCTCTCGGATACAATGTTTAAGAATTTCATTGGCAAAAGTATGAAATTGTTCCTTTACTGTGGTAGGATTTCTAAAACTACATGTTGTGTGTTAACCCAGAAGAGGCAAAAAAAAAAAAAAAAATAGGAAGCAGCACTCTCCAAGGTTCAGATGATGAGTCCTTTGTCTTTGTTGGGTGCTAACTCACTTGGTGGCCGCAGGCACTATGTTCACGACCTGGGAGCTATCTCATTTAAAACTTGCCACAAGCTTCAGAGGTAGGACTGGTGCTGTCCCCACATTAGAGATGGTAAGACTGAGGTTCAGAGAGACTCAGCTCTGAAATCATGTGACCGGGGTAGGAAGCAGAGTTCAGCCGGCACCCCAGGCAAGCTCTAACCATTTGGCAACACTGCCCCCAGGCTGGTCTTGCCAACCCGGGGCAGAGGTAAAATTCATTCTTATTTAACCAACAGTCAGTAGAGTATTTACTGGGCACCAGGCACATGGTACCTTTACCAACACTACTAGCTCATTAAACTCTCATAGACAACCCTGCAAGCAGGTAACTGTCGTTGGCACTTTGCATCAGATGAGAAAACAGAGGCACAGGGAGGTGATGTCACTTGCCGGGAGTCAGGCAGACTAGTAAGGGACAGAGCCAGAGTTACGGTCCAGGCAGCTGGGTCCTGGTGTCTGGCTCTTAGCCTCGACCCTGTGCTAGACAGCATACTACTCCTGAGGCCCTGTCTGTCCAGCTCTGGTTCCGACACACTCAAGACAAGGGTCCCTTTTTATAGTCTTACAACCGATTTGTCCCTTTACCACCTCTGCAAGAGAAGGGAGCTTTCTCCTGACACCTGTATTTATTGCCCTTTTGGGGAGTTTCGGGGAGGGGTGGGTTTCCTCATTAGCCAGCCCTGGCTGGGTGAAGGGCTTTTGGCATGTCACTTCGGGAATCAAACCCACCTCTCTGCATTCAACGCAGACATCAGCATAACACCCTCCAAAGGCAGTGTTCTCAGTCACCAGGAGCAGACAGAGGGCTCTGCTCTACCTTCCCTTCCCAGCTGGTCTCACCTCCCCTATCCCCACCCCTTCCTATCTCTCCTCACCACCCAGCTTCATTCCCCAGAACCACTAAGACAATACCCGCCCCCCAGCTCCAAGGGAGGGGGAGTCAGAAGGGGGCAGCAGCAGGCCCAACCCACCAGCTTGAAAGCTTCGTTTGACAGGGGGAGAGGCACATCTGGTTTGGGTTTTCAATTCAATTCAACAATGATTTATTGTGGGTCTGCCAGCTGCAGAGGTTCTGGGCTAGGCCATGCAGGGAGAGATGCAGAGATAAGTAAAGTATCGTCCGTGCCCTGAGAGAAGTTTTATAGGTTGTTGGGGTGTGTAGACCCGAAGGAGCAGTGTTGATGCAACAAGCCCAGTGCGTGCTTGCTTGGTTTACCTTGCCCACCTTACATCTTTGGGACCCTCCCAAACAGGTTCAGTGATGGGGGTGGGGAAGCTACAATGACTTCATCTCACACATGAGGAAGCTGGGCCTCCCAGAGGAAGTGACTGACCCAAGGACATGCCGTTAGGAAGCGACAGAACTGTGCCCAGAACCTAGAAGCGTCTGGGTCCCAAGCCCACATTCTTAGTCATTTACTTCACCCTGCTTCCCAGAGATGATGAAGAGGATGATGATAAGTAGCACTTACTGAGCTCCTTAGGCCAAGTCTTGTGCCGGGTGGGAGGCAGGTAGCATCATGCTGTTGGCACCATCCCATATCCCATGGAGGTGGGTTGTTATCCCCTTTTTCAGAAGAGAAAACTGAGGTTGCTTAGAGAAGAAATGGGGTTGGGATCTGAACTGAGGTGTTTCCAGCCCACTGGCCCCGGATCCTGAAAGGGACAGACACAGGGACCCATGAAGGGTTGGAGAGGAGGCAATGAATTGTGCCCAGGATGGAGCCGGGCCACGGCAGAGATGGCATTTGGATTTGACCTTGAAGAGGTTTTGGAACGTAGAACTGGGAAAGAGGACCTGCCAGTCAGAAGGGCTAATTATAGGCAAACAGCCACATTGTGGGGGCATTTTGATGGAGAAGCCTGCAGGTCCATCCTGTCCGTGGGCAGGTATCCTCTCACCACCTCCCCATCCCCACGCCCCCCAAGGGTGTAGGGGAGCAAAGGTGATGGTGAGGAAACCAGATACCCCTGAGGGTGTTCTGCAGTTTCATCATGTTGAAGTTCTTGTTTTCCAGTGAAGAGCAGGTACTCTACCCAAAAGGCTTTTCAAATGCTACTCTGGCGCAGCTCCCACAACTCCTGAGGAGAAGCCCGGTGGGGTTCTCACTGCATGCGGAGGGCTGTGCCCAGAGCGGCCGGGAATGCAAGCCTGTGTGCTGAGGGCCCCCGTGTGGTTGGGGAGATGAGATACACACAGGCAGTTTGCTATCAGGGCCAAATGAGTTTTCCCAAGGGTCAGATTTCCAGGAACACGAAGATGGGGAGGAAGGGGAGGGGGAGGTGTTGGGAGGCACTGCTGAGGGATGCTTCACTAGGAGAGTGGCTTTGGGCTTTGAGGGCTATTTCAATAGGCGTGGATGAAGAGGAGGGCTAGCAAACTTAGGACCAGGTAGAGCTACTAGCGTGGGTGGCCGGCTGGGGCACCAGGCTCTGCAGAGACTCCCCTTCCCACTCGAAGCTCTACTGCCCCCATCCATGTCTTGACCTCTGGGAGCTTATCAGGGAAGATGAGCATGTATGGGGTCAGAGGCAGCCTGTGGGTGCAGGGAAACGGGGCCGGGCACCCGACATTCCTGATCCTCCAATTTTCTACACTTAGCCTCAATTCCTGGCAGCTCCCCCAGCTGCTGAATTGTATGTGTATGTGTGAGCGGTATTTTAAATTAAGCAGTGAGTGCTTTCAGCTCATCATAAACATGCTAAAAAGCTTCAGCCACGGCCTGAGCCCACCCCCGCCCCTTACACTCAGGCGGCAGCTGGGGCCACTCGACCCCACACTCTAATGTGCGTTGCCTATGACTCACCAATGAAAAAGACTGTACATTTCAGTCTTCCTGGGTAGCTGATTCCTAGTTGTGGTGGGAAATCTCAGTCCGAATTGGAAGGCGGATGACTTCAGCCCCACCCTACTGACTGGGAATTTTGCAACAGATGGAGCACCTACTATGTGCAAGGCATTGTGGGTAAGTCCATTAAGCAATCCGGTCTTTCCGTTCTTCATCTTCAAAATGCATAGAATAATCCTGCTTGCTTTTCCTCCCTGCCGGGGCTGTATGTCCCAGCCAAGCTGTTCTTTTGATTTCTGGAGCATTCGCAGAGTCTTTTCCTGCCCCAGGGCCTTTGCACATGCATTTCCTTCTGCCTGGACTACCTTTGCTCTTGCTTTTGACCTGCAAGGCTTCTTGACCTTTCAGTCTCAATTTAAAATGTTACCTCCTGAGATAAGACTTCTCTGACCACCTTAGTTCCCTTCTGACTCTCCCTGATATTCCTTTTATTGGTGACCCTTCCTTAATTGCACTTGCCTCTTGGTAATTTTGGCTGTTTATATTTGTCTGTTTATAGTCTGTCTTGCGTATTGGAATGTAAACTCCAAGAAGACAGGGACCTTGTCTTTATTGCTCAGCAATGTATCCCTTTCACCTGGAGGGCTGCTTGACACATAGTAGGCTGACAGAAACAAAACCATCTGGGAAATATTTTCTCCCTGAGGTTTTTGCCAGACATATGGTTGCTGAGGGAAAAATCATGACAGAACTGTGTCATTCCAAAAAAAAAAAATCAGGCTAAAGGGAGGAATTTGTTGAGAGCAGTTCTGTTTTAGAAACCAGTCCTTAGAGTCCCATCACCAAACAGAGAGTCTTACAAAAATCAAACAAAAGGAACAGAGAGCATAAAAAGCTTTTTGCTGGGTGCTTACTAGGTGCCAAGGACGGTTCTAAGTGTTCTACACAGTTTATCTCATTTAATTCTCGTGATAACCCAAAGACATGGGTTCTATTATTAGCCCCATTTTACAGATGAGGGAATTGAGGCCCCGAGATGTGAGGTCACATGCCCAAGGTCACACAGCCAGTGAGAGGCAGGACCAAGAGTTGAATGAGAGGCAGCCTGAGTCTGAGCTGGTGCACTAAGTCACCCATGCCCTCTGAGACCCTTTTGATAACCTACAGTCCCTAATATACTTCTCCTGAAGCACTAATCACACTGCAGTGCACAGGCTTGTTTATTTATCTCCCCTTCTCACTAGACTGTG
This sequence comes from Vulpes lagopus, assembly GCF_018345385.1. Lineage (NCBI taxonomy): Eukaryota > Metazoa > Chordata > Mammalia > Carnivora > Canidae > Vulpes > Vulpes lagopus. Next base: position 83,503,428 of record NC_054848.1, read on the forward strand.
AGCTTCTCAAATGCAAGAACTGGGTCTTTTTCATTTTTGCTTCCCCTGTGCCTGGCTGAGCACTTATTCCAGAATAGGTACCGATCAATATTTGTCCGTGAATGAATAAAGGAGAGAGTGAGGGAGGGAATCCATGTTCCTTTATTTTCAGGCTTCTGGGCTCATGTTTATTTCCCTGGTTTATGTTAAAACATAGCAGTGGAGATGAGGATATTCTGGAGCAAGAGGTCCGTCTTACCATAGGCTACAGGGAGGACCAGCTCTGGGAAAACCAGGGCAGTGTGTATAGAGCAAGGCACTTGATTCAAAAGGTTTCATTTTTGTCGTCAATGTAAAAAAAAGTAGCTGGACCTGTTTAGGACTTAAACAAACTTTCAGTGTTCAAATCCCATCTCAAATCCTTTGCAGAAGGAGGCAGGGTGTAGGGGAGGAGGGGAGTAGTTATAAATAAACAAATACCCACAAACAGGCTGGTTTTTTAAACAGAATTTGCTTCAATCAGCACTGCACCACATTTTCCCAACTGGCCTCCGTCATGAGAACAAGTGGGAACTTTCATACTGAATGGCTTTATTTTTTTCCGGCCAGATGAATGGCAGGAGTTTTGGCTAGGGAGGCAGGTTTCAAATCCTCGGCGCACAGTTTGCTGCCCTACTGTGCCCCATCTATCACACACACAGTGCCCTGCACAACATACCCAGTCATCACATCTGCTGCTTTAGCCCTCCAAAATAATTGGGTCATTGTTTTATTACACCAGTGAGAGAGCTGCAAGCCTGTTAGGATTATGTCATTGACATTGGCGTGAAAAGGCAATCATGATATGCTGGTCATTTCACACAGCTGGGAATGCAACTGTGTTGTCATTGTTTGAGGTTCTTATCCGACCCCTTGGACTTCGTTTCACAGCCCAATCAGTGTAAATGGATGGCTCTGACGTATGTCATATTTAAAATGTTTTCCAGCCCTTCAAAGGACCAAGCAGGACCTAACTCTTTCCGTGTACTTGGACTGTTCTGCTTGTAGGCACAGTGGTCTGAAGGTGAGAGGCCTGCTTTCCATGAGTGTGGGAGTTGTACACTCTAGTGGTAGGATGCCGTAATACAGTGGCATTTGTTTGCTAACTGCTAATCAGAGCCAAGGACAGTTTTGGCTCAAGAACAAACAAGGGCTAATGTCGTCTATGAGGGAAGACTATTTAGACATTTATGATTCAGAATTCTGTTGCGACTTCCATTGTGTGTTTCAGTAGGACCTGTTTTTTTTATTGAAGCTATCAGTATGCTTAAGCGTGGGTCCCTGCTAATGAAATTCAAGCATATTTGCATCTATCAACAGGTATTAATGATGGCAGAACATCTTATTTCCAAACACAGAAATGATTAGCATTGATTATGGCAGTATAAACAGAGCATGAAGTTTTCTACTGCAACTCCTCGATCCTCTTTTCCTACCAGAATGCTAGCTGGGGTTTAATGGCATGTGGCCATTAATATATTCATTGGAGAAAGCTAGTACAGACACCTGTCTATCCCTCTTTTTTTAAAAAAAATATTTTATTTATTTATTTTGTGTGTGTGAGAGAGAGAGCAGGGAGCAGGCCAAGGGAGAGAGAGAGAGAGAATCCCAAGCGGACTCCATGCCGATGATACGGGACTCGATCCCATGATCCTGAGACCATGATCTGAGCTAAAATCAAGAGTTGGATGCTCAACTGACTGAGCCACCCAAGTGCCCCTAGCACTCTTTTTAAAAAATATTTTTAAAAAATTTTTAAGTAATCTATACACCCAATGTGGGGCTCAAACTCACAACCCGAGATTAAGAGTCACACATTCCACTGACTGAGCCAGCCAGGCGCCCCTCTTCTGATTCCAGTCCCCGTCAAACCAGCCCTTAACAGCCAGCTTGAGGTGTGACAGGCAGAGCCAACCCAAAAAGAGAGTCAGCTAAAGAGATGGAGTGCTTAGATGCAAATCTCCCAATCCCTACCACCATGACTACAAAGAGCTCAGGTTCCTGAATGTTTCTTGGCAATGGATACCAAGTCCCTTGCCTTCTGGACACTTTGGTATATGTGCTCTTCCTTGTTCCTGCTTTTGATCCATCTTTCCCTTAGAGATGCAGTTTCCCTTCTGTAAAATGGGGCTCTTGCTGGGACTAAACGAGAGACCATATCCCAACCTGGCATGGTGCCTGGCAGACAGCAAGTGCTCAACAAATGTTTGTCAGCTTCTTTACCCATCCAACTTTTTTCTGTTTCTGCTCTCTACACATCCAACAATGGCCCTGGACCAGGACTTGTTCTGTCCTGGTCTTACTGGCAAGCCAGATCACCTGCCGCTCCGATGAGCTTGGCTCCCTTCTCTGGCAGCCTTCTGTTGTCATTACCTGTTGACATGTGGCATTCGCTATAACTGAGGGTGGACCTCTGCTGGTTGCTGACATTAACCTATTGAATTCTGGCAGGAAGAATGAGTTTGCAGACAGGAATTTGCATGTCTGGGCCAGATACAAGTCCAGGAGGCAAAGCCATATTTACCTGCCCTTCCCAATTGTGAGCAAATCACCCATGTTCTGGTTAGAACCAGATGTTTCACACCCATGGCTGTGATGTCACATATCACACAGTGGCTTACAAGGAACACAGAGAAGTTTTCACATCAGAAACATAACCTGCATGTCACTTCTCAAATTTCGGAAGAGCAGCTACCATACTATACGATATGATACGATACAATACGATACCATACCATACCATACCATACCATACCATACCATACCATACCTTTTCCCTTGAAAATGACCGCTTTGTTGAGCATCTTATAGGGACTTTATTTTGGAAGCCCCTGGGAATACTTATAAGCTTTTTCCAAGGGGGTCTCTGCCTGCTATAATTTGCAGGGAGGTAAATTATTGGAGAAGATAAGAGATCTTCCCCAGACTCCCCTGCTCTTTGAAAATGCTCTTCAGTTGCCTTGGCGAACAGCCAATCCAAACAGTAAAAAAAGTTAGAGAATGCAGGAAGCCTGAATGCTATTCTCTGTGCATGTCTAAACAAGAATGGAGATGGTTGGGGCAGTGGGGGGACTCCATAAAGGGGGAGAAGGCCGCTTTTGTATCCTAGGCAGGGAGCTGATCCTACCCCATCATGTTTGGTCTCCCGTCTACTCCTAAAGAGGAGAGGGGACAAATGGTGACATTGTGACACCAGATTCCTCCACTAGGGTCAACTGCACACCTTGAGAGGTTCTCCAGTGTGGCAGGCCATACTGGGGCCAAGAGTGAAAGGTCAGCCCGGTAAGGTCACCTCCATGATGAGTTTGCAATTGCTTTGACTCAGGTTTTCTCTTTGGGCTTCTTTATTACTGGCACAGCTGTTCTGACCCAGTTGGGAGGTGGTGACATGATCCACTACACTGTATGTGTTAGAGTCATCCTTTTCAACCCTTAGTGAGAGGGTTAAAAAGTTACAGACCCCAAAGGACTCTGAGCTCTGGCTACTAGGTGGGTACACTGTGAAACAGTGGCTTCTTTCTCCGCATCCGCGAGGAATGCTTTGCTCTGTGGCATTCATATTTCCTATCTCGGAAATAAAATGTTCTGCCATCATTAATACCTGTTGATAAATGCAAATATGCTTGATTTTCATTAGCAGAGACACAGCATTTGACGTCAGCTGTGACATGGTCAGAGACAGGTGGTTGAGCATTCAACCAGCTAGCTCTTATTAGGAGTTATCGCCTCCTTTTCTGGACCTGTGAGGTATGCTTTGCAGACCATATCTCACATCATCCTTGGCACAAAGCTGTGAGGCAGGTACCATCATTATCATAATTGTACTTGATGAGGAGACTGGAACTCAAGGAGCATAAGGTACGATCACACAATGGACACATGGGCAGCTGGGAGTCACACCCGGGCTGACATAAGTCATCTGCACCATACTTCCCCCACATTGCATATTTCTGGCCCCACAGAGCCCTTTAGAACAAAGGTAATCCTTAGAGAAGTCTTCTTCCTGCTTTGCAGTTTGCTACTAGTTATTATTACTACTGCTGTTTGTTACTATGGTTACTGATGCTGCTGTGATTATTATTAATACTGTCGCTGTTTATCTAGCCCCACATTTTCTCCAGCACTGGTAGGTGCTTTACACCCCGCCACCAACTATAGAGTTCAAACCTACACCTAGAGGAGTCTGATGCTCCTATTCCACTGTCCTGTGCGGCGTGCAGTGCAACACGGGAGGTGTGAGGCATGCGTGATTCACATAGGTTATTGATGGTGGCTCAGCTCCCAGCACCCACTCAACATTTATTGAGCACATATTAGATGAATGACCCATAGCTCCTCCCCTGAAGTAGCTCGTCAGAATTTCCAGGTGGACAGATAATGGAAAGCATACCTTTCAACGTCCCAGATTTACTTGGTGTAAAAACCAAGCATGACCTGGAATGAATCTAGCAGACTTTGTCTGAACAGGGGTCTGTGAAGGGTTTCAAAGAGGCAGGCTTTTTTTAGTTCTGAGAATAAGGTGCGAAAAGACTTGCCACTACTGTAGCTGGCTACAGGAAAGTGCTCAATAAATGGGGGCTGCAGGATGCCTGGGTGGCTCAGCAGTTGAGCATCTGCCTTCGGCTCAGGGCATGAACCTGGGATCCTGCGATCAAGTCCTGCATCAGGCTCCTTTCGGGGAGCCTGCTTCTCCTTCTGCCTATGTCTCTGCCAGTCTCTCTGTGTTTCTATGAATAAATAGAATCTTTAAAAAATATAAAAAACAAATGAAGGCTGCGACTCCTATTTTGGGGTCTCAGATGTAGAAACAGAGGCTCAGAGAGGGGAAGGGGGCAACTGTTATTCTCACTTTCCCTTTCTGACAGCCAAGGCTCAGAGATGTTAGTAGTATGCCCTAGGTCACACAGCTTTTTGGTGGCCAGCTGTCTGTATGCCCAGAACCGTCTCATAGCCACTAAGTGGTACAGCCTCCCTTAGCTTCTGACTGAACTCCCAAGTCAAGTGTTGTCTATTTGGTTGCCTGAAAAATTAAAATCAAAATCAAGGACAATCTTGTTCCATGGAGCCAAGAGGATAAACGTTAGAAATAGCAACTAGTGCATAGAAATGTTGCCAGGAAGAGCTATACGAAAGTGCAGGAAGATACCCGAGGAAGCTCCCAATGACAGGGTGCTGGGTCATGGGTAACTGGATCCCTGCCAGCCCTCACCTTCCTCTGTATCTTTCCTCTCCACAACGTCTCAGGCTTCTTTCAGAGCACAGCCCACCTAGAGACAGCCAGGGTCACCATGGGAGGGCACCAGGCCAGGACCGGCAGGCCTAGGGCAGTAGGGCTCTGGGCTGGGAACCATAAATAACCATTTTAATGAAAAGCAGCTTTGGCCAACAGCCTTGCCATTACTTGAGAGATGCTGTACCTCTTCTACGGACCTAGTTACTCGACAAAGGCCTAGGCTCATACCTCCAACACGATGATAATTATGATAATTATAGTTGTCCTTTAGTGAGCACTTACTAGGGGGCCAGGCCCTGTGCTGAACACCTACGTCCATTCACTCAATTGCTCCCTCGCGCAGCCCTCTGAGAGCGAGAGCTATTGTTTCTCCCACTTTGCACAGGAAGCCATCAGGCTCCAAGAGGCTAAGTAACGTGCCCAAGTTCATCCAGCTGGTTGGAACTGGAATTTGAAGCCTGAAGCATCTGGTTCCCAGGCCAGAGCTCTTAATTCCCGTATTTAATGAATGTCTGTTGAAGGAATAAACAGATGAATGAATGGACAAATGTATTAATTCATTTCACTTGACTTTAACAAACATTTATTGAGTGCTCTGTATGTGTCAGCCCCTGTGCTAGGCATCGAGGATTCAAATGTTAAACATTTAAACACAGGCACACCCCCTACGTGGTTGCTGCCCATGAGTTCACAAAAGCACTCTCTAATGTGGCATGATTTCTTCTGGGGAAAAGTGATTTGAGTTTTTTTGAACAGCGGGTTTTAATGACGCTATTAAATTGAACCCAAAGTGTGGGGGGGCACGGTTTGTGCACCGGTGAACCAAGACTTTCAAATGAGAATGTGCCTTTGATTAATCATTGATTCAGGCAGGGAACGGTTACTACCAGGAATGGAGCTGCGACTCCTTATCACTTTAGCTAACTGTTTTTCCATCTATCATGTCTGTCTCCTGTCGAACCCTCCCACTGTACCAAAGTTATCTGTACTCTAATGGACAATTATCCCATCTATCATCCTGCTGGTCCTGCTGATTGCTGGCAGCCTACTTGCCCACAGAGGAGACTTCCATGTAGTCACGACTGATGATGCGCTGGGAAATTGCTCATCTTTACACATTTTAAATCCATGCAGAATGAATGTCTTTGCAGGTCCCCTTTTTAGTTGCATTTGTTTTCCTGGTTATAGAAGAGCGGGTTGTACATTCTTCACCTGCACCTGAAACATGGCCTCTGAATATTTCACAAACCCTCCAGGCGGCAGCCCTCCAAATGTTACAACGACAAATGAATGAAATAAACCCACCTGGGGTAAGAGCAGAAGTGCTGGCCCTGGACCTGGGGCTCAGGTGGCTGGTCATCACATTAGGGTGATCCCCATCTGCCTTTTCCCTTCCAGGTATTTTGAAGAGAATCCCATGTAGATTAGGGTCGAGGTGAGGACCCATGGTGCTGAAAGGAGAGGTTGAATGGACAATGGGATATTACTGTTGAACTCCTCGAGGCTACAGCTATGAGATTTGAGGACAGGGATGCCGTCCTCCCCCACTTCCCACCCCAAGTCTGGTAACATGTTTAACTTTCGATTATGGTAACCAGCATGGCCAGCTCAGTCAGAATCACCAGTTCCCTCGGGCGAAAACCGGAGAGTTGTCCTTCCCACCTTATTTCTCACCTTTGCATTCAGTTAGTCACTAAGTCCTGTGAAATCCTCCTAACCATTCCTCAAATTTGAGCTATTTTCTCCAGCTCTTCTGCTATTTCTTTGGTTCAGGACTCTCACTGTCTTCTCTTGCCGTGACTCCTTCAATAACTTCCTGTTTGTTTGCTTAAACTTTTCATCCCCCCCTTCTGTGACCATTCTCCCCAAAGTGGCCTGAGTGATCTTTTAAAGATGCAAATCAAATAATTTTCACACACACACACACACACACACACACACACACACACACACACACTCCCTTAAGTATAACCAGCTTCACAGGAGAGACTAGAGGCTCTCAAAGTGTGGTCCTGGGGCTTGGCGGCAACAGCATCTCTGAGAATGCATTAGAGTAGGTAGTTCCCACCATTTGAATCCCACCATCCCACCGTGGATGGAACTGGAGGGTATTATGCTGAGTGCAGTAAGTCAATCGGAGAAGGACAAACAGTGTATGTTCTCATTCATTTGGGGAATATAAATAATAGTGAAAGGGAATATAAAGGAAGGGAGAAGAAATGTGTGGGAAATATCAGGAAGGGAGACAGAACATAAAGACTCCTAACTCTGGGAAACGAACTAGGGGTGGTGGAAGGGGAGGAGGGTGGGGGGTGGGGGGGAATGGGTGACGGGCACTGAGGGGGACACTTGACAGGATGAGCACTGGGTGTTATTCTGTATGTTGGTAAATTGAACACCAATAAAAATTAATTTATTAAAAAAAAAGAGTAGGTAGTTGTTAGAGACCTACTGAGTCAGAAACTCTGAGAGTGCTCCCCCAGTTTGTGTTTAACAAGGCTTCCAGGTGATTCTGATAGCACTCAAATGTGAGAACTCCCACCCTAAAGTCATGGTCTAGAGTAAGCTGGAGGAGCTTTTAAAAAATTTCAGTGCCTCAAAAAAAAATCCCAGTGCCTCCCCTACAGAGTTATTAAATCTGAATCCTTGGGTGTGGGATCTAGTCATCAATGTTTCTTAAATCTCCCCCAAGTGATGCAATGTGTAGTCGAGGCTGAGAACTACTGCTCTATAGGATGAAGTCCCGATTCTTCAGCTTGGCACTTGTAACCTCTTTACTCCCATCTTCCCCTGCTCCTAGAGAAGGTGCTCAGGCTGTAAGGGAATCAGAGGGCATCATTTACAACTCTCTGAGACCAGAGACAGTCTCTTACCTCTGTGCGTTTGCACCATCTCTCTCATTAGCTGGTCCTCCCCTCTCTCCCTCTCTTCACTTAGCTGATGTCTTCTCTTCGACTACACATAGTTCAGAAGACACCTGTGGGGAAGTGACTTCCCTGACCTTTCCAATCTGGGTTAGATGACTCTTCTCCATACTCCCACAGCATCTATGGCATAGCACCTGCCACACCATCTTGTTATCCTCTGTTCAGTTGTCTGCCTCTGCACCCTTAATGTAATCTGATTCTAGCCCAAAGCATGTGGGGCTGTCACGGTCTGTTTACTTAACTGCCTCCATCACTGTGAGCAGCTTGAGGTCAGGGGTGGAGTCTTGGGCATCCCTCAATCTCAGCCCCTAGCACAATGCTCAGCACGTGTCCGATCCTCAGTTAAAAACCTGTAGAATGGACAACTAAATTATGTGAAGACTCTTTTCTTCTCCATGTCTTCTGCCACTACTCCTGTCTAGGCTCCCCATTGCTTTATTGCAATAGTCTCCTAATTAAGCCCCACCTCTTCTTTCTCTGATCCCCCTGTATTGCATCCACCATGTGGTTTCCTAAAAACCACATTCACTATGTCCCTCCCGTACTCAAACACATTCAGTGATTCCTCACTGTCTGCAAAACAAAGATCATTCAAGGTCCTTCCCAAGAGTGCCTCGCCCCTGCTTTTCCAGCTATCACCCACCCACCCCACCCCACCCCCTGCTCCTTGATACAGGACTGGTTACAACATTTTCAGGCCCTGGTGCAAAGTGGAAATGTGAAGCCCTGTGTTCAAAAGTTATTAAGACTTTCAAAACAGTGACAGCAGCGCATTAGCATGGGACCCTTGCGAGTGCCAGGTCTTGTGTGTTGGCACAGGCCTGTCCCTGCATGCATCCAGCATGCTAGCCAAATGAACTCACTGTTCCCTGAACTGCTCTATAGGATCATTTTCTCCATGATGTTGGTCAGAATAAATAGTGCCCCGTCTCCTCTGCCTTCCTCACCAAATCAAAGCTCCTTTTCCCACAGATACACTTCTCTGTCCTTCAAGGACCTGTCGTCCCTGTCTCGCCTCCTGTCATTCCAGACCACAGCACTTTCTGCCACACAGACTAATTTCAGGGGCTATTTTTATATGTGCAGAGCCATGGCTCACTATTGGATTTTAATCTGCCTGAGGCCAGGGACTCGACTGTGTTCATCTTTGTTGTTTGTATGGACCTAGTGCAGCAAGGCTGCCAAAAGGATACTAGACACTAAAAACCTGACTTGAATCCCTCGTTATTAGCTGTGTAACATAGAAAGAGTCACTTTGTTCTGCCAGTGTCTTGTTCTTTATGTTTTCAAAGTATTTTGCTTTTTTAAAAAAAATACTTCCAAAACTTAAAAAAAAGTTCTATCACAAAACTGCAATATCTGAATCTGTGAGGATCTAATACTGCTTTGGTTGTTTCTGGCTTCATTATGTGCTTTGTAATTTTGGATTATGAGTTCATGTTTGGCCACACTTTATCCATGGTAATCCGATTAAAACTGATGGATGGTGTGTTCCTTTAGGGAGGATTTGTTTGCTTCTTCCAGATGCTCCAGGCCACTATTTAGTCTCACAGGTAGGAGCCATGTGTTATTTACCTATATAAACTGGGCTTAGGGACGCCTGGGTGGCTCACTGGTTGATCATCTGCCTTTAGCTCAGGTCATGATTCCGGGGTCCTGGGACTGAGTTCTGCATCAGGCTCCCTGCAGGGAGCCTGCTTCTCCCTCTGCCTATGTCTCTGCCTTTCTCTCAGTGTCTCTCATGAATAAATAAATAAAATCCTTAAAAATATAAAATGGTCTTAGCTCAGGGACTTGTAGATGCTCAACATATATTTATTGATGAAATGGATGAGTGAATAAGACATCCATGAGCTTCCTTTGGAAGCCCAATAAGAATCGTGACCTCTGGAGGTAACAAAGGATAGTAGGTAAATGCTAACATTTCTTGAGTTCTTTTTTTTTTTTTAAGATTTTATTTGTTCATTTGAGAGAGAGAAAGAGCATGATGGGGGAGGCGCAGAGAGAGAGGGAGAAGCATACTCCTGGCTAAGCAGAGAGCCTGATGAGGGGCTCGATCCCAGGACCTTGAGGTCATGACCTGAGCTGAAGGCAGACGCTACACTGACTAAGCGTCATTGAGTTCTTATAAGGTGCCAGGTATTGGTCTAACTGTGCCATGTGTATTAGCTCATTTTATTCTCTCTACAACTCTGTAGAGAGGTGCTGTTATTGTCCTCATTCTACAGAGGAGGCACCGGGCTCAGAGGGGCTGAGTAACTTGGCCAAGTTCACATAGCTAAGGAATGATGGAACTCAGCTATGAACCCAGGTACCCTAGAGATATATCCACCACCATCCTATATCGGAGAAGAGCACAACAGTAGTGATAGTAGCAGTAGGGCAAAAAGATTTACTGCCAAAGGGACTGCAAGAACCACACGACGCATGCTTGAGACTTGGCATTGTCCTGGATTGTCATTTAACCCTTGCTTATGGTTTTTCTCCCCTCAACTAGAACAAGGGCCGTCTGAAGGCAGAATCCATGGATTATGGCTCTTTGATGTGCTTAATATACCTGTGCTGACTGAACAAATGAATGTTTTGAAATTATACATGTGTGCCTTAAATAAATTATTTCATGTCTTGTGTGTCAGTCTGGAATCGGTGATAGAGCTTTTACTTTGCTATAAAATCTGAAAATGCCTAGATGTGGCTATACTACAGTGGTATAATGACACCTTGCATTTGTCCTGGTGTATGGCACTCAGGACCGCTGGGAATGAAGGAAGAAATTTGGATCCTGCCTTCACAGGCCCCAAGGCTGTTAGGAACCAAAGGCCACTGTGTTTGTAACCCATTCCTTTGGCTGTTGTCCAAATGCAGGAGGGCTTATAGGAAAGGGGGGCTTTATTTGCTCTTATCCTTGCCAAGACGAGGAAAGAATTCTAGTGTGGACTCTCGGTAAACATTCTAGGTCTTCCCTGAAGTGCTCCTCTGATGGAATGAAATCCCCAGTTTCCACTAATCTTGGTTCAATATTTATCTGGTGGGGGGTGGGGGTGAGGTGGGGTGGCAGGGTTATGGTGAGCTTGGGGACAGGGTTCCAGAATGAAGAGGAATGGTAACCAGGATCTTAAAAGCCCAGATTGGGCAGTTAGCTGCCTGAGTTCCCAAGTTTGCTTTCCCTATGGGTGGGAGGTGACTATTATAAGGGTGAAGGGAAGTACTTGGCTATCCTAGCATGAAGACAGGCCCTAGGATTGGGAGTCTGCCCCATGACTGTGCTAACGTGCACATTGTCCCTAGCCTGCTAGGGGGCATACAGCAAGTCCTCCCCCCCCTCCTCCCATGGCCCCTCAGCAGACTGGGACTCACACACAGTTAGAAACCTCCCCTGGGATGTCATTGCTGACAAATTGAATATGGGTCATGTTGGGTTTGAGGAGTATGAGGGATATTCGGGCAGCTGGCGAGGTCTGGGCTGGAAAGAGCAATACAAAGATCAGGAGCATATAGGGGAGAGTTGAAACTGTCCAGGGGGAGTATCTGGAAATCAAAGCAGGGGAAAGGGCTTGCAGGGTTCTTGTGGTCTGTGAGGTAGGAACAGGGCTTGGGAGGAGTACGGGTTTGAGGAGGGTTCATGTATTCATCCATCCCTCCATTCAGCATTTCTTGAGCTTTTTTCCAGATACAGAGTTTGAAGAGGAAGCAGAGGATTGAAGAAGGAGAAGGGTTAAGAGGGGATCCCTGGATAGATTAAGATGAAGGAAGGAGGGAGGAGCTGAGTGCCTGGGCTCTCTCTTGCCAGGAGAGCACATCTGTTAACACAAAGCTGCATCTGTATCCCAGCCAGCTCCCCACCCCTGGCCCCCCTAGCCCACTTCACCCCCTCCTTCCCACCCACCCCCACAAGACAGGGAGCCACATGGTGGCTTCATACACCTACATGCCTCTACCCCCCCCCATGTTCTCTTTCTAGGTGGTGAGGGTGGCGCCAGCGAAACCCCTTCTTAGAGCTCAGGCAATCCCCAGGGGTGGGTGCTGGGGATGGGGGTAGGGGTTGGTGGAGAGTTTCAAGAAAAAGAGCTGGAGAAGGAGCTGTTGTCTGTAATTAGCTCCAGCTGCTGTGGCGTGGCTGCATCAGGGGCCGTCAGGAGTGTGAATGCGCGCGTGTGAACCTGTGTGCGTGGCGCCTCATCGTTATCACTCTATTTTTCAAAGTATTGTGCGCTGGCTTAAGCCATGCTGCTCTGCAATCTTTCCTGTCCCTGAGGAACTCGAAGGACAGAGTGTTCCGCAGGCAGCACCAGCTTGAATCACTAATGCTGCTAAGCGGGAGGACAACAAATATAGGCCCCCATATGTCCTGGATACGCAAGCCCCTGCTCTCTTCCTCCATCCCCACTTCCTAAATGTTTTCTACTGAGTGAAGTCCTGGCACTTGAAATTAGCAACACCGCACTTCTGCACAATCTTCTGGCAAAGAGCTTTCACAGCTGTCATGCCATGCACCCTCAGACAGCCCCGAGGGGCAGCGTTTTATAGGTGAGGACCCTGGGGCGCAGGCAAGCAGGGCGATCAGCATGGGGTCATCAGGCTGGTAGGTGGCAGAGCTGCATCTAGAATGTAGGCTGTCAGCCTCTGGGCCTGGTACCCCATCCCCAGCAGGGTGCTGCCAGAAGGGCTTCTACTCCTTGGCTCTGGCTGCTGCTCTCTCTGTGCGCTTGAGAACCTGCCAGCCGTGACTCAAAGACCTGCCTCAGCGATTGATGAAAACTAGGACCTCTTCAGCTGAGCCCAGCCTAAGAGCTAATTGAGAGCCTAATACACGTGCCTCCTATCATGCCAGCGCTTATGTGGGCCTCAAACAGGGTACAGCATGGCCCCTGTCCTCAAAGAAAGTGACAACTTCTGTATTCACCTCTCTCCTACTGCAGCCCTGGGGGAGGGTGATGGGTAGTGAGGGCTAATGATAAAGGTTGGAAAGATGGGGAAAGAAAGGAAAACCAGAGTCCCATTAAGTGTCAGGTACAGGGTGAAGTACATAGGTTATAATATATGTCATCTGTATGATGTTTGTAGTACATATGGATACACACATACACACAATCAATCTATCAGTTTCCATGGATTAACTCATCGGTTTAGCTGATTCATCCACGCAAAGAGTTTAGGATGGTGTCTAACCCCTAGAGAGCACTGAATGAATACTAATCATTCTTCCTTCCTATCATCAACATCTTCCTTGTCATTATCTGCAAAAATATTAAATACGTGATCTCATGTAATCCTTCCAACTCTAGGAAGTAGCAGCTATTATTCTCATCTGCAGCTTACAAATGAGGAAACCAGCCGCTTAGCATATGCAAGCCTGGGGAACACTGAGAATCCAAAAGGGAACCCAATATGGTCCCAGGCAGCCTTTGGGGATATTTCCATATAATAGGAGAGACAAAGACACACAGTACTCATAGTCCAATAGGTGCCGTAGCTGAGAAACATAGCATGGGGGCACCAATGGTGAATGACCCAGTATCTGGGGAAGTTGGGGAAGCATCACAGATGAAGGACGTTAGAGCTGGATCCAGGGGGATGGAGGGTTTTTCCAGGAGGAGCAGTGGGGGTGGGGAAAAACATTCCGGGCAGAGGGAACAGTATTTGTGTGAAGGTTCATGTTCTGAATGGTGGGGCACCTGGTGTGGGATGCACAGTTGGCAGCAGTTGGAAGGGAGTGGAAAAGGTGGTTGGGATCAGCTTGTCCAGGGCTTTGTTGGCCAAGCTGAGTTTTTGCACTTTGTTCTGTGAGCAATAGGGAGCCATCAAAGGTATTTATTAAGGAAGAGGAATGACAGACCAGGAAGACAGCTCTTTCTGGGCACCAGAGTGTGGAAGGACTGGAAGGGAGAGAAGACAAAATCAAGTAGACCCATTGGAAGCCCATTGCAAGGTCCTCGCAAGAGGTGTCAAGTGCTCTGGACCAGGACTGTGGTAGTGAAAGCAGAGAAGAGGGGCCACTCCAGGGACGTGTCCACAGGGAGAAATCACAGGGCTGGGTGTCTTGGAAGGTCAAGGAGACTGAGAATGTGACAATGACCCTGAGATGGCAGCTTGGGTCTGTGGCGATATTGTTAACCAAGATGGGGAATATAGACTTTTAGTTGGCTGAATAATGAGTGGAGACAGGTGACAAGCTCAGCTTGGACACAGACGCAGTGAGGCTTGCAAGTGGACATGTCCAGAAGGAAGCGGGATGGGAGATGGAGGCAGAGATGACACCAGGGTCCAAGTGGCACTGGTTGACCCCATAGGACCAGATGGAGTGTCTCTTCTCCCATTTACTCCCCCAGGGCAAAGGCTAGGGCCAGAGCCAGGTGTTTGGTGGGGAACACCAGCCTGGGGTGACAAGATATGTTTTTTCCAGGTGCCCCCAGAAACATCATCCCTTCCCCTCAGGAGCAGTGGCCACTTTCCAGGGCAAAGGGAGGTGTTTCGTGTGCAGAACCCATGTCCACACAGGGGCCACGAGCTTTGAATTCTTGGCGGTGGGTGGAGGTGGAGGGTGTCTTCCAATGCAATCCAATGCGTTGATGACTGGGCATTTGGGACAGAACAAATACCACAGCTACACAATGACCTCCAGAGCATTCAGTGTACACAACTGAGTCTTCAGTGCTAAGGAGCCAGGAGTACATTCATGAGGCATTTCTAAAGACCCAGTCTGTATGAACCACAGTCGGTCTCCTAGGAGTCCTAAAACTTTAATTAGGCCAGGCAGGCCCCATAACCAAATCCCATAATCCCACAAATTCACAACAACAAGTTAGGCATGAGAGTTTTAGTCATACTCTGAATTTGTAAGAGACCCCAAACTGCCATCCTCTTTCTGAGCCTCTGCATGACCCCTGACCAGCTCTTCTCCCCACCCAGATCTATGTATCCAGAACAGCATCTGTCTCTCCTGAAGCCCTGAAGACATCTATGGATTTCTTGGTTAAATCCCTGGGACCACCCTAATAATGGTTCTATACATTTTATTCGCAAGAACTCATTTATTCTTCATGAATATTACAGGCCCTGTTTATGCATATAGATGTAATATTTACAGTAACAATAATAGTGGATGTTTGCTGCATGCTTAGTGTAGGCCAGCATGGTTCTAAACATGTTATAGGAGATAACTCCTAATTCCACGAGAGCAACTCTACCAGGTAGATGTTATTACTATCAATACCCCCAACCAGCTCAAAATGCCTTGAGATAAAGGCTCTCGCCCATTTGGCACCTCAGGCGGATTGAGGTCTGCAGTCCAGATACGTGAAATTGTTCGGGGTCTTTGTGAAGCAGCTAAGAAGCTACTACCTGGACCAGTGAAGGTCCGGGACTCAGAAGGCATTTACACGTCCTCCCAGAGAGAGTCATGTAGGCTAGGGCTGGTTACAGGAATCTAAGTCCTGTGACTCTGTCCTCTCTGTCTTCTGATCCTAGAGGAACCATAGGCATGCCTTGGGGTCCATCCTCCCCTTCCCCCCGGCCAAGTGGAGAAGCCAGGAGGACTAGAATGCAGAGAGCACGCTGAGGGCATGCCTGCACAGAAAACAGAGCTCTTTCTGCCACCACACCCCTTGCAAGAGAGTGGATTCTGTAACCTCCGGAGTGGGTGGGGAGGGAGAAGAAGAGAGGAAGTGAAGGAAAGCCTCTTGAAGCTGCTGCACTGGGGAGCCCAGACAAGGGAGTGTCCTGAGGGAGGGAGGGGGAGAAGAAGGGGTGTGTGTGTGTGGGGGCGGGGGGAGAGCAGCTGTGGGCCAGTAGCTACAGGGTCAGGGAGCCATAGTTGGTGCAAGTGGCAGTGGCTAGGTATCTTTGCATGCTCCAGATGCATTGAGCCTTGCAAGAACCAGACAAAGTTTTAGGTGGAACTCTTTTCCTTTTTGTTAGTGCTTTGGGACCTGCATGCTTCTGGACCCTGCCCTCCCAGAGATAAGTCCCTTTCACTGCAGTGAAGCTCAGACTGTGTGGTTGGGGGAAGGACAGGGAAGGATTTCATGAATCCTTAGCAGAGGTTCTATCTATTTAGTTAGCGGGGGGGATGGAGTGAAGGCAGAACTCACTGTGAGGAAAGGCTTGGGGACACTCTTACCTTGTGGGACTCAGTGGAAAAGGAGTGGAGGGCTACTTTCAGGAAATGGTGAGCCCCTGAAAAACTAGTGGTGTTAGGTCTGCACTGTGCAGGACCATCTGATGCTCTAATCCATTCTCTGATGATGTGCACAGCAGAGAGCTGGGGATCTTAGCCACTGTCTATTTTCGTTAAGCACTTGCTCTGTGCCAGACACTGTGCTGGGCTTTATATGCATCAGCTCATTTGAACACTATCTGTGTGATCCTACTATTATTGTGCCCATTTTACAGATGAGGCTCAGGTAGGTTACATGACTTGCTCCCAGGCCGCACAGCTAGGGAGTGGTATAGCCAGGATTTAAAATCCGGTAGTCTTCCCCCAAAACCCTGTCCACTAGGCCCTAGGAAGGATGTGGGAATAGGGGAATGCCTTACAGCTTTTGGTGAACAATGCAAGTCAGTGTTATCTATCATGAATCCCCAGAGGTAGAAGTTCAATGCTGGCCCCAGAGGGAGGAAAGGCTGGGAGCAGAGTCTCAAAGCCTAATTCCCTGTGTGCTCCCCCTTCCTTAATTAGGCCCACCCTCCTGGACTGGAGAAGTGCCAGGGTTAAGGGGTGACAATTTGTTTGATTCTTTGCACTGAGTTTTTTTTTTAAACCATTTCGAGAGCCCAAGGGTGCCCCAGCAGGGGAACTGTCCTACCTTCTGTCCCACACTAGTATGTGGGAGTCTTTCTACTCCGTGTACCTCTGTTTTACAAGGTGGGTCTTTGTCTTATTACCCTAGTCCTGAGTCTCTGCCTCAGTAAGCTGCTGTCAGGATGGGATGCATCCAGGTAAAGCTTAACAGATTGACCCTCCCAAGAGGTTGGCATTTTAACTGATGCCAAAGCCCCAAGTCAAAGAATTATGTACTTAAGAATTTTCGAGCCCTTGGGAGTGGATGGGGAGAGATTTGGAAGGGCAAGGGAACGTTCTTAATACTCCTGGAATGCCATAAGGTTGATATAAAATGCAGGCGGCTGCCAAGCCAGAACCTGGATTATTTTGGTTATAATCAGAATCCATCACATAGAGCGACCCCCCCTCCCCCCACCCAGCACTCAAGGCTTCGACAAAAAAGTCTTCCAGACCATTAACTTCCATGATTCAAGCATCTTTTTCTCAGAACTCTTTGGAAGGAGGAGGGCTGAGAAACTGCATGAGCTACTAAAGACCACACAAACAGGCAGTAGTCAAAGCAAAACCAAATTCCTCCTGAGGCCAGTTTCCTTGTAGAGCCTGAGAACTCATTCGGTCTCCACCGGACACAAGGTGAATTTCCCATTTTAATTCCTCCAGCACCCATATTAACGGCCTGAGAAATCGAAGGTAGCCATCCTTGGTCTAATGATCATCTTATACCTTTCATCATCTTATGCCAATGACAGGGTTTCTTCTATGGGGCCATGTGGAGATAACAGAGCAAGACCTGCTGGCCTTGTCCCGTCCTTCTTCATGGCTGAGGAAGTAATCACAAAAGCCTACAAGGACACTGAGTTTGGGATGGCTCACAGTGCATTTTCCAAATGACTTCCTACCAAAGACAGTCCTTACCCTTGCCTCCAAACAAATTCTGTAGCCTATGTATGATTTGGTTTTGGTGTCAAAGGGGAGTGGTAAGCAATAGGGCCTGGCTCTGTTATCCTGGGCCATTTTGAGAGCAATTCAGGGAGCAGTCCCCAACAGAAGCGCTGAATACCATCCCCCCCCCCCATTTGTTATGGCTTCAGGAATGACAGGCTGGCCAGAGGCAGTCCAGCCTCTCAGGAAAGTGGTAAATAAAAGCATCTGAAATGCTTCTTTCCTGGGGAGCCTGTAGGCTATTTTGGTCTCTTTCATTAAAATAGGAAGGCAGCAAAAGGGACCCTTTCACTGCAGAGCATGAAGCCTCCCCATTGTGGCAACCTTTCTCACTGTGCTGAACCACATTGCTCCTCCTTTTTTTTTAAACCATGGAAGAGTTTCTAAATTCTCATTTATATCCTCCTTCTTACCACATCTTTCACTATTTTAGCAAATTGCTGCATAAAAGATGGAGAAGCCAGCAGGGGCTGTGCCCACAATAGTAGCTGTGGTGGCATTGAGGAAATTAAAATGCCAGGGGTGTGCTTCTCCCATTAAGTCTAACATGAGAAATTAAGTGTGCACAGCATTGATAAACAGAAGACCCTGAAGGATGGGCGAAGTTTCTGACATGCCCGGAGAGGGGTGCGTGGGAAAGAGTAAAGAGGTGTTTGCATTCTGTAAACTAAGAAGCAGTTCCGAAGGGTGGGGGGGGGGGATTGTCAGGAATTCTTCCAACGCCATGGGCCTGCCCACACCTGAATCAGATTTTGATGACCTCCCTCGGGCCCTGCCCCTTCCCCCTCCCCAAAAGACAGTGTGAGCGGCAGTGAGCCCCGGTACTTACAGGTGCAGAGGATTTTAGGGCAGGAAAATGGAGACCACAGGCTCTTGAATGCCTGCCGAGTCACTTGCATCAGATTAGGAAGTGGTGATTGGAAGAATAAGATGTTTGGAAAATCTTATCATTCTCCTCCTCCAGCCCGTGTCTTTTCACTCCACATGCACACTCAGACCACCCCCTAGGACATCTGTCTCTCCAGGCTGCCGGGGACCTCTGTGCCCCTCACCGTGAGGGTGCTGGCAGCCACAGTGCCTCTTGGAGCCTGTGTGGCCGGGCCAGGTAGTCAGGCTCCTGGGATTAGGTTGGCAAGAGCATCTGTCCCCCAAACGGATCAGCCCACAGAAAAAGGGAGAGCGAGCAAGCCCGAAAATGGGTCCGGGACCGAGCGCTCCAGGTTCTTAGCATGTTCCTGGTGTATTCTAAAAGTGGCATCCACAGCAGAGAAAGTGTCCCAAAATAGCTCAGGCTGCCAATGCCTTGCTGAAACCTGAAAAAGAATTGCTGAATTGAAACATCTGGGTCTCTGTGGGTGTGTGATCAAAGTGTGGATTTGTTGGGGGGTGGGGGAGGAGGAACTCCAGCCATGAGCTTAGTAGAGGCACAAGGTCACCTGGGGCATGGCCTGCCTTCCCTTTGCCAACTTGCTTGAGTTGATGGCAGCGTCAGAAAGCTTGCACATCCGTGCGGAGGCAGGGGACTGGTGGCAGGTCCCAGGGCTGCTTGTTTCATCCCAGGTCTCTGATGTGCTGACACTCTAAAATAACAGCGCTCTATTTTCTGCATTTCAAACAAGGGGGACTGATACTGGGTGAAGGTCTCTTTAAGGTAATGCTTTAAAACTGGTGGAATTCCCTTTCCAGCAGATTTTTTCATTACCTTCAGCCTTTGGCTTTGGCGTAAGTCAATGTCAGCTTCTTAAGTCAACAGAGAAGAGCAAATAGTGGGGGCTCTCCATGTGACTTTGTTGGCATTGGGACAATCTCCTGTCTCTGGCTTCTGAGCAGACAGCACCCGTACATCCTTGCCAATGATACTGAGAAGGATGAGGTCTCCACCCAGACATACAATCTCATTTTAGTATTTGCTGTGATCTCAGGATGCTCTCCTTTCATCAGGTATGTTGAGAGTTTTCGGGTGATCTGCAGAGAAAGTGGGTCAGTTATATAGGAAGTTTAGCATATGTCTTCCATAGACCTGACTCGGGTCGAAGAAGATAAAGCACAGAGGTTGGGTTTTTCATTCCAGCTCGGCCTGATTTCTGCTGTGTGACTTGGGGCAGTCACTTCTCTTCTCTGGACCCTAGCTTCCACCTCTGTAAAATGCAAATAATGACAATCCCCATCCTAACCCTAACACAACAGTGTATGTAAAGATTAATGCAAAGAGTCAGAAGAATGCTATGGGACAGGCTTGTCACTCTCAGTAGATGGTGGCATTTTTTGGTTCTTCGGGGAACCCTCCTAGTTAGTAGCCACTAGCTTCCTGCATCAACATGTGTATAGTAAGCCTGAAGCATACCATCGTACTAGACACTGTGGGCTTCATGCTAAGGGTCAGTATCATTTCTACTTCCAAGGTGTGGGACTTGGGCTAGTTGCTTAACCCTCAGTAGCTCCATTTTCCCATCTGTCAAGTGGGTATACAAACTAATAATAACATAGGTGCATAATTCCTTGTCTCCAGTCCTTGCAGTTAGGTGTCTTTTAGAGTTCAGGAGTTTTTGATTTTAGAAAAGCACTATGGTACATATCTGTTATATAACACCCCTAGTGGAATCTGGGGCAGTCTCCTATGCCTGAATACATTAATATTTATAACTGGGATAAATTAATAGCCTGTTGATTCGAGTCCAATTTTGCCACTGAATAAACTTGCCATAAAGTTTCAGTTTTCGGAATCTCTTAGTTGTTAGAAAGGCAGGTAAGGAACTGTGGATGAATGAAAGAAACAAACAGGGCACCTGGGTGGCTCAGTTGGTTAAGAATCTGCCTTTGGCTGAGCTCATAATCTCGGGGTCCTGGAATTGAGCCCCGCTTTGGGCTCTCTGCTCAGCAGGGAGTCTTCTTCTCATTCTCCCTCTGTCCCTCCTCTCTTGCTCATGTTCTCTCTCTCTGTCAAATAAATAAAAAAATTTTTTAAAAGAAAGGAACAAATATTTAGTGCTTGGCACATGCCAATTATTGTTTTAAGTAGTTTGTATGCCTAAACTCAATTAGTGAGACCCATAACCCTATGATATGGACATTACTGTCATAATCCCAAGGCCCAGAGAGATTAAATCACTCGCCCAGGGTCCCAAAGCCAGTACAAAATTGAGTTGGGATTCTAACCCAGAGTTGAGCTTCAGAATCTGTGCTCTTAACCGCCTTCTCTATCTAGTCCATGGGGTTCAATTGAGGCTTTAGATGGCTATAGGGGCCAGATAAGTCATTGTGGAAAAGTAGAGGTGGCTGGGTGGGTACTGAAGCAAACTGGTGAGCCAATGCCTCACATACAGGAGAAGCATATTTAGCTCCAGCTGACTGCTGCCAGAACGAGGAGCTGAGTTTTTCTGTTTTCCCCAGAGGAGCCAGAAATCCCGCTCTTTATAGGAAGTCCCTGACTTTTCAGGGTTGGCAACTAATTTTTAAAATATGCTCAGAAACATTGTATGGGTCAAGGAAAATCTGTCTGCAGTCTAGACTCAGTCTGGGACCGCCAGTTTGCAAGCTCTGCAATGAGGAAATAGATATGAAAGTGTTTTAAAAACTCAAAGACGTCTTCTAGAAATGCACGGTCTCATTTTAGGGTTAAGCTTTTCGTTGTTCTTGTCACCTCCCCCAACCCTTTGACTGAAGACTGGTGTTCCTGGCCTGATGGAGATGAAAAGTCAGAATTCAGTGAACTCGAATGCTTCATTCCTTTGGCAGGCTGGATAAATGAGAAGCCTAGGTGTACTGGATGGGCTAAGCCTCAGAATTCCTGCCACACCCACGGGCCCCTCCTAAGGAGTTTCCATCCACAGACCCTAGCTGGGGGAAATAGCAGTTTCTTATGAATAGGTGGTTATGTTTGGTACCACGTGACCCAGCTTCCTTCTGGCAATAGCTGATTGAGCCAGGAGAGGGCATCTGATCCAGGAGCAGTCACTCTATAGGCTGGCAAGCAGCCTATGAGGGACCCCAGGATGAGAACTTGGCCCAAAAAGCACAGTTGTGACTAAATTTGGGCCAATGAGAGTCTCGCACTTGGGGAGTTTGAATATGAGCTGTAGAAAGAGGGAACAGTTGACACCTGGAGCAGAAGGTGAACGCAGAGAAGCAGGTCCCACGAATAAGCAGGAGCAGGGGAGATTACTGAGCTTCACCTAGGTGCCAGACACTTGTCACATGTTTTGTTGTTTAAAACATTCCAAGAGCCTTTGAGGTAGGTACTATTACTCTCCCTGTTTTGCAGACAAGGAAACTGAGGCCAGGTAATTAAGTTCTAGGGTTGAAGTCCAGGCTTGTTGTATGTAAAAATCAGGCTTGTATGACTGCCCCCGCAAAAGCCAGTGGTTCTTTATTTTTTTAAAGATTTTATATATTTATTTGAGAGAGAGAGAGAGAGGGAGAGACAGAGAGAGACAGAAATAGCGAGAGAGAGAGCACGAACAGAGAGGAGAGGGAGAAACAGGCTCTTTGCTGAGCAGGGAGCCCAATGTGGGGCTTGATCCCAGACCCCAGGATCATGACCTGAGCCAAAGGCAGATGCCTAACTGACTAAGCCACCCAGGTACCCCTAAGGCAATGGTTCTTAAGCTTTAGGGTTTCAGAATCACTTGGGTCAAAATGCAGCTTCCTTGGCTCCACCCCAGACCTACTGAGTCTGACTCTTGGAAAGTGGGGTGCATCCCACCTCCGCCCAACCTCCTCAAATATGCATGTGCATTTTAGCAGTCCTTTTAGGGGGTGGCTGATACAGAGGTTCCCTGATCACATTCATCGAAATTCAGTTTGGGAAAGTTTGGGGGGTACTGTGTACTGCCTTGCCCTCATCTTCAAGAACAAGGTCAATGTCAACAGATGGGGCCAGACTCCAATTTAAACTCCTTGGATCTGGGGCTGATTCTGCAAGAGGATATCAGCTTGTCCTCTTTCCTGATCCAGGAAGTGAACCCCGACACTGGTTATCTCAGGGCAAGTGACAGGGCTGAGATGAATGCCCAGCAGTTTGTCTGGAGGACCCCATCTGCTCTGCAAGGTACAGAGCTCCCAGCCCACATGTGTTCACTAAGCATTTTCCACGAGGAGCACAAATTGCAGGAACTTGGGGGCATGGGCAACAAAGAACAGGAGAAAAAATGACCAAATACGGAGAGTTGGATTGTAAACCATGGGATTGAAAATGTAAACCTAACTTCTTCGGCCGAATGTGGCCATTCTCAGCCCTACAATTATTGTGTAAGAATTCCGTTCACGCCTTTATTAATGCCATTGATAAAAATGTTGGACGGGACAGGATCAAGGCTGGCAGCCACTTCTTGGGTTGCCGTGGAAAGAGCCCTACTCTGGCCATGGTATTGAGCCAGTTTTGAATTGATCTGCCTTTAGGAACTCTGCCTGGGAAGACGAGTTACGGTCTGAATTTTGCTTGGAGATCCTTCCGGATCAGAGACCCGGAAACAGGTCTGTGATCCAAACACTTAATGGCATCAGGCACGTATCAGACATGAGGGCTACGTCGTCCAAGGGGTGGCATAGGTCAGATGTGTTGGCTAAGTCCTGTTTCAGCATGGCTTGAATCTGAGCTTGGCCACTTTTATTTCTCTCACATTCATTCCTGCGGACGCTTTCTTTATCTAATGTGAGTGTCTTCACTTAGGCTAAGGTCAAACTCTGCTCTCCTGTCTTCTGGCCAGAGAGCCTTCCTGTATTATAGGTATTTGATCTTATCTATGTTGATATTCTAGCTCTGAATGATTCCCTAAAGCAGGTCCTTGGACAAGTGCCCACCTTTCAGGAAAATTGCAGCAGCCCTCCGTGCAATGAGAATGCCCGAGGACTATGTAGTCCGTGTTCTGTAAAGTGAAATCTATTTATTTAAACGACTGTCCTTTATTCTGAGAGGACTGCCTTCTCTTTTCGTGTTTAGAGAAAGCCCTTGCTTTTTTTTTTTCATGAAATGATAATTTGGGGTTGTTTTGTTTTGTTTCTTAATGCCTTTCCTTGGAAAAATCAAAATCCAGCAAAGTCCCCCATTTCTTTGCTTTGCAATAGCTGTGAATATGGGAACCTGGTCTAATTGGTCCAGTTTTGCCAGTACCTCGAGGTAGCTCCTCTGACCACTTATGTCCTAAGTGCTTATAAATTACCTGCTTCATAATCTGCAGCAGAATCTCTCTGAGGATTGACATTAAGCTTACAGCTCTGGAGTTTACAGTATACTGGTCTGTAGTTTCCTTATTGAAGAAAATTGGGACACTGCCCACTCCCAGTCCTCTGGTATCCCTCCTGTTCTCTCCGATTCCACAGATCCTTCAGGACAGCACCTAACATGAGGCAGTTCCGTTTGCTCCTCTTATAATGTTCTTATCCCTATAGAGTTGGACATGCATATACATGTTGTTTGGGGAATTTGCAGCAGATCCAATGAAAGCGTAATTCCCAACTAACAGTCAAATCTTTCTCCTTGGAGCTCCCCGGAACACACCTACCCTCTCTTCCATATGACAGCCCTTCACAGACTTGAAGACAGTGTTGTGACTCTCCCGTGAGTTAAGAGCACCAGCTGAGTCAGAGAGACCCAAGTGACAAGCGCAGCTTCACTCTCTCAGCCGTGAGAGCCAAGGTAAGTAGCTTGATTTTATTTTCTCTCTACTTCAGTTCTTTCGCTGATTTATAAAATGGGGTTTAAAAAAACCACCCCACTTCATTGGTTTATTGGGCAATAAATAATGTGATGTATGTAAAGTGCTGCCTGGCAGGGTGAACATTCAGTAAATGCTGGCTATTTCCACCTCCCCTTCATTTATAAAGAGCCGAGTGGGCATTTGAAGCATCACGGCTGTTGGGGAGCAAATAGGTGAGGAGAGTTTCTCCCTCCCTAATTGATCAGGGAAGGCAGAGGACCCTGACATAGACCAGGTCTTTCTTTATCATTATCCCGAGGTGGTCTATTTTCACTTAACCAGGTGCTTGTTTGCTAGGGCTGGGGGAGAGGATATTGTTGAGAATCTAGGGAAAGGTTTATTTTCAAGAGCTGGAGAGCTATTTGTTGACATATTGAACTGTCTCTTGTTTATTCTTATTTCCCCGAGCAGCTTGCCATGCAATCCCCCAAACTCAATTACCGTTTGTGAGGCGGCAGGATCATGATACCTCCTAGCCATATTGATCAATGCAGACTGGGCAGGACGTGAGGGACCTAAGAGATGCTAAGCAGCAATTTCTGGGGTTTTCTTTCCTTAGAAGGCCTCCCCTTTCTGTGTTTGTAGAGGCACTGACGTTAATAGTCTGTGCCCCAAATGGACTGAGCATGCAGTGAGAACTGTGTCTCTCTCAGTAGCCTCCTTCGAAGTACGCTGATGACGACTGGTCACCAGCGACCAGACCTTGGAATCCTGGCGTGACCAGTGCCAGAATGGTTTTCCAACTGTAGCTCTTTGCACACACTGGGTTTTGCAAGCAATTGCATGATATGAACTCTGAATGCCATTGCAGCTAGAAAAAGTTTGGAAGGAGACACACCCAACTGTGAACAGACGGAGGAATGGGACTTGAGGGGATGGGGGGTGGGGTAGGCTCGGGACTAGCTTTATCTACATGTAGAATTTCAAGTTTTTATCCTGAGACCATGTTCCTAGATTATTTGTGTCATTATCAGGCATAAATAAAAGTTAGAAAAATGAGAGATTGCTTTTCACAACAAAACAGAGCAGAACAAAATAAAAAATAAATGCAAGCCACTGGATACATTTTTCAGAGGTCACTACTAACTGAGGAGCCAAAGAGCACAAGCCTTAAGTGTGTTGGGAGAGTAAGGTTGCTTGGAGATCCCTAGAGAGCATGCAGGGAGAGCAGGAAAGAGGGCTAGACATAGAACCCCAGGGTAGCACACCTTTTTGCAAAAGAAAAATAACTTTTCCCCCTCAAATACAAGTAATATGGATCCATTATAGTTTGTATCTGTACAGTCTATACATTATAGAAAATACAGATAAGAAAACGATAGAAATCCCTTTTAATCCCACTGCTCAGGTATGGTCGCTGTTAACATTTTGCTCTATTCTATATCCTTCCAGATTGTATGTTTTTCTATGCAAAAATACACATAGTTATTTTATAAAAATCAGCTTGTCATTTTCAATGGCTGCTACAAATCCACCATGATTTGTTTAACCATTACATGACTTGTGTTCTAACACTGGCATTTGAGGTCATTGCCAAATTTTTCTGATCATAAACAACCATGCTTTCTAGTTGTGTGAACTTGGGAAAGCGAGTTAACCTCTCTGTGCGTCTGATTCCTCATCTGGAAATGAAGGTGATAACCATACCTGGCACATAGGGTTGTCATAAAAAGCAAGATCATGTATGTAAGGTGCTTGGCACAGTGCTTGGCACAGTAAATGCTAGCTTTCCTGATTAGGTATAATAGTAATAATAGCAGTTGCTATTGTTGGTTTTCCCATGAGTATCTCTTGGTATAGGGGAGAGGGGGGAGCTCTGGGGTCAAACGGAGCTGTGTGCTTTTGGTCATGGCAGTTCACCTCACTGGAGCTCAGTTTTCTTATCTGTAGAGTGGGAACTAATAGAACCTAGCTCACAGGGAGGCTGTCAGGATCAAATGAGAGAATGTAAAGCCCTCAGTGCCGTTCTTGGTCTATGGGAAGAGCTCAATCAAAGTCAGTTGGTGTTATTATTATTAATATTACCATGATTATTAATATTAGTTATGATTACCATCACAGTGAGTCAGCCACTGGTGGGGGGTGGAAAGAGGAAGATGGCAGGGAGTTTAGCACTTGTGGCATTTCCAGCCACTTGTCTAATTCCAAAGAGAGGAAATGATTTGGGGATCACATTGACCTGGGCCCAAATCTGAGCTTTGCCATTTGCTAGTTCTGGGACTTGGTTGCAACTTCTCTAAGCCTGTTTATCCATTTACAAAATGAAAATGGCATAGGTGTCTATGTTGTAAGTGTTGTCTTGGGTCCCAAAGGATATAACCCAAATATAGTGCTTAGCCTGAGTGGTCGAGTATTGTTAGTTGCTAATTATGAGCATGGAAGGGTTTATAAATGACCTGAATGCCCCCCTCAAACCCTCAGACTCTGATTCCCTATATACCCATTCTACTTAAACTTCCCCCCCCTGAAGGCTTTGTCTTGCTCAGGGCTCAAGGACCAATTCGGCCCCTAGTCTGGTGGTTAAAATAATCATGATTTGGACAGTTCGAGGGCTCTGGTAAACCTTTCTGCTAGTTCTACTCTGACCTTGTGCCCCAGATGTAGAAAGCAGGCTGGAGCCCTACTTCTGTGAGCAAACCCTCACCTGGCATGCTCAAGAATGGTGTGCTTTTTTGCCAGCTGTCTGTGCACCCTAGAGCTTCACAGTCATATTCTTGCCCTGTGGCAGGGACACTGGTTGCCAGATTCCGCACCGTGTATCTGACACTGGGACAAATTGGCTTTTTTTTATTACCATGGCAGGCGTCTATTAATAGCACCACGGTCCATCCTCTCAAACCTTGCTCTCCCTGCACCTGAAACTCTTGGAACTCTCCGGACTGTTGCTTGCACTCAGCCTCTGGCCGTGGCTGTGGTTCACCTTACTTCTAACCTCTGCCCACACTTCCACATTATACTGGTGACATTGCCTGGTTCCCAGGACTCCTGGGTCTGCTCAGCTGCAGAGGATGTGTCTCATTTCTGTCTCATCTCTTTAATTGCATGCATCTCCTCTTTTCCCTGGGACAGCCAGAGGTGGGCAGAGTGGGCTGGTGCAACTATTGGGGGTGAGGGGAAGAGGGGTGGAGTTGCATAGGCCAAGTGCTAAAGCGGAGCTTCTGGAGGGCTGTCAAATGAAAGGTGGCCAGAGGCAAATGTCAGAGCCTATATAGAGGCAGGAATCTGGGACCAGAGAGACAGAGCAAGCACTAGCAAGTCAGGAGCAGTGGGGCGGGTGGGCGGGCAGGCTGGCTGGCTGGCTGGCGGGCAGGAGGGGGGCGTGGCAGGGGATAGCTAAGGGAGATTGCAGAGAACAGCTGCTGGTACTGGGTCTTACTTTAATGAACTGGCTGGGCATGGGGCATAAGTAAACTGGCCAGCCTGAAAGAGCCAGGGGCGCAAAGGACATACTCTCTTCTCCCTAACTGGCAAGGTAAGATCTTCCTGGGTTTTGCCTGGTGGGAAACTGTAGCATGTTCAGGGATTTTTCTGAAGATGAGAAGTGGACATCTGTGAATGGTCTTTTGACTCATCTTTCCCATTGCACCGATTATTGGAGTAATCAAGGTGCCAGCAGGAGGCTAGTATTTCTCTTACTGTGCCCTGTTTCAGGGCTGTCCAGGCTAAAGATGGGTGGGAGGGCTGTTGATGATGTGACTAAGAGGGAGAGAAGGCAGACATGGTGGATCATTACAGTACAGTGAGAGCACATTATGGCATAGTAGGGGGGGTCGGGCATGGAATATACCTGGTGATCTGTGTGACTGCAGGCAAATTATTAAGCTTCTCTGGGCCTTAGATAACTTGTTTGTAAGATGAAGATGGAGTACTAAAATCTCTTAGCTTTGTTGTAGGGACCAATTGAGATGGTGCATATAAGTGCCTAGTGGAGTGCTTGTCAGTCAATGCATGCTCAAGAAATGTTCACTGTTGGTCTTTCTGTTGCTAGTAATCTCATTATTATTATGGAGGCATAATGCCACGAAATTGATGACTTTTGTGACATTGTCAAATAAGTGTTCCATTTTTGGCATGGGCAGGCTGTGGCAATGCATTGACATTGTGTGATATGTGTGTTCCTTTCCAAGCTGTGTGCCAAGAATCCCCTTCTGGGGTCACTTATGGGGGTGGGCAGGTGGGGGTGAAACTCTAGGACTGACCACCCAAGCGTCATCAGAGAAACTTGAAATCTGTACAAGCTATAGACTATTCAAGAGATGTTGGAACAGTAACTTAATGAAGTGTTAGGGATGCCAAAAGTTAGACAACCCCGAGGAGGACGTGATAATAAAATCATACAATTTTTACTATCACAGTGATCCTATTTTAGCCCCAACCCTGACTAATCTGAGAAAGCTGGTAAAATGGGAATAATACCATCACACAGGGTATCAGATTCAAACGGGATATTGCTTGCAAATCCCCATACCTTACAGTTTGAACTTGTATGCAGTTGCCTAAGTACAGTGCCTGGAACACACTAAGTGAGCAACACATGGTAATAGTAGTGGCTGTGGTGTTTGTCAGTAATGAAAATGATACACAGGATTTTCAGTTCATGGAATGCTGTGATCATAAATAGGATCTTCAGTTTGTGTCTCAGATAAGTGCCTTGCTTTTCCTGAGAGAAACCTTCAGGGCCATCAGAGTAGCAGAATGGAGACTCAACCCCGGGCAGGTCTCAATGAGCCCTAGGAACTAATGATCAGCCTGGGACAAAGAGCTTTTTCCTGCAGGCCCGCCAGTCCTTTGGCTGCCTTGTGAGTGCTCTGGTGGGACAGGAAGCCGTACTTCTCACAGTTTCCCACAAGGTGGCGCTGCTGCTTCATTTGATCCAGGCCGGCCCAGGCTCCTGTAGGCTGAGCTAGCAGAGGTTCATAGCATCTATAAATGGAGAGGTTGTGCTGTGCTGTGTTGTGCTGAGCTGTGCTGTGTGACCAAGTGGGTTGGTTTGAAAACGATAGGGGTGGAAGGGATCTTTGCTCCAGCTTTAAGTTCATTCATTGCTGCGCAGCTTCTTTAGCCTGATGGGCCCATTTCTGGTACCACGTAGCTGGCAACAGGTGTAAAAGGTCTCTGTCACAAATCTTTGGTCTTTTCCTCACTCTTTTCAATACTGGCTTTTGACTACTCAACTTGTTTCCCATTTACAGATTTTCTTGCCTTTTGGGCTTCAGCAAGACTTCCTGATACCATCACTTTAGGGACTCTCTCCACATTATCTTGTGGCCATGGCAGATATGTCCATACCTTTACATTCACTCCGATTCAACAATATGCTGAGGGAAGAAAATGTTGACCCCCAAAACAGGGGGGCAGCCTTCTCTGGACCAGTACTAGAAACTCAAGCAGAGGTCCAAATCCTGCATTCCCATGTACAGCCTATAATCTCAACATCAGCGTCAGACCCTGGAGGGATGTCTGCACAGTTGATGACCTCCCCAGCCTTTGATGCCATGTCTACCCCTCTAATGGGAGCACCAAACTCTGGAGCACTGTCCCCACCACTGATGCCAGCCTCAGACTCTGGGGCACTGTCCCCATTGCTAATGCCAGCTCCAGATGCAGAAGCACTGTCCCCTTTGCTAATGCCAGCCTCAGATTCTGGAACGTTGTCCCCATTGCTGTCCACTTCAGACTATGGATTAATGTCCCCAGGGCTGATGACAATTCCCGACTTTGGAACAATGTCCGCAGCACTAATGGCAGCAGCACATCCAGCAGAGATCTCACCATTGGCAATGCCAGCTTCATCCTCTGGAGCGATGTCCGCACCTATGATGAGCACTCCATCCTCTGAAGCGATGTCCGCACCATTGATGCTGGCCCCAGATCCTGGAGAGGTATCTTCACTCCAAATTTCAGACATAAACCCTGGAGCGATGTCCACACAGCCAATGCCAGCTCCAGGCTCTGAGGCCATGTCACCATTGCAAATTACGGATGAAGACACTGAAGCAATGTCCAAAGTCCTAATGACTGCTTTGGCCTCTGGAGAGATACCTTCACTGCTAATGTCAGGCACCGACTCGGAAGCCATATCCTCACTGATAATGTCAGCCTTAGCTTCAGAAACAACATCAGTCCAGCCAACAAGCACCCAAGACTCTGGGGAGATGTCCACTCAGCTAATGTCAGGCCCAGATTCCGGAAGAATATCTTCACCGCTAATGTCAGCTCCAGGTTCTGGAGCCATGTCTACACCACTCCTGTCAGTCCCAGATGCTGGGGAGGCATCCACAGTGCCAAAGGCAGCTCCAGACACTGAAACAGTGTCCCCACTGCTAATTACAGCCCTAACCTCTGGAGTGATGCCCACCCAGCTGATGTCAGCCCAAGACTCTGTAGTGATGCCTCCACAGCTAACACCAAATCTAGAATCTCAAATCATGTCTACTTCACCAATGACAGCAGCAACCTCTGGGGGGATGTCCACAGCACCAGTGAGAGTCTCAGACTCTGGACCAATGTCCATATCGTGCATGAGAGCTCTAGCCTCTGGCAATGTGCCAACATTGCTAAAGACAGTCCCAGACTCTGTAGCATTGTCCACCCCACCAATGATGGTCACAACCTCTGGAGCCATGTCCACTGAGCAAATGTCAACCATGGCCTCTAGAGTCATGTCTACACAGTTCACAATGGCCAGAACTTCTGGAGCAGTGTCTACAGGCTTTATGAAAGCGACAACCACTGGGGCAATGTCCACACCACGAATGAGATCCCCGGCCTCTGTGATGATGTCCACACCCCTAAGGAGAGTCCCAGCCTCTGGGGCAGTGTCCACACACCCAATCACAGCCCAAGCATCTGAGACGATGTCCACCCCGCAACTATCAGCCCCAGCCTCTGGGGCAATGTCCACACTGCAAATGAGAGCCCCTGTCTCTGGAACCATGTCTATGTCACAGAAGAGAGCCTCAGCCTCAGGAGTGACAGCTGTACCACAAATGAGAGCCTCAGCCTCTGGAGCCGTGTCCACCCCACGGATGACAGCCAAAGCCTCCAGAGCAATGTCTACACTGTTAATGAGAGACACAGCCTCAGGAGTGATGTCCCTGCCACAAATGAGAGCTATGGCCTCGGGCACGTTGTCCAAACCACTAACGACATCCAAAGCCTCAGAAGCAGTGTTCATGCAGCAAATCACAACCACAGCTTCTGGAGAGGTCTCCACCATGCTAATGAGAGACACAGCTTCTGGAGCTCTGTCCGTCCGGCAGATGACAGACATCGCCTCTGTGGGGATGTCCACACCACTAATGCGAGCCCCAGCCTCTGGAGACATGTCCATACCACAGATGACAGCTGCAGCTTCTGGAACGATGTCCATGCCTCTAATGGGAGCCCCAGGCCCTGGAGGAATACCCACAGCATTACTGAGAGCCACAGCCTCTGGAAAGATGCCTAGTCAGCCAATGAGCACCCACGACTCTGGAGGGATGTCCATGTCGTTCATGAGATCCATGACCTCTGGAGGGATGTCCTCACTGCAGATGCAAACACCAGTTTCTGACATGATGTCTACACCAAAAATGAGAGTCCCAGCCTCTGGGATGATGTCCATACCACTAATGAGAGCCCCAGACCCTGGAGAGATGTCTGCACTGCTCACAAGAGCTTTGTCCTCTGGAGAGATGTCCCCACCACTAATGAGACCCCCGGTGTCTGGAGAGAGATCCACATCTCGGAGAGTCCCAGCTTATGGAGCAATGTCTATTCCACCAATGATGGCTCCAGCCCCTGGAATGATGCCCATGCCACAAATGAGGGCTGCAGTCCCCAGAGCAGTGTCCACACCGCTAATGAGATCCACAGCCTCTGAAGTGATGCCCATGCCTCAAATGACAGCCACAGCCTCAGGAGGGGTAGCCCTGCCACTAATGAGGACCCCAGCCTCTGGAGCAACGTCCATGCCACAGATGATGCCTGCAGCTTCTGGAGAGATGTGCATGCTATCAATGCGAGCTCCAACCTCTGGAGTAATGTCCCCCCCACTAGTAAGAGCCCCTGTCTCTGGAATCATGACCACACCACTAAGGAGACCTTCAGCCTCTGAAGCTGTGTGTGCAGAGATATGGAGAGGTCCAGCCTCTGGAAATATGTCCCCTGCACAAATGAAAGCCATGGCCTCTGGAGAGATGTCTAAGCCATTAATGAGAGCCACAGCCCCTGGAACGATGCCCATGCCATTGATGTCAGCCGTGGCTTCTGGAGACATGTCTGTGCCACTAATGAAAAGCATGGCCTCTGGGGCAGTGTTCACACTGCAAACAAGAGTCACAAATTCTGGATCCATGTCCTTGCCACAAACAACACACACAACTTCCGGAAGGATGCCTGCACCAACAATGACAGCCTCAGCTTCTGGAATGATGTCCATGCCACTTGTGAGAGCCACAGCCCCTGGGGGGATTTCCGTGCCACAGATGAGGACCCCGGTCCCAGGAGCCATGTCCACACCACAGATAGCAGCCGCTGCCTCTGGAACGATGTCCATCCTGGAAATCAAAGCCACAGACTCTGGAGAAACATCTGCTTCTCATGTCACCATCACAGCGTCTGGATCAAAGTCCACACCACGCACAACTGCCCCAACCACCGAAACAATGAAGCCACCACCAGAGGAAGTCCCATCCTTTGGCATGCTGACCCCAGCACTCTGTTACCTCTTAGAAGAACAGGAAGCAGCCCGGGGTGCCTGCTCGGTGGAGGAGGAGATGGAGGTCAATGAGGAGAAGCAAATGAAGGGCTTTTTGAACGACTCCGAGAAAATGGCATTTCTGGTGTCTCTGCATCTGGGGGCAGCGGAGAGGTGGTCCATCTTGCAGATGGAGGTAGGAAACCCCCTCTCCAATGAAAACAAATCCTTCCTGAACAGATCACAGGGCTTATATGACTCTCTCTCCGAGATAGACATCCTCAGTGCTGTTCTTTGCCACCCCAAGCAGGGCCAGAAGTCCGTCCGGCAGTACGCCACTGACTTCCTGCTGCTGGCCCGACATTTGTCTTGGTCTGATGCCATTCTACGGACCAGGTTTCTGGAAGGACTCTCGGAAGCTGTTACCACCAAAATGGGCCGGATCTTCCTGAAGGTGGCCGGCAGCCTAAAGGAGCTGATAGACAGGTCTCTCTACACTGAGTGCCAGCTGGCTGAGGAGAAGGATTCCCCGGGCAGCTCCAGCCAGGTTCTGCTGTCAGCCTGTAAACGGAATAATGAGGAGGCAATGGAGAATGAACTGAACTCTTATCAACAGACCGAGGAGGTAATGATGGGGAAATACATTCAAGGGGAGTGGTGGGGAGTGATGGGGAATGCTCCTTTGAATAGAATAAGGAAGAGATGAGGGGGAGATGTTGAGCTTCTAGTCCATAACCCCCAAGCTGGAGTTTCATCAGTGGCCTGGCTAGGCAGTTATTTGGGGGTGTATTAACCACTTTGAAGCAACTCCCCAGCTCCTGTTCGTGGGAGCCTGGAGTGGCTAAAGGTCTATGTCTTCTGATTGTGAGGGAACCAGTTGGGGCCCAACTCTCCAATTATCCTAAGGGAGGGATCATCTTTGGGGGGGCTGAGTCTTACCTACAGGCACATGTGTTGTGTACCCAGATCACTAGGGAAATTGGCTAGCCTAATCCTCGGTCACAGATTATGCGCTAACATGGTATATGGTCAAGCCAAGTTTCTTGAGCTGCTGAGTTACTGACAATAACCATGCAGAACTCCCTTATCATAGTAAGTGTGGCTCTTACCTCTGCTGGTTTTTGTTTGTTTGTTTGTTTGTTTGTTTGTTTGTTTTCTCACTCCCAGCACCAGCATGTTCCCAAACGCTGTTACTACCTGAAAGAGCATGGAGACCCTCAAGAGGGTCTGCATGACCACCTTCGACAGAGCACAGGCCATAACAAGGCCCCCACCAACAAGTAATGCTTTCTGGAATCTTCTCCTGTGATGTCTGACTCCGCTGCTAACTTGAGGACTGGTTCCTGGACCCATTCCATTCAATTACATCATAAATCTTGTGACCTTCCCCCTTCAACCTCCCCCTCCAGGCATATCCCACCCACCCCCCAACTCCCAGTTGTTTGACTTGTCCTTCTCTTTTACCCCACATGCCTATGACTTGCCCTGACAATCAGAAGTGAGGACTTCAAGAGTGTTCGGTGTGTGAGGTTCTGAACTCCTATTGCCATTGAGGCCAGCCCTAGTTCCTGGTCCAGGGAGCAGTCTAGGCAGGAGAAACCTACCTCAAAAACCTTAGAGTGTCTTGCCACATGTCATCAGGCAAACGTGAGGAAGCCCTGGTCCCATTTCACCTGGCAGGGGAACCTATAAGGAGAGTGATGCCCACTCCTAAACCACCCTTTTCATATGCCCCAACTCATAGCACCCAAAATGGGTCTCCAGGGCCCTTGCCCTGTTAATAGTCTCCATCTTGAACCATTCATTTTGACCCACAATAGTAATCATAGTAATGGCTGACATTTACTGATTATGTATTATGTCACAGGTACTGGGCTAATTGACAAGCACCATCTCACTACATTCTTATCATAACCCCATTTGTTCTTGTGTTGTCAATTTATGACTTCTTGATCTTTTGTCTATGGCCATTGTTTTGTTTCTCAGTGTCAAATTGCTAGCTCTGACTCTTGGTGGCCCCCTCAGTAATTAAGTGCCCCTGCTCCCCTTGGCTATTGTGCTTCGTGGCCAGCACTCTTGATAAAGGTCTTGTCTTTAAACAGGCATAGATAGTTAGAACTTACTATGCACAGTATTTGCCTTCAGGTGGTAGGATTGTGGGTGTTCTTACTTTCCTATTTCTACTTCTCTGTACTTTCCAGATTCTCTGCAGTAAGCATGTATTACATTTGTATTCATAAAAGTCAATAAAGTTCATTTGTGAAAAACAGAATTAACTGTGGCTGACAGAATTTGATCCATGGAGTCCTTCATTCAGTCAATATTGGTTGATCTAACATGTGTCAGCCACTGTTTTAGGGATAGATAGATAAAAACCCTGATAGAATGAAAACTCCATTCCCGTTGAAGGGGTAATGAGTGAGAAAACACATATGTAAGATGGACTGAAATAATGGTAAAGGCTATGAAGACAAGAAGTCAGGATAGTGGGGAATCTGACACTAATAGGGCCAATTTATTTATTTAATAACAGTCCATGTAATTGGGGTACTCATAGATCTTTTTAAAAAAGTAGGAGCGGCATGATAAGAAACATTATAGAAAGCTAACTTGACCACAGTTTGGAGGCAGGATAAGGGAAGGGGTCAGAGGGCAGTTGTGAGTCCCCTGATGTAAATAGTACAGGTAACTGTCTTGCCAGCTCACTCAGTCTAGGGCTGGGGCAGTGGGGATGGAAAGAGAAGACAGACACCAAATTCTCTCTGAGGACCCACATCTGCTGCTCCATTACCCTAAACATTGGGTCTGATTCCAGGAAGAGAAAAATGATTCTCAGAAAAAACAAAGGTTGGCAGACAAATTAGTAGCCCCATGGTAATAAAGATAAGAATCTGGCTCTGCAGGCTGCCTGATGTATCAATCACCAGCAATGGTGCCTCTGGAAAAAAAAGGGGGGCAATAAATTGGGAAACCCAACTTTGAGGCGAGGAGGCAGTGGGCCTTGGGGGAACCAGCTTTAGCCTCTTCTCCGACCCTGTTGGCTCACAATGTCCCACTCCAGGCCAGAGTGGAGTTTGGATCTCCATGTTCAGCCAGGGTTGCTCAGCAAAGCACTGTCAAGCTTACTCTCTACTGAAAAAAAAAAAAAAGGATGTACTGAATCATGATTGGTGTCTGTCTGGAAAATGTATTTGGGAAAGAAAATGTCTTAAAATGGAAACTTTTTAAAGGAATTTTTATTGATTTTTTTAGAGAAGGAGAGAGAAGGGCAGGTGAGGCAGAGGGAGAAGGAG
The DNA here is from genome assembly GCF_018345385.1 of Vulpes lagopus. NCBI lineage: Eukaryota > Metazoa > Chordata > Mammalia > Carnivora > Canidae > Vulpes > Vulpes lagopus. The sequence continues at coordinate 83,539,998 of NC_054848.1, forward strand.
AGAAAGTATCTTAATCAGGCTCCACGCATAGCACAGGGCCTGATGTGGGGCTCAATTCCACGACCCTGAGACCATGACCTGAGCCAAGATCAAGAGGAAGACGCTTAACCGACTAAGCCACCCAGTGCCCCCAAACTGATTTTCATTTAGCCACAATCTTAGAGAGCAATAGCAATTATTTTTTAAAGAAAATTGCATCATTGAAGTATGATGAAGTATGAAGTTGGCATACAGTGTTATATTTGTGTTCAGATACACAACATAGTGGTTCAACTATCTGATATATTACTCAGTGCTCATCACAATGAGCGGAGTCACTCTCTGTCATCATACAACATTATTACGATATTATTGCCTATAGTCCCTAGGCTGTACTTTTCATCCCTGTGACTTATTTATTTTCTAACTAGAAGTTTGTACCTATTAATCCCCTAACTCTTTTCCTTCTTTTTCTCCCTATTTTTCTTCCCTTTGCTTTTGCCTCTCCTCTTTTTTAAGTTAATGTCCCTAGAGGTAAATGGAACAAATGAAGCCCAAGCAGACCCTGCCAGAACTTGATCCCTGCTTCTCTACTCACCCCAAAGGTTATATTTAGAAATGCTTCAAAGCCGCTCAGCATCTACAGAGTTGGACTATCCCATGCCCAAGTACTCGAGACAGTTTTGTCTGCTGTAAAATAGTGTTTCAATTTTCTCCAGGCCTCACTGGTCCCATAAGCAGTAAAAACTCAGATGGCACTGGCCCCTGTACCCACCTGTGTGTTCCACAACTTTAAGTCCTTGAAGGTTTCCTCCAGGGATCTGTGGAAGACCCTGGCAGCTTCCTGTGTTCTGAGATAGTCTTCTCCTGTTGTGCTCTGGTTCCTACCCTGCCTCATGGCTGTCTGCTACCGACATTGCCACCTGTGGATAGCTCCTCTGTCCCAGCTGCTGGTAGGTGCCTCTGGCTGTGGGAGCACAGAGGCCCCTGCTGGGGTAGGACATGAAATGGTGCTGCACTCCCTTCAGGCAGCTTTGGCTGAAGTCACTGGTGGTTCACAGGGGTGGGGGGTGGGGTGTGGTGGTGACGGTGGTAGTGGTGGCAATTCTCCTCCCCCTTCTGTGCCACACTGCCACTTTGTCACCCGGACACCAAAACATTGCTTTTGCCCTGTATCCCAATGAGGCCCATGGGGGAAGAGTGGCTTCAGCTGCTTCCTGTGACAACTTCTCCCAGCTACACACTACCCTGCCACCCATTGCCCCAGCTCAGAGTTGGAGTACAAAAGCCACCGAGTCCTCTAACCAGACCCAACCTCCAGCTCCCATTTCCATATCTCCATCCAACCTCCTTGAGGTACTGTTAAGTCCACAATCTCTTCAAAACCACTATCCTCCATGTGAATAGACACCAGGAACTCTCTCCACACACCCAGTCCTGGGGCCTCTCTTCCAGTCGGGGGGAGAGAAAATGTCACCCTGTCCTGTTCCTCTACCTTCCTGCCATTCTCTAATCCACCAGTTGGTCTCTGTCTTTGCTTCTCAAGGACCAATGGTGTATAAAACCTCTTAAAGACCACTTTCTCGGGATCCCTGGGTGGCGCAGCGGTTTGGCGCCTGCCTTTGGCCCAGGGCGCGATCCTGGAGACCCGGGATCGAATCCCACATCAGGCTCCCAGTGCATGGAGCCTGCTTCTCCCTCTGCCTGTGTCTCTGCCTCTCTCTCTCTCTCTCTCTCTCTCTCTCTCTCTCTGTGACTATCATAAATAAATAAAAATTAAAAAGACCACTTTCTCCAAGCAAGTATAGACTTGGGCAGCCACTGAGTGTCCAATGCTTCAGTTTCTGGACATTCGAGTCTCACTTTGGGCTCAGGCAAGATGCCATTGCCCTGGACTAGTTTGGTCGGCTCAAATACAGGAGCTCTTCCTCTCAACCTCATTCTCCAACCATAATAATTACAGATAAAATAGCTTACCCTGCCTAAGAGCTATAGAGGGTTATTTTGTTATCCTTATGGATCATGGGCTTCCTTCCTTCTCACCTTGTCTGAAAGCTCTGTGCATCTTGAACACATGCAGGGTGGGGGAGGCAGGCTGCTTGATTCCTTTGTGATCTACTGGAGGCTTTACAGGACATTAGGTTTTGTAGACCACTTTACCTCTCAGGGCCTTGGGTTCTCAAATGGAAATAATCATCACACTAACCTCACAGCATCATGGAATAAAGCCTGGAAAAGTGTTTGGAAAAGGCAAATGCAAGACATACCAATATAAGATCTCTTTATTACCTGGCAACCTAAAGCTCAACCCCAAGGAAGCTGGGAAGAGGAGGGTAGGGCTCGTTGGGACATCTTCAGCATCCAATCTCTTCAGGGTTTCTATTTAAACTGTGGAGGAAGATATAAAAGAAAATTCTTGACTGAAGCCTGGCAAAAGCTACATTTTCAGATGAGTATCTATTGAGTATTTACCAGAAGCTCAAGCATCGGGCTAACTTCTTTACGTACATTGTCCCATGTCCTCTCCAAAGCAACTGTGAGAGGTTGGTACTCTCATTAACCTTCTTTTACAGACTGAGAATCTCTGGCACAGAGAGGTTGAGTAACTGGCTCAAGGCTCCAGAGCTCAAAAGTAGCAGAGCTGGGATTTGAATATGTGTGGTCGGGATCCAGAGTCCCCAATCCAGTATGTATACCTGGCTTTGTTATTCAGACTGAGATGGCTGCTGTGAAGATTTATCCTGTGCCCCCAAACAAATGTGCCACCCAACAGCAGCCAACATTTGAAACTCAAAGTCTGGGGTCTGAACAAAAATGGCCCTGATTTCCCCTTTCCCTGTCTTAGATCCAGATGTGAATCCTCCTTGGAGTATCTGGGGAAAGTCTTCAATATTCAAGGGAAATGGAATAATTGTGGGATGCTTCTGGGCTCAGGAGATTCTGCCCAGGGCCTAGCTGCAGCCTCAGAGTGGAGCAGCCTCTGTTCTGAGCTCGGGGCTAGGAAGGAAGCTATGATTCTTCCCTGGGCATCTTCCCATTGAGAAAAAAAAAAATCATCCTGGGCCCGGGCATCTGTGGAAGGGTGTAGGACTCCAAAAGTGGAAGGGATTTTTGTGGCTGCACCAAGAACTGGCTTTTCTTTCTCAACAGCTATTTTTCCCTCTTTGTCACTTCTCTTTTGGGAAACAGGGAGGGGTAAGGAAGGAAGATGACCTATTATTTGAATACTTTGCTCCCCTCCTTTCCAACATCACCCTCCCCATGGAAGGTGATCATAATTCCAACACTGGGTGAATGCATACATTAAAAAGGCACCAGACATTTCCAGTTTAAACAACTTGATAGAGATAATCTGGAGTGGCTTCTCCCATTACAAATGCAAAGACAGGGATCCCTGGGTGGCGCAGCGGTTTGGCGCCTGCCTTTGGCCCAGGGCGCGATCCGGGATCGAATCCCACATCAGGCTCCCGGTGCATAGAGCCTGCTTCTTCCTCTGCCTGTGTCTCTGCCCCTCTCTCTCTCTCTCTGTGACTATCATAAATAAATAAAAATAAAAATTAAAAAAAAAAAACAAATGCAAAGACATGCTGGTTAAAGTGTGTCTGTATTTATAGGGGGTGGTGGTAGTGGGGACTCACAGCTGAGTTGCAAAAAACGAAAGGGAAATCCCCAGTAGCAAAAAAAAAAAACAAAAAACAAAAAACTAAAGAGGGGCTTTAAAGGCAGACCAATAAACTCTTGAGCCTTGCAGGGTGGAAATGGTAGAGTTAGAAGAGATTCAGCCTGGCTGACAGTAGAATACTCATACAAAACTGTGAACCTCTGATCCTACATACTGCTAACCTATCACTAAAGATTCAGTAGGAAATGTAGACATTTTCTAACAAAGACTGAGTCAAATCATCATTCCTACAAAAGGTGCTGCTCTTAGAGCTGGGCTGGGCTTGGGAAAGCTGGCAAGATTTAAAGAGAAAGAAGTTCCTGCCGTTTGACAACCTTTGCAGAAAATTTCACTGGTCTAAGCACTGATGTATAAATGGGTATTGAACAAACTGACTGTGGCTTTCCCACAATACCCTCTAACATCTTTTTAAAAGTTCAACTAGTTTTTGGTCAGAACTTTACTGAGATATAATTCATGTGCCATATACTGCACCCATCTTTTTTTTATTTTTGTTTTTGGTAGAGAAAGAGAGAGATAGAGTGCAAGTAGTGAGTGGGGGTGAAGAGTTTCCCAAAGGAGAGGAAAAGAGAGAATCTCAAGCAGACTCCACACCCAGCACAGAGCCTGACACAGGGCTTGATCTCATAACCCTGAGATCATGACCTGGGCCAGCATCAAGAGTCAGATGCCCAACTGACTGAGTAATGAAGGCACCCCTACTTCACCCATTTAAAGTGTATAATGCAAGATTATTATTATTGTTATTTTAAGTATGTTCACATAGTTGTGTAACCATCACTGCAATCTAATTTTAGAACATTCCCATAACCCATAACCCCCAAAGAAACTCTGTACCCATTAAGCAATCCCTCCCCAGGCCCTCTTCCCCCAGCACCTGGAAACCACTAACCTACCTCTCTGGACATCTCAGATAAGTGGAATCATATGTGGCCTTTGTGGTTGGCTTTTTTCACTTAACACAGTGTTTTCAAGGTTCACTCATGTTGCAGCATGTATCAGTAGTTCATTCCTTTTTTCCAGATGCATAATATTCCCTTGTGTGTATTTACTATGTTTTATTTATTCATTCATCATTTGATGGAGATTTTGGTTGTTTCCACCTTTTGGCTATTATGAATACTGTTGTTATGAACATTCTTCTTTAAGTTTTTGTCGAAACATTTATTTTCTAAAAAAAATACTTTATTTAAATTCAATTTGCCAACATACAGTGTTAACACCCGGTGCTCATCTCATCCAGTGCCCTCCTTAGTGCCCATCACCCAGTCGCCCCTTCCCCCACCCATCTCCCCTTCTGCAACCCTTTGTTTCCCAGAGTTAGGAGTCTCTCATGGTTTGTCTTCCTCTCTAATTTTTCCCCATTCAGTTCCCCCACTTCCCTTATGGTCTTTTTCACTATGTGGAAACATTTTTGATGCAAACATAACTAGGAGTGAAATTGCTGGAGCATAAGATCATTCTATGTTTAACCATTTGAAGACTTGCCAAACTGTTTTCTGAAGTGGTTGTACCATTTTGTATCCCCATCAGTGGTACATGAAGGATGCAAGTTCTCCACATCCTCATCAACACTTGTTACTTTCTCTTTTTTGATTGATAGCCATCCTAGTGAGTATCTCATTGTGGTTTTGAATTGCATTTCCCTAATGGCTAATGATGTTGAGTTTCCCTCTAATATCTTTTTGCCACAAACTCAACGATCTTGCAACATATTACCATATATCTTGTTGAAAGCTTCGCTTTTGGAGAGGGAGGAGCTACTATTCCCTTGCTACCCAGCCCACCTCCAACTATACTCTTGCCCCAAACTTCTCAGAATTAGAGGGGAAAGGTTTAGAAGGGCAAAGTCTCATGGTGCCATGGAGACCCATAACAGCTTTCTCTTTTTTTTGCTGCTTTCTGGAACAGAGATTGCTCAGAAGAAAGGTGAGTGTGGGCTTATATTTTAGGGTTTGCTGGAGGCCCAGAAGCCCTAGCTCAAAAGAAAATTTTCAGGGGCATGTGGCCTCTTTACTGTGGATTCTTACTCCTTTGACCAAAATTAAAAATAGCCCAAATTAATAATTTATTGTTGTGGTCTTCTATTGGGCTAAGACACCACTCAGATTCTCTCCATGACCCAATCTCTCTCTGTCTCTCTCTTTCTCTGTCTCTCTCTGTCTCTCTGTCTCTGTCTCTCTCTCTCACAGACACACACACACACACACACACACACACACAATGAAACAAGATGAAAATATCCATTCCAATTCCACCTGTGCCAGCGACAACATGTGTGACCTTGGGCAAATCATTTGACCATTCTGGACCTCAGTCACCCCATCTTTGTCATTGTTTGATTCTTATTAGAGGTGATAATTCCTTTTCTGTTTAGACAGGCTCTGGGTGTAGGAAGATGTTTAAATAGCCTAGGAAGAGGACTTCTGGGTGGAAGCCCAGTGTGAGCTATTGCTAGAGGGCAGCATTGTATCAATAATTATTCTAATGACACTGGCTGAGGTGTGGTCGCCTCAGAATTCTTTAATTAAAAAATGTAGTATTATCCTCACTCATAAGTGGCATATTCACAAAAGGGAGGTCATTTCTGAAAATCTGTAGAGAAGTCAGAGAGAGAAGAGTGCATCTGGTCCCCTTCACATTTCAATGTCCATTAACAAATTTAAGATCACAAAAGAGAGATAGTGTATTTTAATTTCTAATTAAACCTGTTTGATTTAGGTCCCAGTTGGATATAGTCACATAAATATCTTTTCCTCCTTGAAGATCCCACCAGCACTATGATGGAAATGTTCAAATTCAATTGCAACCTCTTCTAGAGATTTGATTCACAGTTCAGTGACAGAATTTCTTATTAGGCCATTTATTATTTTAAGTTTCTTCCTTCCTTAGCTTATATTTGTTACACCCAAAAAATAGAACATTTATGAAATGGATCTGTAATAAAGAATCATACAGGGGCACATTGGTGGCTCAGTCAGTTAAACATCTGACTCTTGATTTTGGCTCAGGTCATGATCTCAGGGTTGTGAGATCAAGCCCTGCATTTGGCTCTGTGATCAGGGAAGTCTGCTTGAGAGTCTCGATCTCCCTCCCCTCTGGCTCTCTGCACACTCCATCTCTAAAATAAATAAATAACCCTTTAAAAAAGAATCAGGGCAGCCTGGGTGGCTCAGTGGTTTAGCACCTGCCTTCAGCCCAGGGCGTGATCCTGGAGATCTCGATCAAATCCAACGTCAGGTTCCCTGCATGGAGCCTGCTTCTCCCTCTGCCTGTGTCTCTGAATCTCTCTGTCTCTGTCTCTGTCTCTCTGTCTCTCATGAATAAATACATAAAATCTTTTTTTAAAAAAAGAATCATCCAGAAATTCCTATTAAATCTTTTGATTACTTTCCACATTTCACAGAAGGTAAATTTCTGCATGTCAAGGGGCAGCCCAAGTCACTTGTCTAGGCAAAAAATATATATGGCTTTAGCAATAACTGTTCACACTGTGTATTTCTAGCTGTCCCCTTCAGCTATTGTAAGGCAAATGAGCAATTAATCAGTAATGTCTGCTAAGAACAGGGATCAGGGGGATCCCTGGCTGGCGCAGTGGTTTGGCGCCTGTCTTTGGCCCAGGGCATGATCCTGGAGACCCGGGATGGAGTCCCACGTCGGGCTCCCAGTGCATGGAGCGGGCTTCTCCCTCTGCCTATGTCTCTGCCTCTCTCTTTCTCTCTGTGTGACTATCATAAATAAATAAAAAAAATAAAAGAAAAAAAAGAACAGTTATCAGGGTGTATAAATTGAGAAAACTGCCATCTGTAAAGTGATGCAAATGGAGTTAATTTACTATTAATAGTGATATCAATAAAGAAAACAGTATTTTTAGTAGCAAAGTAGGATATTAGTGTATCTCAATACATCTCCAGACTATGGCTGGTCCTGGGTGGGAGGGTGAAGCTAATACTCAAGAACTTCTAGAATCAGGGACTTGAATGCCACCATTATTCTTGGTTTTTCTCTCTGCTTCTCAGCTCTGCATATCTCTGCACATTGACTTACTTCTTTTTTCTCTATAGGCTGGCCTTCTCCATGTGGTGGGTGATAGGAAACTTCAGAGCAAATCTGTCCAATATGGCAGCCCCCATCACATGTGGCTATTGAGACTTGAAATGTGGCTAGTTTGAATTGAGATGCAATGGCTGTTAAGTGTAAAACACACACTAGATTTTGAAGACTGAATATGAAAAAAAAATCAAAGTATCTTATTAATTAAAAATATTGCATGTAGAAATAACATAGTACATGAATTGTGTGAAATAAAACACATTATTAAAATAAATACCACCTATTTCCTTTCTTAATGTAGTAATTAGAACATTTAAAATTACAGGTTTGGCTCACAGTCTATTTCTATTGGACAGCACTGCTCTACAGCATTGCAACTTATAACTACTTGGAAAGTGATTGATTGAGTTCTCTTGGAGCAAAGCACAAAAAAAGAGAGAAAGGGCCCTTATTGATGAAGTTGGGCCGAATATCCACCAGAGGCATTTTTATGTGGCTCAAGGGGGAGGATCATATGAAAGCACAGCAGCTCCAGCTGGCATATAAAGTTGGGTTAGCCAGAGAGACAATTGCTAGAAGCATGGAGGGGGCTATTAGATCAATAAAGCAGAAGGTATTTTCCAATATGAGATGAACCTAAATGCCATTTTTTTTTACCCTCAAGCTCCAATAAACAATTATGTAGTGTGTTCTATTTATTCTACCTCCATCTGCTTTTTGCCATCTTCAACGTATCATTCTCTTAGTTCACTCACTGTCATCTTAGTTGGGGTTATGCAGTCACTGGCAAATGACTTTTTTTTTTTTTTAAAGATTTTATTTATTCATGAAAGACACACAGAGAGACGCAGAGACACAGGCAGAGGGAGAAGCAGGCTCCATGCAGGGAGCTCGATGTGGGACTTGATCCTGGCACTCCCGGGACTACGCCCTGAGCCAAAGGCAGATGCTGAGCCACTCAGCCACCCAGGTGCTCCCTGGCAAATGACTTTTAAACAAGTGTAATATACATTTGTCTGACTGTCTCTTCTCTCAAGACAGGCATTTGGGAAGATACACACTTATTTCCAATTAAGGTGGTTTTAGTTATGTACAGGTTCTTCCATTCATCATACCTGTGAACAGACCATGCCATTTAGCTGTTCTGGGACTTAGTGTGCACATCTCTAAATTGAGACTAGTGTGAATCCTACTTACCCGGGTCATTGGTATTACTCAGGGAAAAACCATCATGAGAATCCTTTCACATGGAAAGTGTAATTTTAGAGAATGGACCAAACTACAAAGTTAGCTGTGCAACACCTCCTGTATGTAGAATTGCCTTAGCTTCAGGGACACAGTCATCAAATATTTTCAGCAGCAGCAACTCTTCTTTCTTTGAAAGTAGACTTGATTTTGCAAATGGTCAGAAATCACTGAAAGTCAAGTCTAATGAGATGTGTGCTCAAACTGGGTAATACCAAGTTTGGTGAGAGAGAGAGAGAGAGAGAGAGAGAGAGAGAGAGAGAGAAAGCAATGATACTAGTTTTATTATCCTTCCAAGAGAGGTTCTGAAAGTGTTTATTGCAGTAACAAACATTGTTGGACTAAGCAGGCGGTCTTCAGCATGGATGATTCTGATACACCATGCTCATTTGCATGTGGAGACACTCAAGTGTCGTTTTTTCATGTTTTTGGTTTTTAAAAAGGTATTATTTATTTATTTATTTGACAGAGAGAGAATGCAAGTGTGCACTAGCAGAGGGAGCAGGCTCCCTGCTGAGCATGGAGCATTATGTGAGGCTCCATCCCAGGATCCTGGAATCACGACCTGAGCTGAAGGCAGATGCTTAACCCACTGAGCCATCTAGGTACCCCTCAAGTATTGTTTTTATATATACATTAAGAACAGTCTGACCACTGGTTGGCTCAACCTTGGAAATAATTCTTTATGTTTTAAAGAGCTTTCTCTTACAAAAGTTGTTTCTTTTGAATATTGCTAACAACTCTGTAGCAAATGGGTAGGTCCCACTCCCAATTTAGAGACTTGACAACTGAGATCAGAGATGCTAAATGACCTATTTTTGATGACAAAACTGCCCAGAGACAGAGTCTGGATGTGATTAGACCATTTGGCTCTGAGCCTTGTCTTCTTTCTGTTGAACATGCTGTCTTCTTGGCATCTCCATTTTTACACACGTAAATCATAACAATGATAATATTTACAATGAACAGAGAAGGGAAAGTATTTGTCCAAGGACACAGGTTAGAGCTTAGGTTTCGATGCAGAAATCACTTTGTTAGTCTGTTTGCTGCTGATCTGGTCTTTTTTTTTTTTTTTTTTTTTTTTGCAATCAACACTTACCTGTCTACTAACACCTGCCTGTCTACTCACCTTCGACATCATATGAAAGTTCTCTATATCCCCTTCCTGCTGCCACCATTCTACTGGCATAACTTCCTCTGATGACCTCTTAGATAATAAATCCAGTGGCATGAACACATAGGTAGTCTCATTTTAGAAGTGTGTGTGTGTGTGGGGGGGTGTCCAAATCTGTATAGGGAGATTATAACCACAGCAACAAATTAATCAGAAAATGTCAGTGGCTTAACACAACAGAAGTTATATTGCAATGTAATAGACCAGTATGGGTGTTCTTAGTGTCTCGCCTTCAGCCATGAGGTGTTTCAGGAACCCTGAGCCCTTCCATATTGTGCCTTGGCTATACTCCAGGGCCTCAGATTCCATTCCATTTATGAACACTAGTCACGTGGCCTCATCCAGATGCAAGGGAGACAGGAAAACATAGTCCCTGACTGGGCAGCCACTTCCCTGTAACAACTGAACTCTAGGTAAGAGGGAATATAAATATTGGTGGACTACTGTTCTTTCCTATCACACAAGCTCAGAAATGTTGCAAAGTCACACAGCTCTTAAGTGGTAGAGAAGGAATTTGAAGCCAAGTCTGTCTAAATCTACAATTTGTCCTCTAAATTATCATGCCTTCTGCCCTTTTTTCTTAAAAAAGAACTCAGCTGATCTATCTCATGACCTCCAATCACACATTGCAATGTAGAAATACCAGGAAAGCTGTGGACTGGCTATGCCCTGGCTTCAGACTTCACTTTTGTACATGGAGTTCATATTCAGGAATTCTGAAATGATGATAATGATGTTCACAGTTTACTTTTATAGGTTTCATCTCCATCCTCCCCTTCCAATTGATCTTTTCTCACTATTTCTCTATTACAATTTACCACTCTGAATCTACTGATTTGTCTTACCTATTATGAAATTAATTTGCCTTTCATTTTCACATATACTCCAACAGGTTGGGCATGGAGAAGTACAAATGGTAGTTTAATTTATTCAAGTAGGTAGATATTCTAAAAGCCAACAATTCAATACAAGTAACTGGTTAATTGCAAAATTATTAATTGGCTGTTTTAAATTCTAAAACCAATTATTTGACCTGCCCCCAATTTCTTCTCTCCTCAGAAGTGCTTTGAGACTCTGGATCCAACTATGGATTGAGCCAAAGGAAATATTTACATTTCCATGTGTCAGTGTTCTCTGATACACAGTTGACCCTTGAGCAATGCCAGGGTTAGGGGTACTGACCTCTAACAGTCAAAAATCTGTATATAACTTTTGACTTCCCTAAAACTTAACTACTCATCGCCTGTTGTTGGTCAGGAATCTTACCAATATAGCAGAAACAGTTGATTAACCTACGTTTTGTATGTTGTGTGATTTATTCTTACAATAAAGTAAGCTACAGAAAAGAAAGTGTTATTAAGAAAATCATAAGGAGGAGAAAACATATTTACAGTACTGTACTGTATTTATGGAAAAAATCAGCATGTAAGTGGACTTGCACAGTTCAAACTCTGTGTGGTTCAAGAGTCAACTGTAATTCTCCTTCCTTTATTTTACTCACTCTAATTCAAAGTACTTCTTTCCAGAATCCCTGATTAGGAAATCCCCTGACTGCCTTAAAATAATTGAGATATGTGATCTTGGCTAAGAATGCTTGATTCTGTGAGAAACTCCTGGAGATGGCTGAAGACAAAGGTATAGGCTTTACTAGGTGGGGACCCAAGTGTTACTAAGGCCAAGATCTCAACTCCCACTGCGGCCTTGACTCAAGCTTTTATTTTCTTTCTGGAGAGAAGACTGTTCATCCCTTATCTAATATGTAGGAAGGGCCTAAAGACCAACCTTCTATAGCAAGAGGTCCCATTCTGAGTTTAAACTACACCCATGATTAGAATTCAGATGTGTTCATGCATGTAAATCTATTTGCATGAGAGACTTAGAAATTTCCTAGGAGAGAATTCATCCCTACTGGAGAGGGAGCTAGGCCTACAGTCTTGGTCCACTTATGTAGCCCTAGTGTGGGAAAGGGGGAACACAGTGCTGTCATTTGGCTGTGTCACTAATTCAACATCCTTTTACTAGAGTGTGAATAAAACAGAAGAATCATTTCTTCTACTGCTTCGCCATAGAATTCCATGAAGCTTTGGTGCCTTGAGGACTCTAAGTGTCAGTCCCAGTAGAAGCAGAAGCAGTGTCTGGAAGAAGTGACAGTGGCCAGCAGATACAGTGGTACCCAGCAAAAGCCTATTATGGAGGCAAGAGTGTCAAATCTCAGAATGGCAAAGTGAATTATCATTGTCACAAAGTAATAATCCATGTTTTTGCTGACTTTGGTGCCTAATCCCTGCAAAGTTTTCTCTGAGAGTTCTGGATGTTGTCTCTCAGGTAGGCATAAAGATGGATAGTCAAAAAAGCATTTGGTGTCTGCCATTCTTCCCCTTAGCATGATAGTAGGCTTTTGAAGACATTGCTTCAACCGCAACTCTGGAGATGAGCACATCATTAGGAACCCTGACAGGAACAAAGGCATTCTCTGCCTTTGAATTGGTATCAGGGTCTCTAGCCCCCAAATAAAATGGCCACATTCAGGGCAGCCCTGGTGGCACAGCAGTTTAGCACCACCTGCAGCCCGGAGTGTGATCCTGGAGACCCAGGATCGAGTCCCATGTTGGGCTCCCTGCATGGAGCCTGCTTCTCCCTCTGCCTGTGTCTCTGCCTTTCTCTCTCTCTCTCTGTGTCTCTATGAATAAATTAAAAAAATATATATTAAAAAATGGCCACATTCTTATGGTCCAAAGAGCATGAACATATGAACCATGTGGAAAGTCTGATTCTTTGTGCTAGAAAGATAGATGTGAGACGAACACCAACCCAATTTGAAATGGAATTGCAAAGACTCAGAGCTGCAACTCTTGAGTAGAGCCAAATGAGGATGACTTAATCCACAGAAATACCTGTTTCATGCCCCTAATTTTCAGAAATTTTGTTGTATAGCACTTAGCTTATTGATCTATTACACTTTCAAGATAACACAGGACATCCAGTATTATCTTCACTACTGACATCAGGAGAAAGACATCATGTATCCCCTGAATGCAGTTTTCTCTGATGAGGCCCAAAAGGCATTAGCCACTATTCTTACTCTGTTGCATTTATTTGGCCTTGATCCTGAAGATTCTACCCCTACTCTTGACACTCTAGCCTCTAAATTTCTCTCTTAACTCAAACTGTGTCACACAGGAGATTGGGAGCTTGATAGGGCAGTAATGATCATTTTTACTGGGGCACAGGTAATTCAGGACAGAAAAGTGTGAAAAACTTCAGGAAAACGTACATTTGGAAACATTATTTTTTCACTCACTCATTGAACATTTGTTCAGTGACGAAGTTATTTTAGGCTTTGTCCAAAGTGTTTATTGACCACACATAAATTTAAATGAACACCTATACATGAATGTGTGACTGTGACTTTCTCAAATGCTCTAAAGATAAACAAAACTGATATGTAGCTTTTCCTTTTGGTATACATTACTTTTCCTTTGTCTAACCTTTCCCCCTTCCATGCAGAATTATAAATGATCCAGGAGAGTTCCAATTCTGGTAGGCACATAAATGGCTCCCTAGAGATATCTGCATTCTACTTACTGGAAACTATAAATATGTTAGGCCACATGACAAAGGAGAATTAAATTTTACAGATGGAATTAAGGTTGCTAAGTAGTTGACCTTGAGATGAGGAGATTATTATGGATTATCCAGGTGTGCCAATATAATCACAAGGGTATTTGTAAGAGGAGGAAGGAGGCAGAAGAGAGATAATGCGAGTAATGTAGCATGAGAAGTACTTGGCCCTATGTTATTGGCTTTACAAGATGGAAAAAGGGAGCCAAGAATTAAGAAACACTTGCAACCTTTAGAAGCTGGAAAAAGCAAGAAGTATAATATGTGTGGAGCCCCTAGAAAGAGTGTAGTCTTGTCTATCCCTTGATTTTAGCCTTATGAGACCAATTTTGGACTTTTGCATTCCAGAAATATAAGATAATAAATTTTAAACCATGAAGTTGGTGGCAATTTGTTACAGCAGCAATAGGAAAACAAATACAGTAAGAAATTGTCTAAATCAGTAATTCTCAACCTTGATTGCACTATACAATCACTTGTAGATCCTTTAAGATCCTAATGTTCGGGTCACACTTCAGACCAACCAGAAACTAAGGAACTGATATTCAAGCATCATTTGTTAAGCTTTCCAGATAATTCCATGTATAACAATATTAAGAACCACTGGTCCAACTAAATAATTTTTTTGTACCGTTATATTTTAACAGTGAAAATCTTGCTTGGTTGAGCACAGTCTCTTCTTATCTCTTTCTACAAGTTTGCCTTTCAGCAGGACAAGAAAAAGTCAAAAGAGATTCAATGTCCAGAATCCCAGGGACATGAGACCAGATAAGAAGAGCTTAAAACATCCTCCCAAGGAGCTGAAATAGAAGGTAAAGCATTGGCAGAGGCTCTCATCTAGCTTCAGTTTTGGTAGATCCATTCTCTTTTGAATGCCTGGATGTATATCTATTTATAAAATGCCATTTATTTTATTTTCAGTAAGGCATCTAAAAGTCATTGGAGGATGGACACAAGCTGCCAAATTCACCTTAAAAGGTGACCTTTCAAGACTTCCATGTCAGAAAGCAAATTCAATTGTGTGCTGACCAAACAGACCTGTTACTTACCAGAAAAAAAGTGTGAGCCATGTCTGTGTTACTGGCATCAGCAAGCTGGGGTTTGGAGTTCTTAGCCTAGGTAATGTAAAACTAAAAGTTGCTTTCTGATGAATGAGAACGAAGGAATAGAATGTATATTGAATTAACTGTGTCTTTAGCAAAAATGAATTATATACAAGCATCATTTTTGAACTGATTCCTGAACTTGATTCCTCTTATAGGTTCAGGCAGAATGTACTGTGGCAGTTTGGCCAAGACATATAGATAATGTGAGCCCAGACAGTCATATTAAATCTTTCTTGTCACTAAAGAACATGCCGTTTCATTGCCAGTCTAACAGTGAAGCTTTCCAATTGACTATTTTCTGATCTGGCAAGGGAGCTGGTAGATTTCTGTACATTCATGGAGAACAATGGATGGAGAATACAGAAAGCCTGCTTTAGTCCATAAAGGTAGGATATATGTGTATCAGGTTGCCATGATACAATGTTCCCTGGGTTAGGATTTGGTCCAAGGCAGATCAGATGCTTTCTGTAGAATTGACTCCACAAGCCTGAGCAGAGTCGAAGGGCCAAGACTAGGGGAAGTGCAGATGACCTGCACCAGTTCATTAGCAGTGATTAGACACATCTCTGCATTTAATACCAACATAACAGTAGCTTAAAATTGGCTACTTTGTGGTGGAGTATTTACACCATAGAGCTTGGCAAATGCTCCAACTCAGTCTCTCCAATCCTCCCTCTTCCAAAGAGCTGGTTCTAAATATTCACCAATGTATTGGGATTTACAATACAATAAAACAGGCTGGGTCTGAGAGGTGTGGTAAGAGGATGAGGAATGTTTTGTTTGGAGAAGAAAAGACCTAAGTGGACCTAACTGCTGCTAGGGGAAGAAAGCTCAGATCCCTTCTTTATTTCTCTAAAGGGTAAATCAGAACTACTGTGCTTATGTGTACATGTATATGTGTATGTGGGGGAGGATTCCATGGAAACTGGATTCAACTCAGTATAAAAACAAGACATTATTAATGCTCAGTACCATTCAAAAGGGAAGAAATTTATCTCAAGAGATAGTGAGATTCCACATCACTGGAAGTGAGAAAATAGAGGCTTAAAAACCAGGAATCTAAGAGTTCAAAACCAGTATGAGGGGGAAGATTTTGTAAGAGCTCAAAGATTGCTTCTCTTCCCATTTATATTGTCTCTTCCCATTTATATTATATATAT
This sequence comes from Vulpes lagopus, assembly GCF_018345385.1. Taxonomy (NCBI): domain Eukaryota; kingdom Metazoa; phylum Chordata; class Mammalia; order Carnivora; family Canidae; genus Vulpes; species Vulpes lagopus. The sequence goes on from NC_054848.1 coordinate 83,556,018, forward strand.
TATATATATATTTGCCAGCACAATGCTACCCAAAAGGGTTTCCCAAACTGAATTAAGGTAAGCATTCTACTCACGCCAGGAGAGAAAAAAAAATCACATTAACTTAAGCAGGCTTTGGAAACAATTATACTATAGTGGGAAGAGTAGTTACATGTTTATATTGCTTGAAACTATGTTCTACAAAATCATGTCAAACATAGCAGCTTTGAAAAATAAACACAAGAAACAGAGGAATTTTATTAGATTAAACATCTTTTCCGAGCAGCAGCTCATGGTTCTCTTTAGTCCACTGTCTGTTTTCATTAAATCAATCATGATTTTTTGAAGCCCAGAGGCACATGATCAAGGAGTGATTTCCATGGTTTGGATAGTTATCTACCTGCATGGGATGTTTGAGGTATTCACAGGGAGAAATACAGCTGAATTTTCCAGTATCTCCATCTTTCATCACAATCTACCTGGCTATTGATAGAATGGAGTGAAAACAGAACTCTTAGTGTGATATATGTGGCTGTGAGTAGTATATATGTATTACTGGGTTTGGTGATACTTAGACCTTGTTTAGAACAACAGTTTAGGATTAAAACAGAATTATAAGAAAGTGTTCCTGGATTGTCGGATATGGATTTAAAAAAATCTGCTCCTCCATAAAATTAACAAGAACACAGTAAATTGTCAGAATCAGCTTTCTCAGAACTCTGAAAATTGACCAAAATCACCTAACCATCAAGAGCTATTTATTCAAGAAAAATGGCTGAATCTCAATAAGACCAATGAGCTTCGTGGTATTTTAACTTGCTCTGTTCCCATTTTCTTCTCCAAAGCTTAGTGGGAGCCTTAGAAACTAGCAGCTTCACAACTATGGTTGTTGTGAGAATCAGGTTATTGGAAGAGGCAAAGTAGGTTTTGAGCTTGCTCATCAAGCCCCATTTTCAGAAAATAGCAATTGTCATTATTTGACTTGCCTAACACCTTCCTGGAAATCTCCACCTGCAAAGCTTGTCTTTATTTGACCTGACGCAGAGCTTACTCACTGTGAACAGTCTTTTCCCTGGGCCATTCAAACAAAAATAATGGTGCTAGAAAATTATGGAGGCAGGACAAATGATAGGTGGGATGCTCAGGGGAAGTCTTAATTTATAAGGTAATGCTTGTTCAGCCACCTCCGCTAAATGATAGAGTGAACCATGTAGCTCTTTGGAGGCATTAGAAGGGAATTTTAGGCTGAAGTAATAGCATATATAAAGTCCCTGAAGTGGGAGCATGCTTGGTTCCTATCAGGAGGAGAAGATAACTTGATTCTAATCTTTCTTCCTCTGTCTTTACTTAGGAATTCATTGGCTCTTATGACTTCAAAGACCATCACTACAGCACTCCTCACCAGGTCTCTGCTATACTACCTTCATATTCAGAACTCATTCAGGAAAGGTTTCATGAAACACTGATTCTGTCAAGTTATTCCCCTGCTTAAGAACTTCTAGGTGGTTCCTATTTACTTACAATAAAAATCCAAATTCCTCCCCAATCTTCCAAAGATCTCCACCAACGTGATCTTGTGTTCTGTTTGTCACTTGTGCTACTTTATAAACTTTGATTCCTATTACTCCTGCACTGACCACTTCAGTTCAGTGGTCCTGCATGTAATTCTCTCCTGCGTGTAATTTTTTTCTTGTGGCAGAATATACATAAAATAAATTTTACCATTCTGTTTGATGTAGTTGCTGATAATGTAACTTACTTTTGCCATTTTGTTGTTTGTTTTCTATATGTTTTAAATCTATTTTTTTTCCTCACACGTTTCATTATTGTTCTGTTTTTGTGTTTGGCTGGGTCTTTTTATACTGGCACGTTTTGACTCCCTTCTCATTTCCTTTTCCTTATATGCTGTAGATTTATTCTTTTTGGTTACCACAGCAATTTTACGTGTAACACCCTGATGTTTTGGGAATTTATTTTAAATTGTTACCAACTTAACTTCAATTATATACACAAACTGTATTATATTACAGCTCTGTTACTCTCCACTTTATGTTAATAATATAAAAAATTACATCTTTAGTTCTTTTACTCGGGCCCATGGCACTGGCAGGATGGGCAAGTGTCATGGCCTTTTGTACTGCCAGGAAGCTCCATAGCTACAAACAAAATCAGAACTGGCATGATAAGTAGTACAAGAAAGCTCATTTGGGCACAGCCCCAAAGGCCAACCCCTTTGGAGGTGCTTCCCATGCAAAGGGAATTGTGGTAGAAAAAGTAGGGACTGAAGCTCAACAGCCAAATTCTGCCATCAGGTAGTGTGTCAGGGTCCAGCTGATCAAGAATGGCAAAGATCTAGCCTTTGTACCCAATGATGGTTGTTTGAATTTTATTGAAGAAAAGGATGAGGTTCTTGTTGCTAGATTTGGTCACAAAGGTCGTGTTGTCAGTGACATTCCTGGAGTTCATTTTAAGGTTTAAGCCAGTGTATCTCTTTTGGCCTTATACAAAGGCAAGAAGGAGAGACCAAGATCATAAGTTTTGATGGTGAAAATAATAAATTCTCATATGCCAAGAAAATTACATCTTTATACATGTGTACTCATTAATATGGACTTGTTTTTAAATCTATTTGTCTTGGAGGAGGGGCAAGATGGAGGAAGAGTAGGGTCCCCAAATCACCTGTCCCCACCACATTACCTAGATAACCTTCAAATCATCCTGAAAATCTATGAATTCGTCCTGAGATTTAAAGAGAGAACAGCTGGAACGCTACAGTGAGAAGAGTTCGCGCTTCTCTCAAGGTAGGAAGACGAGGAAAAAGAAATAAAGAAACAAAAGGCCTCCGAGGGGGAGGGGCCCCGCGAGGAGCCGGGCTGAGGCCGGGGCGAGTGTCCCCAGGGCAGGAGAGCCCCGTCCCGGAGGAGCAGGAGCTGCACCAACCTTCCCCGCGGAAAGGGGCTCCTGGGGAATTGGAGCAGGATCCCCAGAAAGGCGGGGATGCCCTCGGGCTCCCGGGGACACTAACAGACACCTGCGGGTCCAGGAGAGTGCGCCGAGCTCCCTAAGGGCTGCAGCGCGCACGGCGGGACCCGGAGCAGCTCCGAGGGGCTCGGACCTCCGGAGGAAGAGGCTCCGTGCAGAGGGGGCTGCGCGGCTCCGGGAGCAGCTCTGAGGGGCTCGGGCGGCGGCTCCGCAGAGGGGGCTGCGGGGCGGGAGCGCGAATCCAACAGCGCAGGCCCCGGAGCACAGGGCGCCGGGACACAGCCCAGGATCCGGCCTCCCCCGGGACAGGCAGAGGCCGGGAGGGCCCAGGACAGCGAGGACGTTCCTGCCCGGGGCTGAGCAGATCAGCGGCCCTGCCCTGGAGCCTCCAGGCCCTGCAGACGGAGAGCCCTGGAGTTACTGCGGGGGCTGAATCCAGGTTTCCAGAGCTGCCCCCCCCCCCCCACTGTGGCTTCCTCCCGGGGCCTCCCGGGGTAAACAACCCCCACTGAGCCCTGCACCAGGCAGGGGCAGAGCAGCTCCCCCAAGTGCTAACACCTGAAAATCAGCACAGCTGGCCCCTCCCCCAGAAGACCAGCGACACGGACCAGGTCCAGGGGAAGTCAAGGGACTTAAAGTACACAGAATCGGAAGATACTCCCCCGTGTTTTTTTTTTGTTTGTTTGTTTTTCTTTTCTTTCTTTTTGATTTCTGATTGCTTCCCCACCCCCTTTTTTCACCTTTCTTTCTTTTTCTTTCTCTTTTTCTTCTCTTTTTTCCCTTTTTTTCTTCTTTTTCTTTTTTCTTTTTCTCTTTTCTTTCCTTCTCTCTCTCTCTTTTTCTCCTTTTCCCAATACAACTTGTTTTTGGCCACTCTGCACTGAGCAAAATGACTAGAAGGAAAACATCACCTCAAAAGAAAGAATCAGAAACAGTCCTCTCTCCCACAGAGTTACAAAATCTGGATTACAATTCAATGTCAGAAAGCCAATTCAGAAGCACTATTATACAGCTACTGGTGGCTCTAGAAAAAAGCATAAAGGACTCAAGAGACTTCATGACTGCAGAATTTAGATCCAATCAGGCAGAAATTAAAAATCAATTAAATGAGATGCAATCCAAGCTAGAAGTCCTAACGACGAGGGTTAACGAGGTGGAAGAACGAGTGAGTGACATAGAAGACAAGTTGATGGCAAAGAGGGAAACTGAGGAAAAAAGAGACAAACAATTAAAAGACCATGAAGATAGATAGAGGGAAATAAACGACAGCCTGCGGAAGAAAAACCTAGGTTTAATTGGGGTTCCTGAGGGAGCCGAAAGGGACAGAGGGCCAGAATATGTATTTGAACAAATCGTAGCTGAAAACTTTCCTAATCTGGGAAGGGAAACAGGCATTCAGATCCAGGAAATAGAGAGAACCCCCCCTAAAATCAATAAAAAATGTTCAACACCTCGACATTTAATAGTGAAGCTTGCAAATTCCAGAGATAAAGAGAAGATCCTTAAAGCAGCAAGAGACAAAAAGTCCCTGACTTTTATGGGGAGGAGTATTAGGATAACAGCAGACTTCTCCACAGAGACCTGGCAGGCCAAAAAGGGCTGGCAGGATATATTCAGGGTCCTAAATGAGAAGAACATGCAACCAAGAATACTTTATCCAGCAAGGCTCTCATTCAAAATGGAAGGAGAGATAAAGAGCTTCCAAGACAGGCAGGAACTGAAAGAATATGTGACCTCCAAACCAGCTCTGCAAGAAATTTTAAGGGGGACTCTTAAAATTCCCCTTTAAGAAGAAGTTCAGTGGAACAATCCACAAAAACAAAGACTGAATAGATATCATGATGACACTCAACTCATATCTGTCAATAGTAACTCTGAATGTGAACGGGCTTAATGACCCCATCAAAAGGCGCAGGGTTTCAGACTGGATAAAAAAGCAGGACCCATCTATTTGCTGTCTATAAGAGACTCATTTTAGACAGAAGGACACCTACAACCTGAAAATAAAAGGTTGGAGAACCATTTACCATTCAAATGGTCCTCAAAAGAAAGCAGGGGTAACCATCCTTATATCAGATAAACTAAAATTTACCCCGAAGACTGTAGTGAGAGATGAAGAGGGACACTATCTCATACTTAAAGGATCTATCCAACAAGAGGGCTTAACATTCCTCAATATATATGCCCCGAATGTGGGAGCTGCCAAATATTTTAACCTATTATAACCAAAGTGAAGAAATACTTAGATAATAATACACTTATACTTGGTGACTTCAATCTAGCTCTTTCTACCCTCGATCTCCAAAAAACGAGAGCTTTAGATGATACACTGGACCAGATGGATTTCACAGATATCTACAGAACTTTACATCCAAACTCAACTGAATACACATTCTTCTCAAGTGCACATGGAACTTCCTCCAGAATAGACCACATGCTGGGTCACAAATCGGGTCTGAACCGATACCAAAAGATTGGGATAGTCCCCTGCATATTCTCAGACGATAATGCCTTGAAATTAGAACTAAATCACAACAAGAAGTTTGGGAGGACCTCAAACACGTGGAGGTTAAGGACCATCCTGCTAAAAGATGAAAGGGTCAACCAGGAAATTAAGGAAGAATTAAAAAGATTCATGGAAACTAATGAGAATGAAGATACAACCGTTCAAAATCTTTGGGATGCAGCAAAAGCAGTCCTGAGGGGGAAATACATTGTAATACAAGCATCCATTCAAAAACTGGAAAGAACTCAAATACAAAAGCTAACCTTACACATAAAGGAGCTAGAGAAAACACAGCAAATGGAACCTACACCCAGCAGAAGAAGAGAGTTAATTAAAATTCGAGCAGAACTCAATGAAATCGAGACCAGAAGAACTGTGGAACAGATCAACAGAACCAGAAGTTGGTTCTTTGAAAGAATTAATAAGATAGATAAACCATGAGCCAGCTTTATTAAAAAGAAGAGAGAGAAGACTCAAATTAATAGAATCATGAATGAGAAAGGAGAGATCACTACCAACACCAAGGAAATACAAACGATTTTAAAAACATATTATGAACAGCTCTACGCCAATAAATTAGGCAATCTAGAAGAAATGGACGCATTCCTGGAAAGCCACAAACTACCAAAACTGGAACAGGAAGAAATAGAAAACCTGAACAAGCCAATAACCAGGGAGGAAATTGAAGCAGTCATCAAAAACCTCCCAAGACACAAGAGTCCAGGGCCAGATGGCTTCCCAGGGGAATTCTATCAAACGTTTATTTTTTATTTTTTATTTTTAAAGATTTTATTTATTTATTCATGATAGTCACACAGAGAGAGAGAGAGAGAGAGAAAGAGGCAGAGACACAGGCAGAGGGAGAAGCAGGCTCCATGCACTGGGAGCCTGACGTGGGATTCGATCCCGGGTCTCCAGGATCACGCCCTGAGCCAAAGGCAGGCGCCAAACCGCTGCGCCACCCAGGGATCCCCTCTATCAAACGTTTAAAGAAGAAATCATACCTATACTGCTAAAGCTGTTTGGAAAGATAGAAAGAGATGGAGTACTTTCAAATTCATTCTATGAGGCCAGCATCACCTTAATTCCAAAACCAGACAAAGACCCCACCAAAAAGGAGAATTACAGACCAATTTCCCTGATGAACATGGATGCAAAAATTCTCAACAAGATACTAGCCAATGGGATCCAACAACACATTAAGAAAATTATTCACCATGACCAAGTAGGATTTACCCCGGCACACAAGGCTGGTTCAACACTCGTAAAACAATCAATGTGATTCATCATATCAGCAAGAGAAAAACCAAGAACGATATGATCCTCTCATTAGATGCAGAGAAAGCATTTGACAAAATACACCATCCATTCCTGATCAAAACTCTTCAGAGTGTAGGGATAGAGGGAACTTTCCTCGACATCTTAAAAGCCATCTACGAAAAGCCCACAGCAAATATCATTCTCAATGGGAAGCACTGGGAGCCTTTCCCCTAAGATCAGGAACAAGACAGGGATGTCCACTCTCACCACTGCTATTCAACATAGTATTGGAAGTCCTAGCCTCAGCAATCAGACAACAAAAAGACATTAAAGGCATTCAAATTGGCAAAGAAGAAGTCAAACTCTCCCTCTTCGCTGATGACATGATACTCTACATAGAAAACCCAAAAGCCTCCACTCCAAGATTGCTAGAACTCATACAGCAATTTGGTAGCGTGGCAGGATACAAAATCAATGCCCAGAAATCAGTGGCATTTCTATACACTAACAATGAGACTGAAGAAAGAGAAATTAAGGAGTCAATCCCATTTACAATTGCACCCAAAAGCATAAGATACCTAGGAATAAACCTAACCGAAGAGGTAAAAGATCTATACCCTAAAAACTATAGAACACTTCTGAAAGAAATTTTGGAAGACACAAAGAGATGGAAAAATATTCCATGCTCATGGATTGGCAGAATTAATATTAGGAAAATGTCAGTGTTACGCAGGGCAATTTACACGTTTAATGCAATCCCTATGAAAATACCATGGACTTTCTTCAGAGAGTTAGAACAAATTATTCTAAGATTTGTGTGGAATCACAAAAGACCCCGAATAGCCAGGGAATTTTTTTTTATTTTCTTAAGCCAGGGGAATTTTAAAAAAGAAAACCATAGCTGGGGGCATCACAATGCCAGATTTCAGGTTGTACTACAAAGCTGTGGTCCTCAAGACAGTGCGGTACTGGCACAAAAACAGACACATAGATCAATGGAACAGAATAGAGAACCCAGAAGTGGACCCTGAAATGTATGGTCATCTAATATTCGATAAAGGAGGAAAGACTATCCATTGGAAGAAAGACAGTCTCTTCAATAAATGGTGTTGGGAAAATTGGACATCCACATGCAGAAGAATGAAACTAGACCACTCTCTTTCACCATACACAAAGATAAACTCAAAATGGATGAAAGATCTAAATGTGAGACAAGATTCCATCAAAATCCTAGAGGAGAACACAGGCAACACCCTTTTTGAACTCGGCCACAGTAACTTCTTGCAAGATACATCCACGAAGGCAAAATAAACAAAAGCAAAAATGAACTATTGGGACTTCATCAAGATAAGAAGCTTTTGCACAGCAAAGGATACAGTCAACAAAACTAAAAGACAACCTACAGAATGGGAGAAGATATTTGCAAATGACATATCAGATAAAGGGCTAGTTTCCAAAATCTATAAAGAACTTATTAAACTCAACACCAAAGAAACAAACAATCCAATCATGAAATGGGCAAAGGACATGAAGAGAAATCTCACAGAGGAAGGCATAGACATGGCCAACACGCACATGAGAAGATGCTCCACATCACTTGCCATCAGGGAAATACAAATCAAGACCACAATGAGATACCACCTCACACCAGTGAGAATGGGGAAAATTAACCAGGCAGGAAACAACAAATGTTGGAGAGGATGCGGAGAAAAGGGAACCCTCTTACACTGTTGGTGGGAATGTGAACTGGTGCAGCCACTCTGGAAAACTGTGTGGAGGTTCCTCAAAGAGTTAAAAATAGACCTGCCCTATGACCCAGCAATTGCACTGTTGGGGATTTACCCTAAAGATTCAGATGCAATGAAACTCCGGGACACCTGCACCCCAATGTTTCTAGCAGCAATGGCCACAATAGCCAAACTGTGGAAGGAGCCTCGGTGTCCATCGAAAGATGAATGGATAAAGAAGATGTGGTTTATGTATACAATGGAATATTACTCAGCCATTAGAAACAACAAATACCCACCATTTGCTTCAACGTGGATGGAACTGGAGGGTATTATTCTGAGTGAAGTAAGTCAATCGGAGATGGACAAACAGTGTATGTTCTCATTCATTTGGGGAATATAAGTAATACTGAAAGGGAATATAAGGGAAGGGAGAAGAAATGTGTGGGAAATATCAGAAAGGGAGACAGAACATAAAGACTCCTAACTCTGGGAAATGAACTAGGGGTGGTGGAGGGGGAGGAGGGTGGGGGGTGGGGGTGAATGGGTGACGGGCCCTGAGGGCGACACTTGACGGGATGAGCACTGGGTGTTATTCTGTATGTTGGTTAATTGAACACCAATAAAAAATTAATTTATTAAAAAAATCTATTTGTCTTTTAAATCCTATGGAATGTGAAAAGTGGAGTTACAGACCAAAATTACAAAAATACTGAAATTACATAAACCACATCTTCTTTATCCATTCATCTTTCGATGTATACAATGGAATATTACTCAGCAATTAGAAACGACAAATACCCACCATTTGCTTCAACGTGGATGGAACTGGAGGGTATTATGCTGAGTGAAATAAGTCAATCGGAGAAGGACAAACAGTGTATGTTCTCATTCATTTGGGGAATATGAATAATAGTGAAAGGGAATATAAAGGAAGGGAAAAGAAATGTTGGGAAATATCAGGAAGGGAGACAGAACATAAAGACTCCTAACTCTGGGAAACGAACTAGGGGTGGTGGAAGGGGAGGAGGGCGGGTGTTGGAGGGGAATGGGTGACGGGCACTGAGGTGGACACTTGACGGGATGAGCACTGGGTGTTTTTCTGTATGTTGGTAAATTAAACACCAATAAAAAAAAAAAAAAAAAAAAAAAAAAACAAAAATACTGAAATTATATTTGTCCATGTATTTATCATTTATCAAAGATCTTCTCATTCTCATATGATTTGGAATTACTGTGTAGTGTTCTTTCATTTTGATTTGAAGAACTTTTACCATTTTTTATAGGATAAGTCAGTGGCAATGAATTCCCTCAGCTTATGTTTATCTGGAAATGTCTCAATTTCTCCTTCACTCTTGTTGAACAGTTTTGTTGAGCATGGAATTCTAGTTGATAGGTTATTTTTCTTTCAACACTTTAAATATATCATGCCTTATCCCCCGAGGCTTTCTGCTCAGCAGTCCACTGATAATCTGGTTGAGGATCTCTTATATGAGACAGGTCACTTTTCTCTTGCTACTTTCAGGATTCTCTTTGATCTTTGACAATTTGTTATAATGTGTCTTAGTCTGACTCTCTTTGGGTTTAGCCTACTTGGAGTTCATTGGCCTTCTTGTATCTATACTTCCATGCCTTTACACAAATTTGAGTTTTTCACTATTATTTGTTTCAGTAACCTCATGCCTCTTTATCTCTGATTTCTTATTAGAGTTCCATAACGCAAAATAGTGCTGGGCATGGAGCGTGCCTGAGATTCTCGCTCTTCTCCCTCTGACGCTCCCCCTCTCTTTCTCTAAAAAAAAGGGGGGCATAAAACTTCTTATTGCTTTGAATGTGGCTTAAAAAAAAATTGAATGTTCACTTGGTTGCTGTAGACCTTTGACTCTTTTCAGAGTTCCTATAATGTTATTTTAGCCAGCCTCTAGTTGTTTTTTCAAATGTTTCTGTGGGGAAATGTAGATCCATAGCTTCCTAGTCCACCATCTTACTGATATCTCTGTTGGGTATGACATTGGGTTTACTTTTTCCCTTCCTTACATGCCATCACTTCTACCCACAGTATCCAGGTTTCTCTTTCCTCCACCAATTAGTTTAATGCAATGGTGAAGAATAGGGGTTCCAGAGTCAGTCAGACATTACCTTGAACCAAGATACGTCACTTGCTTCAGATGTCATAATGTCACTGAGCCTCAATTTCTCATCTCTAAGATGAGTGTGCAATAGTAGCAATGATACCTTCCATTTCAGGTAATAAGATAATGTCTATAATGTAAAGTCCAAGCATATAGTTATTTCTTAAGATTAGTTGTTTTTACTGTTATTACTGCAGAGAAATACCATTTTTCACTTACTAGCTCTGTGACCTTGAGTAAGTTACTTAACCACTTCAAGATTCGGTCTTGAAATGTAGCTAACTATAGTATGCACCTCATAGAAAATGTTAGGATTAAATGAGATAACACCTATGAAATGCTTGTAATAAAGTGGGCAGTAGTGCTCAAATGAATGGTTAAGAGCTTTAGGGGATCGGCAAAGGTGAAATCCCATTGTGTGGAATAATTGGAGTAGTTACATAAAAGTTAGGATTTATGTTTGGTCCTTAAAAATAAGTATAATTTGCAGGGGCACCTGTGTAGCTCAGTTGGTTGGGCCTCTGACCCTTGGTTTCAGCTCAGGTCATGACATTATAGTTGTGGGACTGAGCCCTGCGATGGGCTCCACACTTGGCATGGAGTCTGCTTCTGATTCTCTCTACCTCTCTGCCCCTCTGCCCCTCTGCCCCTCTCCCTGCTTGCGCACAAGCTCTTTCTCTCTCTCTCTCAAAATAAATAAATAAAATATTTTAAAAATAAGTATAATTTGTGGAGTTGGAGAAAGAATGAGTGAAATCAAAGAAGAAGGAACAGCATATGTAAAGTTCAGGGAGGTGAAAATAAGTGTGGTATGTCAGAGAACAACAAAGATATTATTAATGTTGAAGAGCTGTAGGAAGAAAGTGTATGATCAAATCAGGGACAGATTGATAGAGCTTTGGTATTATTTAAAGTATCACTGCTATAATAGATTAACCCTCAATTCTCAAAGGTTTATAATATAATAAATGTTTCTCATTCAACTCACAATATGCTGGGAGTGTTCCTGGTTGGTCAGCTTTCTACTTATGCCATCATAGAGGGACCCAGGATCTTTCCATTGCATGGCTATTTCCTCCTCTAGATCCTTGGCATTCTTTCAATTCAGCTGGAGGAAGGGAAAAGAGAGAATAGGGCAGTTTGTATAGGTTTTTATGTGTCAAGCTGATAAGTCATATACATTACTTCTGTTCAAATTTCACTGGCCAGTACTCAGTCACATGGCCACACCTAAAGGCAAGGGAGGCTGAGAAATATAGTCTAACTTTGAAGAGTCTATGAGTTTGTTACAATCATTTAATTATATGAAGATACTTCTTTTAAAGAATACATTGATTAAATTTTTGTGTAACACGTTAGCTTTTTATTCTTAAAAAACTCTGTCCAGAAGTCAGATAAAGACCTTTATAGGCTTTGTTTATTTTATTTATTTTATTTTTCTTTTTTCTTAAAGATTTCATTTATTTATTCATAAGAGACAGGGAGAGAGAGAGAGAGAATGAGAGAGAGAGAGAGAGAGAGAGAGACAGAGAAAGAAGGGGGGCGGGCAAAGGCACAGGCAGAGGGAGAGGGAGATGCGGGCTCCATGCAGGGAGCCCGACGTGAAACTCGATCCCGGGTCTCCAGGATCACGTCCTAGGCCAAAGGCGGTGCTAAACCGCTGAACCACCGGGACTGCCCCCTTTATAGGCATTAAATGGAATGCCAAAAAGATGATTGTACTAACTGGCACACACAATTTCAAGTTAGAAAAAGTATCACTAAACTATAACAAAATTCAAGAAGGTTTTGGTTTTTTTCCCTCCATGATGATTACTTTGATTCTTTTTAAAGAAAATTCAGTATCAATTTTTTCCCCATAAGCTTTTTATTCTGATTTTGGGGGCATCTTTGTAGATGCATCTGTTTTAGCTATTTATTGAATAATCCAATTCAAATTTGGCCTTTCAAAAACCCATCTTTAATGTGCAATTATTCTTTGGTTTCACTTTGAGGAGTTTAGGGCAACTCTGTTAAAACAGGGGGCCATACCTTCACTTCCTCCCTGCTCTCACATGTTGTTTATAGATGCAGAGAAAAAGAGGCAGTTCAGAGAGATTTACTTCTGACAGAAAATAAGAGGGCTGTATTTTTCTGGCTTAGGACTTGCTGTACAGACTTGTTCTAGACAGTAATTCAAAGGAAGACCTATTTTAGCAGAAGAGCCACAAAAGAGAGTGTTTACATTGAGCTTATTTTTTGACTTTCCATTAAGTGGTGATTATCGTTCTGAAATTCAGATCTACAGCTCACCACAAAATAAGAACAGAGTAGAAAATCAAAATCAATCAAGAATTATGGTAAAATATAGCTGTTTTTTTTAAATAGCTCTAAATGACATCTGAGAATGAGATCAGAACCAATGTTTCAAGTGTAGTTATAAAACTGATTATGTTTCTTTCTTTGTGTTTCCATTTGTCCTTTATTTTTTATTTATTTCATTATGGTTATAAAGTCTGTTAACCATTTCATGTTTTATCATTGTTAAATCATATGAATTATTCTCTATGTCAATAATATTGTGGATGTGACATTTTTCTACAGTTCTATAGTATTTGATTATACGGTTTGAGACTAAGCATCACTATGTCACTTGAGCAGTCATTCCAGCTCAGCCTCTAGGAGAGTGAGCAAGCAACATGTCCAACTTAGGGAAGACACAACAGTCTCCCCAAAGGGACCATGTTGTCTTAAGGTGATGGAACCTATACTACAGTGTTGGCATAATAGAAATTGGAGTAAGGAGTATATATCAGAGGTATCAATAATGTCAACCTGTGAAGCCAAACAAGGTCATAGGGATGGATTTTGTTCAATGAGACATGAGGGAGGGCAGAGGGCATGTCATCTAAGTCATATGATCAATAGTAGGAACTAAGATTGGAGGCCTTGAATACTGGGTGACTATGGCCCAAGTAGGTAAAGGTAAGAATCAAAAATGACTTACTCCAAAAATTCAAGCTTACATGATTTGGGAGACAGAAGAAAAGGGAAAAAGTTTATGGGAAATAATAATGGCTTAAAATTGGAATAAGCTTGATTTTGGGGTGGCTGAGGACCATTGACATGGATGATGTAGATCTGGGAGTTAGAGAAATAAGACTATTGTTCCAGGGAGATTCCTGCTAAAGCCAAAGTTGGGAGTCATGTACATCAGTGAATATGGAGAGAAAAAAAGCCTAGGGCTGGAGAGGAACATGATAAGGGGGATATAAAGTTGGGGGAATTGGTTCTTTTCTTTTTTCAAAAGATTTTATTTATTTATTCATGAGAGACACACAGAGAAACATAGGCAGAGGGAGGAGCAAGCTCCCTCTGGGGAACCCGATGTGGGACTTGATCCCAGGATCCCAGGATCACAACCTGAGCCGAAGGCAGATGCTCAACCACTGAGCCACCCAGGCATCCCTGGGAGAACAGATTCTTGAAGAAGACCATATAGATTCAGAGTAGACAGATTGGAGAATGGGTGGGGGAACTCCGTGGTATAGACAAAAGCATAGCAAAAAATGAAAGCAACAAAAACACAAAGCATATATTCTTTTCCTCCGAAGTATTATTGCCCTCCAACCATTCCTTTATGGGTTCCTGGGTCCAAAGCATAGCAAGGGAAATTGAAATTCTGCTGGAAGACACATTACCACACGTCTCAGAAAAAGGGAAGATCTACATGGTAAATAAACAATGAAATGGTTATGTTTCATGAAGGAAATGTTAAAGAATAAGGCTTTTGTTTGCTTTTGTTCTTTTTTACCTCTAGAATGCAGCAATTAGGGTGTAATCTGACCTTTCAATACACAGCTGACCCTTGAACAACATGGGTCTGAACTGTGTGGGTCCACTTATATGCAGGTGTTTTTCGATAAATACAGTACAATACTGTAAATGTATTTTCTCTTCCTTATAATTTTCTGACCAAGAGTCAGATGATTAACTGACTGCACCACCTAAGCATCTTTCTTCCTCATGATTTTCTTTTTTCAAAAGATTTATTTATTTTTTGAAAGGGGGGGGGGGAGAGAGAGAGAGAGAGAGAGAGAGAGAGAGAGAGAGAGAGAGAGAATCCGTGTGCACACAAGTAAGGGAGAGGGGCAGAGAGAGAGAATCTTTCAAGCAGACCTCTGCTAGGCATGGAGCTCAATACTGGGCTCAATCCCACAACCCATGAGATCATAATCTGAGCTGTAACCAAGAGTTGGACATTTAACCAACTGAGCCACCCAGGTGCCCACTCTTATGATTTTCTTAATAATGTTTTCTTTTCTCTAGCTTACTTTATTGTAGGAATATAGTATATAATACATATACAAAATATGTGTTAATCAACTGTTTATGTTATCGATAAGGCTTCTGGTCAACAGTGGGTAGTTAAGTTTTGGAGGGGTCAAAAGTTATATGTGGGGGTTGGTACCCCTAACCCCCATGTGGCTAAGTGTCAACTGTATGTATGTATTCAGCATTGGTGAAGAGAAGCCAATGGGCCAGAACTGGGATCTAATGCCTACGCCACCCCCCTTTTTTCTTCCTGACTCACTTTATTTTTTTTTTAATCTTCTTGAAAAATTTTTAGCACCATTGCAAATATGTGAAGGATTTATGGAAACTCAGGACACAGCACTAATTTTGGTACTTGCTCAATGTGGAGTGAGGAGTATGTCAATGTTTTTGTTCTGTACTTCTATCTTAACAAACATATTATTTGGGTAAAAAACTAGACTTTATGCTGTAATATAGAATATTAGGTGTTGACTCCAAAACAAATTGGTTTTCACTGAGATTCAAAACAAGTTTGTTTATATATTTGAAATTAAGATTCATTTCCCCTATCATACTCATATTTTTGATATATTTTCCACCCACAATTTTCATCAAAATAGAAAAATATATACTCAAGTTAAGCCAGCAATACATCCTTATTAATAAAGAGTATTTCTGGAAGTAAGTCATATATCAAAATGGCTCTCAATTCCAGCTTTGCTGAAGGCTTTCCTTCTAAAGAGAATCTTTGTCCATTTTGGTAGATAGCCACTGAAATAACCATTTTCAGTTGAAGCAGCATTGTTATTGTTTTTCTTCAGCTATCTGGCTGATTTGTTGCTCTACCATTGTTTGCCACTATGTACACTTAAACATAACAAATAAGCACTACAAAATCTGCTTTCAACATGGAAACATGTTTGAATTAATTCTAGTGGAGGCTGAGAAACCAGGAACCAATCAATGTCTGTTTTATGGTGGTGTGGCCACCAATTCCTTTATACCTTCCTGATAAAACCCAACAGCAACAACTACTACAACAACCCAACTATTGTGAGCACCATGTAAAATACATCACTTGCTTTGTCTCATTGAATCCCTATGACAGTCCTCTAAGATGACTACTATTATATCCCTGTTTTGTGAAAGAAGCTGATTTAAGTGATTTGCTTCAAAGTCACTTAATTCATAGCAAGTGGCAGACTGAGATAGGAACACAAGCTGATCTAACACCAAGGTCCAGGTTGCTGTATTTCTTCTCAAAGTGAGGCTATACTATAGACAGCCCAAATAATTTAGAAAAGGAGAAAATATGGTGGAAACTGTGATGAAGACATCTTAAATATTTGCTCTGATTGTAGGTATTTACATTCAAAAAGTCAAACTGATTTGAAAGCTTTTACCTAACTCCTTCCCCCTACTCCTAGTTTGCTGTTCAATTAATATATATATATATGTAAATGGCAAGTGGGCCAATTCAAGTGTTTATCAGAATTGTGTCAAATACTATCTTCTCAGTGAGGTCTACTTTGCTGTATTAAAAATTGCACCATTCCCGACCCAAAATACTCTCTATTTCTCTTCCCTGATTTAATCTTCTCTTTAGCACTCACTGCCATCTACCATACTATGACACTAACCTGTTTATTTTGTTCATTGTCTCTCCAACCAGGATGTAAGCTCACCCAAGAGCAAAATTTGCTCATTATGATATCCCCAAAATTGTGTTTAAAATGGTGTCTCAAAAAAAAAATAAAAAAAAAATAAAAATAAAATGGTGTCTCATATATAGTAGACTTCCAGTAAATATTTGTTGAGTGAACAAATCTTAAAAGTCCTCATTGGCCTCTAGAAGAAGGCCAGTTCTTTGACTAGTATTGTCTACTGGTTACTGATATTTCCATTCTTTTAAGTCTCTTTATATATTTTTCTGGGCTAAATAATGGAGATGGAGTTGTTTAGGCAAGGCTTCCTAGAAAGTGAGTTTGGAAGTGTGTTTCAAGAAGACTGAAGTCCAGAGAATAGCAGAGAATAAAAGAAATATCTCACAAATTGAGGAAACATTATCCTCCAGAATGGGGATAATTTGGTTGGTTAAAGGGGAAAGCCCCTGTTCAGCAGTAATCAGAAATTAGGATGAGAGCAGCATAGTGAGCCAAGGGCCGTGAAAGCTAGATAAAGACACTTAAAGTTGATATGCCAAAGAATGATAATGAGAGGAACACGATCCACAGATGTCAAGTTTCCTACTATTAAATGTGTGGCCTTTTCTAAGTTAGTGTATTTCTCTGGGCTTCAGTTTTCTTGTCTGTAAAATGAGGGCAGACATAATTGAGTCCCAAGCTCATAGAGTTGTTGTAGGACTTGAGGTAATACAGACAACGTGCTTGGCATGTGACAGTAAATGAACGTTACTATCATCATCATCATCACTACCTTTAAAATATTATCAGTCTTTTAATACTTTATCATGAGTATTTGACATTTACTACTCAAAACTGTTGTGGCTTTAGGGCACTATCAAACCAAGGGCAGTGGTTGAAAATATGCTGTGTGTGTGTGTGTGTGTGTGTGTGTGTGTGTGTGTGTGTGTGACTGGTATGAAAATTATTCTATCCACAGTGCAGAAACCATGAATCACTTTTACGGGGTTGCCCAAGGAAATGCTGACACCAGTAACTACTGGTTTCAGTGGATTTGTGATACCTTCCTGGATTCTGGGCAGTCTAGGACAATGGACAGAGTTGAGTAAGGGAAGGCAGGTCATCTGAAGTTTTCAATTTTGGTACTGAGGATCAGTTCTGCACATACACTACTACTACCTTTTTATACAAATAAATGCCTGAGTATAACTCCTTACACTTGACAGTTTTAGCAACTAACCTATCAAACAAGACAGAGGGGAAGAAAAGCTATGTGGTAGAATTGGTAAATGAAGTCAAGGCCATCATCACCATGTTAGGTTCTGGCCACAAGATATGAGGTTTCTTGGTGACCTAATATAACAGACAAAGAAAGAGAGGGAGCTGGAATCAAGGAGAAAGTCAGTTTACTAGGACAATGCCGGCAGGGTACTCAGGGTAGGTGGTACTTGTAAGTCAGCTAGGTCATCATGAAGTAAGTCTGTTTACATGCAGTGGAGGCCCTAGACCCTGGATTGGGATCTGATCCTGGGGAAAAAGCTGAACAAAAGCAAGAGTGGCTGGGAAGATCATTCTATGAAGTGAGGGAGTATTTGAATGATTATTCAATTTGATGACAGAAGGACTCTGAAGGTATGATTAGAACATGTGGAATTGCTTGTGGGGAGAAAGGAATTCAAGCCAAAGGGAATAAGGTAGGCAAAGCAATGGAGTTGAAAAAGCACAGAGAGGCTGAAATGTCAGGGTAGTGTAGGTCAGTTGTGTGGGTCAAGGCTAGAAAGGTAGGTTGGGACCATGTTGTGAATGGTTTTAAACACCGAGTTGAAGAGTTTTAGGATGAATTCAAAATATGAAACTATTGAAAGTGTTGGCATAGAAGCATAACATTCTTAGAGCTATGCCTTAGAAAGATTAATTGGTTAGCAAACCAGAGGGTAGGTTTCAAGGGTGTTAACGTAGAGACAGAAAAGCTAGTTAAGAGACAATTGCTACTGTTTGGATAGAAGAGAATTTGGAACTAAACTAGTGACAGTGGGGATGGACATGAAAAGCCAGAGCCAAATCATTTAAATAATTATAGCAGAGAATGGCATCTCACTGGCTCCAAGCAGAATAGACAGAAGCAGATTTGTAGGCTCTGTGGTATGGGGAAGAAATGGGCAAGAAATTCCCTATGTGATAACTTGGACAACAGATTACAATTTAGTCTTAAAGACCCATTTAGTAAAAATTCTCTCATAGGTAGAATCCGTTTTAAAAAGAAAACTTAAAAAGCAGCCCACCTTGTCAATTTGAAATAATTTCAATTATTTATCCAGGTTTTAAGAAATGCCACCACATTTTGGTTTCATGATAGTATACTAGAAATGCTTTTTAGACCTTAGTTTTGAAAGAAAAAACCCTGATTTTCAGGACAGCCAAATGCAACTAAAGACAGAGATGAGAGGTTAGGTTCAATTTTGCTATATTTTTGAGGTCACAGAAGTTCAGAGCAACCAAAGTGAATTGAGGGGAACCAAGAAAGCCAAATAAAATTCTTAAGAGTTGAGAATCAAGAAAAGCTTCATGACCATGCTTGAATTTGAGCTTTTAGTTAGGAGGCACTACAGGCAAAATTGCAAGTAGCTTTGAGCATTTTTAGAAATGGCTAGTGTTTAAAATCACATTCATCTAGCATCTTTATGTAAGACTTCTTATCTTGAGAAGGCTTAGGAAATGCTGGGTTCTGATTTTCCCTTCTGTCCTTTTAGCAGTAAGTTAGATACCTTGGAAAGCAAAGACATGCAGCCTGGCTACTGGGAACAATTTTTTGCACAGCTGGAGAGAAATATGGTTCATCTAATTCACACAAAACCTCCTTACAGGTAGAAGTCTTATTTCAATTTAGTTGAGAACTTTTTGAACTGTTCAAATGTCACTTTTGCTCCTATTCCCCCAAACCAAATACTCTCCTTGAGGCGAGTGATTCAGGGTCTTACAGAGTTATAAGAGGCCATTAGGCTTGAGCCTACTGAACACTACAGGAAGATTTACAGTTAGCCAGCTGAGACTGAATGTCTAATGTGAACATAAGCAGAGAAAATGATTTTGGCCTCTTAAATTCCACTTGGATGGACCAATTTATCTGAGTTGATTGCCTATACTGATCAAGGGGACTTCCAGTTCCTCTTTCATAACTTTATGGAGGGGCCATTTGACAAAGTCAAATATAGCTAGTGGGTTCCAATTAGTGACATCTCAAGGGAGCATAGCAAGAGCCTATGTCATAATGATCTTCAGGAGTGACAAGGTGATTGAAGAAGCTTGGGCCTGTGTCTTTGCTTATGGTGGAAGAAAATTTTTCTCAAACATATTGGCGAAGCACAATATGGTAATTTTGCTACCTTTTAGATGAGTCAGAGTGGATGGTTTTAGGGAAAGGTGATGGGATTGGTCCCAGGTATCACCATGGATCAAGCATTATAGTTACAAATTCACACTACTTAGACATCCTTGATTTCAAATCTGGTTCTACCACTTATTACCTATATGACTGAAGGTCGATTAATTTCTCTGATGCTTAAAGTCCTCAAGTATAGAGGACTATAGTATAGAACTATATATATATGTATACAATATATATAGTATTAGAACTATATATATAGTATATATATAGAAGCAACTATATTCATAATATATATTATATATACAGTATTAGAACCTACCTCAAAGCATAGATGTGATGATTAAATGAACTAAAAAAAATAAATGAACTAAAAATACTGCATCAATCTCAATGCTTGGCACATAGTAAGTGCCCAGTACTTGTTAGAAATTATGTAAATTAGCTCTGATTAGGTTGGAGGAGGGATGTTGCACTTGTGGAGGGCAGAGGTAGGGTAACGGTGTATAGAGCCCTGTCAAAGGCTCAAAACAGCATCTCTATCTGCCACTGATGCCTTCAAGTACCATTGGATCTGCTGGATTATATGTCGCAAGTGGCAGAGTGGCTTGCACAGCAGTCTGCAGTTGTTGTAGAGCTTTTTCTTTTTATGGGCCCCCCTCAAAATGCAGCTTTCAAGGTCACTCAGGAATAGGCTAGTGTAACACACCCAAATGTGTGGTGGAATATTTTGCTTTTAAAATCCAGAAAGTATTTCCTACAGGGTGTTATGACTCTTTCTTGGTTGTAGGAAGGCCATATGCAACAACGTATCTTTTGCTTTAAAAGGTATATTTCAACATGCCCCACACCACTGGATCCCTAGAAATTTCACTAAAGTAGAAGGCCCCTGAATTTTTGTTAGATGTGTGTCTTACTCTCTGATATGCAAATGTCATATCAATAAGGCTAGTTAGTCCTTCCTTGTTTACTAAGTACAATCAGCATAATGTCATCAGTGTAATGGGCCCATGTAATATCTTGTGCAAGCTGATCAAGATCCCTATGACCAGATTATGACATAGGCCTTGGAGTGTTGAGTCAATACAGTGAAGATGTATTGCTGGCCTTGCCAGCTAAAGCTGCTTCTGGTGGTCCTTATTGACAGGAATGGAAAAAAGGCATTTGTCAAATAATTGCTGCATACCAAGCACCAGGAGACATGTTGATTTGCTCAAGCAAAGAAACTATATCTGGTGCAGCAGGCACAAATCGGAGTCACCACCTGGTAAAGCATATGATAACCCACTACCATTCTCAAACATCCATCTGTTTTCTGCATAAACCAAATAGAAGAATTGAATTGGGATGTTGTGGGAATCACCATCCCCTGCATCTTTCAAGACCTTGATAGTAGCACTAATCTCTGCATTTTCTACAGGAATGCAATATTGCTTTTTATTTACTATTTTTCCAAAACTATCAGCAGTTCTAGTGACTTCTGCTTGGCCTTTCCTACTATAATAGCCCTCAGTCCACCAGTCAGAGAATCAACGTGGAGATTGCGCCAGCTGCTAAGTATGTCTATTCTAATCATGCATTCTGGAACTGGGGAAGTAGCCATGGAATGAATTGAGGGACCCACTGGACCCACTATGAGATGGAGTGGAGCTACAACTCTATTGGTCACCTGACCTCCATGAGCTCCTACTCTGACCAGTGGGCCACAGTAATGTTTTGGGTCTCCTGGATCTGGTGCAGTTCAGACCCAGTATCTGGTATTACCAGAAAGTTTGGATTATTTTGATTCCTCAGTGCAGAGTTACTCTGGTAAAGTGTCCCTTTGAGGAAGGCTGGGAGAAAGATTAACAGTATACATTTTCAGTAGTGTACCAAAGTCCTTCCTCAAGGGGACCCAAGCTCCCTTTTATTCAAGGGATTCTGGGTCTGTAAACTGGTTCAAGTCTGGGAATTAATTGAGGGGCTATGGCTCTCTGTTTTTATGATTTAGGTTAGACTCTGTTCACTTGACCTACATTTCTGCTTATACAGATCAAGTAAGAATTTAGTAAACTTCCTGTCTATTTCAACATCATGATCAATGTCAGTGCCATAGGACAACATAAGCCAGACTATTTTGACTGCTGCTTTGATACATTATGGTAAACATGTCCACATTGCCTTTGGCGATTAAGTGCTGCCATTTGGCCCCTGCCATCCTGGGATTCAGCTACTTCCATTTTATTTAGATATCTCAGTTCAGTGACCATAGTTCCCCCATAAGGTCTAGTGTACAGAGAATAGTTATCACAAAGCTTTTCAAGGATGCCAGAGCTCCCCCTCACAAATTTATTTGTCACAGTACTTGTTAAAGGTGTGTCTTCTGGACACTCAGTGTGGCCAAGTCATTTTTATATGACAAATCCACTTTAACATTCCAATATCCCTAAACCTTTGAATCCCTTCCTCTACATTAAACCAAGGCAGATCCAGTATTCCTAACTGGTTCACAGTGGGCCACCTTTTGGTTCGTGTTTCAGCCAACCAACCAACCAACCAACCAACCAGTTAGAGCCATTTCTAACTCCCCAAGCTGTAGCATTAAATGCAGAATATCTGCTTAGGGAGTCTATATCAAATTTTGCCTGACTCAACTTCATGTTCCTTCCACAACTACCCATACTCTTTTTTTTTTTCCTCATTAAACTTTTGTTTTAATGGGTCTCAAAATTCTGTGACAGATTTTTGGTCAAATTGTTTCCATTAAAAAGTACTGATTTTAAAAACTAATAACCTAAAACTGCCACACACACACACACACACACACACACACCAAATGGTCCACAAAACATTCTCCTTTCCTTCTGAAGTTTTGACAATGCATTGTTATCATTAACCAGTCTTTTACTATTAAACTTAAATGGCCAATTGACACAAACAGTTCTGAGACCGTTCTTCTACCACTGATTAAGACTGGTGTGGCAAGTATTGGAGATAATATTCATTTAGCCTTCTGAGCTTTCTGGGCAGACTTGACGACTTTGCCAGCTCCAGCTGCCTTCTTGTCCATTGCTTTGATGACACCCACAGTAACCATCTGTCTCATGTCATGAACAGCAAAACGGCCCAGAGGAGGATAGTCAGAGAAGATCTCAACACACATAGGTTTGCCAGGAACCATATCAACAATGGCAGCATCCCAAGATTTCAAGAACTTGGGACCATATTCCAGCTTTTTTCCAGAATGACGATCTATTTTCTTCAGCTCAGCAAACTTGCAAGCAATGTGAGCTGTGTGACAATCCAGCAAGGTGCATATCTAGCACTGATTTGGCCTGGATGGTTCAGGATAATCACCTGAGCCGTGAAGCCAGCTTCTTCCATTGGTGGGTCATTTTTGCTGTCACCAGCCACATTGCCACAATGAACATCTTTGACAGATATGTTCTTGACATTGAAGCCCATGTTGTCCCCAGGAAGAGACTCACTCAAAGCTTTATGGTCCATTTCAACAGACTTTACTTCAGTTGTAACATTGACTGGAGCAAAGGTGACCACCATGCCAGGCTTAAGAACACCAGTCTCCCCTCGGCCCACTGGGACAGTACCAATACCACCAATTTTGTAGACGTCCTGGAGAGGCAGATGCAGGGGCTTATCAGTTGGACGAGTTGGTGGAAAAATGCAATCCAGAGCTTCAAGCAGTGTGGTTCCACTGGCATTCCCATCTTAATGGGTGACTTTCCATCCCTTGAACCAAGGCCTGTTAGCACATGGCTCTAGCATGTCGTCACCATTCCAACCAGAAATTGGCACAAATGCTACTGTGTCGGGGTTGTAGCCAATTTTCTTAATGTAGGTGCTGACTTCCTTAACGATTTCCTCATATCTCTTCTGGCTGTAGGGTGGCTCAGTGGAATCCATTTTAACAACAATTAGTTGTTTTACACCCAGTGTGTAAGCCAGAAGGGCATGCTCACGGGTCTGCCCATTATTGGAGATACCTGCTTCAAATTCACCAACACCAGCAGCAACAATCAGGACAGCACAGTCAGCCTGAGATGTGCCTGTAATCATGTTTTTGATAAAGTCTCTGTGTCCTGGGGCGTCAATGATGGTCACATAATACTGCTGGTCTCGAATTTCCACAGGGAGATATCAATGGTGATACCATCGTTAACATTCCGCTTTGAGTTTATCCAAGACCCAGACATACTTGAAGAAGCCTTTTCCCGTCTCAGCAGCCTCCTTCTCAAATTTTTCGATAGTTCTTTTGTTGATCCCACCACATTTGTAGATCAGATGGCCAGTAGTGGTAGACTTGCCCAAATCTACGTGTCCAATGATGACGATGTTGATGTGTGTCTTCTCCTTTCCCGTTTTGGTTTAGGTTTAGTGGTGGTTTTCACAACACCTGTGTTCTGGTGGCTAATCCATTGCAAAAATGCACCCACACTTTTTTTTAGATTTTATTTATTTATGAGAGAGAGAGAGAGAGAGAGAGAGAGAGAGACAGAGAGACAGAGAGGCAGAGACACAGGCAGAGGGAGAAGCAGGCTCCATGCAGGGAGCCTGATGTGGGACTCGATCCCGGGACCCCAGGATCACGCCCTGAGCCAAAGGCAGACACTCAACTGCTGAGCCATCCAGGCTTTCTGCACCCACACTCTTAATATCCATTCCCACACATGTTCCCTGGGATTTTGTCTGTATATATTAGAAAGCTTAGGTAGTTCTTTTGCAATGAACTATACTTCCTCCTGGGTCGCTCTGCTCCTCACCTTTAGGCTTCTGCTGGAACTTGAATCTGGTTACAAGTGCCTGAAAGTGAAGAAGGGCAATGGAATGGATCATCAGGAGAATCAGCATTGTCTTGCATGGTAACTGCCTCAGGAGAGGCCATTATACATTCCTCAGGTAATGCAAGTATAATCCCCCAGACACGGGTAAAGAAGCCACTTCTACTAGGATCAAGGAGGCTCCTTCTACCAATTATGGAGAGGCCTCTTCCACTGACAAAGAAGGCTCATCAATATTTAGGGGATTTTGTCCCTAGCTTTGTTAGTGTCTTCCCACACATCCCCTTTCCAATTTTGGGACTCCACTCCTAACCAATGCCCTCATTTTAACAGTAGACACACTAGGAGGCTGGGATTTCAACTTGAATTGTAATTCGGCCCATCACAGGGTGAGATTATGTGTTTGATTTTTCAGCAGCTTCAGTCCCACAGCTATAGGAGGTAAGAGTCTCCTTCAGGGCACACACAGAAGGCTTAAGGGCATTTATGTGCCACTTGAGCTGGGAATTCAAGGCCCTGAGCTCATCCTTTTGTTTTCCTACTTTGCCCAATGACAGGAAGCCAAATCAGCCAATCTCATTATATTCATTAATTTGACCAAAATGTTTGAAACTGGTATATACATAACCATCCACATCCTTGCTTCTTATAAGTGGATGATAAGAAGCATACAATGGTGATAATTTGCATATCTATATTGCCAGATCACATCACTGACTCTGTGCCCTCTTTATTACTGAAAATAGAATCATTAGTATCTTTAAATCTAATCAGATTAGAGAGCCAATTCCAGAAACCCCAGAACCAATTCAGAAAACTCATCTGAAAAATTCTGTTCTCCTAGAACTACTTTTGGCACCAAAATCTATATTAGGTTCTCCAGAGAAATAGAACAAATAGGATATGTATGTGTATGTGTGTATATGTGTGTATGGATGTGGATTTATAATAAGGATTTGGCTCATGTGATTATGGAGTCTGACAAGCCCCAGTATCTGCAGTCAGCAAGCTGGAGACCCAGGAGAATCAATTGTGCAGTTCCAGTCTAAGGACATGAAAACCAGGAGAGTTGATAGTATAGTTCCAGCCTAAAGGTCAACAGGCTGAAACCCAGGAAGAGTTGTTATTTCAGTTTGAGTGTGAAGGAAGGAAGAAATGGATGTCCTAGCTCAAGGCAGTCATGCAAGAGGAGTTCCCTCTTTTTTTTTTGTATATTTTTTTATTGGAGTTCGATTTTCCAACATATAGTATAACACCCAGTGCTCATCCCATCAAGTGCCCTTCTCAGTGCCCGTCACCCAGTCACTGACCTCCCCTTCCAATGGAATATTACTCAGCCATTAGAAATGATGAATACCCACCATTTGCTTCGAAGAGAAGCTCCCTCTTATTCAAGGGAAGGTCGTTCTTATTGCTCTTTTTAGGTCTTCAACTGATTGGATGAGGCTCATCCACATCAGGGAGAGGAACCTGTTTTACTCAGTCTACTGACTCAAATACTAATCTCATTCAAAAATGTCTTGGGGCACCTGGGTTGCTCAGTTGGTTAAGCATCTGCCTTTGGCTCAGGTTATGATCTCTGGGTCCTAGAATAGAGCCCCAGATCAGGCTCTGGGCTCAGTGGGGAATATGCTTCTCCCTTTCCCTCTGTCTCTCCCCCCGCTGTACTCTCTCACTCAAATAAATAAATAAATAAAATCTTTTTAAAAAATTACCTTCACAGACACACCTGGAATTGTTTGACCAAATATCTGGGCACCCCATGACCTAGCCAAGTTGACATGTAAAATCAACTATCACAGTGCTTTTAATAACAAAGGAAAAATTTTTAAAGATTTTATTTATTCATGAGAGACAGAGAGATAGAGAGGCAAAGACGTACGCAGAAGCAGGCTCCCTGCAAGGAGCCTGATGCAGGACTCGATCCCGGAACCTGGGATCACGCCCTGAGCCAAAGGCAGAGGCTCAACCGCTGAGCCACCCAGGCATCCCACAAAACATTTTTTAATCTGGTTTTCAAGTGACACAGTTAAGAAAATAAGAAGACGTAACAGACTTTGGGAGAAAATATTCTTAAACATCTTTATTTGGCATTATAATGAGCTCTTACAATTCAGTAAGAAGAGACCAAACAACTCAATTCTTAAAAATTGAGACTCGGACACTTCATCGAAGAATGTATATGAATGGCTAATTAGTCTATACGCACTTGGAAAAGGTGTCTAAAATAATTAGTCATTAGGGAAAGGCAAATTAAAATCACAGTGAGATACCATTTCACAGTGAATAGAATGAATAATATTGGAAAGACTATAGTAACACGTGTAGATGAGGTTTTAGTACAACTGGAACTCTCATACATCATTGGTGGGTATTAAAATGGCACTGTCACTTCATAAGCTCAGCAGTTTAGCACTGCCTTCAGCCCAGGGTGTGATCCTGGAGACCCGGGATCGAGTTCCACGTCAGGCTCCCTGCATGGAGCCTCCTTCTCCCTCTGCCTGTGTCTGTGCCTCTGTGTGTGTGTGTGTGTGTGTGTGTGTGTGTGTGTGATGAATAAATAAATAAAATCTTTAAAATTTATTCATTCATGAGAGATTTGGTTTACTCATTCATGAGAGATACAGAGAGGCAGAGACATAGGCAGAGGGAGAAGCAGGTTCCCTGCGGGCAGCCTGATCTGGGACTTGATTCCAGGACCCTGGGATCATGATCTGAGCCAAAGGCAGATGCTCAACCACTGAGCCAACCAGGTGCCCCAGTTTGATAGTTTCTTAGGAAGCTAAACATTTATCTATCCATGATTCAGCAATGCCACTTGGAGGTATTTATCCAATAGAAATTAAAACGTGTCCACACAAAGACTTGCATACAAATGTTCATAGCAGTTTTATTCATAATATCTGGAAGCTGGAAACAATCTAAATGTTCATAAACTAGTGAATAGACAAACTGGCATATCCATAAATGGAATACTACTTGGCAATGAAAAGGAATAAGCTTCAGGTACTGGCAACAGCATGGGTGTTGCTGAACAAAAGAAACAAGATGCAAAAGAATACATACCGTATGCCTCCATATATATCATATTCTACATCAGCCTGAACTAATCTACATCTAAATACCACTACCAGTTGTTTTAGACTTGAGGGAGATGGATTGCAAAGGAGCACAAGGAAACTTTCTTGTGTGACAGAAATGTTCCATGACTTAATTGGCAGGATCGTTACATGACTCTATACATTTGTCATCAAATCACACATTTAAATGGGTGCACTTTATTGCATGGACGACATACCTCAATAATATTAGTTCATAAAAAATATTGAATATACAACTTCAGTAGATACATAGAGCAATAGACCAGACATCACTGAAAGGTGAATTTCTGAACTGAATGAGAGATTTTATTCAATGCAATCTCTCAATGAGGAAATCACCGAGAATGCAGGACAGAGAGCTAAAGAGAGAAAAGATATGAAAGAAATATGAAACGTAAAAGGTTACATTTATCTAATGGGAGTTCCAGGAAAATGGAGATACCAAGGAGGCATAATTTTAGTCGTTGAGAATTTTCCAGAATTGAACACAGACACAAGTGAAGATGCCCCCACTGAAATCCAAGCAGGGGAAATAAAAATGAATCAATGTTTAGCCACATCACAATAAGCTTCAAATCATTGGCTCTGGCAGCCCTTTAGGATTTAAAGTGCCATTCCTGATTCTTTTACAGGTTGCCTTTCTCACTGCCTGAAACTTCTTTTGATTGTCTCCTCCTCAGAGAAACCGATGAGCTTGAAGGGGAAATCTGAAGAGCATGGTTTCTGAGCTTTTAGAAGCTTCTTTTTCTTTTAATCTCGTCCTCCAGAGATCTGGCAGATGTCCACATTCCAGGCACTCTCACGGGGTTAATATTTTTATTTTATATCTATTTGTGAAAGAAGATCTTTGGCTTTCTTAAGAGGATTCCAGGCACAGAAGTGGGGAAGACAAACTTAACAAGTTTGAACAAAGGGATCTTCCTAGAACACTGAAAGAATTCTCCCTAAATGGCCACCGTTCCATGCAAGCACAAAACTGGCTGCTGGACCAATGTGAACCTCATCTCTACCACACAGTATCTTAAGGCCCCTTTCACTTACTTTTAAATGGTGAAGAGGCATACTAAAGCAAGTGTGGCAAGTCAACAGGGTCATGTCCAGTGAATTCTGTGAGATGCTTTATCTTCATTCCATCTGATCAGCATTATATGGCTGTATCAATGGCAATTGCTCCATAATCTAGGGCTTGTAGCTTGCTCCAATCTTCTCTCCTTTCTACCATAAATATTCAACACTTTTGCTGTTCCTTAGTATCTCTTAAGGGTGGGCCAGGAGAAGGAGGAAATGTTTTTTCTATTATATAATCTTTTTTTTTAAATTAATTTTTATTGGTGTTCAATTTACCAACATACAGAAAAACACCCAGTGCTCATCCCGTCAAGTGTCCGCCTCAGTGCCCGTCACCCATTCCCCTCCAACACCCGCCCTCCTCCCCTTCCACCACCCCTAGTTCGTTATCCCAGAGTTAGGAGTGAGAAGGAGGAAATTTAAAGGAGCTAATCTGGCTTCTTGTGAGCAGCTGCTCAGTTCGGTAGAGGAGAAGGTTGAAAATGTGGCAGACTGATTTTAAGGTTTTAAAACAACCATGGACTTCAATTACCCAGGACCTTTATATAGCTTTTCTCCATGTCTTCATTGGCAGGCTGGGCAGTAGCTGCTGCTTTATGTGGTTTAAACCCCAGTGCAAGTGATAGAAATTAAGGAGGGCACTTGCTAATGATGAGCACCGGGTGTTGTATTGGAGAAGTGATGGATTGCTTCTACACCTGAAGCTAATATTACACTGCATGTTCACTAACTGAATTTGAACTGAAAGTTTGAAAAAGGAAAAAAAAATTAAATAAGAAAAAATCCCCTGTGATTACAGCCAGTTCTCAATATAAAGGAGAAAAAAATTCACATATTCACATCATTAGAAGTGTAACTTTTTCTCCCCCCAGGAAAAAAACATGAGATTGGCATGCCAGGAATGCAGATGTTTGTCTATATCTGCGGATTCCAGCCTTTCTCACAGTCCCCTTGCTAATTGTTCTGCCAGGCGGGCTTTGCCTTTTCACAAAGCAAACCTGACCTGTGTGTCACTGCCCTTTTTAACAAAATTCAATCTCAAAAAATAAAATAATGAAGGTGCCCTTAAAGGATGTATGGAAGGGGAAAAAAAGAAAAAGACAAAGCTTAAGTCAATAGAAATTGAATAAGAGGTTGGAACCTTGGGGTAAAATTACACGTAACTAATTGGAATTCTTTTCTTTTCATGAGGTAATAAAATTAGGCTCCTTAATAACTATTCCTTGGGATTAAATGAATGGCCTGAAGCCACTGAGAGGGGACAACAGGGCTAGTCTGTAGTGATTAGGGGACCCAAGTCTGTTGCTACAGCTACAGACAAAATGCTCGACTATATTTTGTGAAAGGACAAGTAGTTTACTGGTGGTTTAACAGAAGTGATGGACCAATTTTAGCCAGAATGACATAATTATTTGAGTCTGCATGGAGAGATCATAATCATCTAGATTAAAAAAGGGAATAACTTAAATCCACTACCCATATATTTATGTTTCCATGGTACCAAGCATGAGGAATGGGGGAAACAGCTGAATGATAGATTCTGTTTTACTATTTTACCTGGATGCCTTTTCAAACGCCCTGAGTCTTTGAAGGGTACTTACCATGCTTGATGCATTATTTCTCTTCCACACAGCACTTCCCATGAAGAGCCTACAATAACCACTTGATCAATTGGTCAGTAGGATATTTGTCTGTTCTGTATAAAGGATATAACTTTGCATCAGCCTGCAAAACTGTCTGGCAAAGATGTCTACAGGGTCCCCAAAGACTCCTGTTCCCATTCCATTTTGGAGGGTAGTGGCTCTGAAGCCAGGGGCCGCATTTCCAAGCCCCACCTCACATCTAGATGGAGCCATCTGACCAATTTAATGTTGAAGGAACTGCTTTGTGTGGTTGTTAGGCCAAAGTAGGTAAGAAGCAGCAGCGGTTTTAGTCTATTTTCCTGTCTACTGGCTGAGTGGAGGGAACTCCAAAGGTCCAAGGGAGGGCAGAAGCATGAGATGAAGGGAACCCAGGCCCCTGTGGAACACTTGCACAGCCAGGAACACTCACATTGGCCCATGAAATATTTTTGCTTTGTTACACCACTAGGAGTTTGGAGCTTATGTATTAGAACAGCTAGCCATATCTTAATTGATACACTGTGGATTTTAGTATCTCAAAGCTAGACTGATCTCTGGGAGGCCACTTTTGTTGAGTCTGCATGGTGTCAGCAGAGAGGGATAGGTAACAAGACATTCTGGTAGGTTCCTGTTGCCACAGCACTGTCACAGGGGAACTGTGCTGGATGTCTTCTATTTGTCCCTTCCAAGGCTCCTCTCCACCCTTTTCCCCCCTGTTCTCTGCCCTCTGTAATCTGAAATGTATGGATTACATCAAGTGGCCCTCTTGCCCTCTGGCATCTGGCAGGGTTTAGCTAATAGGAAGCTCCCCCAGGAGGTCAGAGAGAACGAGGGAGTGAGGTCAGAGTATTGATTCCCTGGGCTTTCTCACTATGAAGTTTCCTGTGGGTGGCTGTGTCCCTCAAGCAAAGGTCACTGCTGCTCTCAAAGCAGCCTTCTCCACACCACACTCCCTCCTCTGCCTTCCAGCAATCACCCTTCATCCTGTGCCTTCAGGTCTAGGGCTGGTGATAGCTTTGCTGCTTCTAGCTCTTGGTTACTGTACTATGCATTATAGGTCCCTTATATCCCATCCACTTTTATATAAATTACCCCTTTTATGTGTCTATTATATCTCAGTGATGCAGGGGGTGGAGACAGGGGATAGCCCCTTGATTCAACATCTCTCAAATTCGCCTATTTGAATGTGCCATCTGTTTCTTGTTGAGACCATGACTGATACAGGGAACCAGAATTAGATGCTCCTGAGATACTCTCCACTCGTCAATATGGGGCCCATTGAATCTGCCAGTCTCATCCAATTCCAGCTGTGTACACTTTGTGGAGGACTTCTTTTCAGCACCACAGCAGCCATAGTGGCTGAAGACTGAATTTTCACCCTTTCAGAGAGATCGAAGGTTGTAGCCCAAAGCAGTTGGCTATGATTTGACACTTCTTTGAAATGTTATGTAATGTGAATTTCACTTTCTATTATATATCTGTGCTTGAAAGAAGTGGAACATAGTAGTGAAGAATGCTTGGCATCAGCTCAAGTTAGCCTTCAAATTAGGCTGTCTCCACTGCTTATTAGCTATGACCTTGGACCACTTTGTCTCTCTATAGGCCTCCCTTTCCTAATCACTAAAGTGAGGCTAATAATGTTATTCCCCTCATGTGGTTGCTTTGTGGACTAAATGCCTGACTCATAGCGCTCAGGAAATTCTAGCTCCATATAACTATGTATGCCTGACTAAAATCAATGCTCCAAGAAGATGGAGCTTGTTTAGCTTCTAAATTCATATTCCCCCAGTAGATAAACGATACTTATTCCAGTTTGAGAAGCAAGCATACTTTTGTATGAAGTCTAAAGCTATGTTAGTAAAAGTAAAACCACGATAAGGGCCAATATTGCTGATTTTTTATTATCTGATATTTGATTTCTCAGAAGAAAGAAAGGAAGGAAAGAAAAGAAGGAAAGAAGGATGAAGGTAGAGAGGGAGAGAGACAGAGATAGAGACAGGGACAGAGAAGGGTCATCTTGAAGAGGCTACATAGCATAGCAATTAAGGACATAAGCCGGGTTTAAAATTCTGACTGCTAGGACACCTGGGTGGTTCAGTGGTTGAGCATCCGCCTTGGGCTCAGGGAATGATCCTGTGGTCCCGGGATCAAATCCCTTATCCAGGTCCCTGCATGGAGCCTGCTTCTCTCTCTGCCTTTGTCTCTGCCTCTCTCTGTGTCTCTCATGAATAAATAAATAAAATATTTAAGAAATAAAATCCTGACTCCATTACTTATCAACAGTGGGACCTTGGGCAACTTACTTAACCTCTATGTGTTCCAGTTTTTTTTTTATCTATAAAATGGGACATGATAATGGTATCTGTCTCATGGGATTGTCATAAAGATTACAGGAGTTAAATGTAAAATGCTTATGACAGTGCCTGGAAAACAGTAAGCACCATATAAATGTTTATTGTTATTTATTATTTCTTGAGGGAAAATTCAGAATTTAGTTTTACTTCCTTACAAATTATCTTTATTCTGAATTACATATGGAGGGAGGTGCTGTATGTTTTTCAAGTACTTAGTGTCTTTCAAGATTTTAATCAGGCCTTGCTCTGCTTCAAAGTGTTTCTTGTGTTTGGAATACACTCCCGAGGTAACCCCCACCTTCTTATAGCCCACCCCACTTCCTCTCTAGTTGGTAAAATTATATTCATCATAGCCTTCCTCTAACTTCCCCAGGTTATTGGTTGTTCTTTCCCCTCTGAGCTCTCACAGCACTCTGTTTATCACCTTATATATGTAGATACTTCACTCACCAATCCAAGACATCTTTCCATCTTCATAACTCCTAGTGTCTGGCACGTGGTAGGCTTTCAATAATTAATTGAGTTGAAGCATGTATTCAGCCACAGTCTATGCAATGGTCTCACTGGCTTTAATCTTAACCACAGCCAAGCAAAATAGGCATTCCAATCCTCATTTTATAGTTGGGGAACTCCAGATGATAATAGAAAGAGCTTTTGTTGTCAGGACCAAATCTCTGTTGCCACAAATTAGGTTTACTTCCTCTTTAAGAGTAATACCTTATAACACCTTATAATCTTTTTCACCTTATAATTTTAATAGTAACTTAAGAGCATGTTTTTTTTTTTTTCTGTGCTCAAGAAAATGGAATTAACACATTGGCCACATTTCTACATAGACCCAAACACTTTTCTCATGCTAAATCTTAGAAGATAAATCTTTCTCTCAATGAAGATATCAGGGATAAGGTAGAGCCATAGTTTAAGGTAGAAATTAGCATACACGAGGTTTCTAGGAGGAATCAGTCCAGGGGCCCACCCAGTTAAGAGTCAAAGTTCTTTAAGCCATGATCTAAAATTTAGTGTGAGAACTCAAAGTCAGTAAAATGGTCAAAGCCAAGTGGAGGCTGCCATAGAAACAGTCACCAGAGCAGCCCTGAGGATGGTTATTGAACAGATGATAAGCAAGTTTTTTCTGACCAGTCAATCTAGAAGATAAAGGTTTGACTCTCCTTGAGGAAATCAGAAGACCAGCCATGATATGAGAAGCCATAACATATATCAACCTACAGATAGACATTTGCCTGTTTTTCCCAACTACATGTTACAGGCCATGCCCCCAATTCTGACCCTACACCAATCTGACAGAGTGAAATCACAACTACTAACACAATTTCCACTAATAAACTAGAACACTCTTTGATTAAAGTCACCAGTTTGTAGTTGACATCAAAGTTGTTATTTACCAACATTAATGTCTGAAAACTGGTTACCCATTCAGGTTTGTTAGTTTTTTGGCAGAGGAAAGAAGAAGAAAGAGAAGAAAGAGGAGAGGACTTGTGTTTTCACTTAAAATGCAGACCTTATAGTAAATTGTCATTGAATTGGTTATTATCATTGAACACTTTTTACTTTAGGTCATTTCAGTGTATAAAGAGTACTATAAGTCAAATCTCAGCTAGCAGCTAGAATAGATCTAGATTGTCTGATCAATTCAATTGAAACAGTTGACTATTTTTGTGGATATAGTCTTGGGATAAGGAGAGCCATATTTCAAATACAGTTTATAACAAACAAGCATGTCTCTGTGCAAACAAGCTTGTGGTTGTTGGAGTCTCTTTAGAATGAGGACAAATCTATGAGCACATGATGGAACTGAGTGTATTTGAAAAGGTTGTTTCTAAATTGTCCCATCTTAATCAGGTGGCCCGATAAACCAAGAGAGCAGAATTTCTGGGTCTCTGCCACTGATGGGGTCATGGTCCTGGGTTAATGAATTGGTGTCACTGATTTTCCATTTTGTCTGATTCATGAGTTCTATCTAGATTCTGTTTCAAGCCTTATTCACCAAGGAGACTGTCTTCTGCTCACACAACAAGAGAGAAAGCCTAATGAGAACTAAGTGGAAAATAAAGAGTTGTTTCTTCTTCAGATTCATTTTGGCTCTAGAGTGAACGCACATGCTTGAGGGTGTGTTTTTGTAAACCTCCCTTCCCCCCTCCTCTAAAGTTACTTAGTTGGCTTACCCCATCGTTGTGACTAAGTTGGAACAGTCTTCCTGGGTGTGCCTTTCTCTTTCTGGAGGGAGTACAGAAGAAGTGGGATCAGATCGTTTTGACCTGGAGTGGACTACGGCTGGGGTTGTTTCCCACTGTAACCCTTTGTCCTTGGGATAACAAATCCTTTGTCTTCTAAGTGCCCTCACCTTCAAGTGTCTACGAGGATGTCAGAAGACACAGTGAAAAACAGCAGTTTTTGTTCCCATATGAATTAATGTTGGATTCTACAAAATTTGGCTATGTGTCTAGGATCCGGTTGTTATTTGCAGGGCACAGTTGAGAAAAATGTCCCAAAAGACTATATCTAAGCATATGTACATGTTTCTTCACCCACATAAATCTATTTTGCATTTTAAGTGTAGTTCAGAGTAGGTCCACACACTTGTTTGTCTCTGAGAGTCCTCAAGGACACAGTGTAACATTTGTACACTCAAAGAAGTTTAAGAAAAACTCCACAGTCCAATTCAGATCTCAAGAAAAGTTCTTTTAATGACAGTCACTTCTCCTTTATAACTACTAGAACTGTGACCCACATTTTCAAATCTTTCTATAGGTCTAAAAGCCCTATGCCAGGAGCCTAGGCACTCTTAGACTTTTCCTTGCCTGAGTTGTTTCAATGAGAAGTCAGATTTCTTTGTTTCCAAGTACCCTTGATCTCACTTTCTTCCTTCATGTTGCTTACATTTATTTTCTTCTCTAGAACTGGCCATGTGGACAGGTAGAGGAGGTAGTTGTGCATTGTGATTTGAGAGGTACTGTGGGAGGTACCACGAGAGAACACCACACAAGAAATTCCACTACTCAACCTTAGTGCCTTGTCTATGTTCCAGGTCTACCTTCTGAGATCCTATCTTTCCTTGCAGTAGCAGGGCCCGATGTCTTTGCTTGTTTACCCAACTTGGACTCTTTCTCTCTAAATTTGGTTCCAGAGTTTATTGCAATCTCCCTGGCCCCTCGCCTCTGGGGGTGCTTCTAATGAGAAGCCCATGGGTCACATTAGGGTCTAGAGCAGCCTGCAATGTGTATGTATGTGTGTGTGTGTGTGGGGGGGTTGGCAAACTATATTTCACTGCCCAAACCTCAGGCTCCTGTCTGGTTCTGTAAATGAAGTTTTATTAGAACACAGCATGCCCATTGGTTTACATATTGTCTAT
Source organism: Vulpes lagopus (assembly GCF_018345385.1). Taxonomy (NCBI): domain Eukaryota; kingdom Metazoa; phylum Chordata; class Mammalia; order Carnivora; family Canidae; genus Vulpes; species Vulpes lagopus. The sequence goes on from NC_054848.1 coordinate 83,592,218, forward strand.
GACCATTTTTGCTCAGTAATGGCAATGAGTAGTTGTGACAAGAGTCTATATACTGCATTGTCTGAGATATTTACTATCTAGTATTTTGCAGAATAAGTTTTCTGACCCCTGCCCCAGGGGTTTAAAGGCTGATCACTACAGGAGAATGAGCACAAATAGCAAATGGAGCCAAGCTATAAAATTTACAACTTCTTATGTAATGGTTTCTGTTCAGTTGTTTCTGACTCCTAACGTGGAAAATCCAAATCCAAATAGGCTTCAGGTGATTGCTTTTAATTCTGTGGGTGGGCCTTACCCTCTCTGCTTCATGTCTTTCCTTTTCCTCAGATCTGGAGAAGGGCAGGTGGGTTCAACTCTATAAAGGCCTATCTTCTCAGCATATAGTCTTAAAATGCAATCCAGGTGAAAAATCCAGATGCCTCCTTCATATGAGGTAGCCAATTTGTATCTCTAGAACCTCTAGACCCAGTGACATTTAGCTACACTAGGTTTCTTCTTACTCTCTGCACCTCCTACCCCCAGCTCTACCCAGAAACATATCTACATGAGCACTCTACTCATTTCTTATTTTGGGTTAAAATGTAAATGTGCTCTGGAAAAGGCTGACACAGCCAATAAAATCTTGGTTTAATCATTTTTACTAATTTTCTACCAGAGGGAAGGACTCTAAGTATCAAATGCTGTCTGCTTCTAAGGCTAGATACTCTTTTCCCAGAGCTGAAGCTACTTAATTCCCTCCTGCAGAGCTTCAGCTACATCTACTTTCAAGGACCAAACTTAGCTTTGGTCAAGAAGGATTAACAGTCTCCTCATCTAATACTCTGGGAAAAGACATTAGGTTAACCTTGTTTTAGGCAAGCTCTGGCTTTGTGTTGCAGCTCTTATGGCCCTGTAGCCTTCTTTCTCAATTATTAATTTTGCCTTGCTTCACAGTCTAGTACCTCCAGTTCTACTTTGTCTGTATCTTCTTGGGATGGGAATCCTGTCAGAAACCCCAAACCCAGTGGTTGGGTCCCTGATATCTGCCAACATATTTACTGGATATTGACTTCCTATATGAATTTCCAAGTGCCACCTACTTTTGGATAACCAGTTTCTATATTCTGTCCACCCTAGGGGTAAATATCATTTCATTTTAGATCCCTCCAGTGCCTACTACTGGATCATTAAACAAATAATTACTGCATCCTTGCAGAAGGTTCCCTCTTCTGTTCTTAGAAACCAATATTGATTCAATTTGGGGGTTTTCATCTCCCTGATGGTTCTCTCTGTGCCTCCCCATGGAGGATCAGAGCCTTGGAGGTCAAAGAACAGCAGCCTTGGCTGAGGAAAGAAGTATCATATAGTCGATAAAAGCTCATGGAAAATTTGACTGATTTGACCTTTTTAAGGCTGACTAATGTGATTTTCATGGCTATTTTTTGTTCTCCCCTGTTTATGTTCTTAGTATAATTTCTGTGTACTTTTCCAACTTTGTTTTTAATTTGCGTCTTTTTTAATAATTTGTGCACCTTGCCTCTGATGACTGAGAAATCAGGGAAAGAATACAGTGTGATGATTTACCCTCTAGGATGGGTTACTCTGGCAGGAATAGTGACATTTTGACTTAGAGGCCCAAAGAGGTTAAACTGCAGCTCTAATCTCCCCAGCATATTCACCATGGCATCTAGGAGAGACATTAGGAATGAGAGAGAGTCCTGGATGGAGAGGGAGAAAGAATCCTACATTGTTTCCTCCCAAAGCAGCACCTAGCATAATTCCTGACAGAGTATCTACTCATGAAAGCCTCTGATAAATGAATAACAGTGTCAGTTTTTAAAGTGTGGGTTCAACCCATTCATCTAGTTAACACTGACTGTAGGTTGATAGTAGTGGTTTTCTGTGTGTGTGTCTACTCTTCTCTGACCAAAGTAATTCATCTTCATCCCTCTGCTTCCCCAATACATAAACAGTGATAAAACACAATTTTTACAATTGAAGAGCATTTGAATTTATCCCTGAAGAAGTCTTATAAGCAACACCAAACCTTAAAGCTCTGAGGTGGAGTAACAGCTAATATTTATGACATTCAATAAAATTCCTTGCTTGAAAAGAACATCCCCTTCCATGAGAGACTTGGATGACATGTGGGTGAATTGAAGATAGTGAGAAGTTAAACACTGGCTTGGGTTTCAACACAGCTTGGGTTCATAAGGCACTGTGTGCCTGGCCTTGTCAGATGGATGAACCCTACAGCAACAGACTGTTCCAGATGCCTATCAGCTACACCTAGTGGGCTATAGCTGTGGTGCAGCCCAGAACTGGTGAAGAAATTTTCCTGTTCTAGGAAACAGGACCGTATCTCAGCCAGTTTTAGGATATAGTAATGCTTCATCATCTTCCAGCCTTTTTGAGCTATTTATAATTTTTTATAGATGAGGAAACAAAGAGATGAAGTAGCCAGTTCACCAATTGCCCAGCTAGACTTGGGACTAAACTCAAACTTAGCTTTCCTGATTCCCTATTCAGGGTTCTTCTGATCTCCCCACTTTCTCATCCTGATTGTGGTGACACTGATCATTCTCCTTGGATACCTTGGTTCCATGGCTGGTGTTATATCTGTCAGATGTCATAACCACTGGTTGAAAAGCAGGAAATAATAGTCCATAAACCTCAGTCACTTAGTTGATTTTCTGACCAAAAGGACTACATGTAGATGTGGACAAACAAAACAGAAGTCTTCACCCTCCTTCAAAGCAGCCACCTCTCTACAATTTCTCCATGTAGGAAGAACCAATTTAGCTAATTGTGCTGGAATATGATTTACTAGTGAGAGAAGCAACCTGATATATTTTGTTTCCTTCAGTTTGCCTCAGAACAATTCTGAGGACTTTGTTCTCATTAAGAGGCTACTTACCTACTCAAGACCCTCCAATGGGATGCCTGAGTGGCTCAATGGTTGAGAGTCTGCCTTTGGCTCAGGGCATGATCCTGGGGTTCTGGGATCGAGTCCCACAGCGTGCTCCCCGCAGGGAGCCTGCTTCTCCCTCTGCCTATGTCCCTGCCTCTCTCTGTGTGTCTTTCATGAATAAATAAATAAGATCTTTTTTTTTTAAAGACTCTCCAATGACTTCTGCTGCATATAGATAATTAACATTTATTGTCTTCTATGTGTGAGATGCTCCTTTGGGCACTGTGTGTGTATAGAAGGGAAAGCAGTTCATGAGCAACAAAGCACACGTGGTTCCTTCCTTTGAAGATCTTACAATCCAGTTAGCGAGGTAAGGCTAATACTTAAGAGACAAACATAGAGGGACACCTGGGTTGCCCAGTGGTTGAGCATCTGCCTTCGGTTCAGGTCATGATCCTGGAGTCTTAGGATTGAGTCCTGCTCTCCACAGGGAGTCTGCTTCTCCCTCTGCTATGTTTCTGCCTCTCTTTGTGTGTCTCTCATGAACAAATAAATAAAATCTCTTTTTAAAAAAGAGACATAGAGCAATATAAGAGGTGTAGCCAGATGCTGGTGTGGGTTCTACCACTTATGATGAGGGACAGATATCCTTAATCTGCGCAATGAAAGCTTTTCAGAAAATATGGAACTTGATATAAGCTTCAAAAACTTATTAGAATTTTGACAGACAAATATTTCCAGGTAGAGAAACAGCCTAGAAAATACAAGAGTGAGAAATGTTGAAGTTGGGGCAACAATGAGATAATCAGTATAAATGGAGTAGAGAGTATGTCTGGGAGGGGTAAGCTCAGCCCAAACTCCTTTGCTTAATCCTCAAACTCTCGGCAGCCCGGGTGGCTCAGTGGTTTAGCGCCCGACTTCAGCCCAGGGCCTGTTCCTGGAGACTCGGGATTGAGTGTCACGTCGGGCTCCCTGCATGGAGCCTGCTTCTCCCTCTGCCTGTGTCTCTGCCTCTCTCTCTCTGTCTCTCATGAATAAATAAAATCTTTTTTAAAAATCCTCAAACCCTACATTATCTTCCCTCATGTAGTCATGCTACAATCCAACGGCTTTTCTTCCCAGAGAGTAGGCTAAAAGACCATTATCCTGATAAAGTCTAATGTCCTAGTAGTGTCACCTTCCTCCACACCCGGTTGGGACCAAAACCAATTGCATCTCAAAAACTGAGTAGCAACTCCACCAAAGCCTATTAAATCAGTGTGAGCACCCAAAGAGCAGATGTAGGACACTGCTTCTTAAATGGACATTTTGCCCTAGAATGAGCAATGTTGTTAAGGATGATAGGGAAGGTCATGGAAACAGTTTTGGAAACTTTTGATGTTAGAATTAATTGCCTTCAGTTTTGAGAGGGCCTATTTTATCTTTCTCATTTACAGTCAGAATTCGGTGAAAGGGAAAAGTCACTTCTAAATAATGGCGTGAAAATAGCTCAATGTTTTACAGAATTAGCTGGCTCTTGGTGGAATTGATCTACCTCTTGGGCAAGCTGTGAGTGGTGTAAGGTCTGAGACATTCTCCATGATCCCATTACTGCTTCAGATCCTTGGTCATGCCAACAGTTTGAGGGTTTCTTCAAACATGCCTCCAGTGTTTACTCACAAATAAGCCCTAACTTAGCTGCATGGTCTTTCATCTGGAGATGACCCATCTCACCTGTGTGTGAAATCATTTCTCATAATCACCCCAACAGCTGCATTTTGATGATCTGCCTGGGGAATAATTGTCAATGGCTAAAATACAGTCAGTTCATCTCACCAGTGAATAATATACTTCCTGGATTCCACCAAGTTAAAATGAACCTCTTAGAATCTTTGTGTCTGGAATGATTTCCAGGGAAGAATGAATGACCTGGACTGCTGACACTTTTTAGAACAAACACTTGATGGCTTTGATGCTTGCTCTAACTACCTTGTCTTGGGATAAGCTTGTACACCATGCAAGGTGACTGATTCCAAAATCTCCCAACCGTTGCCTTGTCCTTCTGTTTGAATACACCAGTGTTGTTGGTGTTTGAATGAAAGCTCCTATCAGGCAAGGAGCATGCTCTTCAGAACTCTACTCTTTAGAGTTCCCAAGACAGAAACAAAGCATATTTTTTCATTTTCAAAATGGCTGTAGAGTGGCCTGAAGATAGATTTGGGGCAATGTGGTTGGCTGTGTAGGCTCCACATTCCAGATAGATATTGGAGTGTATTAGCTAAGTAGGAGTTGAGATCAAATGAAATGAGTAGCAAATGCCCATTTATTTCTTTTTATTAGTTTATTTGCCAAATTCTACCTATAACTAATCAGAGAAATGGTGACTTTCCTTTCTTGATGCAATTAGATGCATATTTGAAGAGGAGTTGAGTTACAAACAGAAGTAGACCTTACATCCAAGGGCAAAATGGTGTTTATGTATTTAGGGGTAGGAGTTAAGATTGCCTTTCCACTAAAACAAGGATTCCTAACTTCTCTTAGAGGAGGAATTACGTGGATAGAATCCTTAATCTCTCCTGTGGTATATTACCTACAGGAGTATTGAGGATGTCTCTCTCAGGGTTCTTACCAAGTAGAGATTTAGGGAACAAGTCATACATGGGACATGTCCTTGGGAAACCCATTTTGAAACTGAGACATGCACATATTACATCAATCCAATTTCATTTATTCAGTGAGGAAGTTCTTTGCTGACTGGCTGATGCAGCCTGGAAAGAATCCTTCTCTGGTCCTTTCCTGGTTACCAACTATTCAGTTGATGCATTCATGACAACCATTCTCTTCCATTTCTGTAATTGACCTTTGGGCACTGTGGTGTAGTAATGGCAATGATTTGTTCATATCTCTCTGTTCCATGCCCTCATAAAATCTCCTTCCACACTCACTCTGGGGTTGATTGTGTGATGTGCTTTGACCTTTTGGGCAGTGGCACATGTAATGTAATCAAAGACTTGAAAATTGCTCACACATGGCGGGGCTTGTTCTCTTTCACTGCTTACAGGAGTCTATAAAGAACATCAGATGAAGAGGCTTGTGCCAGCCTGCCAAATAAAGAGATATATGGGGGCCCAGTCATTAGCCTACCAAATGTTAGACATGTGAGTGAGGCTGTCCTAGATCATCAAACTGTTAGTTGACTCATGATCTGACCACCATAGGATAAAAGAATGCTGAAAAGATCACCCCAGCTGGCTTAGTTCAGAAGAATCATCGCAACTAGCACCAGGATGAGGCAAGTTAAGGGCCTAGGACATAAAATCTAAGGAGGCACTAACAGGAATATGCTAACAGGGAACTGGGGCAGGGGTCAGCTTTTTGATGTCTGATGTGTGTGAGAAAGATTATCTAGCAAACAGAGTAATCTATCCTTGATAGTATTTATTCATTCAGCAGGCTGGCACAAGCTTCTTCATCCAAATAAATAGTGGTTGTTTTAAATCACTAAGTTTTGGGGTGATTTGTTACACAGCAATAGATAACTGGTATATATTGACTATTTCCAAAATTCTTTGCTCCCCCACCCCCCGGCCTTTATTTAGAATGGCAGAACAAGCCTATAAGAAATTGAACTGCAAATCCAATTAAGCCTTTAGCTCCTCAAGAGTACATCCCCTGATGCAGTGGATGAACAAAAAGTTTTCCATGTGAAACTTCCAAATATCCAAATATGCCTTATTCTTATCTGGGGGTTGATGGTGCAACAATTTCACAAAGCTGGTGTCCACTGACCTGATGGTAGGATGTAGCTGGCTCCTTTTTCTTTTTTTGCTATACCTGGCTATGTCTAATGAGTCCACGCCCACACACATGCTTGGTCTCCTCAGCAGCACTCATTAATGTCCCCGGCCAACTTGACAGCTTTGTGCATCTAGACCCTCTCCACGGTCATCTTCCTCCTCCTCCTCCTCCTCCTCCTCCTCCTCCTCCTTCTAAGATTTTATGTATTTATTCATGAGAGACACACAGAGAGAGTCAGAGTCATAGGCAGAGGGAGAAGCAGGCTCCTTGCAGGGAGTCTGAGGCGGGACTCTATCCCAGGACCCCGGGATCACGTCCTGAGTGGAAGGCAGATGCTCAACTGCTGAGCCACCCAGGCATCCCTCCACAGTCATCTTCTAAGGTGAAATGAAGAGGAGCTGGATTAACATGACCTAACCTCTTTTTATCCTATGAAAGAAAATCCTTTATTAAAATAACAGCATCAATTATTAATTTTTCAATATTCGGTGTCATCTTAAGAATAAGTAATATGAAGTAAGGTTTAAGGAAACAAACATTTGGATATACACTTAATCCCTTTTATCACAAAAAACTGCAAATAATGTACCCTAGATAGTACTTACTCTGTTTGCTAGAGAATCTTTCTCACACACACCAGATGTCAAAAAGCTGACCCCTCCAGTTCCCTGTTAGTATATTTCAAGCAGTTTGAGCAACTTCTATGCTCAGATGGTTTTTTCCTGCTGGCAATTCATCAAGTGCTTTGCTTTTATTTCTAATTGCATTAGTGGAAGTATCTACTGGGTGAGCACATCATACTGATTTCTGGAAGTTAACGTTTTCTCACTTTTTTTTCTTTTTAGAAAAGAAAGATTATGTTCCTTTCACATGGCTTTCCTGTATCTTATACTTTTCCTTCCTTTAGGGGTGTTCCTGTATCTTATACTTTCTAGATCTAACTAAAGTACTAAAGAAATGTCAGGATCTGTGACTGACCTTTAGATATTGAGATGGTCTCTTTCCAATCAAACCTTCTCTGGACCTAAAACATCTGTCTTTCCCCCTGCTGCCAGTCAGGACTGGGGTTTTCTCATACATGCCTCAAGCATCCCTTGACCCTGGCATTTAATACGTTGTCCCACTACATTATACTTATGGCTGCTTATTTATATCCTACAATCTAATGTAAGTTCCTCAAGGATGGGAAAGCTATCTCATTTTTCTCTACATTTTTAGCACAATGCCTCACACATAGTATGTGCTCAGGAAGTTTGGTAGGATTATTCTATAAATTTATGGATGAATCAAGATGAACCACTCTGGCCCTTTAGGGCATAAAACAGCTTAAGAGCAAAGGGCCAAAGGGCTTTTGAATCACTGTAGCTCCAAATCATACTAGCTGTGTGGCCTTCAGCAACTTAATCTCTTGGTGAGTTGAGTTTGTTGTCACCTGACACAGTGCCTGGCACATAGTAAAGAGGCACTCAAAAATGGTAAGCTCTCTCAGTAGTGGTAGCAGTAAAAATAGTCATGACAGTATCCTTTGGGCTTTCCATATGAGGTCAATTTTCACTCTGCAGGGCTCAGAACCCTGAGAATGCAGGTGACAACAAGATAGCTCTGCATTAAGTCACCTGAAATAGTTGAAGCCATTCCCTCCAAGATGGAAATGAAAGTACAAAGATCCAGGGTCAGGTATTTATTGCACGGAGAAGAATTGGTGTGCCCATAAAATGAGACTGTCTTTAGCGCTTTTTATATCAACACACCAGAACACTTTTACACCAACAGATGAGAACAACTTTGAAGTGGTTGAGTGTTGTCCTTTTAAGATGCAGCCTTACCTGGTTACCTGCTTACACCAGAGCAGCCACTAGTGTTCAAACATTTTAGACTTCCTTTTTTGGGAAGTGCCTTTAGAACAGCTTTTGAGACACTGAAGAAACCAGGGTTATTTTTTTATTATTATTTTTCAGTTGTAGTCACACACTTCATGCTATGAATATACGCTCCGTCGTCTGACCGTGGGCATCAGCACTGGCCTTTGACCTGGATTCCACAACACAGTTTCCCCTGAGCCCAGCTTCCACTGTGACTGTCTAATCAGTGGGGAGAAGGGATTCTTTCTCTTGGATTTGCACATAATGGTTCTAAGAGTGGGAAAGTGCCATCTGTTGTTTCCTAATAGACCTTGGGGTATTAAACGTGAAACATGCCTTTAAGTATTTCTACTTTAATTTCTGCTAACCAAAAAAGGTGATATTTACTCCATGTTAAATAGAAACACTGATTTTTTTTACTACAAAACCATAATATGTTTTATTGTAACAAAAAGTAAAGCAGTGTATGAAGGGAAAAAGAGAGTTGTTTCCCATATTCCTCTTCCGCCAATTTTATCCTCCTAATGTGGTAAATATTATCAGCTTGATATGTGTATTTCCATACCGTTCTGTATGTACAAACACACATAAACACATAGGCTTCCACTCTTTTTTGGTTTGCAAAAATCAGACCACGCTATATACATTCTTTTACAATCTATTTATACTTGCCAATATTTTTATGGACATTTCTCCTCTGGGTCAGCACTATAGATCTAATCCATTAAAAACTACCTGCAGAGTATTCTGTTAAATGATGTACTTTAGTTTATATCCCATATAAGCTTGTACTTCCAATTCTACAGAATATATTCCCCACAGTGAGATTGCCACGTCAAAGGGCTTGTGTATTTAAGATTTTTAGAACTACTGCCTGAATACAAAAAGTTCAAACAATTCACATTCCCACCAGCTTTGCATAAGGGTACTCACCAATAGTGAATACTAACAATCTCTGAAGTTTTTATATTATAATCTGAAAGACAAAAAGCATTTTCTTGTGATATTAAGTGAGGGTATTTTGCATTTTCATATATGGCTTTGCCATTTGCATTCTAGACACTTTCTGTTGTGAATCTGAGCAAGTCAAGATTTTTCTGATATGATTCACCTGTTCATAATCTTTGCTGTTTTTCTATTGCAAGCCTTCTTTTTCATATCAAATTGTAAGAGCCTTTTTAAAATAGTAGAGCTATCAACTCTTAGCCTGTTCTGTGCATTGCAAATATTTTTCTCCCAGTTTGTTTCTCTACTGAAAAATCCCATTGTCTTTTGCTTGTGAAATTCCTTTTAAGGAGCCATTTGGACATCTTTCTGTTGTCAAAAACCTTCCCTTACATTTAACCTAATTCTTTGTGTTGCAATTCAACTCTCTTTCCCTGGGTTCTGTGCCTCATTATTGCTCTTCATCTCCCCAAAGACAACTGAGCTGTGTCTATTGGAGCTTTTCTACTGGCTGAATGGAGCGAATTGACCGACCAGTTTAGTCATGAACGTCCTTTGACTTACTTTTTTCCCTCTCCTTCAAATTGACTGGGTGTTTGACTGAATTGACCTTGTTAGCCAGTCTTTTTAGCACTATGAATCTGTGTGGGTGTACCTGTGTGTGTGGGTGCACCTGTGTGTGCAGGCGCATGCCCAGGAGTAGAACTACTAATCAGTGGTTTTGGTTGTTGCTTCCAGTTGAACTGGCCTTCCTTGGCCCATTTTTCTGGCATTGCAATTAGCAGCAACCTCACTGTGGATATATAGCACTCCAGTTGCCTCACTGGGTAGAGAGAAGATGAATTTGATCAATTCAGCTGAGAATCCTGTTATGATTCTGCCACTGCACACATAGAGCAAGACTGTGAAAAAGGTCTATTTGGCTTCACCATTGGTAAAATGAAGTAAGCACAATACAAAGATCAAAAGAATGTTTGGTGAATAGAATAAGCTACCACTTGTAAATGCTTAGCATGAGGCCTGGTACTATAAGTACTCAATTAATGTGAACTCTTCTTATTCATAAATATCTTTGGGAAACTTTGGATTATACATATCACATCTCAGAGTCTCTAATATGCTGATGTTCCTAGCATATCACCATAAGAGAAATAGATAAAGAAGTAAATGCTTCTTCTTGGATTTGGGACCATGGATCATGGGACCCCTCTCTCTGTTAAGATAATTCTCAATGAACTTGTGCTCTGTGAAAAACACTTTGGGAAATACCATTGTAGAGAGAGAAGACACAATTTTGAGAAAGAACACTTGAGTTCCAGATAACTCTCTTGTTTATGTGATTTTGAGCAAGTCATTTAATCTTTCTGGGCCACATGTTGCCCACTTGTAAAATGAGGAGCATGAGACTGTTTTTACCTGCTTTACAGGTTACCGGGAGAGAACTCTATAAGCTGTCATTTGCTATACCAACCTCATAGACCAGGAGCAGGACTGATTGTTGTGAATCTAGGTGCAGAAAGAGGTAAAGGGAGGATTCCTTATGTGTTGAGTTCAAGGGCATGATTAGTGAGACATTTTGATGGCAGTGATTAGGAGTGAAGTGTGCATACAACATAACTCCATGGAGGTTGCAGCATGAGGAAGCTTGGACTTCTAGGCCCCATCCAGGTCTCTGAGCCATTTTCTTACTGCAATGAATCGTCAAAACAGAAATGTTTTTTTTAAAAAAAAAACAGACAGGAGAGTTCTAAAGAAATCCAAGCACTCCATGATATATTGGTTAAGTCCCTGGCTTAGATAATTTGTTGCTTTCCTCAGTATGAATTGATAGAGCCTCTGGAAATCAAATATATTCCTAATTCATACCAAGATTTTAGTGGCTGGAAACAGTCTTCAGTATTTTCTCCTCAGGGCTTTTTAAAAGCCAGCCTTCAGGAAAGGCAATACTTACCTGAAATAGCAGCCTGATGGAGAAGATCATTTGGGGCAGGAGAGCCTCCTCTGCACCTCAAATCAGATCGCAGAGGCAACTGTCTCCTTTCTCTACAAATGAATCAGGCACAGGTCCAGATTAATTTTTTCTCTGCCTGTTGTTCCCAGACTCATGCAACCCAATGGAAAGACTGTACAAGAAAAGCATGTGACTGACCCTTGTCTGTAACATTCTGGCTGGATGTTAAGAATCTCTGCCTTGGATCCACCCACTAGGTCTTTAATCAGTTACTTTCAGCATGCTTCTTCCAACTGGTCTAAATGCTTGATGAGTATGCTGGAAAGAGCACTAGGCTGGGAGTTGAGACCTGGAGGTCCTGTCTGTGTTACTTACTCTGTGATATAAGGCAAGCCATGACCCCTCCTTGAACTCAGTTTTCTCATCTGTTATACAAGGTATTTGAACTGGGGTGATCTTAAAGGTCCCTTTCAGTCCAGTCTATAGTTTCACTTGTTTGTCTATACCCTCAGATCAGATTCATTCTCATTCCATCTTCCTGTGTGGAGCATATCCATTTGAGGCTAATTGCAGGATGTTGGAAAGCTGTCCAGGAACATATGAAGCATTGGAATATTCATTTGAAATTAATCAGACACAACAAAACATGCAGGTGGTTGGTCTTTCCCTTCGACTTCTGGCCCTTGGGATCTCGCCTCCTGGAAGGTGTTCATGGGCTGCAGCTGCAGAGGACAACCTGTGGATTATTGCCCAGAAGAGCAACTTCTGTGAATGGGAGGGCAAGACCACTCATTGGGCTCTTTCTCTAGTGGATAGGGGTAAGAATGTTGAGGGATGTAAGATAGAATAGAAGTCAAGAAGTCCAGACCTATCGATAATAAGAAGTGAGGTTACAGCCTTTATTTCTTGGCCCTTTGTCTTCTTGTCTGGGAATTGGCTTGGACTGACATTATGAAGGAGACTGTCTCATGCTGGCCCACTCCAAGCATCTATATGTTTTCAAATATACTGATGCCTGGTATCACATAGACCTCATAGTGGCCTGGCATTGTTTCATTTCTCACCAGTGAGAAGCTCCTCCAACCCTGTTGCCTTCTGCTGTTCAGCCATATTCAACTTGAATTCTCTCACTTTAAAGGTCTTTACATATGCTTTCCTCAACTTGACTCACTGTCTTTTGGGGAGAATCTTTTTCCCCTTCAACATATGTTACAGTCTATATGAGGTCTTCTGCTATTACTCTTGACCGAGTTGATCAATCCCTCCTCTGTTTCCATAGGACTCTGGACATTCCTCTACTGTGTACCCACTAGGCTGCAAGCTGCATGAAGGCAAGGACCACTGATTTGGGAATTGATATAATGCTAGTTTTAGTAAGAGACAAATCCCTAAATCTCAGTCTCAATGGTTTAAAAAGTAGTTTATTTCTTATTCATATTAGGTCCAGTTGGTGATCGTAGGGTAGATACTAGTATTATGTAGTCTGTTTCATGAAGTCATTCAGGACCCAGGCTGATGGAGGTGCTAGCATCTTTAACACGTGGCTTTTAAGGTCCTCGTGAGAATCCATATCCAGTCCATTATTGGGGGAGGGGGAGAAAGAAGATCATGCACCGTAGGTGCTTTTTATGGACTAGGTTTGTTAAGTGGCACATATCACTTCTGTTCACTTTCTGTTTGCTGGAACTCAATCATATTACCACATCTAACTATAAAGAGGACTAAGAAGTATAGTCTAGTTATGTACATTAGAACAAGAAGGAAAGCCTTTTGGTAAACACATAGCTGTCTTTAGAGGCCATAGTGTTTTATTCACTGCTAAATCCCTAGGAGTGAGCACAGTGACTCAGAGGTGGTGACTACATTGGATTGTGATTGAAATTCCACCACTGGATCATGACTTCATGCTCTAGCTTCTTATTACCCCAATCAAACACAGGCACATAGTAGATGCTCAATAAATGTTAGCTGGCCATTATTGAAATTGCAGTATCCTGGGTGTATTTCTGCTCTGGAAGATCTTTTGGTCTAATTTACCTCCTAAGGACAACTCATGCTCTAGAAGATTGCTCCTGATCAGGCTGGCCTTTTTGCCCTTGGTCTTTGAGCCAACATTCTCCAATCACAATATTTACCTGTTTCTCAGACTTCTTGGAACCTAGGTGTCAATTCCTATCTAGCTAAGAACAATTTCTTAAGTCCTGAGCCTTTTCCTCTGTGATGGCTTGTCATTCTATTTCTTCTTCCCTTTTCCACAAACATACATTTTTGTATCTTATCATTTTCTTTGCCAGCTCCAAGCATATTTAGCCACCTTCTGCCCCATTATTTCCATAATTGGAGAGATAGAGGTAAATGGAATGGAGGAAATGATGATATCCTAGCCAGCATTAGTGTTATGAATACCTTACAAGGCTTATCTCTGCTCTAGTTTAATGGAATCCATCCCATTCCAGCCCAGTCCAGATTAGCCATTGTGCTTTGCCATCAGGACTTGGAGACACATTTCTGGATCCATAAAGGGGGTACTGACCAACGGTGACTGGGATATGTGTCTTGTCTTTCAGAATGTCCCACCAGCTAAAGGTCCACTCAGTCACATATTGTGATAAAAGTAGAATTTGTAGTAGGTACATAGGCCCAGATATACCAATACTTCTGAACAGGTCTAGAGAATCACCTGTACACAGCAGACAGTAGCATTTGACCATGAAGGATGTGATATTTAGGATTAGCGACTGCCAAAGGTAAGCCTGAATTGGTTTTGTAATATAGCCATAGAAGCCTTTGAGAGGCCTCAATCTCCCTTCCCTGAGGTTTTCCTTTTGCTACAAGGTGATTTTTTCACCAGCCCCTTGCAGGAGCCCAAAGACCTGTGCCCCTAGGATCTCTCCCCTACTCCCCTTGGCCATGCTTGGTCAGGTTGTTTCCACTTCTAGGAAAAATGACAGTTAATGTGCTTTCTCATTTCCCCCAAATTTCTTTGTCAGGCCTTTGTGATCAGGAGAAAAAGGGACCTAAAGGTCTGACTCAATGAATAAGTAAGGGAGGTGGTTATTAGTCTCTGAAAGGCAGCTGTTTGCTTTGCCAATGCTTAATGGTAGCTCTGGCCTGACTCAATTATTTTTCCAAAAAGAGTCCTTTTACTTCCACAGAATTTGGATCACAGACAACTAGACACTGGAGCCTGATTTATTTATTTTTCTTACTTCTGCTTTAGGTAAACATATGGAAGCTTGTTCAACTGACTGAGGCCCTCAGATACAGATTTTCCTTAACCCTCAGATAGTTCAAGGGAAATCTCTCAGGCTTTGGGCTCACTGAAAGAAAAAAGCAAGAAATGATCCCCTTCTCCGACACCTTGAGAGTGAAATGACAACATACTGCTATTAGATTGGTGGAGGCCATAGCTTTTGAAGAGAAGGAAGGTAAGTACAAAAGTTGAATCTACTGAGAAATATAGCACAAGTCATAGTCATTTTGGAGGTATTTTGGAGAAAAAAGAACTGGAAAAGCTGAAATGTGACTTTCTCTGAAATTTCTAACTAAAAGTTAAAAAGAAACAAAACCTCACTGAGTTATGGGAGCAGAACTTGTGAGATGCAGGAGGTAGGGGTCAGAGGTTGGGAAGAGAGAGAAAAAAAGAGATAGAGGGAGGGGGGAGGGAGAGAAAATAAGATTGAGAGAGAGAGAGAGAGAGAGAGAGAGAGAGAGAGAGAGAGAATCTAAAGAAGTTGGCCACAGACACTTTTTTCTTTTAAAAGAGGAAAGAGGAAAGAAATGTTTATTTGGATTAACCAAGAAAACAAAAGGAAATCTAATAAACACTGTAAATTCTGATCCCAAAGTGTTTGTGTCAAATGCCTTTCTTGCCTGTGGTATAGTAATAATGAGATTAGAGGGGAAAAAATCCTGGGGTTGTTTACTTGAAAAAATGAAAAAAAAAAACCCAACAACAGGGAAAGATGTTTAATTTAATCATTTGGGGAAAACAATTGCATGAAGTAGCTTTTCTTACTCTGCTGTGAAAGCCTTGTCTGAGTTACCAGAGAGTTCACGATTCCAGTGTGTCACTAAAGGAGAATATAAGATGAATTTTGCATACACATTAATACTTTTACCAGGGCCCTGGGATTGAACCCTGCATCAGGCTCCCTGCCCGGTGGGGAGCCTGCTTCTCCCTCTCCCTCTCCTTCTGCCTACCACTCTGCCTGTTTGTGAGCACTCTCTCTCTCTGTCAAATAAATAAAATATTCAAAAAAAAAAAAAAAGAAATGTAAACATGGATGGAAATTAAGATGAAAACACTAATGCTTTAACAAGGCTGGACTTTAAACAAATTTTTCTCTTCCTCATTCTTAAAGCCTCCCTTTTCCCTTCATTTGTTCTTTTGTAGAATCCTTTGTTCCAGAAACTCAGTATTGATACTGATATCTTGCTAACCTCAATGTATACTTAGTAACAAGACTCAGATGGCTGGCACCAGTGCTAGTCATGAGACCACCTTGACATGACAAACTCAGCTGGCAACATGTACCAGATTCTCATTGAAACTGCCCAGATCCTATATTTTCCTGTAAAACCCCTTAGCCTTTTAACCTAGGCTGGCTTGCAGTCTTGGAAACATTAGCCTGCTGCAGCCTCCTTTGCCTGGCAAAGTAATAAACTGTCTTCCTTCTTTATACCCAAAGTCTGTCATGGTGTTATGTATTTTGGCTCTGGAGCACAGAGGTCAGTTTTCAATAATAAGCACATTGTTCACCATCATAATGGAAATCCTAGCCACTGCAATAAAACAAGAAAAAAATAAATAAAAAGCATACATATTGGGAAGGAAGAAATAAAATTGCCCTTATTTACAGATCACAGAATTGTCTTTGCAGAAAATCACAAGTAATCTACAAAAGACTTCTGTAGAACTAATAAGTGAATTTGGCAAGGTTGAAGATACAGACCAACACCCATAAATCAATTGCATATCTATGTATTAACAAGTGAACACGCAGAAAATTAAATTAAAAACAAACTTTTAAAATAATTCCAAAAAAATCATTCCAAAGAAAATTAAATACTTAGGCATAAACTTAACAAAAGATGTACAGTATTCATATGCTGAAATCACAAAACACTAATGAAAGAAGTATGGAAGACCTATGTAAATGAAGAGACATATGGTGTTCATAGATTGGAAGATCAACAGAGTAAAAATGTCAATCCTCCTCAAATTTATCTATATGTTTTATACAAATTTTATCAAAATTCCAACAAGATCTTTTGTAGACATAAACAAGCTTATTCTAAAATTTATATAGAAAGTAGAGGCCCAAATTGAACACCAATAAAAATTAATTTATTAAAAAAATAATAAATTTAAAAAAAGAAAGTAGAGGCCCTAGAATGGTTAAAACAATTTTTAAATAGAATAAAGTGGAAGGATTTATTCTATCCAATATTAAGATTTTCTATATGGCCATAGTAATCAAGATAGTGTGGTGCTAATGCATAGATAGGTGGAATATAGATCAATGGAACAGAATAGGCTACCCACATAATTAACCTCAATGTACAGTTAACAAAGGTGCAAAGGCAATTTAATTGAAGAAGAATAGTCTTTTCAGCAAATGGCACCAGAGCAACTGGACATCCATTGGCAAAAAAATGAACCTTTACCTAAAACTCATTCCTTATACAAAAATTAACTCAAAATGAGTCATAGTCTTAAAGGTAAAACATAAAACTTTAAGGGAAAAATTTGGGAAAAAGTCTTTAGGATTTAGGGCTAGGCAAAGAATTCTCAGACTTGACACCAAAACATGATCCATAAAATGGAAAATTGATAAATTGAGCCTCATCAAAATTAAAATTTTGTTCTGTGAAAGTACATATGAAGAGAATGAAAAGACAAGCCACAGACTGGAAGAAAATAATTGCAAACCACACTCACCACAAAGGACTAGTGTCCAGAATATATATAAAGAACTCTTAAAAACTCAACATTAAAAAGTAGACAATCCAGTTGGAAAATGGGCAAGGGACATGAAGAAACATTTCACCAAAAAATAAATACAGATGTCAACTAAGTACATGAAAAGATGTTCAATATCATTAGCCATCAGGAAAATGCAAATTAGAACCACAATGAGATGTCACTTGAAAAACCTATAAGAATGAAAAAAAAAAAAACAGTGAAAAACTGCGGGGGAGGATATGGAGAAACTGGAGCTTTCATACTTTGCTGGTGAGAATGTAAAATGGTACAGCCACACTTGAAAACAGTTTGACAGGTTCTTAAAAAACCAAACATACAATTACCCATGACCTAGCAATTGCACTATTGGGCATTTATTCCAGAGAAATAAAAAATTGCATGAATATAAGAACATGTACATGAATCTTTATAGTAGCTTTGTTTTTAATCACCAAAAACTGAAATAATCTCAAAGGTCTTTAATTAGGTGAATGATTAAGCAAACTGTGGTGTATCCATACCATGGAATACTACTCAGCAATATAAAGGAATTTACTACTAATAGATATGTGCCACCACTTGGACAAATCTCCAGGGAATTGTGCTGAATGAATAAAGCCAATTCCTTAAAGTTATGTAGTATGTGGTTCCATTTATATAATATTTTTGATGTGACAAATTTTAGAAATGGAGAACAAATAGGAAGTTTATGGGGGTTAATTGTATGGGGAGTGGTGAGGAAGGATATTGGGTACGGTTATAAACAGGTACCAGGAGGAATCTTTGAAGTGTTAAAACTTGCAGTATCTTGACTGTGGTGATGGAGACACAAACCCCTATATATATGCTAAAATTGTATAGGGCTTAATGCACACGCATACACACACATACACATACACATGAATGAGAGGAAATATGAATAATATTGGCTGATTGTATCAATGTCAATATCCTGGTTTTAATTTTATACTATAGGTTTTCAAGATGTTAACACTCAGGAAAACGGGGTAAAAGGTACATGGGATATATCTGCATTATTTCTTATGACTGCATGTAAATCTATAATTATCTTAAAAATTTCAATTAAAAAAGCTAACATTTATGTATCTTGACATTATTATTTATTCTCTAGGGAATAGTGTCACCCAAAATCACATTACTCATTTGCTGTTGTGCTGAGAGTTGAGAGCTGATTCACATTGGAAATAACAGTATAAACTTAACTGTTTTATGGTTAACCATTGCGGAACTCCATAATGAAATTGTGGAGTCAAAACACTGGGTCTCTGCTTTGCCACTTATTAACTGGTGTGACCTCTAGCCAATCTGTCTCTTTTTCCTCATCATTAAAATGGAAGTTACAATTTTTCCTTCCCAAGGAAAGAATAAGGAGGCCAAGTGTAAACAGGGAAGGATTGCCTGCCCTCTGGCACCAATTAGCTCTTGAGAGCAAGAATGGAGTATTCATGTCAGAATACTCCCTATGCTCCAGCCTGGCATAGTGTTTCTCCCTGGAAGTACTATGGACGTTTAATGTAGGACAGTTCTGTTGTGCGAATCAGCTCACACATTGCAGAATATTTAGCATTCCTAATTCTCACACTAAATTCTAGTAGTGTCATTAATCCCCCTTCTTTGTGCCAAAAAAGTTTCTATGCATTTCTAATTGCCCTTTAGGAGACATGCTCGCTCCCTAGTTGAGAACCACAAGCAAGTATCTCACTAGTATGCAGCAGGTGCTCAACAAATGTTTGACTAACTGCTTGATTGATGGATTTTTTTCTTGGCTACAACTTGGGCTTATCTCATCTTTGGTCTCTAGAGCTAGTATAGGTTTGTTAACTGTGCTCTGCCCAGCACCCAGAGAACCATTGGCATGGGCACCATTTCACTAGGATCTTGACCGTGGAAATGAATGGGTGAATCCCAAGTCTGGACACCCTGGGAGATATAAAATTGGAAGGCAAAGGTGAGGCATTGTCCCCTATGCATTGTAGAGTCTGCATGGGTAAGGCTTGCATGGCTACAAGGAGCCCTTTACCACATTATTGAGCTAATGTATTCATTGCAGGTATAGTCAACTCTCAGTTATCCTCCAATGGAACAACCAAATTACAGTGAAATAATTAGGTACAGTTAGTAGATAATGAAGCACTTCATGTGCACTGTTTACTAGTTTTTGCTTCACTTTAGTCTTTCATGAGGTCTGCAATCCAGCCAAGATGCCTATTTATCTCTTTAAACCCCATGAAGATACAAACTAAAAATTCAATAGGTTGAGAGAAAGATGGAGAGTTTTTATTTTTTTTATTTTTTTAATAATTTTTTATTGGTATTCAATTTGCCAACATATAGAATAACACCCAGTGCTCATCTCATCAAGTGCCCCCCTCAGTGCCTGTCATCTAGTCACCCCTACCCCCCGCCCACCTCCCTTTCTACCACCCCTAGTTCGTTTCCCAGAGTTAGGAGTCTCTCATGTTCTTGTCTCCCTTTCTGATATTTCCCACTCAATTTTTCTCCTTTCCCCTTTATTCCCTTTCACTATTTTTTATATTCCCCAAAAGAATGAGACAATATAATGTTTGTCCTTCTCCCAATGACTTATCTCACTCAGCATAACACCCTCCAGTTCCATCCACGTTAAAGCAGATGGTGGGTATTTGTCGTTTCTAATGGCTGAGTAATATTCCATTGTATACATAAACCACATCTTCTTTATCCATTCATCTTTCGATGGACACCGAGGCTCCTTCCACAGTTTGGCTATTGTGGACATTGCTGCTATAAACATCGGGGTGCAGGTGTCCCAGCATTTCACTGCATCTGTATCTTTGGGGTAAATCCCCAGCAGTGCAATTGCTGGCTCATAGGGCAGATCTATTTTTAACTCTTTGAGGAACCTCCACAGTTTTCCAGAGTGGCTGCACCAGTTCACATTCCCACCAACAGTGCAAGAGGGTTCCCCTTTCTCCACATCCTCTCCAACATTTGTTGTTTCCTGTCTTGTTAATTTTCCCCATTCTCACTGGTGTGAGGTGATATCTCATTGTGGTTTTGATTTGTATTTCCCTGATGGCAAGTGATGTGGAGCATTTTCTCATGTGCTTGTTGGCCATGTCTATGTCTTCCTCTGTGAGATTTCTGTTCATGTCTTTTGCCCATTTCATGATTGGATTGTTTATTTCTTTGCTGTTGAGTTTAATAAGTTCTTTATAGATCTTGGAAAATAGCCCTTTATCTGATATGTCATTTGCAAATATCTTCTCCCATTCTGTAGGTTGTCTTTTAGTTTTGTTGACTGTATCCTTTGCTGTGCAAAAGCTTCTTATCTTGATGAAGTCCCAATAGTTCATTTTTGCTTTTGTTTCTTTTGCCTTCGTGGATGTATCTTGCAAGAAGTTGCTGTGGCCAAGTTCAAAAAGGGTATTGCCTTTGTTTTCCTCTGGTATTTTGATGGAATCTTGTCTCACATTTAGATCTTTCCTCCATTTTGAGTTTATCTTTGTGTATGGTGCAAGAGAGTGGTCTAGTTTCATTCTTCTGCATCTGGCTGTCCAATTTTCCCAGCACCATTTATTGAAGAGACTGTCTTTTTTCCAGTGGATAGTCTTTCCTGCTTTGTCAAATATTAGTAGACCATAAAGTTGGGGGTCCACTTCTGGATTCTCCATTCTGTTCCACTGATCTATGTGTCTGTTTTTGTGCCAGTACTACACTGTCTTGATGATCACAGCTTTGCAGTACAACCTGAAATCTGGCATTGTGATGCCCCCAGCTATGGTTTTCTTTTTTAATATTCCCCTGGCTATTCGAGGTCTTTTCTGATTCCATACAAATCTTAAGATGATTTGTTCCAACTCTCTGAAGAAAGTCCATGGTATTTTGATAGGGATTGCACAGAATGTGTAAATTGTCCTGGGTAGCATTGACATTGTCACAATATTAATTCTTCCAATCCATGGGCATGGAATATTTTTCCATCTCTTTGTGTCTTCCTCAATTTCTTTCAGAAGTGTTCTGTAGTCTTTAGGGTATAGATTCTCTACCTCTTTGGTTAGGTTTATTCCTAGGTATCTTATGCTTTTGGGTGCAATTGTAAATGGGATTGACTCCTTAATTTCTCTTTCTTCAGGCTCATTGTTAGTGTATAGAAATGCCACTGATTTCTGGGCACTGATTTTGTATCCTGCCACACTGCCGAATTGCTGTATGAGTTCTAGCAATCTTGGGGTAGAGGCTTTTGGGTTTTCTATGTACAATATCATGTCATATGCAAAGAGGGAGAGTTTGACTTCTTCTTTGCCAATTTGAATGCCTTTTCTTTCTTTTTGTTGCCTGATTGCTGAGGCTAGGACTTCTAGTACTATGTTGAATAGCAGTGGTGAGAGTGGACATCCCTGTCTTGTTCCTGATCTTAGGGAAAAGGTTCCCAGTGCTTCCCCATTGAGAATGATATTTGCTGTGGGCTTTTCGTAGATGGCTTTTAAGATGTTGAGGAATGTTCCCTCTATCCCTACACTCTGAAGAGTTTTGATCAGGAATGGATGCTGTATTTTGTCAAATGCTTTCTCTGCATCTATTGAGAGAATCATAGGGTTCTTGTTTTTCCTCTTGCTGATATGATCAATCACATTGATTCCTTTACGAGTGTTGAACCAGCCTTGCATCCCAGGGATAAATCCCACTTGGTCATGGTAAATAATCTTCTTAATGTATCGTTGGATCCTATTGGCTAGTAACTTGTGGAGAATTTTTGCATCCATGTTTATCAGGGATATTGGTCTATCATTCTCCTTTTTGGTGGGGTCTTTGTCTGGTTTTGGAATTAGGGTGATGCTGGCCTCATACAACGAGTTTTGAAGTACTCCATCTCTTTCTATCTTTCCAAACAGCTTTAGTAGAATAGGTAAGATTTCTTCTTTAAACGTTTTAT
This sequence comes from Vulpes lagopus, assembly GCF_018345385.1. Classification (NCBI taxonomy): domain Eukaryota; kingdom Metazoa; phylum Chordata; class Mammalia; order Carnivora; family Canidae; genus Vulpes; species Vulpes lagopus. The sequence goes on from NC_054848.1 coordinate 83,614,547, forward strand.
AGAATTCCCCTGGGAAGCCATCTGGCCCTGGACTTTTGTGTCTTGGGAGGTTTTTGATGACTGCTTCTATTTCCTCCCTGGTTATCGGCCTGTTCAGGTTTCCTATTTCTTCCTGTTCCAGTTTTGGTAGTTTGTGGTTTTCCAGAAATGCGTCCATTTCTTCTAGATTGCCTAATTTATTGGCATATAACTGCGCATAGTAAGTTTTTTAAAATCTATTTTATTTCCTTGGTATTGGTGGTGATCTCTCCTTTATCATTCATGATTTTATTAATTTGAGTCTTTTCTCTCTTCTTTTTAATAAGACTGGCTAATGGTTTATCTATCTTATTAATTCTTTCAAAAACCAACTCCTGGTTTTATTAATCTGTTTCACAGTTCTTCCGGTCTTTATTTCATTGAGTTCTGCTCGAACCTTTATTAACTCTCTTCTCCTGCTGGGTGGAGGATCTATTTGCTGTTTTTTCTCTAGCTCCTTTAGATGTAAGGTTAGCTTTTGTATTTGAGTTCTTTCCAGTTTTTGGATGGATGCTTGAATTGCGATGTATTTCCTCCCAGGACTGCTTTTGCTGTATCCCAAAGATTTTGAACGGTTGTATCTTCATTCTCATTAGTTACTATGAATCATTTTAATTCTTCCCTTATTTCCTGGTTGACCCTTTCATCTTTTAGCAGGATGGTCCTTAACATCCACGTGTTTGAAATCCTTCCAAACTTCTTCTTGTGATTTAGTTCTAGTTTCAAAGCATTATGGTCTGAAAATATGCAGGGGATGATCCCAATATTTTGGTATGGGTTGAGACTTGATTTGTGACCCAGTATGTGGTCTATTCTGGAGAAAGTTCCATGTGCACTTGAGAAGAATGTGTATTCAATTGTGTTTGGATGTAAAGTTCTGTAAATATCTGTGAAATCCATCTGGTCCAGTGTATCATTTAAAGCTCTTCTTTCAGGCAACCCAGGTGCGTCTGCACTTTAGTACCGCCTTCCGCCCAGGGCCTGATCCTGGAGACCTGGGATCGAGTCCCATGTTAGGCTCCCTGCATGGAGCCTACTTATCCCTCTGCCTGTGTCTCTGCCTCTCTCTCCCTCTCCCTCTCTGTGTCTCTCATGAATAAATAAATAAAATCTTTAAAAATAAATAAATAAAGCTCTTGATTCTTTGGAGATGTTGTGCTTAGAAATTCTGTCGATTGTAGAAAGCGCTATATTCAAGTCACCAAGTATAAGTGTATTATTATCTAAGTATGTCTTAACTTTGGTTATTAATTGATTGATATACTTGGCAGTATCTTTATCTTTGGAATTTGCAAGTTTCACTATTAAATGTCGAGGTGTTGAGCGGTTTTTATTGATTTTATGGGGGATCTCTCTATCTCCTGGATCTGAATGCCTGTTTCCCTTCCCAAGTTAGGTAAGTTCTCAGCTATGATTTGTTCAAATACACTTTCTGGTTGACCCTTTCATCTTTTGGCAACCTCTGGAAACCCTATTAAACATAGATTTTTCCTTCTGAGGCTGTCATTTATTTCCCTTAACCTATTCTCATGATCTTTTAATTGTTTTTCTCTTTTTTCCTCAATTTCCTTCCTTGCCATCAACTTGTCCTCTATGTCACTCACTCGTTCTTCTCCCTCGTTAACCCACTCATTAGGACCTCCAGTTTGGATTGTATCTCATTTAACTGATTTTTAATTTCTGCCTGATTAGATCTAAATTCTGCAGTTATGAAGTCTCTTGAATCCTTTATGCTTTTTTCTAGAGCCACCAGTAGCTTTATAATTGTGCTTCTGAATTGGCTTTCTGACATCGAATTGTAATCCAAATTTTGTAATTCCGTGGGAGAGAGTGCTGTTTCTGATTCTTTCTTTTGTGGTGAATTTTTCCTTCTAGTCATTTTGCTCAGTGCAGAGTGGCCAAAAACAAATTGTACTGGAAAAGGGAGAAAAAGTGAGAAAAAAAGAGGGCGGGGGGGGGGGGCAAACAGAAAACAAAAACAAGGGGGAATATCCTCTGATTTTATATAGTGTAAATCCCTCGACTTCCCCTGGAACTTTCCAGTGCTGCTTGGTCAATAACTTGGTTTTCCCCTGTCTCTCTGGCTATTCTTCTAGGGGAGGGGCCTGCTGTGCTGATTCTCAGGTGTGTGCACCTGAGGGAGCTACCCAGCCCCCTGCCAGGTGCACGGGCTCAGTGGGAGCTGTTTATCCCTGTGAGGCCCCTGGTCAGTCCCAGGTACAAGGTGACACCAGGAGGAACAACAACAGTGGTGGCTGCCAGCTCTCCAGCCCTGGAGTCAGCTCTCGCAGTAACTACCGCAGCTCCCAGTCCACAGGGGCCTGGATGCTCCGGGGCGAGGGGCGCTGACTTGCACAGCTTGGGGGCACCCAGCGGCAGGAGCGTCCTTGCTGCCCTGTGTCCTCCCGGCCTCTGTTCCGGGGGGAGCGCAGGATCCTGGGCTGTGTCTCCCGGCACCCTGGGCTCCAGGGCCTGCACCGCTGGAATCGCGCTCCCCTTCGCAGCCCCCTCCGCTGGAGCTGCTGCCTGAGCCACCGTGGAGCTGCTCCTAGGCTCCACCAGGCGCACTGCAGCCATTTAGTGAGCTCAACCCACAGTGTGTGGCAAGCTCTCCCCCGGGGTGCAGTTCCTCTATTAGTGCCCTTGGGAGCCTGAGGACATCCCTGCCCCTCCTGGGGTCCTGCCCGAGTTTCCTGCGAGTGCCTTTCTGTCCGGGAAAATTGGTGAAGCTCCTGCTTCTCCGGGACGGGGCTTTCCTGTCCTGGGGGCACTCGCTGCCCGACCTCAGCCCCGCTCCTCGTGGGGGCCCCTCCCCCTTAGATGCTTTTTTATTTCTTTGTTTTTTTTCCGTCTTCTTACCTTGATAGAAGCGTAAATTCTTCTCACTGTAGCATTCCAGCTGTTCTCTCTTTAAATCTCAGGTCGAATTCGTAGGTTTTCAGGATGATTTGAAAGTTATCTAGGTAAGTTGGTGGGGACAGGTGACTTGGGGACCCTTCTCTTCCCGCCATCTTGCCCCGCCTCCATGGCTCCTTTTCTATCAGCTGGGATCTAAGAGTGAGGACAACTAAGATCTACTGATCAGTAGAATTGTCCTCATTGCTCTCCTACCAACCTATTTTGGACATGTATGAACAAGAAATAAATGTTTAGTATAAGCCACTAAAATATTGAGATTGCTTCTACTGCAGCATAATCTAGCTTACCCTACCTTGTTTCACTTCCAAGAATGCGAGAAGGCTGGCAGTATATAAATAATTCATCTGCAGTTGGTACATAACAACTGTTGAGCTTGGACTGAGGGACCAACTTATTTTTGCTTCAATTCTGGTATAGATATTGAAAAAGTCCAAATCACAGAGCACAAGAACTATAGGTGTGAGGAGTGGCCTTCTTAAAGACAAAGCCTGTTCTGTGACTAAGCATTCTCTCCCTTTGCCCTCTCCCTCGAAAATGAGGTAGAATTTTTGGGCTGGCTCCCAGAGGTCCCTGCTCAATGGCTGTAGGACTTGATGGAAAGCATATTATAAATTTTTACTTTCTCTCATCATAAACTAGTGTGAGAGTCGACATCTGTGTTGCAAGTGGAATTTTCTGCTTTTAGTGACTTGATGCTTTGGCCCTTTTGTTACAAATTCAGTTTTAATTTTTTTAATATAGTCCAGGCATGGCACATAAACCTCTGCACCCTGGGGAGGCCTATGTGGTCAGTTCCAGTAGGGGGCTAAGCTTTTGATTTTTTTTTTATTTTGCTTGACTTGATTACAAGCATTTCAACAAGTAGCCAGGTGATTTTCTTGTTTGGGCAGTTCAGGGGCAAGGAGGAAACCAAGCACATATGGTAATTGGTAAATTTGAGGAAGGCATATTACAGACCACATGAGTAGAAAACAAGGCACTGACTGTCAGTGCTTTTTTCTAGCTTTTAGGTTTGATATTTTCAGAGTCCTTTGCATCCGGAAAATTGCAAGTGAAAAATAGGTATTCAATAAATATTCAATGGCCACTTGTCAGTCCTTATATTGCTTGATCTCTCAGTCCTTGGCATTTCACACAGTTGGCCTCCTCTCCTTGAAATATCCTCTTTTCTTGGCTTCTGTGACACTTCTCCTGGTTCTCATCATATCTCTCTAGTTCTTCCTTGATCTCTATTGCTGGATATTCTACCTCTGCCTAGTTGTTGATGGTTGGTATTCACAGTGGCTCTGTCTTGTCACCTATTCTGATTCTGCACACTATCCCTGAATAATTTCACACATTTCTATTACTCTATCTACTACCTCTATATCTCCAACACAAATCTCTTCCTAGAAGATCATATCTATATATCCAAATCCTTACTGAACATATTGATTTGGATGTCCCATGGGTATCTGAAAATCAACATGTCCAAAAGACCATATGATTTCCTCCTCCTTCTGCTCCTTCTGCTCCTTCTCCTATATGTTCTTTACCTCTTTGAGGGCACCATTGCCTACCCAGTTGCCCAAACAAGAACGTAAGTTTTATTCATGATCACTCTCTCTCTCCTATCATATCCAGCTAACACCTGTATACCAATGTCTCAAATCTCTTTATATTTCTGTTCCTATTGGTTTATAACATTCAAAGAGAAGTTCCATAGGCATCTTAAAAGTCAATATTTTCGGGGATGCCTGGGTGGATCAGTGGTTTAGTGCCTGCCTTCGACCCAGGGCATGATCCTGGAGTCCCGGGATCGAGTCCCACATCAGGCTCCCTGCATGGAGCCTGCTTCTCCCTCTGCCTGTGTCTCTGCCTTTCTCTCTCTCTCTCTCTCTCTCTCTCTCTCTCTTTCTCTCTCTCTCTCTCTCTCTGTGTCTCATGAATAAATAAAATCTTTTAAAAAAGTCAATATTTTCCAAATGTAATTCATTGCTTCCCCCTTCCTTGTCTACTTTATTTGCTTTATCTCCCACCATGCCTAAATATTATCCTCATGATACATGCCATGTGATTTTATGCCTCCTTCCATTTACTCATGGGTTTACCTGTACCTAAAATACTCTTCTTTTCTCCATCTCCTTCCAAGTCCAGCACTAATGCTGTTACTCTGTGAAGTCTTTCTTAACATCCCTTAGAATTAATTTTTTATTCATCTGTGTTCTTTTGGCATATGTATATCTGCCCCAAAACACCCACCATATTATAACATATTTATTTCTCATATTTGTCTTTCTATTAGACTTTAAGCTTCTTGGTGGCCCAGGCCATGCTTTATTAATCTTTGTTCCCCTAGTAGCAACTAATCATGTGCCTAACATGAAGTCAGCCCTCCACTCATCTGTGGCTGATTCACAATTCTTTTTTTTTTTTTTTGTGAAACAAAGGAATTTATTAAATAATATTTTACTGATCTCCACATCTTCAGAGGAATATGGACAGGGTCAGAGACTAATTAGGTTCAAATGGAGACAGTGAAGAGATAATTTAACACATTTCTTCAAGTAACTATGAATCCCTTACATTTATAGAGCCCTTTAAGCAATCAAACAGTGATCAGTCAAATCACTTTATGCAGTCCTTACAGAAATTTTGGGAGGTGGGTGGGTAGAGTAGGAATTATCCTCTTTCACGAGATACAAAATAAATGACTAAAAAAATGAATTACTAAAGGACACTTAGTCCACTGTTCTTGAAATGTTAGTACAAGGATGGTAAACTTATTCTTTAGTTCTAGGATGGTCCAAGCTAGAGTAAACAGCCTTCAATATTGTAAAGAGAAAGCATTTTATTGGATGAGAAACTAGATCCTGGATTAAGCTGTGAAGAGGGGTTGTAGTTCCAGGTCCTTGAACAAATTGAGGACATATTTAGCTCCGTCAATCTCTGATTATTGCGATAACTGCTAATATACTGTGTGCCGGGCACTGTGCCGATGCTATCTTATTTAACTCTCATAGAAACCCTATGAGGTATCTTCATTTACAAAATAAGAAAACAAGTTCAAGGAACTTGATCAAATTGTCCAAGGTTACATGACTTAGTACTAAGCTGAGCTGGAATTCTAGGCCTATCTGACTCTAAAGCTGTTCATTCTTTTTTCTGTATTTTAAATATATTTTTTTAAAAATAGACTATTTTTTAGAGCAGTTTTAGGTTCATAGCAAAATTGAGTGTCAGGAACAGAGAATTCCCATATACCCCCTTCTCCCATGTACACACAACCTCTCTCACTATTAACATCCACCAGAGTGGTATATTTGTTGTGATTAATAGCTCTACATCAACATATCATTATCATCCAAAGTCCATACTCTATATTCCAGCTTTGTTGTACATTCTATGAGTTTGGGCAAATGTATAATGTCATGAACTGTATAGTACTGTATAATACTGTAATGTATTACATTACAGTATACATTACAGTATTATACAGAATAGTTTTACTGCCCTAAGAATACTCTGTGCTCCACCAGTTCATCCCTCACTGTCTTCAACCACTGGCAACCACAGATCCTTTTTTTTAAGATTTTTACTTATTCATGAGAGACACAGAGAGAGAGGGAGAGGCAGAGACACAGGCAGAAGGAGAAGCAGGCTCCATGCAGAGAGCCCGACGTGGGACTCGATCCCGGGTCTCCAGGATCACGCCCTGGGCGGAAGGCAGCTGCTAAACCGCTGAGCCACCTGGGCTGCCCAAACCACAGATCCTTTAACTGTGACCATAGTTTTGCCTTCTCTGGAATGTTATATAGTTAAAATCACATGGTATGTAGCCTTTTCAGATTGGCTTCTTTCACATAGTAAAGTGCATTTGAGATTCATCCATGTCTTTTCATGACTTGGTTGCTCATTTAATTTTAGTGCTAAATAACATTCTATTATCTGCATGTAGCACAGTTTATTTATCCACACACCTCCTGAAGGGCATCTTGGTTGCTTCCATATTTTGGCAATTATGAATGAAGCTACTATAACCATCTGTATGTAGGTTTTTGTGTGGATATAAGCTTTCAACTCATTTGGGTAAATACCAAGTAGAGTGATTGCTGGATTGTATTGTAAGAGTATGTCTAGTTGTGTAAGAACCTGCCAAACTGTCTTCTAAAGTAGCTACATCATTTTGTATTCCTTTTAGCAAAGGATGAATGTTACTGTTGGTTAACATTGTTGCCAACATAAACATTTTCTAGGTTTCAACAACAACAAAAATATGAAACATGCCAAAACAAAACAAGAAAATGTGCCCATTCACAAGAAGAATAAAGAAATTAATAGAAACTGTTCCAGATGAGGACCAGGCAAAAAGATTTAATAATAAAGACCTCAAATCAACCATGTGTATGCTCAAAGAGCTAGAGAGAATAATAGAAAAAGCACTAAAGAAAACCAGAACAACAAAGTGTCACCAAAAAGAGAATATCAACAAAGGAACAGAAATTATTCAAAACAACCAAATAGAGATTTCAGAGCTGACAGGAAGAGTAAAAGACATGAAAAATTTATTAGAGGAATTCAACAGCAGATTTGAGGAGACAGAAGAAAGAATCAGCCAACTTGAATATAGGCCTTTTGAGATTATCTAGTCTGAGGAAAAGAATAAACAATGGACGGAGTCTAAGAGATGTGTGGAATGCCATAGAATACACCAAAATGAATGTAATAGAAGCCCTAGAAGGAAAGGATTGAGAGAAACAGGCAGAAAGTATATTTGAAGAAATGATGGCCAAAAACTTCCCAGATTTAATAAAATACATTAAGGGGTATCTAAGAGCTCAATAAGCTCCAGGCAAGGTAAACTCGAAGAGATCTACACTAAGGCACATTATACTCAAATATGGAAATATGGTAGTCTCCCCCTCTCCCTGTGGATTTGCTTTCTGTAGTTTTAGTTACTCATGGTCAACCATGGTCCAGAAGGAGATGATCCTCTTTCTGATGTGCTGTCAGAGGTCAATAGTAGCCTAATGTTATGTCATAATGTGTATGTCATTCACTTGTCTTCATCATATATAGGCATGTTACCATCTCACATCATCACAAGAAGGGTAAGTAGAGCACAATAAGATATTTTAAGAGAGAGAGGCCACATTTATGTAACTTTTAGTATAGTATATTGTTATACCTGTTATATTTTATATCAGTAATTACTTTTTCAACAAATGATGCTGTGACAATTGGGTATCCACATACAAAAGAATGAAGTTGGATCCCTAATTCAAAATATATACAAAAGTAACTCAAAATAGCAGCCTAAGTTTAGGAGCTGAAATGTTGACTCTTAGAAGAAAACAAATTTTTATGACATTACATTTGACAATGGATTCTTAGATATGAACTCCAAAGCTCAAGTAACAGAAGATATGAAGACAAAGCAGATAAATTTTATTTCATAAAATTAAAACATTTGTGCATCAAAGGACATTATCAAGAAAGTGAGGGAAAAAACAATCTACAATATGTTAGAAAATATTTGTAAATCATTTATCTGGTGAGGTTTTAGTATATAGAATATATGAAGAAATATAACTGAACAACAACAAAAAACAAACAACTCACTTAAAAACTGGGTAAAGGACTTGAATAGACATTTCTCCAAAGAAGATATACAAATGGCCAAAAATCACATGAAAGGATATTTAATATCTGTAGTCGTTGGGAAAATACAAATGGAAACCACTATGGCTATCTCTTCACACCTACTAGGAAGTCTTAATAACAAAAAAGGAAAAGAGGATACCAAGTGTTTGCAGGACTTTGGAAAAAATTGGAACCCTACATTGCTAGTGGGAATGCAAAATGGTGCAGCCACTGTGGAAATCAATTTGATTCCTCACAAAGTCCAACACAGAATTACCACATGATCCAGCAATTCCACTCCTAGGTATATATATCCAAAAGAATTTGAAAATTGGTGTTCAAACAGACAGTTGTACATGAATGTTCAAAAGAGCATTATTTGAAAAAGCCCAAAGGTGAAAACAACCTAAATAACCATCAACTAATGAATAGAAAAGCAAAAGTGGTATATCTATACAATGCAATATTATTCATCCATAAAAGGGATCAATTGATACATACTATACCATGGATGAACCTTGAAAACATTATGTGAAGTGGAAGAAGAAGCCAGACACAAAATGTCATATATTATATGATTCCATATATATGAAATGTCCGGAATAGGCGAATACATAGAGTCAGATAGTCAATAGTGGGGCAGCCCAGGTGGCTCAGCAGTTTAGCGCCGCCTTTGGCCCAGGGCATGATCCTGGAGTCCTGGGATCAAGTCCCGTGTTGGGCTCCCTGCATGGAGTCTGCTTCTCCCTCTGCCTGTGTCTCTGCCTCTCTCTCTGTGTCTCTCATGAATAAATAAAATCTTTTTTTAAAAAGTTAATAGTGGTTCTCAGGGGTCTGGTGGGATGAGGAAATGAGGAGTGACTGCTTAATGGGTATGGGGTTCCCTCTGGAGTTATGAAAATGTTTTAGAGCTAGAATGAGGTTATAACTGCACAATAATGAGAACATACGAATTGTCTTTTGTACTCTTAAAAATAATTGGTTTTACGTTGTGTAAATTTTACCTTAAAAATGTTTTTAATATAATTGATATAATAGTGATACTGTTTGTTTCTACGCTATGTTTTTGAGATCTGTACATGTCAATATACACAGATCTAACTCATTCATTTTATTTTATGAATATACCACAATTCATATGTGTATTCCTATACTGATATGTTTTTTCCCTTATTTTTCACTATTTAAAATGGTGCTGAAGTAAACACCCTTTTACATTTTTTTTCTGGTGCATATGTACCAGAGTTTCTCTAGGTTATGTATGCAGAAGTGGAATTGCTGATTTGTGTGGGATGCATATTTTGAAATTTTACTAAACAATGCCAAATTATACCTCAAAGTGGCTGTACTGCTTTACATTCTCATCCTCTTTATATCATCAGATTTTTAAATCTTTATTAATCTGATGGGCGTTAAATGGCATCCCATTTATGCTTTTTTAAAATTTGTTTTACCTGATTACAAATAAATTTGAATCTCTCCCTCTCCTCCTCCTTGCCAGTCAGATTTCCTCTAAAGTGAGCTTGAGCTATCTATAACCTTTGTTCATCTTTTTTTTCTATTGAGATACTTGTGTTTTTCTTGTTGATCAGAAGTTCCTCATTTATTTTGGGTACTAATTGTTTATTACATATGTTGCAAATACCTCTTTCTATTTGTTGCTTGACTTTGTATTTAGTATGTGCTATCTATTCCTATATAGTTTTATATTTGATTTGTCAAATCTATCAATATTTCCTTAATCTGTGGAGTTTTCTGTATTTTAAGTATTCCTGAGGTCATAACAATATTCATCTTTTCATCCATTCATATTTTATTTTAATTAATTAAAATTTTGGTTTTCTTTTTTTAAGTTTCTATTTTCATTCCAGCCAACACTAAAATTTTGTTTTTCATAATGTAGATTTCAAATATATCTAGAATTTACTTCCCTGTGTGGTGAAAGGAGTCTAGTTGATTTTTTCCATACGTAAAGCCAATGATCTGAATCCCACTTATAGTTTGTCCTTTCTCAGATGTGTAAAGCCATCTGTATGATACAGGAAATTCTGGTATACACATGAGTCTATTACTGGGCCTTCTTTTCTGTTCTATTGAGCTATTTGACTATTCCTGTGCCAAACTACATTATTTTAATTGCTCTTGTTTTATAAAAATTCATGCTATTTTGTTGGCAAGTTCTTCTTTGGTAGTCTAGAATTTTCTTGGCTATTTTTGGACATTTATCTCTCCATATTAAATTTTAGAATAAATTTGTCAAGTGATACCAGAAAGTACTATTGGAATTTTGTTTGGCATTGACTTATATTTATGGGTGAGTTTTGAAAGAACTGCCATGTATCCTCGGATTTATTTAGATCTTGTATATCCTTCAGTAAAGTTTTATAAGACTTTGCATAGAGATGTTGTACATATTGTGATATATTTATCATTAAGGTATCTACATCCAGCCTGTCATGGGAGCAAACTGAAGGAGGAGTAATGCCATAACTCTGGTTGGTGACATGAGGGTCTGCTCTACATGCTAATGCAGCTTAATTTTGTCCTCTGTTCCTGTTCTGTCTCAATCCCAGAATACAATTTCTGTCTTATGTTGGACACCTGCTGAATCTTACTGACTTTATGACTTTGTCGATATGACAGAACTCAGCTCATAAGCAGTTCTGGATACTTTGTCACTTGATGTCCCATAGCTAAGCATTCCATCTCTACCAGGATTCAGCAAAATTCTAAGAGATGTTTCTCAAGATGTTTCATTAGTGTAGGCAATCTTCTAGTCCACATGCATTATGATCTTCCTCCAGAACTTCAGAGCCCTGCATTGTGGTTTTGCCATTAGAATATGCCATAAGCTTTTCTCACCATTGGCGTCTCCAGTAACATAGGGTCTTTCAAATCATAGGCCTCCCACAGAAGAGGAGCTGATTGGGCGGATTGTCCGGGTGGCTCAGCGGTTTAGCTCCGCCTTCATCCCAGGGCCTGATCCTGGAGACCCGGGATTGAGTCCCGTCGGGCTCCTTGGATGGAGGCTGCTTCTCCCTCTGCCTGTGTCTCTGCCTCTCTCTCGTGAATAAATAAATAAAATCTTAAAAAAAAAAGAGGAGCTGATTTTCTACAACCTTGATATGCTGCAAAGCCCTGTTTTTCCCCAAGCTCCACTCAAAGCTGGCAGCCTTTTATGTCTCCACTGTATGGGTCACTGTGGAATGCGCTGGCTCTAGAGCCCCAAAAATCCCTATCAAGTATTGTGCTTCCTTTTTTTTGTGATAAAGAATGCAGGATACTACATATTTTTTTGTGCTATGGAATGGATATCTAGGCGTGTTCTTTACCACTGAACCCCTAAAAACTAACAAATTGGCAAGTCTCTGAATCTTTCTAGGATTTGTCTTTCATGGCATGTAGTACATGGTCTTGACAAGTCCTCGAGTGTATTAGTCACCTCTTTGTTTATCCTGCCTAATCAGCACAATGTCAACAATGCCATATTTCTGTGTGATGTCCTGAAATGTGTGCACAATCCAAATATCTTCAAATTATGTAAAGACAGAGAGCAGAGGAGTTAACAAACATAAACCTGTAAGTATATGGAAATATACAAGTAAAATAAATATATGTTTTTTTATGAATGAAATCTGTTTCTCTGATACCCTTTTCTGAATGGAATAGAAAAAAAAAATCACATTTTCTAAATCATTGGCCACATACCTTATACCTGAGGCCACATTAATCTGTTCTGGTAAAGATAACTGACCAACATGGCAACTGCAATTGTAAATGCTCAGTGAATCTGTTACTGCAGAGACTTGATAGATTTCCTAACGTTAAATTATCCTTATATTCCTGGATAAACTTGGTTAGAATGATTTTTGTTGTGTGTTTCTACTGATGGATTTGATTTGTACATTTTTTAAATTTAGGGTTTTGTTTTCATTTCTGTTCATAAGTGAGACTTATCTCCTCTTTTCAAAAAATATTTTATTTATTTATTCATGAAAGACACACAGAGAGAGGCAGAGACATAGGCAGAGGGAGAAGCAGGCTTCCTGCAGGGAGCCCTATGCCGGACTCAATCCCAGGATCCGAGATCATGACCTGCACCAAAGGCAGAGGCTCAACCGCTGAACCAGCCAGGTGTCCCTGATCTACACTTTTCTTACTTGTTTTTGTTTAATTTTATTATCAAAGTTATACCAACTAATAAAATGAGATGGCTGCCTTATCCTCTTTTTCTATTTCATAGAAGAGTTTGTAAAAGATGGAATTATTAGTTCCTTAAGGGTTTAGTAAATTTCGCCTACCAAAACTGTCTGGACAGATCTTTTTTTGGAGATATATTTTCATTTACAACTTCAATTTCTCTCATGGTTGTTGGTATATTTATATTTTTGTTTATATTTTTTATTTCTTCTTGAGTGAATTATGTTGAATTATACACTTTTCTATAAAATTGTCCATTCCTTCTACTCACTGGCATAAATCATTAACATATATAGTACTCGTTAATGATTGAAAACTCTCTATATGTATACATTTTTCCAAGTTTACATTCCTAAATTGCCTATTTGTGCCTTTTCTTTTTTCTTTATTGGTCTTACCAAATATTTGACTATTACATTAACCTTTGTGAAGAACCAGCTTTTTGTTTCATTACTCATCTTGCTAGTTTGTGTATTTTATATTTTATTAACTTCTGCTTTCATCTTCATTTCTTCTCTCCTTCTACATTCTTTGAGTTTACCAGTTGTGTGCTGGAAGCAGCTCATATCAGGTAATGAAAACTAATTGTAACATTTTCATGAAATTTGCCATCTGGTTGTTAAAGACAGCCATTATTAAAAATTAAATTATATAAAATTACAATTAAAAATAAAGTTAATAAACATTCCAAACTTGTCACTTAGTTTACTACATTTTACTATTATTCATGCTCTTGAGGTTATTTAGTTCTATTACACATGAATGAAGGAGATGCTGTAGATGTGCTACTACTATGCATCTTTTCCCAGTGATGTTATGTTGCCAGCTTGAAATTGACCACAATTTAAATCACAGTAATTTGTATACGCTGTCAATTAGGGTTTGATTTATTGTGTTGGTGATTGTCTAGACTTAAGAAAGTGATAAAGAAAACATTAATAATGCAGATAGAAGTTAAAACTGTGCTGTGTCTGTAACTATTACATTTTTGAATAGCACAAAATATGGAGGAAATATTCTTCCAGTATTTGAAAACTATTATCTGAGTCAGCAAATAAGTTACTCTTATTACTGACAAATGAGTGAAGTTCCTACATAAGTTTTTGTTGTTTCTTTTCTGTCTTGATCATTAACATAAATGAAAATATCAACCAATATTCATGGTGGAACTACACTAAAAAATCTGATTGTTAAACATTTACCAGCACAGGGCTGCTTTATTCTCTTATTCTTTTACCATCTTGAGTTGAACATTTTACTTATTAATTTTCAGTGTTTCTTGTTTTTGTAATAAATGCCTTTATATCTTTATATTTCTTTCTAATTACCACTTTGGCTAGTGGTGTGCTGGTAAACAGACTCTGAAAAAAAAGTTAAAGGAAAAAAAGGGAGGGGAAGCCCTGATTTGCAGCATTTGCTGATTTTAATAGTATGAATGATCCCACCATGGCTGATTTCAAGCTATGTAACAACTTGCTGGCAAAATTCCTGAATGTTTAAAACCAAGGTTTGGGAGCTGGTATAAAGGAGTTCTTGTGAACTGCTAATAAGCTATATGGCATAGCTTCTTATATGTAGCATTTCTTTATCAATCGGTTATAAACATTTGATAGTTTTCAAAAATGTGTATTTCCTAATACCTGAGAAATCAGAAGTGCATATTTATAGTTTGAAATCTATGACTTTTTTTTTAAATTTTTTTTAAATTTATTTATGATAGTCATACAGAGAGAGACAGAGAGGCAGAGACATAGGCAGAGGGAAAAGCAGGCTCTATGCATTAGGAGCCTGATGTGGGATTCGATCCTGGGTCTCCAGGATCACGCCCTGGGCCAAAGGCAGGCCCTAAACCGCTGTGCCACCCAGGGATCCCGAAGTCTATGACTTTTTGAGGCACTTCTTTTGGTTATTTATTTCTCATTTTATTGCATTATGGTTGAAGAATGAGGTATTATATTCACATTTTGTTTTTCAAAATTTTTGTGTCCTAGAATGTGTTCAGTTTTTGCAAGTTTCCCTATGTGCTTAAAAAGTTTTGTTTTTCATTTGGTAGATGCAGGATTTTTTTAAAAAATAGCTTTTATGTTTTTTAGAAGTTTTGGGTTCATAACAAATTAAGTAGAATGTACAGTGAGTTCCCATATACTCCCTCCCACTGACGTGCACAACCTCCTCCAACATCAACAACCTGCACCAGTGTTAAATTTGTTGCAATCAATCAATAAGTTAGAGTTAATCAATCATTGAACCAACTTTCACACATTAGCACCCAAAGTCCATAGTTTATATTAGAGGTCACTCTTGGTTTCATAGGTTCTATGGGTTTTGACAATGTATAATGACATGTATTCACCATTATAGTATTGTACAGAAAAGTTTCCTTGCCATAAAAATCCCTGGTGCTCTGCTCATTCATTTGTCCCTTTCTTCAATCTCCTGACAACCACTGCATTTTTACTGTCTCCAGAGTTTTGCCTTTTCTAGGATGTCATACAGTTAAAATCATACAGTATGTGGCCTCATCAGATTGATCAGTGTTTTTTTATATATGTACTTATTAGCTCAATTTTATTATCTTATTCAAATCTTATATACATATCCCTGTTAACTTTTGTCTACTTTGTCACTTCCTGATTGGAATGTGTTAAAATCTCTCACTGTGATTATGGATTTGGTTATTTCTCATTTGAATTTTGTCAGCTTTCACTTCAGATATTTTGGAGCTATAATTTTAGATGCACTGAAATTGTTGTCTTTCAGTGGATGACTATTTGTTAATTAAATGGTATGTCTCTTGGTCTTCATTAATGCTTTTCACCTTAAATTCCTTTTTGTGTATTCTTTTTCCATCTCCTCCCCATTTTTATTTTTACTTCTCTGATTAATGATGTTTTAGGTGTGTTTCATATAGACAACACATAGCTGAATTTTTAATATGTAATCTGAATGTCTCTGTATTCAAATAGGCATTTCTAATCCATTTACATTTATTGTGACTATTGATGTAGTACTTTTGTGTTTTCTGACTACCAGGTTTTTCCTTTGCTTTTTTCCCTTCTCTTTCATGTCACACTATTTAAGGGCATTGAGTTTTTCAGGTTGACTTGGAGCGGGGACCACATAATTGCTATCCTCAGGCCAGCAACTAGGATTTTTTCAAAGAATATACTTTTTCCATTTCTCTGCATTTTATCTTCCCCAGTTATATCATATCTAACTCTGCTATACCCAGAATTTACAACCCTGACTTCTATCTTCTTTTGAGCATGAAAATTCTAGATCCTAAGACCTATATCTGGTTCACTTATCTATTTGTGACACAAGTCTTCAAATCCTACCTACCACTTTGGATATTTTCTCTGTTTCTGGTGCTTGGAGATTTCTTTTCTTCTTCTCAAGATCAAGTATGCATTAATACTTTTATATCTGGCATTTTTACAAATTTGGAATGTATAAGTTTGTGGTATATGTATATGCATGTCTGTGTGTATTGCTGAGATGTTGGATTACTTCCTACATCAGCCAAGGCTTTGATCTCAAGTGAAAAACAAGTCTGTGCTCTTAACCACTAGGCTCTACACCTCCCAGTGTTGTTTTCCCTATTAGGCTTCCAATATTATCCTTGATGTTTCTGTGCACTTTATAGATAAAGAGCCAGAATTTGTGAGATACACTTTCTCTATATAGTATAAATAAACCTATCTGTCACATTTGAAGTTAGCAAGTATGGAAAACAAGTTAGCAAATTAATTATCCTTCATTTACTTTCCAAATGATCCGATTATTTCCTTCGTTATCTAATAATTTGTTTTTTTTTAATTCAGGACCTTAATAAATGAGACATTCACCTACTATATTAGTTATAAATTGCCTTTCACTGGACACCAGGGTGCCAAATTCAGACAGTTCCTTCTTACATAAATAAGGCCTAAAGTTTGATGAAGAAACTAAAATTTCATTCTTAAAATTATAGCGTAAGCAGGATTCTATATATATATGCTGTTTTTTCCTGCTGTGGACATTCTGCTTTGACTAATATATTTAGAAGACTGAAGATGAACACCTGTTTCTCTAGTGGTTCTCTTTTGTACAGTGACCTTTGCCTCGCCCATATAAATACACACATGGTGATTAAGCTGTCAGATATCACAGGGAACTTTTTCAGGGGTGAGGACAATGAATCACTCTTGGAATTTCTCACTTATGGTCCCCCGATGTCTGCCATCCAGCTATTTCTTTGCCCACTCTTTTATTAATCCAGAGTCTCCAAATGGGCCACTAATATTGTGGTATTTGAGGATTCTCTATCAAGCATAGGGCTTGGATTAGATTATCTCTTACTAAAAGCCCTCCCAATTCTGACATTTTATGGGCTCATATTTCACTGCCAGTTTCCATGATAGAGGACAGATATCACATGATATTGAGTTTGTGCTCAGGAAAGTGTCAATGCTCATGTTTATTGCCACAATAGGACTTAACACAAAGCTATTTATCAGTAGAGAACTCACTGTGCCCCAGAGCTTTTCCATTTTGTGGAAGAAAAGGGAAGGAGGCTAACATTTATTGAGTTATCACATAGTATATATTATCTTAGTTGAAACTTACTACCTATGAAGGAGATGCTATGTCTCCCTTTTACAAGAAAATAAGTTTGAGAGAATGGAAATAAATGATTTGCTCGATATTGCTTATCTAGTAAGTAGTGGAAATGAGATTGGAATTAAGTCCTTCTTGTTTCAAAGTTTTTCCACAGCTCATGCTACCTGTCCATCCTTCCATCAATTTATTTCTCATATAGTTATTAAGCACCCACTATGTGCCAGGTAGGCACTGTGGATACAGTGGGAAATAAAATAGACAAGATCTAGGGCACCTGGGTCGCTCAGTCGGTTAAGTGTCTACCTTTGGCTCAGGTCATGATCCTGTGGTCCTGGGATTGAGCCCCACATTGGGTTCCCTGCTCAGTGGGGGTCTGCTTCTCCCTCTCTCTCTCTGCCCCTCCTGCTGCTCATGCTCTTTCTCTTGCTCTCTCTCTCAAATGAATAAATATTTGAAAAATAGGCAAGATCCTTGCTCTCTGTCATGTTTTTTTAAAAAATATTTTATCCATTCATTTGAAATAGAGGGAGAGCAGGAGCAGGGGGAGAGGTACAGGGAGAGGGAGAAGCAGACTCCCCACTGAGCTGGGAGCCCAATATGGGGCTTAATCCAAGGACCCAGAGATCATGACCTGAGCCAAAGGCAGATGCTTAACCATATGAGTGACCCAGGCACCCTCCATGGGTTTTTTACAGTATTAAATTATCCTAAATATGGTAGACCACAGGACAATAAGCATCCCCATGGCTGCAGTTAGATTCAAACAGATGACTTTATTGTAAAGATCCTGGAGAGCAATGGTAAGATCTGGTTAACATTGGTCTGGAGAAGGACTAATTGTCTGATTTGGTCATTTGTTTGTTAGAACTCCCAAAATACCCCATCACATTTGAGCAAAACTGACATCAAAGTGTTATGGTAGGGACTTAACACTTCTCAGGTGTACATGCCTCTAAGAAAACTTTTATTGAGGTTTAAATACTTATCATAAAATTCACCCATTTTAAATATATACCCAATGGTTTTTAGTGCATTCCAAGGGTTTCAAACTATCACCACAATCCAGTTTCAGAACACTTTCATCACCTTTGAAAGAAACCACATAAACATTATCAGTCACTTCCATTCCTGCTGTTCCCTCCCTCTCTACTCCAACCCCAGGAAACTACTCATCTATTTTCTGCCTTTATGGATTTGCCTATTCTAGACATTTTACATAAATGGAATCATGTAATATATGACGCTTTGTGACTTGCTTGTTTTACTTAGCATAACGCTTTCAACATTTATCCAAGTTGTAGCATAATTCAGTACTTCATTCTATTTTATGGCCAAAT
This sequence comes from Vulpes lagopus, assembly GCF_018345385.1. Taxonomy (NCBI): domain Eukaryota; kingdom Metazoa; phylum Chordata; class Mammalia; order Carnivora; family Canidae; genus Vulpes; species Vulpes lagopus. Next base: position 83,633,245 of record NC_054848.1, read on the forward strand.
AAAACTCCACTGTGTGAGTTACCACATTTTATTTATCCATTCATCAGCTGACAGACATTTGGGTCATTTCCACCTATTGTGAATAATGGTGTTGTGAAACTTTTGTACCAGTTTTTGTTTGGATAGTCAGTTTCAATTCTTAATTTTGATAGATATTTAGGAGTGGAATTACTTGATTCTGTGTTAATTTTATGCTTAAAATATTAATGAACTATCAAACTGTTTTTCCATGGAGGCTCCACCATTTTGCATTCTCATCAACAATGTATGTTCAAGTTCCTCCACATTCTCACCAATATTTTATTTTATTTTTAAGATTTTATTTATTTATTCATGAGAGACACAGAGAGAGGCAGAAACATAGGCAGAGGGAGAAGCAGGCTCCCTGCAGGGGAGGACTTGATCCCAGGACCCCGGGATCACGACCCGAGGCAAAGGCTGATGCTCAACCACTGAGCCACCCAGGGCACCAGCCACCAGGTTGGTGTCCCTCTCACCAACATTTTATAAGCCTATTTAAAGTAGTCTTTATAGCACTTTAATAATAATAACAACAACATTATTAGCCAGCATTCCCTTTGTGTCAGATACTCTTCTGAGTACTTTATGTAAATGAACTTACTAATTCTTCATAGAACTCTATGACTTAGGAACTCTTATTTCAGATGAATAAATTCAGGCACAGAGAAGAAACGTAAATTGCCCAAACTCACACAATTAAAAAATACCAGAGCCAAGACTTGAATCTAGGAAGTTTGACCGTAAAATGTATACTCTTGACAAATAGACAATAGGCCTCTTTAATAATAGATAATAGGTCACATTCTGAGCGTTTTATACCCATTTCCTGACTTCATCTCAAAAATGCCAATGAATTACGTACTATTTTATCCCCTTCCATCCCACAGATGCAGCGACTAAGCCATAGAAAGGTTAAGTACTTACTCAAGGTCACATGGTTTATATCTGCAAGACTAAGATGCAAATCCTGGTGAAGCGTACTTCACCCCTGTGCTCTTGGGAACAGAGCTGGAGCTCAAGCAACTTCAGTGGTAGAAGCGGAAGGTAAAACAATACGTATAAGTAGTCTGTACACTTAGGTAATAAAAGCTACAGGAAACAGGATCGCCTCCAACCTACTGAATTTTCAGTGACACCTGCTTGCAAATAACTGCAATTAAAAAAGTAATGCAAAATTAGCTGAAAGGTTTAGGTGGAACTCAGTGACATTGGGGGTGGGCTTTTTTTAGTAGATAAGTAGAACATTGTCCAAATTGGAATGCATTTCCCCTGGATCATCATCAGCTGTCATTGTTGCTAAAGCAGAAGCAATGACTCACTTTCAAAATGGTTTCTACTGTTTTAAAAAATTAACAGTTACAGGGGCACCTGGGTGGCTCAAACATCAGACTGTTTGATTCTGGCTCAGGTTATGATCTCAGGGTCATGAGACTAAGCCCCCAGATAGAGCTCCACACTGGGGATGGAGACTGCTTGAGATTCTCTCTCCCTCTCCCTTTGCCCCTCCGTCTCCAAAAAACATTTTAAAAATTAACAGTTACATTTGATATTTTGTATTTTTCAGGTAAGAAATAAATGACAGGGGACACTTGGTGGCTCAGGACTCCTGGTGGCTCAAAAGTTGAGCATCTGCCTTCGGCTCAGGGAGTGATCCTGGAGCCCTGGGATGGAATCCCACAGAAAAAAAAAGATTTAAAGTTCTAGCCCACAGTTGAAGTTGTAAAGTATTTCCCAATATTTTCTAAACTTGTCCTCACCATTTCATCCATCAAATCAAGTACATTATCCATGGAGTCTGTTATTTCTTTTTTTAATCTTAAAGATTTTATTTATTCATGAGAGACACAGAGAGACAGATTGGCAGAGACATAGGCAGATGGAGAAGCAGGCTCCCTGCAGGGATCCTGATGAGGGAACTATCTCTGGACCCAAGGATCACACCCTGAGCCAAAGACAGATACTCAATAGCTTAGCCAGCCAGGTGTCTCTAGAACTTCAAATCTTAAGGTTGATTTTTACTTTATCAAACTGACAAAGTCTGTGTGGTGGATAAGGACCTTGCTGCTTAATAGCTTCAATCAAGCTACTTAATTTTTCTCTATCTCAGTTCCCCTCTCTGTAAAATGGGCATCATAATACCTATTACATGGACTTGTACAGAGGATTGAAATGGATGAATATGTATAAAATGCTTAGAACAGGGATCCCTGGGTGGCGCAGCGGTTTGGCGCCTGCCTTTGGCCCAGGGCGCGATCCTGGAGACCCGGGATCGAATCCCACGTCGGGCTCCCGGTGCATGGAGCCTGCTTCTCCCTCTGCCTGTGTCTCTGCCTCTCTCTCTCTCTCTCTCTGTGACTGTCATAAATAAATAAAAATTAAAAAAAAATGCTTAGAACACTTTCTGGCATATAGTAGATCTAAATAAGTGTTTGCTGCTTCTATAATAGTAGTTGTAGTAATAATAATTATTGTCATACAAAAATACTGAATGTTACCAGGGAAGAGACAAGAGCATAAATTTTAAAATGTACCTACCCTGAAATCCCACTTTTAGATAATTTTCTTAAATAAATAATTACATGTTCAATTACAAGTATGTTCATTGCAACTATGTTTATGTAACAAAAAACTGGAGGTCCTAAATAATGTAGACCTGCATGTCTTGACAAGGAATAATCTTTACAATGTATGGCTCAGGGAAAAAATTCAGGCCATAAAATAGTACATTATAATCCCTTGTTTTGAAAAATATGTGTATTTTCATGCTTGAAGAAAGGTCTGGAATATCAATATATGAACATTAGCTTTCCCTGGGCTGTTGATCATTTTGATGCCCTCCCAGTTATTTATATTCTACCCATTTTGTTCTCAATGAGCAGATATTATTTGTGTAATTTTAAACAGTCATTTCAAAACGTTGAAGCCTGCCAGTGTCTCATTGGCCTCACCTGGCAACGAGTTTGGGCACTAATGGATGTGGCCCAGATTGTATATGAGGCATTTACATTCTCCACCGCCATCCAGGGACAGAATCTCAATTAGAGCATCAAGGTCTGCCTTCTGTGGCCCCTTGAGGTGTCGAGTCCACCTATGATCTGCTGTGGATTTGCATAAATTAAATGTCCACTGGATAGCTGCCATTGTCTTGAAAAATAGAATGTGATCAGCATGGGGGAGGAAAGGAAAGGGAAAATTTGCTTTTGTTTCATGGCACCCTCTTCCTGTTAATGCTGATTCAAGACTGCTTTGACCACAGCTCTGTTGTGGTTTGGTAATTTCCATGGCTGCTGCTTCTTCTTTTTTATGATGGGGAAAACAATTTGAGCAGCAGTTTCTTTCATGAGTGGCACTCCTTAGTAAAAGAGATGTCCTACAGCTGGATAATGTGCTGTGGGAGGTGCACAGGCTCAGAATCACAGAATTTTCAAGAGAGAGGGGCTTTAGGGACTCAGCCCCATGCTGCAGCGACCATTATAAATCCATGCCGACCTTTCCAGTGTCAGGGAGACCTTCCTTTGCCCTTCCAGGTCCTTATAGATGGACTAAGAATCAAATTGATAGGAGACAGATTAACAGGAGGAAATCAGATTTAATGGTGTACTTACAGGGAATCCAGACAGACAAGGAAAGTCTGAAGGCAATGAGGCAAGGAAGCTTTATATGAGCTAAGGGGAGGGGTAAGGCAAAAGGTGATATTTTGAAAAACAAAGGTTGCCCTATTATGCAGATAATCTTCTTAGGTCATAGGGAGAGCATAGGCTTTCCTTTCTGAGGTGAATTTGGGCTGTTGAGGACCTGGAAGAGAGCTTTTCTAGCATATGCTGGGTTTTGATTAATTTTAACTCAAAATAGTGTTCCTGCCAAAGTGGCCCATCCTGGGGCAACCTGCCTTCTGCTCCTCCTACATAAGAAACAAAAAGTTTGGGGCAAGTGGGTGGCTCAGTGGTTGAGTGTCTGCTTTTGGATCAGGTCCTGATGCTGGGGGTGGGGGAGGGGGTTGTTCCTGGGATCAAGCCTCTGGCATTGGGCTCCCTGCAGGGAGCCTGCTTGTACCTCTGCCTATGTCTCTGCCTCTCTTTCTGTGTCTCCCATGAATAAATAAATAAAAATCTTTTTTTAAAAATAGTGAGCTGGAGCTTACATTCTAGCGGAGAGAAAGGCAATATATAAGTAATATAAAGAAAGCCAGGCACTAGTAAGTGCTATGAAGAAAACAGAGCAGGGTATGGGATGCTTCTTTAGATGGGATAGTCAAGGAAGGCTTCTCTCCTTGTTGCTGGGTGCACTGAGGAGAGAGACCCCAGGCCCTGGAGCCTGTCCTAAAGATGTTACTGAAGGTTTTTGTTCTCCTCAGGAGAAAGAATTCAAGGACAGACGGAACACAGTGAATGAGCAACAACAAATGGGGAAATTTATTAAAATGAAAGTATACTCTAGAGATAGAGAGAGAACGAGAGCTGCATGCCCTGAGGTTGGGTTTCTTCCTTTTCCATCATGGCACCTGCCATCTTGATTTGCTCTGGGTTCTTGTGAAGTGTGCCCAAAAGAGGCCTCTGACTTCTGATACCTGGCCATGACTTCCTCTTTGCTGACCTGCAGGTCTTCTGTTAGAACCTAACTAACTATCTAACATCAGTTGACACTTGAGCAGGTAGCTGAATGGAAGAGACTAGAGCATGATCAGAGGCAATCCTGGGGCTGAAATGTATTTTAAATAATTACCTCATATCAATTTCCAGAATTTGTTGCCACTCATGGCAGAAAGGTTCCCCTGATTCCAGAAGGAGAGATGACCAGCTTCAGGCAAGTAGCAGAAAGCATTTCACAGCCCATATCAGAAACTAAGAGTCAGAGCATCACTTAGGCCACAGCAGACAAAGACTTAGAATGCCCATACCAGGATGGCCTGGGTCAGGAACAAAACTCAGCATTGAGACTCAATTCCTCAGGCTCTCAGGCTTTCTGCTGGAGAAGTTATTTGCCCCTGCTAATCTCCTCTACTCTTCCTTTGTACCCTTACCCCACCCACCCAATACAGTGACAGAAAGATCTGGATGAGCTCCACATTACACAGAGCAACATTTTAAAACCATGGAACTAGATACTTTAAAGCCTGCCCCAGGAAGGCACAAGCCCTGGTTGTCAGGGAATTGAGGAAGCATCTAACTGAAAGGATGAGAGGAGCAAACCAGAAGGCCACTTCTACTCATTAGAGCCAGAGCACAAGCCAGTGGTGGGGAGATAGGGTGAGAAACCAGGTAAACCCAAAGAGGCCTCAAGGAAGATAGTACCTAAATAGAACTAACTCTGAGCAAACATGGATGTCAACAGTGGCTGTGTTTGTCCCCCTTTTAGGACCCCTAAATGAGAGGTATTCTAGCACCCCTCATTTAGCTTCCATCCAGATGCTGAGTTTGTTCTCAATCAATGGTCTCCTAATCTCACCAAAAAAGAGTAACTCATAACATCCCTAAGCACTGGGTTGTAAACTGAGTTCCCCAGGGTCCCAGGGTTCTGAGATGATGCTTTAGGAGCTGCTGTGGCAGACAAGTAGGGAAGGCTGAGCAGGTGGGCTCTGGAATCCCCAGTTTTGCTAAACAGATAAATTATATTTGTGTCTGTTATACATACAGGTTGCTAGGAAAAGGTCCAGCTTCTTTATTATTTTTTTAAAGATTTACTTATTAAAAAAAAATAAAGATTTACTTATTTATTTTAGAGAGGGACAGAGAGAGAGCACGAGAGTGAGGGCGGGAAGGGGCAGAGGGAGATGGAGAGAGAAACTTTAGCAGACTCCTGGCTGAGCTCCCAGCACCGCATGGGGCTCTATCTTAAGACCCTGATATCAAGATCTGAGCTGAAACCGAGAGTCAGATGCTTCACCACCTGAGCCATCCAGGGCCCCCCGTCCAGCTTCTTTAAACACACACGCGCACACACACACACACACACACTCACACACACACTCACACACACACACACACACAAAACTAAAATTGTTACCTTAAGGTGTTACTCCTTCTGGGAGGGAATGGAGTCTGGAGTCTGGGAGCTACAAGTTAGGGTCCAGGATGAGGCAGCCTGCATATGATTCCGGTTTCATCATGGCAGTGGCCTTGGGAAAATGACTGAGAATTCTCTGAAATTGAGATTTTGGTCATTTTCAAATTACAAAAAATTCTTGGTTCCCTTATATGGTTGCCATGAGTATCAGATGCACTGATAGTATATGAAGGGCTTTGTATAATGCCTGCCATATCAAAAGGACAAAGTAAATGTTAGCTATTATTAGCTACATTTCTCTTTTTTTAATAGAGATGTAGTGAAATGATGGGACACCTGCACCCCAACGTTCATAGCAGCAATGTCCACAATAGCCAAACCGTGGAAGGAACCACGGTTCATCCATTCATCCTTTAACAGATGAATGAATAAAGAAGATGTGGTATATGTATACAATGGAATATTCCTGAGCCATCAGAAAGGATGAATACCTACCATTTGCTTCAACATGGATGGAACTAGAGGGCACTATGCTGAGTGAAGTAAGTCAATGGAGAAAGACAATTATTATATTGTTTCAGTCATATGTGGAATATAATAAATAGTGAAAGGGACTATAACGGAAAGGAAGGAAACCGAGTGGGGAAAAATTAGAGAGGAAGACAAACCATGAGAGACTCCTAACTCTGGGAAACAAACAAAGGGTGGCAGAAGGGGAGGTGGGTGGGGGGATGGGGTAACTGTGTGATGGGTACTGAGGAGGGCACTGGATGGGATGAGCACTGGGTGTTATACTATATGTGGCAAGTTAAATTTAAATAAAATATTAAAAAATAAAAAATAAAAAAAATTGAATTTAGATTTTAAAAATTAGCTACATTTCTTAAAGTATTCTAGAACCTTACTATTCAAAGCATGGTCCAGTGCTCACCCTGGCAGCACATATACTAAAATTGGAACAAGACAGGATTAGCATGGCCCCTGCTTAAGGATGATATGCAAACTTGTGAAGCATTCCATATTTAAAAACAAAACAAAACACAAAGTGTGGTCCATAGACCAACATCACCAGCATCCCCTAGGAGCATGTTAGAAATGCAGAGTCTCAGGCTGAAATACAGACCTACAGCATCAGACTCTGTACCTTAACAATATCCACAGGTGATTCATATGCACATGACAGTTCGAGAAACACTAGTTTAGAAGACATTCAAGACCAAAAGAATAGATAGAGGCTATGTGTTTCCTGGTACCCCTGGTGTGGAAAATTTGCTCATCTTTCAAGGCACAGTTCAAGCATTTCTTCCTCAGTGCAACCTTTTCTGACCCACCTATCCCACCACCCCACCCTCCTGGAACTGAACACTTCTCCCTTTGTCCTCTTCTTGACTTTGAACTGACTTCTATATCATAGTGCCAAAACACATACAGCAGAGTTGGAATGTATACCCAGCAACTCAGATGTGCAAAAATGCTCTCTAGAGCTGAGCTAAACTACCCCCAGGAGCTTCCCATCCTGCTGGGCAGAGAGGGGAGGAAATGCAGACACACAATTCATTGTGTCAGTTGAAAGAATCTGCTGGAAAGAATCTGGATAAATGCTGAGTCTTGCATATTTTAACTTCATTTTTCCTCCCTTACAAAACACTGGGTGTGGAAGCAGTGGGTTGAAGACAAGAGGGCCTTGGATCCACGCTCCTTCTTCTGGGTACTCACTATTTTCGGCTATGGAATGTCTGGTGTGGAACAGTCACTACAACCCTGTGCTAATATGTCTACTGAAGTGCAGTGGATCCCTTCTGGCCTTTTAGGGACTTCATTGGTTGTACCTGTTGTTAAATCCATAGCCCTAGCTATTTGTTTCTGTTTGCAAAGCCCCCTGATTTTGTAACCTCTTCATCCCAAACATAGGCCTCTGGTGGCCCACTAGGGGCTCCCTACTCCTTCGAACCTTGGATGTTCTACATGCCACATGGCCAGCTATGAAGAAACAAGTGTTACATCAGGCCCATGAACTTAGAGACTTGCCACACCTGTTGCTGTCCTACCATCTGGATGCCAGATTGCTCCAGCACCAAGGTAAATGCAGGTTGTCTCCAAGGGGGATTCACATCTTCCCAGTTTGTTCTGGCTGAGGAACTCCCCTCACTGCTTTGGGGGTTTCTACCCAGTCCCTCTGGCATCTGTCCACTTGCTACTCTCCTTCTCTACTGTCTTTTACAGTTCCACATCTCTTCACTTCCTAAGCAGGTGGAACCTTCCTTTGCATCCCAGACTGAGTTAATCACATCTTACATAATCACATCTTATATATAGTAAAACCCCATGCTTTGCTTTGAATATGTAAAGGGAGCTGTTGGTGTTTGCAAATTCTTTTTTTCCCTGATGAAACCTCATTCCTAAAATTATTATCTAACTGAGGTTCTTCGCCAGAACACAGTGACCTCCTTCATCACTCTGATGGCCCCTTATGGGTCCCTTCTCTCAATAATATGCTTAAATAGGTAAAATAAAGTGCATAGGATTACAAAGAAAGCCAATGATACTAAAACACAATTATCAAAATATATTTTTAAAAATAGTGATAGAATAGCACCTGTGCCTCTTTGTGAATGGCTTAAATGATAAGATCTAGTGTCAGATCGAGTAACCACCACAATTTCAAACTAATAATGAGGGTCATTAATATTTTGAAAGAACTATTACATTATTAATATGACAGGAAAGTGTCTGTGATAGCTACTGATGGCCAAGTCACAGCTATGGCTAATATGGTCTTTTGCCTACATCTATAATGAAAGTCAAAGCTAATTTTTGGAAAGAGATTAATAAACATCAAGATGAACTTTGTCCTTTGTCTACTTTATTTAGCTGGGGATCTCATGTTTAAAAACAATGCGGTTCTCTTCCTCAGTGCTGCCTGCGGAGGTGGCAGCCATCGATTGCTGGGCATCATGGCTGCCCTCAGACCTCTGGTGAAGCCCAAGATCATTAAAAAGAGGACCAAGAAGTTCATCCGGCACCAGTCAGACCAATATGTCAAAATTAAGCGCAACTGGTGGAAACCCAGAGGCATTGACAATAGGATACGCAGAAGATTCAAGGGCCAGATCTTGATGCCCAACATTGGTTACGGGAGCAACAAGAAAACAAAGCACATGCTGCCCAGTGGCTTCTGGAAGTTCCTAGTCCACAACGTCAAGGAGCTTGAAGTGCTGCTGATGTGCAACAAATCTTATTGTGCAGAGATTGCTCATAATGTATCCTCCAAGAACCGCTGTGGAAAGAGCAGCCCAGCTGGCCATCAGAGTCACCAATCCCAATGCCAGGCTGCGTAGCAAAGAAAATGAATAGACAGCTTATGTGCATGTCATATTTGCGTTAATAAAACCATAAAAGTACAAAAAAATAAAAATAATAAAAATAAAAACAATGTGGCTACAGGCTAAAAACCCAAAGCCTAAGTCAGAGCTAAGTAATGACTTCTTGTTCTAGCTGATATCCACTCTCACTCACAGATTTGGTGACTCTTGGGGCATCAAGATTTGCAGAGAATGAAAGATATGTCAGTGTAACACTTTTCAAATGGCTATAGTCATTACACTATTTTGTCAGCACTGATTTGTTTCCATATATCCTTCACCAGGACTGTAAGCCCTGGGAGGGCAGGGACTGTGTTTTAGTTAGTGTTGTCTCTGAGGAACTAACCCAAAACATGGCAGGAGATCACTAACACATGAAGGAGCAAACCGACAAGCATTGCTGGCAAATATGCAGGACATAGTAGCCTGCTTAGCCATTCATCACTCACTATGCAGCTCCTCTTCACACTGCAACTGTTGCAAGCTCATCATCAAAGACTTGGTCATTCATTTCAATTCCAGTGCACTTCAACACTCAGCTCTTCTGTCTTCCCTTCACTGTACAGGCACAGGCACACACACACACATCATAGGAGGTGGAGTCACTCGCTAACTGCCAACAATCCCCACAAGACACAAGTTGTGTCTTGATCACTGAGGTTCATATTCCATGAATATGATGTGATTCTGATTGTGCATCTGATTATGATGCTATTACTATGCTCCAGCTATGGATCACATAGCTGGGGATAGAGAGGCTAGTAAGCCAGATGCGGTCCACACTCCTCTGCCATGGAGCTTACAGTTTAGGGCAGTAACCTTTGAATTGTGTTCTACACCCTCTTGGTTTCATGGGTAGTCCTCAGAGCCTGATGCAGGGGGGGACAAAGCTGTCAGAGGTCTAGGGCCCCTTCCCTATGTTGTCCAGAGTAACTACACTTTGGATCTATTTCATACATTGAGGTTCACTTTTAGAAGCCATTTCATAGCCAAGAAATATTTGAAAACCACTGCCCCAGTCAATCGAAATGCCTCTCACCCTTAAAGTCTTCAGGAAAGGAGATTCTAGGTCTCTGTCCCCTTGACTATCTGGACCTCGGCACCTTTCTGTCTTTGATAAGGGTAGGGAAAGGGATAAAAGTAGAGCAGCTGTGTGGCCTCTGTCCCAAGTTGTGGGCCCCAGCTACAAGATGAACAGGAAGGAGATGTGGATTTTGCAGAGAATGGAATTTCTGGAGTGTTCATGCCACAGACACCAGGCTGATGCCTTCTGTCTGGCACCCCACTTCCCTTCTCTGCCTTTATAAGTGAGATGGCAGAGAGTATCAGAAATGAAACTTTTTCAAGTTCAAAATGTGGTTCATTCCATTGATGGCTGAAAATCAAGACCAAAATTTTAATACATAATGGTGCCCTTTTTAGACTGCCTTGTTTGGATGGGGAGTGCAAATTGCATTAGAAAAAATGTATGGGGTCTGTGGAGACTGTGTTTGGAAATATTTGAGGCAAAACACTTTCCCAAAAGCTACCTCCTTCAGGATTGCATTAGTTGTTTGCTCTTCAAGGCAAATGTGGGGACAAAGAATTTGAATGTGATTGGCTAAGCAACCTCTTCCTTCCACTGCCATCCCACCTCAAGCCTTGGAAAAGGTCAGACAGTGATGGTGGCCCCATCTAAGTGGTGAAGGATGAGAAAGGTGACCATGTGACCGGGGTGAATCACAATGGCTTACATGTCTTGTGCAAAGAGGATATTGCTCGCTCCGTTTTTCATTCATTCAACTACTTCCTCAGCACCCACTGCACATCAGGTACTGTGTAAGGTGCTGGAAATGCAGAGACACAGACAAATTCTGCCTTATTGGAGCACGGACAAGTTACCATAGCTTAGCAAGTATTGGTTCACTCATTTATAAAGTCCAGTTCATTGGAGTAGCTGCCTCATGGGGATGTTACAAGGACAAAATGAATTAAAGCTCAGACATGCTCCACTGAAATACTTTGCAGATTTAAATTAAGACCAGATATTTCTCTGTTCGCTTACCTGCTTAAAAGTTTATAAATGTTCTAGGAAAACACATGAATATGGAATCCATCCATAGGAATTTACCCGTGAATTTGGTGAGACTGTGACCAGTAATTTATTGCCCTGGTTGGTTAGGGAATTTCACAGTTTCACAACTCCAGCTACCTTTTCCCTCTTAGTTGTTTGCTTCCTGATTGACTAGGGTCTTTGGGGGCATCCTATCTAATAAAAACTCAGGTCCTGGCCCTCTCCAGAAGCTGCAATATTAGTGGTATTGTTCCGAAAAGCATGGATCTTTTGATCCTAAGACCTATGGAGCCTTCTTTCATTAGCGTTTAGTTCTAGGGTCTTCCTGGTGAGCATCCTTGATTTTGGGGTCCCCTTTCTTTTGAGTTTAAATAGAACACACCCTGAAGGCAGGCTTAAGTGACCCCAGGTAATTGATGGCTCATTTCTATCCTAGGAAAGGGGAAAAGTAGATTAAGCACATGCTTAATTCCAAGACTGGCAGTGATCTTTATAAATACACAGAGGTATGTATATGTATGTGTGTGTGAATATATATATATATATATATATATATATATATATATATTTTTTTTTTTTGGTTACAAAACCTGAGTGGCAATGAACTATCACTATTTTGAATGTGTTTGACTTTTATGTTGAAATATGACCGGAACTGTTGTTTTTGTGGAATTCATACATTAGTGCATTGGAATTGTTTTTTTTTAAGATTTTATTTATTTATTCATGAGAGACACACAGAGAGAGGTAGAGACATAGGCAGAGGGAGAAGCAGGCTCCTTGCAGGGAGCATGATGTGGGACACAATCCCAGGACCCCAGGATCATGACATGAGCTGAAGGCAGACGCTCAACCACTGAGCCACCCAGGCGTCCCAATACATTGGAATTATACTGAAGTCTCCTCTGGAGTCATAGGATTTGGCAAAACCAATTTTTTCATGACCTATTTAAAATACCCATTTGGGGCTAGGGTTAAAGAGTAGTACCTAGGGTTTGATGAGAAGCCCAAAGTAAATGGCAATAGTATGGTGTTTAAGAGCACAAGCTCTGGAGTCACACTGGTTGGGTTCTAAATCCCAGCTTGGCTACTATTCAACTGTGACTTTCAAAAAAGTCATGAATCTCTGAGTCTCCATTTCTTCATCTCTAAAATGGGATAATTATAGCACCTGTCCTATAAGATTGTTGTAAATATAGATGAAGAGAGCCTTGTGTATAATACGAATGGTAGATTTTAGTACTGTTTGTCTATATTTCTTAACCCTTTTTGAAGGGCCTCTCTTTGTTGAATGATTATATGTATATCTCTGTCCTGTTGAATTCAGGCATTGCTTGAATTAATGATTAGCTTTGGTCAATAAAATATGAGCAAAAATGGCATGAGTAACATACAGGCAGAGGTTTTAAGAGCCAGGGTATGCTTTATCATATTTCCTTTCCCCTATGCTATGTTAACTGCAATGCTCCAGGTAGAGGCTAATCTATTTGACTGGGTCCCAGAGTGAAAATAATATGGAACGGAGGCTCAACCAAGCCATGATGGACACATAGTATGAATGAGAAATAACCCTTTGTGGTTCACAACTAAGATTTTGGAATTATTTGTTACTGTAGCAAATCTCCTCTATTCTGGCTGATATAAAAGGTGCTAAATAAATATTAACTCATTATTAAGCAGAATCTTCCTCTCTCTTATTTTATTTTATTTTATTTATTTTATTGTTTTTATTTTTCCCTCTCTCTCATTTTATATAAAATCTTAGTACATTGTGATATTGACAAATTTAGTAATTCAACTGACTGCTTCATCTTCAATAGTTTTCAAGCCTGTTTATTAATGAAGCTGCCCTTCTGAAACTAATAATACAATATATGTTAATTAAATTAAATAACAAATTTTTTAAAAATAAAGCAGCCTTTACAAATAAAGTTCTATACACTCTATAATACATTAAAACAGCTAAAAGCAGTATTTTATTCATATAAAGGTATTTGATAGCCCAAACACATAATTACTTATTAAAAGGAACAATTAATCAAACTAAAACTGTTCTGATAAACACAAACACTTGAAATTGGGAGTTATAATGCAGTGGTATCAATCCATATCTGTAATTGATTTTGGTTGCACAGTAGTAAGAATATTCTGACCCACAAAGATAAGTATTTGCAAAAAGTGATAGTATTTTTTAAAGATTTTATTTTTAGGTAATCTCTACACCTAACGTGAGGCTCAAACACAACGACCCAGAGATCAAGAGTTTGATACTCTATGGATTGAGCCAGCCGGGTGTCCACAAATGGTAATTGCTTTTATTCTCTTAACCAACTGCATGTTGTTGAGTTACATTATATTCTTCGATTAAACTGAATGGCAAATGAAGTTTATCTTGACTTCTGCATCATAAATGAATCTACAGAGCAGCTTAAGCTTAATGCATTGTTGGCCTTCAATATGTAAAAATTTGGCATATATAACATTCTTTAGTGTATGCACTGCTTTTAGTTACTTTTTTTTAGTTATAAACTTTGAGCTATTTCCAAATATCTTTAAATAATACTCTAATTAGCTTTAGAACTCCTGGGTCATTTATCAAGAAATGACCTTGGAAGGAAACAAAAACATCTGCTTGCATCAGTATTGTCCAAGTAGTGCTCATTTACATATGTCCTTCACTATTTTTGCTGTAGCTACACACTACCTGCCCTATTCACTTCGTGTTTTTCACTTAATATTTTTCATCAAATTGACTCACTTAAAAAAAAGTGTCCTCATCCTAAGCAATAATATTTCTGAAATCATGAATCTGATGTAATAGTTATGTTTTTCTAACATGTGTTAAAGTAAATACATTTTTTAAATTAAAAAACCCAAAGTGAGTCCGTTTACCGGCTTTCATTTTGCATTTGCTGTTGGTAATAAATATCACACTTACCAAAATTGTTGACCACAATCCAAAGAAATCCTTGAACCATGAGTTTTCTTTTCTTTTGGTTTGGTTTTGTATGATTACATGACAGTTTTTACAAGCAATACTGAGCTACTCTGATTTACATCTTGATTTTGTATCACGTAGAAACATCTTAACTTTTTTGGAGAAAGAATTGGAATGTGGAGTGGGAAAAAGATTTTGCATGTGGAATGGGGCATATAAGTCGTTAGGATCACTGAGGTTGCCGACTTGGCTTCAGGCTACGTAGCTAGAAAGAATTCACAGAGAAAGTAGGTGGTAGCAGTGAAAGACTTAATCTAAGAAAGTAAACATGTCTGTAAGTGTTTATTTTTTATTTTTTTTTTAAATTTTTATTTATTTATGATAGTCAGAGAGAGAGGCAGAGACACAGGCAGAGGGAGAAGCAGGCTCCATGCACCGGGAGCCCGACCTGGGATTCGATCCCGGGTCTCCAGGATCGCGCCCTGGGCCAAAGGCAGGCGCCAAACTGCTGCGCCACCCAGGGATCCCTGTCTGTAAGTGTTTAAACTACTTTTCCCAGGGACATCTGGGTGGCTCAGTGGCTGAGCATTTGCCTTTGGCTCAGGTCGTGATCCTCGGGTCCTGGGTTCGAGTTCCCTGTTGGGCTCCCTATGGGGAGCCTGCTTCTTCCTCTGCCTATGTCTCTGCCTCTCTCTGTGTGTCTCTCATGAATAAATAAATAAAATCTTTTTTTTAAACTAGTTTTTCCAGACCAACCTCAATGCAGGGATGCTATGTAGATAAAAGAATTGCGGTGATTCTTCGGGTCTTTAAGGACAGTGGCATCAGATACTTATAAAATAATGGATGGGGATCCCTGGGTGGCGCAGCGGTTTGGCGCCTGCCTTTGGCCCAGGGTGCGATCCTGGAGATCCGGGATCGAATCCCACGTCGGGCTCCCTGCAGGGAGCCTGCTTCTCCCTCTGCCTGTGTCTCTGCCTCTCTCTCTCTCTGTGTGTGTGACTATCATAAATAAATAAAAATTTTAAAAAATTATTTTAAAAAAATAATGGATGTAATGAACAGAGACAAAAAGGTAGAAAGTATTTCTATTATAACCTGATAATATAATGATAATATCCGTTGATTCTAAGTGATATGCTAAATGATGTCAAATGATATCTCCATTGATGCTTCAAAACTTTTTTTCCTGTTTCTGTCAGATCCTGACAATTGACAATCTCTACGGGCAGCTCTATAAAGGGGGTAAATGTGAACACAGTGAGGAACAAAAAATCTTCAGGAACTCTTCTATGGAAAAAAACAAAACAGCAACAGTTCACATTAATGTCCAAACTGTTGAGTCTCTCACTGACTTATAATGTGAGTTTTCTTGGTAGAAATCCATAAACTTCAGATACTCTTTTGTCCAGCTCTACAGAGCAATAGCAGGAAACACCTGGAGAACAATTTGGAAATTCAGGGGGTGGCTGGCTATTCAGTTACCTTTTGCCTTTGTGCCATAATACATTCTGGGTTTGACTCCACAATCTGGAAGCCTTCCACTACATGTGATACTTGACAGAATGACATTGTAACCTGATTCTTACTGACCACTAAAATCTCCCTCCATGGGGCACCTGGGTGGCTCAGTGGTGGAATGTCTGCTTTCAGCTCAGGGCATGATCCTGGGGTCCCTGGATCAAGTCTTGCACTGGGCTCCCCATGGAGAGCCTGCTTCTCCCTCTGCCGGTGTCTCTGCCTCTCTCTGTGTGTCTCTCATGAATAAATAAATAAAATCTTTAAAAAATTTCCCTCCATCATGGATACATGTGAATCCAGGCCAGAAGAGTCTGTGGCCAAACAAAAATATTTTGCTTTGATTCTCAGGAACCAAGATACCGAATTGAGAATCAAGGGAGAAGGTGACCGTGACCTTGTCACTTTAGCTTCTCCTGGCTTGGTCATTTTGGTTTAGATTGAAACTCTTTACCCAACTACAGTGAGATAAGAGGTTCTGAAGGCCTTTTAGTGTTTTGGTCCAAGAGGGGACTTTATCTTTCTACATAGGCTGCTGTTATATAGAGTAAGTCTCCAAGGACATTGGGAGGAGAGCTCAGAAAAATAGCAGCACTTCATTCCTCAAATATGGTACCAGGAGATTAAACCAAAATGTTCACTGCGGTATTTTTTGAAATAGTATAAAATTGGAATCAGCCTAAGAAATCATTGATGGGGGATGCCTGGGTGGCTCAGTGGTTGAGCATCTGCCTTTGACTCAGGGCGTGAACCTGGGGTCCTGGGATCGGGTCCCACACGGGCTCCCTACAAGGAGTCTGTTTCTCCCTCTGCCTATGTCTCTGCCTCTCTGTGTCTCTCATGAATAAATAAATAAAATCTTTTAAAAAAAGAAATCATTGATGGGTGAATGGTATATTCTTATAATAGAAGTAGTGCAAATGAATGAACTAGAAGTGTATTATCAATTATGGATCCAACTTGAAAACACCTTTATGGTATTATATCACTAATACAAAGGTTACTATCATTCAAAGCAATACTATATATTGTTTAGGGATGTTTTCACATGTATCCCTTCATATGTAGTAAAAGTACAAAGAAAGGACACAACCGTCTTCAATATAGAGGTTACTTTGGGGAAAAAAGGGAAGAAAATGACACCAAGGAGGTGTATACAAAGGGTTTTGACTAGATCTATAATATTTTATTTATTAAGCTGGGTGTTGAGTATATACATGTATTCATTACATTTTTTCTTTACTTCTTTTAAATATATCCAAAATTTTTTCATAAATAAAAAGCTTCTTCCAAATATGCTCATTGCTATAGCCCATCTGACAGAGGTCCACTAAATTCCAAAGATCATGCATATGTGAGCTGAACTGTTCTATAGACTGAAAATTGTACCAGTACCCTTGTACAGACCTCAGAAAGGGCAGGCCATTTGGTGCCCCATCCTCAAAAGTACGCTTTGGATTAAATTGTCTGGGAGGTGGAAGCCATTAATAATTTAGAACTGGATTAGATTGTCACCTGGCAAGACCCTGAGAAGGATAGGGCCTGGGATATGTTGGCTGGCTTGGGGAGAACAGAGACAGTTTTAGAGCAGTGGCCAGAAACTTTGTTTTTTAAATGTAATAAGGGTAAATTCAGGAAAAATTAAAATGCTTACCAGCCACCTTTGTTTCTCCTTATTCCAAATGAAGGGAGTTTTGAGTTCCAACTTGGATTAGTCACTTTATAGAGTAAAAGAATGTCAGTGAGGGGCACCTGGGTGGCTCAGTGGTTGAGCATCTGCCTTTGGCTCAGGTTGTGATTCTGGGGTCCTGGGATCGAGTCCCACATTGGGCTCCCTTCAGGAAGCCCTCTGCTTCTCCCTCTGCCTGTGTCTCTGCCTTTCTCTGTGTGTCTCTCATGAATAAATAAATAAAATTTAAAATAAATTTTATTCTTTTAAAAGAATAAAGAATAAATTCTTTTAAAAAAAGAATGCCAATGAGACTACTTGTTCAGCCACTAAAATATTAATATATAGCTGTATTTGAGAGATAGCTACCCAGAGATACCTCTCTAACATTTCATCTTGGAGTTTGATTATAAGTGTGTTACAAGGTCCATTGGCCATGTGAGACTTGCCTTTCTGTGGGTAGCTCTTCACACATCTAGAGCAGGGAATGACAAACTACAACCCATACACAGGCCAAATCAGGTCATGGTCTGCTTTTAAAAATAGGATTTTTATTGGACCACAGCCATACTTGTTTTACCTATTGTCAATGACTGCTTTTGCACTACATGGCAGAGTTGAGTAACTACAACAGTGCCCAACTGGCCCACAAAGCTTAAAATCTTTATTTGGATCTTTAGAAAACTTATCATCCCCAAAACAGGACATGAGGGATTGACCAAGCAGGATGGAGCTCAGCAAGGCTGTAGAGGCACCGGATTCCAGGCAGGAGAAAGGAGAGGCAGAGGAAGAGCAGCTCATGTCCAACTGGGTCCAGTTCCCCAAACCACCACCAACTAGCTTCATCTGCAGTTATACCGAGGTTTGTTTCAATCCATTTTCCATCATGACCCATCCAGTGTGGCCACCAGCTACTATCTTTTTTTCTAGTGCCTCCAGATTTGGGCAAACCCAAGTCCATTAATTATCAAACTCTGATGCTCTTTCACCTCTCACAGCTATTCCTCTAGTTGTCCTTCCCAACTTGCTGCCGGCAATCTGATCCTTCCAATTGCTGAGGCCAAAGCCTTGCAGTCATTCTTGACCTCATCTTTCTGTCTTTACATCACCCATATCCAATCCATCAGCAAATTCAATCAGTTCTACTTTTCAAGTATATCAGAGTTTAACCACTTCTTATCTTTCTATAACTGCCTCACTGGCCCAAATCACCATACTCTTTTGCCCAGATTACTACAGCTCCTTCCTAAAGGCCTTCCCACTTCCACCCATTCTTCCTTATAGTCTATCCTCCAAACAGCAGCCAAAATGATTTTTTAACCATAAATAAGATTATGTTACTCCTCCTTTCCTGAAAACCTGCCAGTGGCCTCCCATTTTATAATAAAATTAAAATCCATAATATATAAGGCACTCCACTATTTGGCTTTGTTATCTCTTCAACCTCAGCTCTTATCATTTCACACCACTCTTTTATCAGTTCAGCCACACTAGCTTCCTTGTTCTCTTCAATTATGCCAGACCTCTTAGCCCATGATCTTCCCTCTACCTGGGACAATCTTCCCACAGATATTCACATGAGTGTCTTCTTCACTTCCTTTTTTTAAAAAAAATTTTTATTTAAATTCAATTAACTAAATTGAACATTTAGTGTATTAGTTTTAGCCTTTGAATTTAGTGATTCATCAGTTACATATAAGACTCAGTGCTCATTACATCAAGGTCCCTCCTTAATGTCCATCACCCAGTTTCACCTTCCCCCACACCTCCCCTCCAGCAACCCTGTTTGTTTCCTAGAGTTAAGAGTCTGTTATGGTTTGCCTCTCTCTCTGTTTTTATCTTATTTTATTTTTCCTTCCCTTTCCCTTCCCTTTCCCTTTGTTTTGTTCCTTAAAGTCATATTTGAGACATTTAAAGACATATATTTGTCTTTCTCTGACTGATTTATTTTTGCTTAGCATAATACCCTCTAGTTCTATCCATGTCATTACTATTGACAAGATTATTATTGACAAGAAGCAAATGGTGGGTATTTGTCATTTCTAATGGCTGAGTAATATTCCATTGTATACATAAACCACATCTTCTTTATCCATTCATCTTTCAGTGGACACCGAGGCTCCTTCCACAGTTTGGCTATTGTGGACATTGCTGCTATAAACATCGGGGTGCAGGTGTCCCGGCGTTTCATTGCATTTGTATCTTTGGGGTAAATCCCCAACAGTGCAATTGCTGGGTCATAGGGCAGGTCTATTTTTAACTCTTTGAGGAACCTCCACACAGTTTTCCAGAGTGGCTGCACCAGTTCACATTCCCACCAACAGTGTAAGAGGGTTCCCTTTTCTCTGCATCTTCCTTTCTCTGCAATCTCACCAACATCTGTTGTTTCCCAAGTTGTTAATTTTTAACCATCTGGCTGGTGTGAAGTAGTATCTCATTGTGGTTTTTATTTGTATTTCCCTGATGCTGAGTGATGAGCATTTTTCATGTGTCTGTTGGCCATTTGTATGTCTTCTTTGGAGAAATGTCTGTTCATGTCTTCTGCCCCCTTCTTGACTGGATTTTTTTTTTTTTGGGTGTTGAGTTTTATAAGTCCCTTATAGATTTTGCATATTAGCCCTTTATCTGAAATGTCATTTGTGAATATCTTCTCCTATCCCATAGGTTCCCTTTTAGTTTTGTTCATTGTTTCCTTTGCCATGCAGAAGCTTTTTATCCTGATCCTTCATTTCCATTAAATCTCTGTTCAAATATCCCCATCTCTATGAGATCATCCCTGACCTATCTAAAGTTGTGAACCCTCACTGCCAGCCTGTACTTCCCATCCTTTCCAACTCTGGTTTTCTTTTCTTCATAACATTCATCACCATTTGACACCATATTTATAAAATTATCTTGCTTATGGCCTGTCACCCTCTATTAGGAGATAAGCTCTGTGAGAGTAAAGATGTTTGTCTGCTTTGTTCACCATTATATTAAATTGATCTAGGACAGTTCCTGGCATATAGTATGAATTTAAAAATTTTTTTGTTGAGTGACTTATTGGAAGCTAGGTTTTAGTGGGGACTCACGGATCTTGAAAATCTCTGGGAAAAATCACTAACGTAATTACCATGTTTTTTTTTCCCCCAAGATAGCTACTTGTTCTACACACCTTGAAAAGGGAGCATCCGAGCAAAAAAGCCTAGAACTTGAGGTCTCTGAGCATAATGCACAATGGTCTCCTATTAGATACCTCAGGTCAAATGTGACACTTTGCTTCTGGAATGACCAATTAGCCCCTGGAGAGGCCTTATCTTTCTCATTCTCCACTCATCTTCCCTCCAAACAAGGAGGTTAGGACATAGATTTCTTCTTTTGCCTTCCTCAGAGTAGTGAGGGCTCTTGTTGTCTTTGATTCCATGTGAGCACGCCCTATCCAGTCAGCTGCTTGAGAACGGGAACAGCATAGGAGCAGCTGTGGTAGCCGCAGCAGGGACAGCAGCACCACAGGCAGCTCATTAGGCCCAACAAGCCCATCTCTTGGCCCCATGCCCTCCTCCCTCCAAAGGAGCAGCCTCTCTTTTGTTTAGCCCCAGCCACAGTTCCTGGGGGATAAAAGAGTCTGTAGCAGCTTGAATTCGAGGCCAGCATCAAGCAATGGAACAGGCTTAAAATAGCTCCATGAAGCCATAAACTCTTAATGATCCCATCTCTCAGCAGCCCTGGGACGCTGGAGGAAATCCAACTCCAAGTCCCTGCTTGATGGTTGCCAACCCCACTGACAGTAGTCTCTTTGTTCCTTATCAGCCTGGATAATTATGCTGTGGCGAGTGGGCCTTTTCACCATTTCCTCCCTTTACAAGGCTCCTCAGAGAATGAGTAGGCCATATGGATACAAAGGGTGCACTTGCCTTTTTCCACCTCAGAGCTGGCCTCGCCCTTTGGGAATGATCGATTTCAACATTTAGAGGCTCTGCTGAGGAGATGCTCCAGAGGAACTGGCTTCTCTCCACTGAGCTCTTCTCACCCCAACTTCATTGCTGCTACTTGCCCTAGAGATAGGTTAGGAAGACTGATATTTTAGAAACCTGGGAACCAAAAGAGACACCAAGATGCCATGCTGACCATTCTCTCACTCTAGCCTAGGCAAGCCAGAGGGGTTAGAATGTCTGCTATTTAGTATCATTAAAGAGAAAATGGTTTGACAGTAGTGACTGTACAACCTACACCTGTGTTCAGCATCAGAGTGACATTTCTCTCCAAGGAAAAGAATTTCAGGTTCATTCCATAAGGTTGCCAATTCCACTGTCCATGCTTCACAAACAGTCAGATGTGAGGTCACTTTTCGAGCATGTGAACATATTTTTTTCAAATATAATTATTTCTTTATTTCTCCCCAGTTTAATTGACATAGAATTGACATGTAACATTGTACAAATTGAAGGTATACACCATAATTATCTGATATACATATATATTACAAAATGATCACCACCCATGTTTATTTAATATCTATCACCTCACACGGCTATACATTTTTTTCCTGTGATGAAAACTTTTAAAGATCTACTCTCAGCAACTTTCAAATATACAATACAGTATTTTTTTTACCATAATCACCATGGTGTACGTTATATCCCAAGAACTTATTTATCTTCTAACTGGAGTTTTTACCCTTTGACCAACTTTGCCTATTTTCCCCATCCTCCTTCTGCCACCTCTGCCAACCACTAATCTCTTCTCTGTTTCTATGAGTCTGTTTTTTTAAGATTCTACAAGTAAGTGATATAATACACTATTTGTCTTTTTCTGACTTGTTTTATTTAGCACGATGCTCTTAGAGTTCATCCATGTTATTACAAATGGCAAGATTCCTTTCTTTTTATGACTGAATAATATTCATATTTATATAATGTATACATCCCATTTTGTTTATCCATTCATCTGTTGATGGACATTTAGGTTGTTTCCATGTCTTGGCTATCATACTTAATGCCTCTATGAACACAAAGGTGCAGATATCTTTAAGGCAGTGATTTAGTTTCCTTTGGATGTATACCCAGAAATGGAATTGCCAGATCACACGGTAGTTCTCTTTTTAATATTTTTTGAGGATCCTCTATACTGTTGTCCAGAAAGGCTGCACTTATTTACATTCCCATCAATACTGTATAAGGGTTCCCTTTTCTCCACATCCTCTCCAACACTTACCTCTTATCTTTTGATGACAGCCATTCAAACAGGGGTGAGGTGATACCTCATTGTTTTGAGGTGCATTTTCCTGATGACGAGTGATGTGAAGCACATTTTCATGTGCCTGTTGGCCATCTGGATATTGTCTTTGGAAAAATGTCTATTCAGATCATTTGCCCATTTTAAAATTGGATTATTTGTTTTTCACTTCTGAGTTGTATGACTTCCTTATATATTTTGGCTATAAATCCCTTGTCAGATATATGACTTGCAAATATTTTCTCCCATTCTGATTGTTGCCTCATAAAAGACCCTGAACCAGAATCACCCAGATAAGCTTCTCCTAGATTCCTGGCCCTGAGAAACTGTGATGTAATAAATGTTTGTTTGTAGCCACAAAGTTTTGTAATAACTTGTTACATAGCAATAGATAACTAATACAGGAATTGGACAGGCAAAGACTCATATAGGTAATAATAAGAAGTTATCTACAGATAAGGGTTTTGGCCTTTCCTCTGCCCATAAGTAGGGAATGTCCATATTTGACTGGTAGTAAGGTGGAGGTATCGTCTGCCTTTTGGCTCCACTTGACTTTAGGTTGGTGTTATAAATGTTTGTAGTGCCACTAGGAAGTAATATGGTCAGGAGGAAATAGCTTGTCTAGGCACAGGAAGCTTGGAATAGGTGAGTTAGGTTTTGGGGGGCAGCATATTTGTTCCAAACTTCTTCTCAGCCTTTTAAGCTATTCCTTCTGGATAATCCTGAAGGTCTTGTAGATACCTTCATCATCCAAGACAGATATATAATTTCAATAAACATGTGATTACTTGATTTCCTTTGATTTCAACTAGAGTAATTAATTTAACAATAACTATATCATTAGTAAAGCTTTTCTATGAAATCTGTGTATACCCTATAGCTGTACATCTGATATCAAGATTCTTGATTTAGGCAATAATTGTAATGTCCTTTGGGTCTGAGATCAGATGGAAACCAAGGCACAGAATGCAAATGGCTTGCAAAAGGACGCAGGCTACATCCACACCATATTGCAGAACTGAAATGCTCTCTCTTCCCTGAACTCTGTTCTTCATATTTTTATCATTATTATTTTATTTGCTTCTTCTAAATTCTTTACTGAAGAGTATACTTTAAGACACGTAGATGGCCAACAGACATGAAAAGATGCTCAACACCACTCATCGTCAGGGAAATCAAGATAAAAACCACAATGTGGTGTCACCTCACACCTGTCAGAATGGCTAGTATCAAAAATACAGGAAACTACAAGTGTTGGTGAGGATGTGGAGAAAAGAGAATCCTTGTGTACCACTGGTAGGAATGTAAATTGTTGCAGCCACTCTGGAAAACAATACGGAAGTTCCTTAAAAAATTAAAAAAAGAAATACCATATGATCCAGTAGTTCCACTTTTGAGTATTTACCCAAAGAAAACAAAAACACTAATTCAAAAAGATATGTGCATCCCTATGTTTATTGCAGCATTATCTACAATATCCAAGATATGGAAGCAATCTCAGTGTCTATTAATAAATGAACGGATAAAGAAAATGATAAGTATGTACTATATATTATTTTATAAATATATATTTATAAATATATATTATATATACTATATATATTACTTGGCCATAAAAAAAGGAAATCTTGCCATTTGTGACAACATGGATAGACTGGGAGGGTATTATGCTAAGTGAAATAAGCCAGATAGAAAAAGACAAATACCATATGATTTCATTTATATGTGAAATCTAAAAAATAAAACAATAAGCAAACAAAAAAGAAAAGACTCATAAATACAAGGAACAAACTGGTGGTTGCCAGAAAGTAGGGTGTTGGAGGGATGGGTGGAATAGGTAAAGTGGATTAAGAAATACAAACTTCCAGTTATAAAATAAGTCACAGTGATGGCAAGTACAGCATAGGGAATATATTCAATAATTCTAATAATTTTGTATGGTGACAGATGGTAACTACATTCATTGCAAGCACTACAAAATGTATGTAAATGTCAAATCACCACGTTGTACATCTGAAACTAATATAATATTGTATGTCAGCTATATTTCAATTAAAATAAATGAAAAAAATTAAAATGTGCTTTAAATAAGCAGCAAATAAAACACAAATTTGGTTTAACAATACAAAATCACTGTGAAAATCTTTTTTTAAAGATCTTATTTATCTTATTTGACACAGAGAGAGAGAGAGAGAACACAAGCAGGGGGAGCGGCAGGCAGAGGGAGAGAGAGAAACAGGCTCCCTGCTGAGCAAAGAGCCCAATGTGAGACTTGATCCCAGGTCCCTGGGATCATGACCTGAGCCAAAAGCATACACTTAAATGATGAGCGACCCAGGTGCCCTGTGAAAATAAGTTTAAAAAATACTTTCTTCCAAAGCAATCTACAGATTCAATGCAATCCCAATTATGTTGTGTGTGTGTGTGTGTGTGTGTGTGTGTGTGTGTGTGTATAGATAGGAAATCTCATCCTAAAATTCATATAGAATCTCAAGAGATCCCAAACAGACAAAATAATTTTGAAAAAGACAAAGCTGGATGTCTCATATTTGATTTCAGAACTTATTACAAAGTGATGGTAATTAAACTGTGGTACTAGCACAAGGGCAGGCATATAGACCAATGGCATATAATAGAGAGCCCAGAAATAAACTCTAATATATGTGATCAAATGATTTTTGACAAACATACCAAGACCATTTAATGGGGGAAGGACAGTCTCTTCAACTAATGGTTCTGGGAAAACTGGACATCTGCATGCAAAACAAAATGAAGATGGAGTTTTACCTTATACCATACATAAAAATGAAATGTATCAAAAGACCTAAACATATGAGCTAAAACATATAAAACTCTTAGAAGAAAAAAAAAACTCTTAGAAGAATACATAGGGAAAAAGCTTAATGACACTGGATATGGCAATGATTTCTTGTATATAACACCAAAAGCATAGGCAACAAAAGAAAAAAATGGACTTCACCAAAATTAAAAATTTTGTGCTACAGAGGATACTAATGAGTAAGAAAGCAAACTATGAATAGAGAGAAAATATTTGAGAATTCTATATCTGAAAATGGATTATTTTTTCTGAAAATGGATTATTATCCAGCATATATAAAGAAGTCCTCCAACTCAACTACAAAAAATAACCCAATTAAAAAATAGGCAGGGTGTGGGGAGCACCTGGGTGGTACAGTGGGTTAAGCATCTGACTCTTGGTTTCAACTCAGGTCATGATCTCAGGATTGTGAATGTACCTCTGTCAGGCTCCACACTCAGTGAGGAATCTACTTGAGATTCTCCCTCCCTCTCCGTCTGCACCTCCCATTTGCACTCTCTCTCTCTGTGTCAAATAAATAACATAAGTCTTTAAAAGATAGACAAAAGACTTCAATGGACATTTCTCTAAAGAAGTTATACAGATGCCCAATAAGCACATAAAAAGATTCTCAACATCATCAATCATTAAGGAATTATGAACCAAATCATAATGAGATGCCACTTTGCATTCATTAGAATGACGATTTTAAAAAGAAAATAAACAGAAAATGACAAGTGTCAGCAAGGATGTGGTGAGAGTGGAACCATTGTGTATAGCTGGTGAAAATATAAAATGGCAGCCATCATGGAAAATAGTATAGTGGTTCCTCAAAAAAATAGAATTATCATATGATCCAGCAACTCCACTTCTAAGTATATACCCAAAAGAATTGAAAGCAAGAACCTGAACAGATATTTGTATGTCAGTGTTCATAGCAGCATTATTCACAACAGCCAAAAGATGGAAACTGCTCAAGTGTCCATCAATGGATGAATGGATAAACAAAATGTGGTAGATACATACAATGGGATATTTTTCAGCCTTAAAAGGGAATAAGAGTTGGACACATGCTATGAAATTGATGAACCTTGAAGACATTATACTGAGTGAAATAAACAAGATACAGAAGGACAAACGTTATTTGATTCCACTTATATGAGGTTCCTGGAATCATGAAATTCAGAGACAGAAAGTAGGATAGTGGTTTCCAGGGGTGGGGGAGAGGAGGCAATGAAGAGTTAATTGCTTAATGAATACAGAGTTTCAGTTTAGGATAATGAAAAAGTTCTGGAGATGGATATTGGTTATGGTTGTGCAGTAATATGACTGTACTTAGTGCCACTGAAATGTATACTTAAAAATGGTTAAAATGGTAAGTTTTATGTTATGTATATTTCACCACAATAAAAAGTTGTTTAAATGCTTTCTGTCTGCGAAAATGTTTCCCAGCCTGCCACATTTACATTGGCTCCATCCCAATTTCCCACTGCCCGCGGTTAGGCAGACTTCCTCCAAATCCCCTACTTCTGGCTCAAGTGAGCTAAATCGCCACAACACCAAGCCACTGGAAATAATTTATTTGTAGGGATAAGCTTCCCAGAAATTGGAAAGTCCCTGGTGATGCCACCATGAATCAGACAAAACTCTGTAGTTTCTCTTCAGGCCAAAGAATTCCTGAATGTTCCCTGAAAACTCTCCCCTCCTCTTTACATTTATTTTGTTCCCCATGAAAATACTTATTACCATTTGGGAGGGATATGAATATATTTATTTATTAGGATGCTCACAAGAATAACATGCTAACACTGTCCTTATGATGTGATAAAAATATATACCCACATCGTGGCAGGAAACAGGGGTAAGGGCTCTCAGAGCTGGTACCAAGTGTCCACTGAAGACATCTCCATTCACCAGGGAGGATGTTTCCTAGATTCCAACATCTCTAAAATGTAGCTTCCAGTCAGGTCTCCATGACTTGCCCAGACTTCTTCATTCCAGCATCAGCTGGCACCCTTTCTGGCCACTCTGGACTCCTTCATAACCTAGATCAGCTACCCCATGTCTAACTCACCCAGGCAGCCTCTAGAATTCTGCAGCACATCTCTGGAATGCTGCTGCCCTGCCACCCTCAGGGGCATGACTGGGAGTTAGGGAGCAGAGGGAATAAGATCACATTATCAAAGCAAGTAGCAAATGACACTTGGACATATACCCGACGACCTCACAGAATATGTGCTTTCTCCCCAAATGATACATAATCCCTTAGAGAGAAAACATGCACAGAGCGATTATGTCTGCCAGGCACAAGGGTGACAATGAATGCTGTTTACTTCCATCATGTCCTTCGCACAAACAGGAAGTTAGCAACTGAAAGCCAGAAGCAGATCTCTATCCTAGCTCTCCCCTGCCTTTGAATGGTGTCCCCACTCGGCTTCCATCTGTTTTGGCATTAGTTTATTTTCAAAAGAGAGGACAAGATGCCCCAGGGAGAGTAGAATGGGAGACTGGGGTGAGGTGCAGGAGTCATGTATGGATAACAACCTGTAAAACCAAATGAAAACAGTACAAAAATGCAGAAACCAGATCTAGTACTAGAACATACATCGAGAAGGTAGCTGGAGACTCTACATGTGAACAATATGGTGCACAACCCCAGGGGGAGAACTTTGTGCCAAGTGGGGCAGAGGCCACTGGGTTAGCCTGAGAGCCTCTCAATGGATGGCTGAACTGACCTACGTCTGCTGTTGCAGCTGGGAGCCTTCTCTGGTGGTGACAGAACAGGCGATGACTGGCCCGGCAACCCCACAAGCCCACCCCAGGGCCTGCTTGGAGCTCACAAACATGTAGGACACATTCTTCTCTTCACACAGCAGTGGGAGGTGCAGAGTGATCTCTAGGGACTCAGGGTCTGCAGCCATTTTCATGAACTCAGAGATGCCCTGTTGGGGGTTTTGGTGCCTCATTGGTCCCTTGCCGAAGCTGCTTATAGTTTCATGACTGCTGAACAAGGGCCAGTAGTTTCTTGGTGAGGAGGGCATTTGTGAGGGGGTAGATCCTCGGGTTTACTTCGGGCTCAGTCATATCTGCAATTAGGTGGTCTCACCACCCCTCAGGGAGTGCAGCCAATGTCAGAGCCAGAGCTCACACCTCTGCCAGAAAGAAGGCACACCACACTGGAGGCATGGATATGGCCAATATGTTACCATCTACCTGGCATTTTAGAATTTCCATAGTGCCTTCTTGCACAAACTCTTACGTTTAATAAAACTAACAACATGATGAAGCTGGATATTTTCAGCACATTTTACAGATGAGAAAACAGGCTCAGAGGGTTGGAACTGCCCAAGTTCTCATAGCTACTAAGTAGTGGAACTGGGACTTCTTTTTTTAATTAATTAATTAATTAATTAATTTTTAAGATTTTATTTCTTTATTCATGAGAGACACAGAAAGTGAGAGGCAGAGACATAGGCAGAGGGAGAAGCAGGTTCCACGCATGGAGCCCGATGTGGGACTCGATCCTGGGACTCCAGGATCACACCTTGAGCCGAAGACAGATGCTTAACCACTGAGCCACCCAGACGTCCCAGACTTCTTTTTTTTTAAATATAATAATTAACATATAGTGTATTATTAGTTTCAGAGACAGAGTTTAGTGATTCATCAGTTGCATAGAACACCCAGTGCTCATTACATCAAGTGCCCTCCTTAATGCCCACCACCCAGTTACCCATCCTCCCACCCTACTTCCCCTCCAGCAACCCTCAGTTTGTTCCCTAGAGTTCAGAGTCTCTTATGGTTTGCCTCTCTCTCTGATTTTATCTTATTTCAGTTTTCCCTCCCTTGACCTATGTTCATCTGTTTGGTTTCTTAAATTACACACATGAGTGAAATCATATTTGTCTTTCTCTGACTTACTTTGCTTAGCATAAAACCCTCTAGTTCCATCCAGGTCTTTGCAGATGGTCAGATTTCATTTCTTTCTTTCCTTTTTAAAAAGATTTATTTATTTATTCATTCCTAGAGACACAGAGAGCAGCAGAGATGTAAGCAGAGGGAGAAGCAGGAGAGTGCAATGCGGACTCTATCCCAGGACTCCAAGATCACGATAATCAGAAAGCAGACGTTCAACCACTGAGCCACTCAGGTGTCCCAGATTTCATTTTTTTTTCTGTTGACTGTAGAACTGGAACTTTTTGAACGAAGACCTCTCTCCTGAGAGTACTCCCAACCTGACTGTTTTCGGGGCATGTAGCCATCAACATATTCAGGAGCGGGCTCATCAGCTTCTTCCCTAACCTGCTTCTCCTCTTGTGATTCCCATCTCAGCGAATGGCACTGTCATTCAGTCCATGGCAGAAATCCTAGAGTCATCCCTGACGCCTTTCTCTCTCTCACTCACCCTCAGAGTCCATCTGCCACCAAGTCTATAGATTCTATTTCCCAATTATTTTCTTAAATATATTCACTATTTTCCACACCCCACTGCCACCTCCGTAGTTCAGTTGGCCATCATCTCTTATCTGGATTCTTGTAGCAACCTCCAAAGTGATCTCTTTCCCTCCAGTCTTGCCTATTAGCAATCCTATCTCCAGATCTACAACAATCTTTCTAAAATCTAGTCTGATCATGATTCATTTGGGCTTTTAGTTCATTTTTTTGTTGTTGCTAGTGAAGCCTTATTTTAAAAATGGAATTTTGAATAAGTCTTAATAGATAATGGATAAAAGCAGAAGTGTCTTATGGAAGTGAGGGTCAGAGGCCTAGATCACTGAATACTCCCTGAGGCACTAAGGGTTCTGCAGACCAGGAAATAGCAACCACTAATCCCACAAGGTAAAGCTTCCTTATTAAAGATTTTATTTATTCATGAAAGGAACAGAGAGAGAGGCAAAGACACAGGCAGAGGGAGAAGCAGGCTTCCTGTGGGAAGCCTGATGAGGTACTTGATCCTAAAACCTGGGGATCATGCCCTGAGCTGAAGGCAGCTGCTCAACCACTGAGCCACCCAGGCATCCCTAGGTAAAGCTTCTTAACATGGCTTAAGAAGAAGTGAAATCATGATGAGGTCTGTGTTTACCTCTGTGGCTCCATTCCTCACTCCTGCTTCCCTTGTCTTCCATATTAATCAGGATAGGCTAGGTTACATTGCAATAACAACCAAACACCAAATCTTAGTGAAAGAAAGTGACAGTCATTTATTTCTCAGCTACTTGCCAATTGCAAGTCAACAGGGACTCTGGGCCACCTCCTCTCCATTCTGGGACAAAGGCTCATGGAGTTTCCAGCACCTGGCCCATTGCCTATCGCCGGGGCAAAAGAAAGATAACCTGGTGGCTCTCACTCTGGTAGTGAAATGATCAACCTAGAAATGACAGTCATCACTTCTGTTCTAATTCATCAACCTTCCCTGGGCACAAGGAGGGGGCAGGAATTGCTATCTACAATGTACTCAGAAAGATGGGGTGGCAGAGAACTGGAATATTTGACAAAAATTGGTAACATCTACCACACCTTCCTCCCCTCATTTTAAGCCACAGTGAGCTGTCTGTATATTTTTGGAATGTGCACATGCTTTTCTTTTTGCCCCCTGTTCTAATCCTTCTGGTAAGCTTCTACTTGATCTTCTAGTTTCAGTTCAAGCAATATGCCTCCGAGGAACCTTCCTTCTGTTTCATCCCTTTGTTTCTCCTTTCCCTGGCCAGGTCAAATGACCTTCTGTTGTGCACACCAACATTCTGCTCTTCCTTCCAGCATAAACCTTATCATAGTCCCTGAATATAATTGCTTATACAGTGTGACTCTTTGCCCACAAGATTGCAATTGCCTGAGGTCAGGGACTGTATCCCCAGGGCCTAGAATGCTTTCTGGCACATCATAGAGTCTTAATAAAGATGGAATGAGTGAATTCTTAGAACTTTGTCTCCTTGACCCTAAGTCTTTGCCCATTTGGCACACCAAGCTGCTTAGATCAGAGCAGAAGATGAAGCTAAAACCTGCTCTCTCCTGTGGACTGAGACAATCTAGAAAAGGTCTAGAAGTGGGGGGTGAGTGGCATTTCCCTTAATGAAGGAAAAAAATGGCTATTCCAATAATTTTATGTCCATTAAGTGAAGCATGCCATGGAATTCTACTTCTTCCACAGGTTCTATTGATGTGCTTGTAGCAACCAAAAGGTTCATGATTTAGGAGGTAGAGTTGAAATTGATCTTCTGAATACTTGTTTTGGGTTTTAGAGTGCTTTTTGTAAATTGGATGTTAGACATTCTGACTATGCTTGTTTTTAGCTAGGGATGTGGATGTATAGCCCAGGGCATTTCTCTGGGAATCTACTAGTACTTGATTTGCCATTTTGGTAACAAAGAGCTTACTACCAAAGGCAGCACTTAGATAGAATGACATCCATGAGAAAGTGCTAAAGCTCACTAGTAATTACAGAAACACAAGTTTAACTAAGCAGCTCTCAGGCTGGCAAAAATTTAAAAAGTGGATAATGTGTTGATAAGGACATGGGGATATAAGAAGTCTTACATTCTGCATGATGTAGACTGGATCAGCTATTCTGGAGAACAATTTGGCACTACTCCATTCACTCAATGAATGTTTATAAAGCACCATTCATGTGTCAAGAACTTTTCTAAGTGCTTGGGATATAAGCAGTGAATGAAACAGACACAAATCTGTTGGAATCTTATTATGATAATTGTTATAAGATAATAAAGATAACATACAGATATTTCATTTATTCAATAATGGTAAGTGCAAGCAGAGAAACTAAAGCAGGAAAGGGAACTATGAAATTGACAGAGAGGTTGAAATTGAAGAAAGAGTGGCCAAGGAAAGCCCCACTGGCCTGAGGGTTACATAGTTAATGTAGTCACATTAAATATACACATGTCCTCTCACCTAACAATTCTGCTACTGAATATTTGAGAATATTCCCAAAAGAAGCTCATAAGGAGACATGTATAAAGATGTTCTTGGAGCTGTTACTTGTGCTGGTGGCAGTTTAGCATAATTCCAGTGGGAATTCTTGACTTGAGAGAGTGGATAGATAAAACGTGGATGTGTGCCATAAAATATTACACAACAACTGGAAGTAACAGATTAAAAATACACATGGCAACATAGAATGATCTAAGAACAGTGTGGCATGAAAAAAATAAGAAACATTGAAACAGGTAGCATAGAACTACTTATATAGATCAAGGATACATGCACACAAAACAACCATACAGAGTTTGAAAACATAGTCTAACAAAAAAACCCTACATGTTAAACATACTAAAATGGCATTGGGGATGTGGAGTAAGAGGGGAATAAGAATGGGTTATGGAGTTAAAAAATAAGATGAAATAAAAACAACCCAACATATGGATTTGATGTTCCTAAAATCCAGATTTCTACAGCCTGAGAGTCAAGTGTCTCTAACACTCTGCAATTGTGCAGACTTACCAATTCACTTGATATATCTGATATATCAGTTTCCTCTACTATATCCAGCGTTAGCTCCCTTCAAGGATTGTTGCAAGGCTCCCATATGATAATGAACAGAAAAGGACTTCCAGAAGTTTAAAGTGAAAACACTTATCTAATATAAGCAACAATCATTGTTGCACAGAGTGGCAGTTTCTTGTTTGCCTTCCCACCATGCATTTCCATTTTGTCCATTCTCACCAATTCTGATTCCCATTTAGGGATACAGGCAATTTTGAGGCAGCCAACTCTATCCCAGGTGGAACACATGACCTAGGATAAGCCATTCATTTGATCCACAGTCTCAATAGTGATTATTTTGGGATGGGCATATCATTCAAGCTATTCAGATGACACCTAATCTTAAGACTTTGGCTGGGAATACTGAGGAAAGTAAGCTCCTTCCTTGTTTGACATAAATGGGGTAAGTAATATGCAGCCCTGGAAATAGCAGCTAAGTCCATCTTCAGACCACGAAGGGAGAGTCTACCTGAGAATAGAGATCTAACCAAGAAAGTGGAGCTGAGAGATGGAGAGAGAGAAAGCAACTGAACAGAATAAAACTCACCTAAAACTGAATTTATCCATGAACTATACAGTGACATTGGCCAATAATTTCCCTTTTGGGGTGATTAAGACCATTCAGATTGGGTCTTCAGTGGCTTGCAAACAGAGTCCAATCCTAACTGATGTATTGTTGTTTATTGTTATCTGTTTTTTATTTTTACAAGTAGACACAAAACCTCCTAAAATACTGCAAAGCTGTAAGCAAAATGGGTGGATCCTGAAGTTAGATTGGTACAATCTTTACACCGTATGGAAATATTCTCCTCAAAGTGCCCTAAAATGGATTGCTCAAGGTTTTCAGCAGTTCCAGACTGCAAATTATGTCATCTGCTCCAATTTTGGATGAGGAAAAAATATATCTGCTTTCATACATTTGTTTCCTGGTCTGTAGTTGACAAGAGAAAGAATCCTGGAAATAAAATTGTTGCAGGTGCCTGATGATTCTGATTCTTTGGCCACATGTGATAGAATGGAGACTTTAGCTTGTAAAGAATGCCCCCCCCAGAGGATCATGGGTTCAGAAGTGAATGCCATAGGGAGGCAAGAGGAAACTCAGCCTACAGTATCCTTTGATTAGCACTTCTTAGATTCCCAGGGCTGAGTCTATGGAGCAAATGCTCCATAATAATACAGCAGCCAAAATACTAAGGGAGTTAACATTCAGCATCCAAACTGCTCCTTCCCCTCACCGGCCTTGACTTTTTCTAGAAAGAATGCTTTAACACCCCCAAACATTCTTTGCACAGTTGGTTTGTGAAGATTTTTCCAGATTGAGGGCTGCCAGGTAAGAGGGAAGAATCAGCCTCCAGAATGGTGGCTCTTACTTGTCATAAACATCATCAGACTTGTCTGGGATGCCAATCATGCTTACTGGGCATGATGGAGTCTACAGAGGTTTGAGACTCGGGTTGTGCTTTCATCTAACAGAGTACTTAGTAAGACAGGAAACAGAATAACTCATCTTGCTTGTCCAAAAATATGGTTTTTGCCTAATTTACTCCTACTTATCCTCAGCTCAAATATCACTTCCTCAGAAATGCCTTCTCTGGTCAAATCACCATAAAGCAAGTGTAAGTCTTCTTTGTAGCACTGACCACACTTGAACTTAACATTTACTGGTGTGGTTTTTAAATTCAAGTCAGTTCTCCCACTAGACTCCAGGTTCCTTAGGATCAGAGATCGTCAAAGTCTTTGTTGTTGGGGGATCCCTGGGTGGCTCAGCGGTTTAGCGCCTGCCTTCGGCCCAGGGTGTGATCCTGGAGACCCGGGATCGAGTCCCACGTCGAGTCCCACGTCGAGCTCCCGGCATGGAGCCTGCTTCTCCCTCTGCCTGGGTCTCTGCCTCTCTCTCTCTCTCTGTCTTTCATGAATAAATAAATAAAATCTTTAAAAAAAAAGTCTTTGTTGTTTAACAAACACTCACTATGTGTTAGGCAATTTTCTTAGCAGTTTATAAATATTAATTCACCTAATTCTCATAGCTACTCCATGAGGCATTATCATTATCATCCACATAGAGGAAAGTGAGACCCAAAGAGGCAGAATAGCTTGCTGAAGTTCAGAAAACTAAATAAATGACTTAGCCTGGATTCAAACCCATGGAAGCTGGTTCCTGTCCATGCTCTCAAATATTATTCTATGATGTTTTGCTCACCATTGCATCCCCAGTACCTACCACAATGCCTGACACATAATAAATTTATGCTCAGTAAAGGTTTTTTGGATGAATCAATGGATCTTGTCCTTTCTAATGCTAAGTCAGACAACCAAAAAATTTAATTAGCATTGACTTGTAAATCCAATTCATTAAATTTACAGATCATTTATAGTAAGATTGTTATAATCCTTCTTGTAATTTTTTTGACATTTTTGTATTTTTTCATATTCTTCTACTTTAACTGTTTAAACTGAGATGTAATTGACTTATAACATTATATTGGTTTAGGTGTACAACAAAATGATATATCAATGTATCTATATCTATATATATTGCAGAATATTCACTACAGTAAGTTTAGTTAATGTGCATCACCAAAACTATTTACAATTTTTTCTCTGTAACAAAAAGTTTTAACATCTACTATTTTAGCAACTTTCAGATATATGATACGATATTATTAACTGTGGTTAATAGTTATTTGTATATTCCTTCCTCGTGACTTATTTATTTTATAGCTGGATGTTTATACCTTTTGACTATTTGAACCATGTCACTCACACTCACCCCCCACTTTAAATTGTGTTAATTTGAATTTCCTTCTATTTAGTCAATTAACATGGAAGTATCCTAAAGTGAATTAGCTAAAACAGAAAATATTATATAGATAAGTTTCAGCTACTGCTGTAGTCAAGTAAGCTCCTATTAGATTTGACCCTCTTGTAAATTGGAGCCTAGGGTTTGGCAAACTATGGGCCATAGGTCAAATCTAGCCAGCCATCTGTCTTTGTAGATAAAGTTTTATTGGAGCACAGCCACAGCAATTGGTTTATATAGTCTCTATTGCTGTTTTCATGCTATAATGGCAGAATTGATTACTTGTGTCAGACTATATGACCCACAAAGCTTAACATAGTTATTATCTGGCCCTTTATAGAAAAAGCTTGCCATCATCTGCTCAAGGCAAAACAGAACAAATGATGACACGAAGGCATTGATGAGTGAACAAAGAATGTTGACACATGAACAAAAGGAAAGTAAAGAATATATTTCCTATTTTTTATTCCTTTTAACTTGAGGGTAGATGAAAGATGGGATTATGTGAGGCAGTTAATGTTCTTTTTCTAATTTGTATTTTATTTAGAAAAATTTTAATTCCAACACAGTTAACATACAGTGTTAAGCTAGTTTCAGGTGTACAATATAGTGACTCAACTATTATATACGTTACTCAGTGCTAATAATGATAAGTGTTCTTTTAATTCATATAATCTACTTCACCCATCACCCATCCCTATCCCCTCTGGTACCATCAGTTTGTTCTCTATAGTTAAGAGGCTGTTTCTTGCTTTGTCTCTTTTTTCTTTTTTTTTTTTTTTTTTTTTTTTAATTTTTATTTATTTATGATAGGCACACAGTGAGAGAGAGAGAGGCAGAGACACAGGCAGAGGGAGAAGCAGGCTCCATGCACCGGGAGCCCGATGTGGGATTCGATCCCAGGTCTCCAGGATCGCGCCCTGGGCCAAAGGCAGGCGCCAAACCGCTGCGCCACCCAGGGATCCCACTTTGTCTCTTTTTTCTTTGTTCATTTGTTTTGTTTCTTGAATTCTACATATGAGTGAAATTATATGCTATTTCTCTTTCTCTGACTTATTTCCCTTACCCTCTAGATCTACCCATGTTGCTGCAAATGGCAAGAGTTCACTCTCTTTATGGCTGAGTAATATTCCATTACATATGTAACATTTATATTCATATATATAAATATATATATTCCATTATATTTATATCATCTTCTTGTGCATTCACCTGTCAAAGGAGATTGGGGCCGCTTCCATAATTTGGCTATTATAAATAATGCTGCAATAAATACAGGGGTGCATGTATCCCTTTGAATTAGTGTTTTTGTATTTGTGTGCATGTGTTTGTATTTTTTTGGGTAAATACCCAGCAGTAGAATTATTGGATCAACAGAGACCTGGCAGGCCAGAAAGGGCTGACAGGACATATTCAGGGTCCTAAATGAGAAGAACATGCAACCAAGAATACTTTATCCAGCAAGGCTCTCATTCAAAATGGAAGGAGAGATAAAGAGCTTCCAAGACAGGCAGCAATGGAAAGAATATGTGACCTCCAAACCAGCTCTGCAAGAAATTTTAAGGGGGACTCTTAAAAGTCCCTTTAAGAATAAGTTCAGTGGAACAATCCACAAAAACAAAGACTGAATAGATTTCATGATGACACTCAACTCATATCTGTCAATAGTAACTCTGAACGTGAACGGGCTTAATGACCCCATCAAAAGGTGCAGGGTTTCAGACTGGATAAAAAAGTAGGACCCATCTATTTGCTGTCTACAAGAGACTCATTTTAGACAGAAGGACACCTACAACCTGAAAATAAAAGGTTGGAGAACCATTTACCATTCAAATGGTCCTCAAAAGAAAGCAGGGGTAGCCATCCTTATATCAGATAAACTAAAATTTACCCCGAAGACTATAGTGAGAGATGAAGCGGGACACTATCTCATACTTAAAGGATCTATCCAACAAGAGGCCTTGCAATCCTCAATATATATGCCCCGAATGTGGGAGCTGCCAAATATTTAAACCAATTAATAACCAAAGTGAAGAAATCCTTAGATAATAATACACTTATACTCGATGACTTCAATCTAGCTCTTTCTATACTTGATAGATCTTCTAAGCACAACATCTCCAAAGAAACGAGAGCTTTAAATGATTACTGGACCAGATGGATTTCACAGATATCTACAGAACTTTACATCCAAACTCAACTGAATACACATTCTTCTCAAGTGCACATGGAACTTTCTCCAGAATAGACCACATACTGAGTCACAAATCGGGTCTGAACCGATACCAAAAGATTGGGATCATCCCCTGCATATTCTCAGACCATAATGCCTTGAAATTAGAACTAAATCACAACAAGAAGTTTGGAAGGACCTCAAACACGTGGAGGTTAAGGACCATCCTGCTAAAAGATGAAAGGGTCAACCAGGAAATTAAGGAAGAATTAAAAAGATTCATGGAAACTAATGAGAATGAAGATACAATCGTTCAAAATCTTTGGGATGCAGCAAAAGCAGTCCTGAGGGGGAAATACATCGCAATACAAGCATCCATTCAAAAACTGGAAAGAACTCAAATACAAAAGCTAACCTTACACATAAAGGAGCTAGAGAAAAAACAGCAAATGGAACCTACACCCAGCAGAAGAAGAGAGTTAATTAAAATTCGAGCAGAACTCAATGAAATCGAGACCAGAAGAACTGTGGAACAGATCAACAGAACCAGAAGTTGGTTCTTTGAAAGAATTAATAAGATAGATAAACTATTAGCCAACCTTGTTAAAAAGAAGAGAGAGAAGACTCAAATTAATAAAATCATGAATGAGAAAGGAGAGATCACTACCAACACCAAGGAAATACAAACGATTTTAAAAACATATTATGAACAGCTCTACGCCAATAAATTAGGAAATCTAGAAGAAATGGACGCCTTCCTGGAAAGCCACAAACTACCAAAACTGGAACAGGAAGAAATAGAAAACCTGAACAGGCCAATAACCAGGGAGGAAATTGAAGCAGTCATCAAAAACCTCCCAAGACACAAGAGTCCAGGGCCAGATGGCTTCCCAGGGGAATTCTATCAAACGTTTAAAGAAGAAATCATACCTATTCTACTAAAGCTGTTTGGAAAGATAGAAAGAGATGGAGTACTTCCAAATTCGGTCTATGAGGCCAGCATCACCTTAATTCCAAAACCAGACAAAGACCCCACCAAAAAGGAGAATTACAGACCAATATCCCTGATGGACATGGATGCAAAAATTCTCAACAAGATACTAGCCAATAGGATCCAAAAACACATTAAGAAAATTATTCACCATGACCAAGTAGGATTTATCCCCGGGACACAAGGCTGGTTCAACACTCGTAAAACAATCAATGTGATTCATCATATCAGCAAGAGAAAAACCAGGAACGATATGATCCTCTCATTAGATGCAGAGAAAGCATTTGACAAAATACAGCATTCATTCCTGATCAAAACTCTTCAGAGTGTAGGGATAGAGGGAACTTTCCTCGACATCTTAAAAGCCATCTATGAAAAGCCCACAGCAAATATCATTCTCAATGGGGAAGCACTGGGAGCCTTTCCCCTAAGATCAGGAACTAGACAGGGATGTCCACTCTCACCACTGCTATTCAACATAGTATTGGAAGTCCTCGCCTCAGCAATCAGACAACAAAAAGACATTAAAGGCATTCAAATTGGCAAAGAAGAAGTCAAACTCTCCCTCTTCACCGATGACATGATACTCTACATAGAAAACCCAAAAGTCTCCACCCCAAGATTGCTAGAACTCATACAGCAATTTGGTAGCGTGGCAGGATACAAAATCAATGCCCAGAAATCAATGGCATGTCTATACACTAACAATGAGACTGAAGAAAGAGAAATTAAGGAGTCAATCCCATTTACAATTGCACCCAAAAGCATAAGATACCTAGGAATAAACCTAGTCAAAGAGGTAAAGGATTTATGCCCTAAAAATTAATATTGTGAAAATGTCAATGTTACCCAGGACAATTTACACGTTTAATGCAATCCCTATCAAAATACCATGGACTTTCTTCGGAGAATTAGAATAAATTATTCTAAGATTTGTGTGGAATCAGAAAAGACCCCAAATAACCAGGGGAATTTTAAAAAAGAAAACCATAGCTGGGGGCATCACAATGCCAGATTTCAGGTTGTACTACAAAGCTGTGGTCATCAAGACGGTGTGGTACTGGCACAAAAACAGACACATAGATCAATGGAACAGAATAGAGAACCCAGAAGTGGACCCTGAACTTTATGGTCAACTAATATTTGACAAAGCAGGAAAGACTATCCACTGCAAAAAAAGACAGTCTCTTCAATAAATGGTGCTGGGAAAATTGGACAGCCACATGCAGAAGAATGAAACTAGACCATTTCCTTACACCATACGCAAAGATAAAGTCAAAATGGATGAAAGATCTAAATGTGAGACAAAATTCCATCAAAATCCTAGAGGAGAACACAGGCAACACCCTTTTTGAACTCAGCCACAGTAGCTTCTTGCAAGATATATCCACAAAGGCAAAGAAACAAAAGCAAAAATGAACTATTGGGACTTCATCAAGTAAGAAGCTTTTGCACAGCAAAGGATACAGTCAACAAAACTAAAGGACAACCTACAGAATGGGAGAAGATATTTGCAAATGACGTATCAGATAAAGGGCTAGTTTCCAAGATCTATAAAGAACTTATTAAACTCAACACCAAAGAAACAAACAATCCAATCATGAAATGGGCCAAAGACATGAACAGGCATTTCACAGAGGAAGACATCACATGGCCAACAAGCACATGAGAAAATGCTCCACATCACTTGCCATCAGGAAAATACAAATCAAAACCTCAATGAGATACCACCTCACACCAGTGAGAATGGTGAAGATTAACAAGACAGAAAACAACAAATGTTGGAGAGGATGTGGAGAAAGGGGAACCCTCTTGCACTGTTGGTGGGAATGTGAACTGGTGCAACCACTCTGGAAAACTGTGTGGAGGTTCGTCAAAGAGTTAAAAATAGACCTGCCCTATGAGCCAGCAATTGCACTGCTGGGGATTTACCCCAAAGATACAGATGCAGTGAAATGCGGGGACACCTGCACCCCGATGTTTCTAGCAGCAATGTCCACAATAGCTAAACTGTGGAAGGTGCTTCGGTGTCCATCGAAAGACGAATGGATAAAGAAGATGTGGTTTATGTATACAATGGAATATTACTCAGCTATTAGAAACGAAAATACCCACCATTTGCTTCGACGTGGATGGACCTGGAGGGTATTATGCTCAGTGAAATAAGTCATTCGGAGAAGGACAAACATTATATGGTCTCATTCATTTGGGGAATATAAAAAATAGTGAAAGGGAATAAAGGGAAAGGAGAGAAAATGAGTGAAAATGTCAGTGAGGGTGACAAAACATGAGAGACATCTAACTCTGGGAAATGAGCAAGGGGTACTGGAAGGGGAGGTGGGTGGGGGTTGGGGTGACTGGGTGATGGGCACTGAGGGGGGCACTTGGCGGGATGAACTCTGGGTGTTATGCTATATGTTGGCAAATTGAACTCCAATAAAAAAATTAAAAAAATAAATATGGTGTCAGAAAGTGGTTCACTTTCATTCTTTTGCATGTTGCTGTTCAGTTTTCCCAACGCCATTTGTTGAAGTGACTTTTTTCCATTGCATATTCTTGCATCCTTTGTGGAAGAATAATTGACCCTATAATCATGGGTTTATTTCTGAGTTCTCCATTCTGTTCTATTGATCTCTGTGTCTATTTTTGTGCCAGTACCATATTGGTTTGATTACTACAGCTCTGTAGTATATCTTGAAATCTGGAATTGTGATACCTCCAGTTTTGTTCTTTTTCAAGATTGTTTTGGATCTTCAGGGTCTTTTTTGGTTCTGTACAAATTTTAGGATTATTCGTTCTAATTCTGTGAAAAGTACTATTTGTATTTTGATAGAGATTGCATTAAATCTGTGGAGTGCTTTGGGTAGTATGAATATTTTAACTATATTTGTTCCTCCAATCCATGAGCATGGAATATATTTCCATATGTTATTGTTGTCTTCAATATCTTTCATCAGTGTTTCATACTTTTAAGAGTATAGTTCTTCCACC
The DNA here is from genome assembly GCF_018345385.1 of Vulpes lagopus. NCBI lineage: Eukaryota > Metazoa > Chordata > Mammalia > Carnivora > Canidae > Vulpes > Vulpes lagopus. Next base: position 83,675,296 of record NC_054848.1, read on the forward strand.
TTCTTGGTTAAATTTATTCCTAGGTATTTTATTATTTTGGGTGCAATTGTAGGGAGGATTGTTTTCTCTTTACTGCTTCATTATTGATGTATAGAAATGCAACGGATTTCTGCATATTGATTTTGTATTCTGCAACCTTACTGAATTCATTTATCAGTTCTAGTAGTTTTTTTTTTTTGGTGGAGTCTTTCAGGTTTTCTATATGTAGTATTGTGTCACCTGCAAGTAGTGAAAGTTTTACTTTTACTTACCAATTGAATGCTTTCTATTCCTTTTTGTGGTCTGATTGCTGTGGCTAGGGCTTTTAGTACTATGTTGAATAAAAGTGATGAGAGTGGATATCCCTGTCTTGTTGCTGATCTTAGAGAAAAAGCTCTCCGTTTGTCACCATTGAATATGATGTTAGCTGTGGGATTTTCATAGATGGCCTTTATAATGTTGAGGTATATTCTGTCTAAACCTACTTTGCTGAGGGTTTTTATCATGATGGATGTTATACTTTGTCAAGGTCTTTTTCTGCATCTATTAAAAGGATCATATGTTTCTTATCCTTTATTTTATTGATGTTATGTATCACACTGATTGCTTTGTGACTATTAAACCACCTTTGTAAACCAGGAGTAATTCCCACTTGATCATGGTTAATGATTTTTTAAAATGTATTGTTGGATTCAGTTTGCAAATGTTTTGCTGAGTATTTTTGCATCTATGTTCATCAGATAGATTGTCCTATAGTTCTCTTTTTGTAGTGTCTTTATCTGGTTTTGGTATAAAGGCAATGTTGGACTCATAGAATGAATTTTGAAATTTTACTTCCTTTTCTATTTTTTGTAATAATTTGAGAAGAACAGATATTTATTCTTCTTTAAAACTTTGGTAGAATTCAACTGTGAAACTGTCTGGTCCCGGACTTTTGTTTGTTGTGAGTTTTTTGATTATGGATTCAACTTCATTGGTGGTACTTGGTCTGTTCAAATTTTCTATTTCTCTCTGATTGAGTTTTAGATGGTTATATGTTTCTAGGAATTTACTCATTTCTTCTAGTTTGTCCAATTTGTTCACATAAAATTTTTCATAATAGTCTCTTTTAATCCTTTGTATTTCTGTGATGTTGGTTGTTATCTCTTTTCATTGACTTGATTTCATTTATTTGGGTCCTCTCTCTCTTTTTCTTAATGTGTCTGGCTAGATTTCTATCAATTTTGTTCATCTCTTCAATGAACCAGCTCCTGGTTTCATTGATCTGTTCCATTGTTTTTTTTTAAGATTCTTTTTTGTTTACTTCTGCTCTAATCTTTATTATATCCTTCTTCCTACTGGTTTTTTGTGTTTGTCGTTCCTTTTATAGCTGCTTTAGGTATAAGATTAGGTTGTTTATTTGATTTTTTTTGTTGTTTCTTGAAGTAGGCCTGTATTACTATAAACTTCCCTCTTAGAACAGCTTTTGCTATATCCCAAAGATTTTGGAGAATTTTGTTTTCATATTCCTTTGTCTCCAAGAATTTTTTAAATTTCTTCTTTGATTTCTTGGTTGACCCATTTATTGTTTAGTAGCGTGTTATTTTACCTCAATGTTTTTGTGTTTTTTCCAGATTTCTTCTTGTGGCTAGTTTCTAGTTTCATAGCATTGTGATCAGAAAAGATGCAAGGTATCACTTCAGTCTTTTTGAATTTGTTGAGACTTGTTTTATGGGCTAATCTGTGATCTATTCTGGAGAATAGTCCATGTGCACTTGAAAAGAATGTGTATTCTGCTGTTTTCGGATAGAATGTTCTGAATATATCTGCTAAGTCCATTTGTTCCAGTGTGTCATTCAGAACCATCGTTTTCTTGTTGATTTTCCATTTGAATGATCTGTTCACTGATGTAAATGGGGTGCTAAAGTCCTACTGTTATTGTATTACCATCTATTACTTCCTTTATGTTTATTATTAGCTGCTTTGTGTATATGGATGCTTCCATGTTGGGTGCATAAATATTTATAATTGGTATATCTTGTTCTTTGTTCCCTTTATGATAATATCGTGTCTTTCTATATCTGTTGCTACAGTCTTTGTTTTAAAGTCTATTTTATATAATATAAGAATTGCTACCCTGATTTTCTTTTTCCTTCCATTTGCATGATAAATGCTTTTCCATCACTTCACTTTCAACATGCGTGTGCTTTTAGGTCTGAAATGAGTCTCTTATAGACGGAATATAGATGGATCTTGCCCCTTTTTAATCCATTTCATCATCCTATGTCTTTTGATTTGAGCATTTCATCCATTTATATTCAAAGTAATTTTTCAAGTTCTTATTTAAATTCTAGTTAGTTAACATACAATGTGATATTAATTTTAGGTGTACTACATAGTGATTCAACACTTCCATACGAGAACGTGGGGGAGGACTGTTTTTAGCAAGTTAGGTGGAGAGTGTTGGCACTGTGCTTGTCCCCACGGGTGTCCATGTATCTAGGCTGGAGGGTGGGGGAAGAAAATGGCACCTTTCAGTTCTTTTGTTCATGGAGAAGTCTCCCAAAGATCCCTGCCCCTCCAGTACATGCTCTGAGACTAGTAAACAAATCTGTCTCCCGTATACCCCGGGTGTTTTTCAAACTGCTGTTTCTATGCTCTATCTCCATGGGGCTGTTTGTTGTGATGTCTTTTTAAAGGTAGGGTTCAGTTTCTTACAGTCCTCATGGCTCTCGCAGGGCCAAGGCTGATGATTTTTAAAGTTCCAGGTGTTAAGCCATGCTCATTGTAAGAACTTTTGAAATTAGGCCCTGGTTTTCAAAGTCAAATGTTATAGGGATTTGTCTTCCCCATGTGAGTTCTCTGTGCCTTGGGTACCTGGCTGTTTCTCGGCTCTCTCCGTGTTCATGGGGTCTCTTCCTCCTGAGGATATTCTCACTGGTCTGCTTAACTCCAAGTGTGTCTCTGCCTTTCCTACCCACTTTGATGTGGATTCTTCTCTATATTTAGCTGTGGAGAGTCTGTTCTGACAATCTTGGTTCCTTTTCTGTGTTATTTACACTGATGTGAGTGTTATCTATCTATATTTATGGGAAGAGGTGAGATTATGATTTTCCTACTTCACCATCTTCCCCAAGAATGTGAAGTAGTTAATATTCTGCTAGAAAGTTAGCAGTCCTTCTGGCCTGAAGAACTGGAGGACAGTTTTTGGCAACCACAGCCACTGGGAATTGAGGGAGAAATTCCAGAAAGTACAGAGCTGGAGAAGAGGAGCATTAAATTTTGCCTAAGTTTCTAACTTACTGCTAAACCATGCATATATGAGACAGATGCAAACCAGCACAGCTAAATAATAAGAGTTGGCAGTTTAAGTTTATTTGGTACCAACGCAAAAATATCAATACTCTTCAGGGTATTCAGAATCTTATCAGAATCTTGGAACCTACACAACCAAGCATTCTGAATATCCAGGTTATAATACAAAACTGCTTAACACATGAAGAAACAAGAAAGTATCACCTAATTACAAGAAAAAAAGACATAGAAAAGTGGCCAAGAGATTACCATAATGTCAGAAAGAGTAGACAAGGATTATGAAACAGGTATTATAACTATGTTTAATGAAACGAAGAAAACTATGCTTGTGATCAATGATATGATAGAAAATGTGAGTAGAAAAAATACATTGTTATCTTTTAAAAAACATAATGGAAATACCAGAATCAAAAAATACAACATATGAAATAAAAATTCACTGAATAGGCTTAATAGCAGAATGGAAATGAAAGGAGAAAGAATCTGTAAACTTGAAGATAAAATAATTATATCTATCTAATCTGAAACAAAGAGAGAAATAATATTGGGAAAAAACTATAAAGTTTTAGACACTTATAGAATGACAACTAAAGTTCTAGCTTAAATGTCATTGGAATCCTAGAAAGAGAGAAGAGAGGGGCAAAAAAATTAAAGATAGGGGCACCTGGGTGGCTCAGTTGGTTAAGCAGCTGCCGTTGGCTCAGGTCATGATCCCAGGGTCTTGGGATCAAGTCCTACATCAGGCTCCCTGCTGAATGGGCAGCCTGCTTCTCCCTCTCCAACGCTTGTGCTCTCCTACTTTCTCTCTCTCTCTCAAATAAATAAATAAAATCTGAAAAAATTAATATAATGGCTAAACATGTCCAAAATTTGTTGAAAATTTTGAGCAGTTTAGTGAACTTTAACTAGGATAAATACGAATAAAACCGTGCACAGGCACATCATAGTAATATTTCTAAAAACCAAGTGTAAAATCTTGAGGCAAATAGGAAGTGATACCAGATGGAAACTGGGATCTTCAAGAATGAAAAAAGATCAAGAGAAATGATAAATATCTATATGTAAATATAATGGACTATTCCTTTTTAAATTAAAAAAATCTGTTATGATGATTGAAAGTAAAAATTATAACATTATTTGATGGAGACTCCACTATATGTAAACGTAATATATATAATAATGACTACAACGTAACAGCAGAGAGTGCATAGGGACTCAATTCACATGGCTGTAAGGTTTCTACATTCTAGTAAAAGTGATAAAAGATTAATTATAACCCTAGAGCTGTTGAAAATCAAGGGTGTATATTTTAATCCCTAGAGCAACCACTAAAATTATTTAGAGATCTACTTAAAATTCAATAGGTAAGTTAAAATGTAACACTAAAAATACTCAAATGACACAAAAGAAAGCAGGACAAGATTTAAAAAAGGGAAAAAACATAAAAAAAAATAAGATTGCAGACTTAAATCCATGCATACCAATAATTAAATTAAATTAAAATGGTCCAAAAGACAGAGATTAACAGATTACATAGAAACACAAAACTCAACCGTGATGATTAATCTTATTAACCCTAGGGTGCCCAGATTAAACATTCGTTCTGGATATGTCTGTGAGAGTGTTTCCACTTGAGATTAGTGTTTCAATCCGTGGACTCAGTAAGGTAAATTGCCCTCCCCAACGTGGGTAGGCATCATCCAATCTAAGGACCTGAATAGAACAAAACGTAGAAGAAGGAGTAGTTTTCTTTTTTCTTTCTTTTTTTTCTTGCCTTACTGCTTGAGCTGGGACATTTTATTTTACTTATTTATTTTTCTACTGAAGTACAGTTGACACACAAGGATACGTTAATTTCTGGTATACAACAAGGTGACTCAACAACTCTATATATTATATTATGCTCACCACAAGTGTAGATAAACTCTTTCACCATAAAACACTATTACGATACCATTGACTATATTCATTATGCTATATCTTTTATCCCTGTGACTTATCCATTCCATAACTGGAAGCCTGCATCTCCCATTTCCCTTACTCATTTTATGTCTCCCACTTCCCTCCCCTTTGGCAGTCATCAGTTTGTTCTCTGTATTTTTGGGTATATTTCTGCTTTTTGTTTATTTATTCATTTGTTTTGTTTAGATTTCACATATAAGTGAAATCATATGGTATTTGTCTTTCTCTGACTTATTTCACTTAGTGTAATGCCCTCTAGGTCCATCCATATTGTTGTAAATGACAAGATCTCACCCCTTTAAATGGCTGAGTTATATTCCAGTGTGTGTGTGTGTGTGTGTGTGTGTGTGTGTGTGTGTGTAGCACAACTTCTTTATCCATTCATCTATTGATGTACACTTGGGTTGCTGCCATATCTTGGCTATTGTAAATAATGCTGCAATAAATATACAAGTGCATACATCTTTTGGAATTAGTGTATTTGTTTTCTTTTGGTAAATCCTTAATAGTGGAATTACTGGATCATATGGTGTTTCTATTTTCAATTTTTTGAGGAACCTCTATACAGTTTTAAACAGTGACTGCACCAAATTTACATTCCCACTGATATTGCATAAGGGTTCCTTTTTCTCCACATCCTTTCCAACACCTGTTATCTCTTGTCTCTGATTTTAGCCATTCTGACAGGTGTAAGATGATATCTCATTGTGGTTTTGATTTGCATTTCCCTGATGATTAGTGATGTTAGGCATATTTTCATGTGTCTGTTGGCCATCTGTATGTCTATTTTGAAAAAATATCTATTCAGGTCCTCTGCATGTTTTTTAATTGGATTTTTTTTGTTTTCTTGGTGTTGAATTATATAAGTTCTTTATTTTGGATATTAGCCCCTTATCATTCCAAGTATCTTCTCCCATTCAGCAGGTTACCTTTTTTGTTTTCCTGATATTTTCCCTCACTGTGCAAAAGCTTTTTATTTTGATGTAGTCCCAATAGTTTATTTTTGCTTTTGTTTCCCTTGCCTCAGGAGACATATCTAGAAAAAATGTTTCTATGGCTGATGTCAAATAAATTATTGCCTATATTTTCTTCTAGGAGTTTTAAGGTTTCAGATCTTACATTTGGGTCATTAATCCAGTTTGAGTTTATTTTTGTGTATGATGTAAGAAAGTGATCCAATTCATTTTTTTACATGTAGCTGTCCATTTCCCCAGAATCATTTATTGAAGAGATTATCTTTTTCTCTTTTATATTCTTGCCTCCTTTGTTGCATATTAATTGACCAAATAAATGTAGGCTTATTTCTGGGCTCTCTATTTTGTTTCATTGATGTTTGTGTCTATTTTTGTGCTAGTACCACACTACTTGAATTACTACAGATTTATAGATATGTTGTTATCTGTGATTGTGATACCTCCGGCATCGGTCTTCTGTCTCAAGATTACTTTGGCTACTAAGGGTCTTTTGTGTTTCTAGACAAATTTTATGATGATTTGTTCTAGTTATGTGAAAAGTTCTATTGGTATTTTGATAGGGATTGCACTGAATCTGTAGGTTGACTTGGGTAGTATGAACATTTTAGCAATATTAATTCTTCCAATCCATGAGCATGGAATGTCTTTCCATTTGTTTGTGTTGTCTTCAGTTTCTTTCTTCAGTGTTTTATAGTTTTCAGAACATAGGTCTTTCACCTGCTTGGTTAAATTAATTCCTGCATATTTTATTCATCTTGGTGCAATTATAAATGAAATTGTTTTCTTAATTTCACTTTCTCCTACTTCAGTATTAGTGTATAGAAATGCAACTGATTTCTAAGTATTAATTTTCTGCCCTGCAACTTTATTACTTCTTTAATTATTACATATATATATATATTTATGTGTGTGTGTGTGTGTGTGTGTGTGTGTGTGTAGTCTTTATGATTTTCTACATATAGTATCATGTTATCTGCATCAACTTCTGTGTCAACTTCTTCCTGGCCAATTTGGATGCCTATTTCTTTTTATTGTTGGATTGCTATGGCTAGGCCATCCAATACCATGTTGAATAAAAGTGGTGAGAGTGGACATCCTTGTCTTGTTCCTGAGCTGGGACGTTTTATCTCATCTCCTCTGTCTGATCCTAAAACCAGGTTTTATACCATTGGCTGCTTTGGTGCTCAGGACTTTGGACTCAAGACTGAATTACAACTTTAGCTTTATTAGGTGTCCAGCTTGCAAATGGCAGATTGTGGGACTTTTCAACCTCTATAATTACATAAGCCAATTCCTCATAATAAATATATATTTATTATATACTATAAATTATTGTGTGTATAGCACACACAGAGAGACATATCTCTATATCCTATCGGATTTGTTTCTCTGGAGAAGCCTGACTTATACATCAACTCTATACTATCTATATGAAACCACTTTAAGTATAAAGAGACACATATGTTAAAAGGAAAACCATGGAATATGATATACCATGAAAACACTAAAAAGAAAGCTGGAATAGTAATATTAATATCAGATAAAGTATATTATCAGATACTAAAAGACATTCCATAATTATGCAGGCAACAATTCTCCCTGAAGATATGATATTTTAAAATGTGTAATTTATCTAGCAAAGAGCTTCAAATATTTGAGCAAAAATTGATAAAAATTAGAAGAAATAGACAAATCCACAATTACTGTTGAACACTTCAACACTCCTCTCTCAGCAATCGATAGAGCAGTTATACAGAGAATCAGTAAGGACAGAGAAGACCAGAATACACTTTCAACAATTTGATCTAATTTCCATTTATAGAATACTTCATCCAACACAGGGGAATACATCCTTTTCAAGTGCATATGGAACGATGCCAAGAGAAAACATATTATGTAACACAAAACAAACCTTAAGAAATTTAACAGAATAGAAATAATACAACAATCCCAACAGAATCAAGCTAAAATTCAATAACAAAGATACCTAGAAAATCTCCAAATACTCAGAAATGACAGAAAATACTTCTAAATAATTGAGGAGTGAAAAAGGAACTCTCAAGGTAAATTTTAAAAAATATTCTGAACTGAATGAATGAAAATAAAAATACAACATGTCATAGCTGTATGATGCATTTGAAGCATCCCTCAGTGGGAAATTCATAGCAGTTAATGCCTATACTAGAATTAGGGATGGTCTAAAATCAGTAATCTCAACTTCTAATTCATGAAACTAGGAAGATCAAAATTAAACCCAAAGGAAGCATAAGAAATTATTGAAAAGATAAGACCTGAAATCAATGAAATTAACAGAAAAGCATAAGAAAATCAATTAAACCAAAGTAGTTTATTGACAAGATCAATAAAATTAACAAATCTCTGGCCAGATTGACCAACACAGAAAGAGGAAAGACACAAATTATCAATATCAGTCATGAACAATGGACTCTTACCACAGGACCTATAAGCGTGAAAAAGAAAATTAAAGAATACTATAAAGGACTCTATGCCTTTAATTCTGCAACTTAGATAAAATGGACCTCGAATAGTCCTATATTCATTAAAGAATTGAGTATACAATTAGTGCATAATCCAGGGTGGTCAGAGAGAATTTATTAGAAAGGATTATACAAAAAAAAAAAAAAGAAAGGATTATACTACAGAAATGGCTACTACAAGTCCTTTTGCCATCCCTCTCAAGAACTGATATTTTGCTAACTGGCAGGTTGTACATCAAACCTTTTTTATTGGTGAAACTAATGCCATACTGTTGTTATGAATACTAGAAATGGGATCTTATTTGTAAAATTAAAAGTATTCAATATAAGGGCACCTGGATGGTTCAGTAGTTAATTATCAGACTCTTGATCTCGGTCCAGGTTGTGATCTCATGAGATTGAGACCCATGTTGGGCTCTGTGCTGGGTGTGAAGTCTGCTTAGGATTCTTTCTCTCCCTCTCCCTCTGCTCCTCCCCACCACCACTGCTTGTATGCTCTCTCTGAAAAAAAAAAGTATTCAATATATGTATATTAGTTAAATATAAGACACTGAATAGCTTCACATGAACAGGGTGTAAGAACACTCCAACATTTTACTCTATACTCTAAAGAATAACACTAGTGATTTGATCCCCAACTGTTCCTGTGTTCTGCCATTAGTTTCGGAGGATTTCTGATGCTATGAAGCTAACGAGAAAACTATGTACTGTATCTTTCATGGAGGCATGTGCTCAGAGCACTTAAAAGGACAGAGATCTAGAACTTCAACAAGCATATAGAAGAGGTTTTATGATGAGCTGTACTTACTTTGCTAATGAATAATGTCTGTATGAGGCAGAATTTTATAGAAGCCCTTGTTTTTATTGTAACCTTGTAGGGAGAACACAGAGGTTTAGCTAGATCTCTCACCACCTCAAACTTCTTTGCCCGTTATCACTATGTATCAAATCATAATTGTACATGATCAAGTGACTTAGGTCAGTTTGCATTAGCTAGGTATTATGCTAAGAATTTTGTGCTCATTAACTCATTTATTTTTCAAAGCAGTATTAGGGGACAGAAACAAAGTCATATGATAAAACAATGAGGTGAGTAAGGTGGGGCTCAGAGAGATGAAATGACTTATCCAGAGTTACACAGCAAGGTCAAGTTACCAGGACTGTCTGGTTTCTGTGCTGGTGTTTTAACCACTCCACTCTATTCCACTACCTGCTGGTTTTTTTTTTTAAAGATTTTATTTATTTATTTGAGAGAGAGAGCAGAGGGAGGGGCAGAATGAGAGGGAAACAAGCAGAGGCTGTGCTGAGCATGGAGCCCAAAGTGGGGCTAAATCTCCCGACCCTGAGGTCATGATCTGAGCTGAAACCAAGAGTTGAATGTTCAACCAATTGAGCCACCCAGGTGCCCCCCACTGCCTGATGTTCTTAATAATCTCCTTGGAATATACAAAGTCAGATAATATCAATATGAATCAGCCTTCTGCAGAGCTAAGGACAGGCTAAATTTACAGTCCCTGGATAGTAGGGATACCAGGGGGCTCAGTTATGGAGAGCTTAATATGGTAACTATGTTGACCTCAATATTCCTGACACCACCTGTGGTTGAGGTTTTTTTGTCATAACCCCTTTATTGATATATAATTTGCATACCATAAAACTCAATCTTTTAAATGTACAATTAGGTGGTTTTTAGTATATTCAGAGTTGTGCAATGCTTCTCTGTTAGCTCTGGTTGGGGAAATTGATTCTTTTGTATTTGTGACATTGGTCAAATTTGATTAATAGCCTATTGTTTGGCTATCTCCGCTCCAACAAGTCAAACCCTGAGTGTTCCACCAGCTTCCTCCAGCACTGGTCTTTGTGGAAGTCATTCAAAGGAGCAGTTAGGGTGGCTCCCTGAAACATGAGCGTTTTTTCATTTTTCTTTTGTCAGCTATTAACTAACCCTGCCCAGATTTCCTACAGAAAATACTTCTGGGAGGTACATGGGAGAGGCTCCACCCTACCCTGCAGGCACAAAAGTATCTTCATTATGAACCTTTCAAAGAGATTAAACTTTCTGTTTCAATCATTTCTTCTGGTTAAAAGAGTGGTTCTTAATCTGAGGTCACAACCAGGTTAACCAGTTAATTATTATGAATGAGGCATTTTGTTTTACACGTATATTCACTACTACTTCTAAAACACACATGGCTGATGTGATTAAAAGCACAATGCCTTCTAAATGTGGCTGAATTCCTAGTAACTTTTTCTCATTATATATTTTCTCAATCAGCAGATACAAAAAGTCCAACTACTCTTATGGGATAATCAGAGAACATTTTTTTTTTTAAAGGTTAAGGACAACTTTATTGCTACCAGAGGCTTTTATCATCAGTACACGGTTCTGACTGCAATACCTTCCTCAGATTGCACAAGGAGCCCAGGATCCAGAAATTAGGAGAAATACAGGTAGGGTAATTTTCATCAAGAAAATACTAATAGGGGATCCCTGGGTGGCGCAGCGGTTTAGCGCCTGCCTTTGGCCCAGGGCGCGATCCTGGAGACCCGGGATCGAGTCCCACATCGGGCTCCCGGTGCATGGAGCCTGCTTCTCCCTCTGCCTATGTCTCTGCCTCTCTATCTCTCTCTGTGACTATCATAAGTAAATAAATTAAAAAATTAAAAAAAAGAAAATACTAATAGCTTAACATAAATCTAGGGTACTGAATTCAGTTATTACATGTTACAGACCCAAATCATAGAGCTGTCCCAATATCTAGAGAGTCTCTCCTACTGATTATAAATGAGTGAAAACTGACCAGTTACCAAAAACAAAAGAAACCAAAACCTTAATCATTTGATATTTCTTTGGTGAGCACCTGGATATATTAACTTTATCACAAATTCTTTTATACAAATGTCAAATATGCTTTCAACAAATCTAACAGTGCCCTAATTATAATTACATGCCACTTTTAAGTTCAGAGAACATTTTGATTGACAAAAGAGGTCATGTGGACTCAAAAAAGTGGAGCGACCACTGAGTTAAGTACAAGACTTCTTCACAGGGTATAAAATTTTCACTTGGGAGGGTGTCAACTTATCAGCAGTCATTAACACAATGGTCTTGTTTAACTGGATTGCTTCTGTGTAGGCCATTAAATAATTCCATCCTAAAACCAGAGTGGGGATCAGAAATGGCCCCGAGCAGGTCTAGTGGGCTAAGGACCTCCAGCATTTGGAGTGCCACATGGGCTTGGGGAAATCGATGGTTTTTGTACTGATGTCAGTAGTCAGTGTCTGATGGATTATTGTTTGGCTGGTACCACTCCAAAGAGCCAAACCCTGAATGTTCTTGAGTGTTGGAAGACACTCGAGGGGGAAAAAGAGGGTGCCGAGCATCAGGGATGGAGTCTGAAAGGAAGGAGGGGGCTGCCAAATTTGCGATCAAGACCAAATCTGCTCACTTCTTCATTTGTTGGGAGGGCAAAGAGACAGTAACATCTATCCCCCAAACGTTAGATGACTTCAGGCTTCCTTTTCTTTGGAGCTTCTCTCTTCCTGTTGTTTCTTCCCAGAAACTCCCCCACCCCATACTTGCTTGCAAACCCTCCCGATCCCATCCAACCCGGAGTCTCACTTTCTATCCAAAGCCATTCAATCAGCTTGAATTGTCTTGTGTTTTTCTGGAGGGGTTCCCTCTCCAAAGTTGCCAGAATGTCTCAATATTCTTGGAGCTTGTCCTCAGTTTCCAAAACTTTAGGGCGTCCCATCAACCACAGTTCTGACTTCAAATGCACATTGACCTTTTCATTTCAACCAAACACCCTCTTCTGTCCCCATTGCATTGCATCAGAGCCTTCTCAAGCCTGTTGTCTTGCTCCAGGCATCCCCCTGCCTGTGGCTTGGGGTTAATATCTGGTCCTTTCCAATCCCACCCCATGTGATTGTGTCTTTGTTTCAGATCCAGGAGAGTAATCACACTCAGACTGGGTCTCCACTAGCCAAAGCAAAAGAGACATTTGAAGAAACAATTGGCCAGTCCCCACAGAAGGGGATTCGGGGCTGCCTGAAAACCACCCAATTGCCTCAATCCTCCTCTCTACCTGACATGACCTCAGAGCCATAAGTAACTACTTTCTTTGGCACTAATAAGGCCAGTGCATGATGACTTCAGTTGCTTGAGAGGAGGCCATATCCCAAGAGACAGCTTATTTTCTTAGAGTGATTTTTCTTAGAATTGCAGGGGGAAAGGCTCTTGAGAACTGGGCTGAAAATTTCGCATCTGCCTCTCTCCAACCTCTTTCTGACTGCCACCTAATGGCAGATGTGGGGGGTGAGGGTGAGAAGAGCAGGGGTGGAAGGATGGGGCTGGGGTGGAGGGCCAGAGTGGTCCACAGGCTGTGGTCAGTTAAGCAGGTATGGTGTTCATAGAGAATGTAAAACCACAGTAGGACTAACTATAAAAACTAGTCATACCTGGATAATCAACATGTTCCAGTAATTCTAAACAGTGGCAGTGTTGAACACTACTCACTTGGGTGCCTCACTGCCTCTGCAGCAGCACCTCTGTGGGTCCCTCATCCCCTTGGGAGGGTCACCCTTCAGGCTGAGCTTTCAGGCAAGACTTCAGATTCATAGCCCTTTCCTCCATTAACATTTCCATCTTGTGTTCCATCCCCTTAGGACTCTGCTGTCTACTTTCGTTGGTGCGATTTCTTTACAGGAGAGCTCGTACAGGGGATGCCCAGCTCTCTATCTCTCCCAGGTGCACCTGCGTGGTCATGGGAGTCACTCGTAAAATCCGAGTTTCAGTCTCATGCTTGTTTGAACTCTTTCAAAACAAGGACACCCTGTTTGCAAGCAAAATATGGTGTGGAACCCCAACCCCTAAGCCTTCTGCAAGCCTCCCCTTCAATGTCATTTCCTCGGGGACATCTTCCTTGTCCTTGAATGCTAAGGACAAGAGCTTCTGACCTACACTGTCATAGCCCCTTTCATCTTGCCCTTTCCTACCACTCTTAGGATTATTCTCTGGTAGACAATGACCTCCATGCAGGCAAATGCCATCTCTATCTTGTCTGCCACTGGAACCCCAAAACCAAGTCTAGTATGTGGCCCTCTCTGGGCATTCCACATGTGAATGAATAAATGGAAGTGTTTCTATTCTTACAGCCTATAAGTAAAAGAACATTGGAAATAGCCATGTCACATGTCACACTAGGGGGCTTTTATGGAAATTATGGTCAACAACCACCTCCAGGTCATTTTTTTTTTTTCAGAACAAAAGTGGTCAGTCAGAGTTTCCTACCTTGTAGTCATGTGGTTACATTTCAAAACAGACGGCAGTTGCCACAATTCCCAGATTCTGGTGGGGAGATTTATTCCTTCTCTCCTTGGCACTGAAATCAGATTCTTGCTCTTACAAAAGCCTGGCTGAAGTCCTATGGGGACATACGCTCTCCTTTTCTATATCAGGACCCCCCAGAAGCCTTCTCCTTTTTAGTTGTCCCAGGTTGGTACTTCCCTTAAAACCAGGCTCAGGTTCTACTGTTTTGCTTAAAAGAAGCCAAGACTTGGCTGCTTTCCCCTTTCTTTGAACTATGGGAGCTCGAGGACAAATGGCTCACCAAATTTTTAAAAATGGAATTTATTGTGTATTTGCTAATGTACCTGTCAATATCACGAACACAGTATGTTATCTCACTTAAGTCCCACATCAACCCTTTAAGCAGGGACTATTCTTTTTTTTAAAAAAAGATTTTATTTATTTATTTATGAGAGACACACAGAGAGAGGCAGAGACATAGGCAGAGGGAGAAGCAGGCTCCCTGAGGGGAGTCTGATATGGGACTTGATCCCAGGATCCCAGAATCATGCCCTGAGCCAAATGCAGATGCTCAAACACTGAGCCACCCAGCACCAGAAGCAGACTATTTTTATAGAATTTTACAGACAGGGAATCAGAGATTAAGAGATGGGGTGGGGGGGCATTTGGGTGGCTCAGTTGGTAAGTGGTTAAGTGTCCAACTCTTGATTTTGGCTCAGGTCATGATCTAATGGGTTGGGAGATCAAGCCCTGTCTCGGGCTCCACACTTAGTGAGGAGTCTGCTTCTCTCCCTCTGCCCACCCTCTCTCTAACATAAATCTTTTAAAAAGAGAGAGAGAGAGAGAGGAGAGAGAGAGAGAGAGAGAGAGAGAGAGAGAGAGAGAGAGAGAGATGTAGGGAAGAGAGAGAAAGGGAGAGAAATGTGAATTGTTTGCATGTGTTAATTCCTTGCCTTTTCTGGGTTTCCTTATAGGACCGGACTCTTTGCTAGGTTTGGCTCCAAACTACTACTAATACTTCTTCTTTCTTTCTTCTTCTTTCTTCTTCTTTCTTCTTCTTTCTTCTTTCTTCTTCTTCTTCTTCTTCTTCTTCTTCTTCTTCTTCTTCTAAGATTTTATTTATCATTCACTAGAGAGACACAGAAGAGGCAGAGGCATAGGCAGAGGGAGAAGCAGGTTCCCTGCGGGAAGCATGATACAGGACTCAATCCCGGACACCAGGATCATGACCTGAGCCAAAGGCAGAGGCTCAACCACTGAGCCACCCAGGTGCCCTGACTCCAAACTTATTATGTGATTTTATTATAAATTGCAGTAATACTTTGAACAAAGGTGAATATCTTGACAACCAGATTGAAAATGGTTAGAGCCCTTGTGCAGTGTTTTCTTTTTCTGAGATTCCCTCCTGATGAAGCCATCTCTCTCCATGGATACATTCCTGAATTTCAGGATTCACTTCTAAGCGCCCCCTCCTAGGGCTAACACATGGCCACAGCCTTCTGAGTGCTGCTGGACAGCCCACACAGCGCAGACAGTTGTCAACAAAGCTAGTAGAGGAGCAGCCCCTCCCTCTTCATCAGGCCTCCACACACTGCACCCTCTCAAGTTGCTATTTCCCACTATAAACAAACCCAAATATGGGCATTTTAAAGAAGTAGCAGGTTCAGAAATAAAGGGAGATGAAAGTAGAGAGGGAGACAAACCATAAGAGCCTCTTAATTCTCGGAAACAAATTGAGAGTAGCTGGAGGGGAGGAGGGGTTGGGTAACTGGGTGATGGGCATTAAGGAGGGCATTTGATGGGATGAGCACTGGGTGTTATATGCAGCTGATGAATCACTAAATCCTACCCCTGAAACTACTACTACTACTACTACTACTACTACTACTACTACTACTAAAAGAAGTAAAAGGAGAAAGCTGGAAAAGAGGAATAGCGTAAACGATCTTTCCAAAGGGTAGAGGTGGATCAGCAGAGACTCAGATGGAAAGGTGAGCATGGCTTCCTTACTTGATGCTGCCTACTTCCCCTGCCCCCCCATATTAAACTTCACCCCCAGCCCCCCACCCCAACATACACACACACACACACACACACACACACACACCTCCCTCCTATTGTCTCCATTGCCAGAAGGTTTTCACTCCCTCCAGCCCTCTGCCTGTAATTTTGTAATTGGGGAATTCATTGTGAGAGTAATCAAGAGTAATGAAGTCTTTCAAGATGAAAAAGGATCTGAGGGTTATCTCTCACTCACTTCACTAAATGCGCTTCCTCTCTAAGGCCCAGACAGCAGTCCCGAGGTGGGAACCTCAGGCTCTGAGTGCCCCGTGAGGTCCCTAACCGTGGAGCCTGCCACCTGTGGTCATCCGTCATCCAGGCCAGGCAGGACTAGGTCTGAGACAACTGGGTGCGAAGGGTGGAGTGGCAGCAGTGGATAGCAGCATGTGTGATCAAACAGGAGGCTGTCAAGTACAAATGCTGCCTTTGCCATTTTGCCTACAGCCTGCTCTTCACCCACCTCTCAGCCACCCCGCCCAGAAAGGTGAAACTTTCTGCTCACTCTTCTCTCCTCACCACCCACCCTTGCCCCTGGGACTGAGCTTAAGCAGGGACTATATATATATATATATATATATATATATATATATATATATATATTATTACTTGGTTATGTTCAGGATTCAAGAGGCTTGTGGGGACTGGCCTAGGAATTCAAGCACCAAATAAAATGATATTTTTTAAAGATTTTATTTATTTATTCCTAAGCGACAGAGAGAGAGGCAGAGACATAGGCAGAGGGAGAAGCAGGCTCCTCACAGGGAGCCTGATGCAGGACTCAATCACAGGACCCCAAGATCATGACCCGAGCCAAAGGCAGACACTCAACCACTGAGCCACCCAGGTGTCCCTAAAATGATGTTTCTATAACATCATCAAAATGCATGCTGGATTCTAATTTGCAGGCCAACACTTCATTCCCAGATTGGAGACTGCTTGTACTTGGAGGCAGCTCAGAACTCCTGTCTATGTTAACTTGAAACCAGGCTTTGGGTATCTTGTATTGTCCATTTTGTGAAAGCTCCATACACTGTGGAGGCCGAGAAAAATCAAAGCCATTCACCTCAAGTTTAGCATTAGCACAAGCACAGCCATCTTAGGCCCCTGTGAATAAGAGCTGAACTTTATGGGAAAAACTGCAGAATGTCCTCAATGTCCTCGGCAGGTAATCCCATATCAGAAAGACAACAGAACTCAGAATTGCCCTCAGCAGAGAATCCCATATCAGAAAGACAACAGAGCCCACGCCCGTGGTAGAAAGTCCCATATAAGAATGAGAACAGAGCGCAATGCCCTTGAAAGCCCCACATCAGAATGTAAACAGAACTTGAGAAATTCCTCCACCCCTTCTGAAAATCCCCTAGACCAGCCTATATATATATAAAAAAAAAAACAGCTGTAACCCATTTCGGGGTCCAAGTCCCTGCTCCGCTGTATGGAGTATACTTGAGCCCAAGCTCGAGCTTGCTAAATAAACCCTCGTGCGCTTGCATTGGTGTCGGCTCCTTGATGGTTTCTGGGATTCGCAATCTTGGGCACAACAACACACCATGTCAGAATCTAATTATTCACACACACACATGCTCACACATGCACACGGATAGAGATGTAACTATTGTAATATGCACTACAGCTATTCCAAATATTACAACACAGATAGTCTATACAGAAATATAGCTACTACTTGTCATACACGATATTGAAGTCTTACCAAGAATCCTTCACAGCTGTGAGGCCTATGCCACAAATGTGGACATCTTGCTTTAAGCACTGCAAAAGAAAGTCGCTACGTAAATCTGGTATCTGTGAGTTATTTTAGAAGATGCCTTATGGTAAATCATTTTGTGAGGCAAACAAGCACTTTTTCATTTCTATTTGTTAACCAGGATTTTATTAGTTTTTCCTAAGAGAGGTTGACAAAAAAGCTGTTCTAAGGGCTGCATAGCCCCTGGATATAGTAATCTCTGGACTGCTTTCTTTCTCAACCAGAGAAAGAATCTTATTAGATTGACCATGCACTTGGCAAATATTTATTGAATGCCTAAAGGGCTGGCCAGTAGGTCTCTGCCCTCTCAGAACACTCCAGTCTAATCATGGAGACTGGGGCTGGGCAAGTACGTCATTTTTATGCACATGATTGACCCTCAAAGAATACAGGTTTGAATTGGGCAGGTCGACTTAAACATGAAAATTTTGCACAGTACAGTACTGTAAATGTATTTTCTCTTCCTCGTGCATTTCTTAATAATATTTCCTTTTCTTTAACTTAATTGTAAGAATCCAGTATCTGCTACATATAACATACAAAATATTAGTTAATCAACTCTACGTTATTGGCAAGGCTTCTGGTCAATAGTAGTCTGTTAGTAGTTAAGTTTGCGGGGAGTCAAAAATTATATGCAAATTTTTTACCATGGTGGGGGGCTGAAACCTGTAACCCCTGAGATATTCAAGGGTCCACTGTAATGGCATATAATGTGAATGCTTTCAATGTCCTCATCTCTGAAATAGGGCTAGTAATGGGACCTACCACACAGGGCTGTGGTTGAGGATTAGCCAAGAAAACATGCATGTCATTAGATTGTACTACAGAGACTGGCATGAGCTAAGTGCTTTGGTTGTTTAGGAGCACGGGGGAAGGAACTAATAACCATGCCTGAAAGAGGTGGACAAGGTCTGAGATGAGCAACATGAGTTTTAAAAGATGAGTAGGTGTTAAGTAGAGACACCAGGGGATGAATATTTCAGGCAAAGGGAGCTGTGTGCAAAGGCACATAAGTATTAAGGACTTCTAAGTATTAAGTTGTTCTTAGTACTTCCTAGTACTAAGGACTTTGTACTACACAATAAGTTCCAAGAGAATGGAGTTGGCATGGTGGGAGGATATAGTACATAGGGAGAAAGGATAAATGGTAGTCAACTAGGAAGGGAGCAGGTAAGGTTCCACAGAGGAGGTGACATTTCCACTGGGCCTTGAAGGATAAATAGGAGTTTGCTGGGTGAAGGAGAGGGAAGAAACATTCTAGCCCATGGGAAGAGCATATACAAAGGCACAACTTTGTAAATGTGTATGAAATATTTGGGAGACCATGTACTGGAGCTGGAGCTCTGCATTTAAGGACTCATGTCTCCCACATAGATGTTTCAGAGGAATCTGAGCTTGTTTGGCTGACTGGTGGTGTGGGCCTCCTAAAATCAATCTGCATGACTGATCTCCTGAGGGAGTCAGTGGGGAAAAGAGGCTGTACATGTGAATCATAAGGAAGAGGGATTAGGAGGACAGACCGGAATGTCTGTCTGTCTTGGAGGCTTATACTCAGCACAGTCTCTGCACTCTGGTCAAAAGGGCTGGAAGTGGAGAATGAAGGATTTGTTTCCTTACAGAAGTCCAGGAGACTCTGAGACACAAGAAGACCTCTGCCTTGGTCCACGTAATACACCACCAATAGCTATATGTTAAATTGGTTTCACGTAAGGTGGCAAAGTATTAATTAACAACACAGGTAGGGGGGATCCCTGGGTGGCTCAGCAGTTTAGCGCCTGCCTTCGACCCAGGGCATGATCCTGGAGTCCCGGGATCGAGTCCCACATCAGGTTCCCTGCATGGAACCTGCTTCTCCCTCTGCCTGTGTCTTTGCCTCTGTGAGTGTGTGTGTGTGTGTGTGTGTGTGTGTGTGTCTTGAATAAATACATAAAATCTTAAAACAAAACAAAACAAAACACAGGTAGGGAAGGAGGCATTCTCTCCACTGGCACACAGGATAAGGTGCCACCAGGGAAGATGACTGAGGATCCCAGAGTGCCACCACCATGCTGGCAAATCTGGGCCTGCAGAAGGAGCCCCTGCCTGCCATGTCACAGCGGGCAATGGTGGTGAGTGTCAGAAGATGGGTGGTGATGGAAGCATTTGGTGGCCATGTTCTCCAGCAGTGCCCATCACAGAGGGAGGCCAGAGGAAGAAGGGAATGGAAAGGGTGGGTACCACGTGGTCGTAGGCAGGACTGGTCCTTGAGCCTACATGAGATGACCTTTGGGACTTCCTGGGAATCACCTGGAAGTGGAGACTACAAAGAAAAAGATCCTGCAGGAGAGATGTGCAAACAGCAGCAAACATGGGCCACATCTAGGAGACCAAATTGCTAGGGCTCAGTGAAATTTGGAATGTGGGTGACAATGGAAAGAGAGCAGAGTGCCAGAGGGAGCCAGAGTGTCTTGTATGAGTTCTATGTGGTTATCCCACTGGAGGTCAGGTAATGGTGGGATCTAGAGCCTTTCATTCTAGAAGAAACTCTGCTGGGTATAAGGGTGGGGCAGGACAAGCTAACAGAGATGAAGGGTAACAGCTAATGCACAGTAAGGGGTTGGCAACCAGTGGCCAAAATTCGGTCCAGGTTGTAGGTCAAGAATTGGGGGCTTCGAGGCTCAGCACGGGGAAATGGCTTCTCATGTACCTCCCACACCAGGGTATACTCCTTTCCCTGTTACCTTTCATCTTTCTCTTTCTATAGGGTCCCACCCTTCAGTGCTCAGACATGGTCAAGTATCTCCCGTATTTAAAACAAAAACTTTCCAGGGGTGCCTGGGTGGCTCAGTCGGTTAAGCATCTGACTCTTGGTTTCCACTCAGGTCCTGATCTCAGGGTTGTGGGATACAGCCCTGCCTTGGGCTCCTTGCTCAGGGGCGAGTCTGCTTATCCCCTTTCTCTGCCCCTCCCCCTGCTTGCACACACGCACACTCCCTCCCTCTCTCTGAAATAAATACATAAGTCTTTAAAACAAAAACGAGAGAGGCCTGGGTGGCTCAGCGGTTGAGCATCTGCCTTTGACTCAGGGAGTGATCCCAGGGTTTGGGATCGAGTCCCACATTGGGGACCTGCATGGAGCCTGCTTCTCCCTCTGCCTGTGTCTCTGCCTCTCTCTCTCTGTCTCTCTCTCTCTGTCTCTCATGAATAAATAAATAAAATCTTTAAAATAAAATAAAAACTAAAAAGAAAACCCAAAAACTTTCCTTTGACCCCATAATCCTCCAGCTACTTCTTCCATGTAATCTCTCTACTCTCTGTAATGAAGCTTCTCCAAAGAGTGGCTCTAACTTCTGTCTCCAATTCCTCATCTCCCCACTCACTTCTGGTTTCTGCCCCCATCAGTCCCCCAACATGTCACCACCAGTGACTTCTGTGTTGGCTCACACCAGTGCACACTTTTCTGTCCCATTATCTGACATTTTAGTGCTCTTGGTTTCTGTGATAGCACACATATAATCGGTATTAGGGGTTTGAGGGAACTTACTTTGGATCAACATAGATGGCAAAACTCTTAACCTGCTCCCTATACAATTCTGCTACGGAGCAGCAGACTGAAACTGAGGCCCTCCTGAAACCCAAGTCAGTGGCTTTCTGTCCCCAGTCCCTTAAATGTCTTTGCCTAAAGGGGATGCCAGAAATCAATGGCCATTTTCAATGCCATGCCCTTCTTGAACTCATCCACGGTCATAAATGAACATAGGCTACTCACTGGATGTGCTCTGGCTAAACTAAGCCTCACCGTGCAATTGCAGGCGAAAGATAGTACTATAATTATCCCCATTTTATAGACGGGGAGACTGACATGGCTGGGAAGCACAAAGTTGAGATTTTTAATTTTTTAAAAAGATTTTATTTTTTTATTTTTTTAAATTAATTTTTATTGGTGTTCAATTTACCAACATACAGAAAAACACCCAGTGCTCATCCCGTCAAGTGTCCGCCTCAGTGCCCGTCACCCATTCCCCTCCAACACCCGCCCTCCTCCCCTTCCACCACTCCTATTTATCCATGAGAGACACATAGAGAAAGGCAGAGACATAGGTACAGGGAGAAGCAGGCTCCCCGGGGGGGAGCCTGATTCGGGACTCGATCCCAGGACCCCGGGATCATGACCTGAGCCACTAAGCCACCCAGGCGCCCCCAGAGCTGGGATTAAAACTGCTGGCGTGCTGACCCCAGAGTCCTCACTCTTACCAGAGGATGCTACAGTGGGAGAGAGAGGGTGTCGAGCTGCGTGCAAAACGGTCAGGCCCACCCATCACTTGCTACCCAGTCCAAGGTCAATACCAAGCCAGAGAGACAATCACTCACATGGCATTCCTGCAGATGATTTTTCAAAATTAACTTTTTTATTAATTTAAAAATCCAGAAATACAGCGACTACATAAATAAGTACCCTATTTAGGTACCTGTCCTGTGAGAAGAGCGAAAGGCTAATACTGTTATGTTACTCTGGTTTACACGAGTTAACTAGAAAATGGCTACGACTGCTAAATTGTGCTTATGGTCTTTATTGTTCCAAGTGTTTATGATACAAATAAATACAAGAAGAACCACATCCATTCCTTTCCTAGCTACAGGTGGCTCGGCCTCTTCTCCCTACTGTCCTACTGCCTACACCAAACGCTGGAAGGTTTCTCCGTTGGCCTAGCACAGCTCCCCAGCTCCTGCTTCCCACAGTACTTTGTAAAGGTGTGTCCCAGCCCCTGGGGGAAGAAGTCTATCTAGGGAAGCTCTCTGGGTGTTCCCTTATGGTTGAGATTTCAGAGAACACCTGGGTGGAAAGGCTTTGGGGTGAGTCATCCAGAAGGGGAAATCACCACTTTGTTTCGGGATCCAGTCACTTGTTTCCACACTATGGAAATACTGCCACCTCTGGGAGGGAGGCAGCAGCTACTAAGCAGCCTCTGCAATAATGCTCTGTGGCCTCTCAGCCCTGGGTGTCCTCCCTCCCTTTCCCACAGAGACTATGTAGGAAGGGTTGGTAAGAGGCTTGTCTCCTGAAGGCCTGGCCATGAGGCACCCCCGTCTCTTATGAGAACAGATTCCTTTATGCCAGGTTGCCATAAAGACCTCTGCATTTTTCCCTCTTGGTGTCAACTACAGTAAGGAAAACACTGTTCCTCTTTCCTGCAGTCATGGAGTGGGAATATGGGATGTCTGCTTCCTTAATACTTCTGAGTACTCATTAGCGTTCATTCATGCCTCTCAGAAGGGATGAATCTAGAAGGCCCACTTGAGAGCCAGGTGGAGTTTAGAGTTTTGCCACAAAAATGATTTCTAAAAGCCAGGCCTCAGAATGGATAAGTTCCACTCTGGTATCCAGCTGCAAATTGACATTTTTGGAGCAGCCTTCCCTAGGATTCATGATTCAAACCCCTGCTTGGTGGATGAGATGAGAATGGTATCAAAGTTTAGAACAAAGATCCTAACCAGAATGTCCACCTCCCCTAATGAGCAATAATTCTTCTAACTGAAGAGCCAATAATCAGAAGCTTGTGGGGGACTGAGCCCTTTTGCAAAGTCAAAATGAACTCCTGTAACTGGAGAAGAAGGAACCCTGCCCTTTTAAGGAGATTCTAGAATGTAATCATTTAACCTAAAGTTTTGGACTACAGACTCTGGCATCAAGAAAATGAATGAATATTGAGCTATTCGTCGGTGATTTCTATGGACTTGAAAACACAGAAGGTTACCTTGTGGACCCTGAGCCACCATTTTCTTCAACATTTATTTTGTCTTGTGTGGACTCAGTTTCAGAAGATTCTATCCCAGTTCTAACTTCTTTATGGGGGCCTCACGGGCTCAGGGAAAAAAGAGAAGTGTAGCACTAGGGAAAAGTTATTTAGGGCTTCAAAGTGAATGTGGCCATGAGACGGTGTTCTTATTCTTCACCTTGCCACCATAGTTGGTGACGGTGGCAACCACACCACTGACCCAAGGGCAGAGCCTTTTGCTCACAATTCCTTCTTTCTCCTCCTGGGTACCCACAACTTCCAAGCTACCTGGGAGCCAGGCAAGGAGGGGAGAGCCTGTGCTGGCTTTGCCTCAGAAGGAAGGTTGCAGTTTAGTGTCTGGTGTATGTGTGTGTGTGTGCGCGCATGTGTGCGTGAGTGTGCACGTATGCATGCGTCTCTGGGTGGATGTGGAGGGGGAATTATTTTTTTCTTAAAAACACAAGACATCCTAAAAGTCGAAGAGTATAATTTCATACACATATTTTCTCTGTACTACACAAATCCTACTAAGCAAATTCTTGTCTTTTTCTTTCACTGGAGTGACTTTCTAGATAGAAACCCTAGGGTTTTGTTTACTCTTTAACCTGTAAAGAAATGTGATTCTCCCAGAAACTAGAGCAGTGCTGTGGTGTTCTATCCTGCTTCCTCCCACAAATAATTCGAGACTCTTCTAGTCTCTTTGGAGGAGATGTTTAAGGACTGACACACCACTCCACATAAAGGAGCAAGTTATACTGTGCATGGCGTGGATAATGAACTGCATTTGAGTTTGGGGTTTTAGGGCACTGGTGACTTAAGCAAAATAAGCCCGCAGTCCAGCTGCAGCTTCAGTTTTTTTGCTTCACCCTCTCCAACACCATCTGTCTCGTTTAACAGTGGCCTTTTTCAGACCTCTCCAGGTACAAAACCTTGACCAAATCTTCAAGCTCTGTTCTGCACACACGACTTGAACACATCTGGCTGATCTGAGCTTCTCCTTCGGTGAATATCTTCCACTGGCCTACAAAGCAAACACAAAGCAGCCCAGAGATGAAAGAGGAGAGAGCAGAGCCAATGAGGAGTGTAACCAATCTACCCCATCCTTGCAAATGTCATGTGGTTTCAAGCAGAACAGCCCCCAAAACACTTTTTGGGGAACAGATACGGACAACAGGCCGAGGAGTGTTCAACACTCAGTATTTTTAAGAACGCCACGAATAATACATAACTTCCTCACAAGTTGAACCGAAGTAGTATTCTTGGAATTTTTCCAGTATGTTTAGCATTTGCAAAATGCTCCTCTATCAGGTCATTAGCTATTTAGGTAGCTGATTTGGCCTCAGGTCAAATAAAGCAGTACCTGCGTGTTACTGAGGCTCTGCTTACTTTTTCGGGGCCAGATACTAGTTTAGGGGACCTGATTATTTACCACTCTTTTCTCTATTTGTGCCACCCCTGGCTAAAAACTGTCCACCTATTTTCCTCCATGCTCAGATGCTGTCTTTACAACCCCTTTTGCACCTCTCACTTCACTCCTCCCCCCAGTGGCTCTCTCTTCCATTCCCTATTTTCTCCTCTTCCTCCATGGACGTGTCTATGCATCCAGCATGTCCTTACCAACTTGCCTCTTCCCCATTCCGTCATGCTAGTTGAGCAAACATTTTGGAGTGCACACCCTGTTCTGAGCATTGGAAACTACTCTAGATCCTCTCTCTTCTGGACCATCCCTTTTCTGACTTTCCTGATCCTTGGGTGGCAAGGTCTTCCTTTGTCCTGCTGTCATCTTGCCACGGCAAATAATCTTTGTAACAAACTGCCCACCCTGGATATCCTCTGTGGTCTTTTTATTTCTGCTCTCATGGTGTTACAAGCTGGGGAGCTCCTGGTCCAAGGTCAGCGAGCTCCTCTTAATCCAGAACCTATTTCGAACCTCTTTTCTTTCCCAGGCCACAGGAGATCATGACCCTCTTCCCTTACAGACTCAATTCCTCTGCTCCTTCCCTTCTTCCTGGGATCCTTCACTTTTCTCTGTTCTCTCCAACTCAACAGGAAAGAAGGGTTGAACAAGGCACTGGCTTCCACGGAAGCCCTGCTGTGTGTCAGGATCTGATAGCTACATGGGAGGAAGGATCAGGCTTATTTTGCTTTGTCCCTAGGTGACCCCACAGGATCATCTCATTCCCCACTTCCTTCAGCTGCACACAGGTGGAGGTACACACCATCTACATTCGTTATATACCCCAAATTCTATTATGGACAGAGAATTTATTTCAATCATCTTTTGAGGCGCCTTCCCTCCTGGTGCCCAGCACAGTGCCTTGCTCATGGGACAAACAAAAACGTGTTCTGTGAAATTACTTGGTAATTTCAAAAGTCACATCATTGGTACCAAATCCTAGATTCTGCCCCCTTTATTCCTTACTCACGTAAGGACTCCCAACCCCAACCCCCACCTCATTTGGATTCTCCTCCCATTCAGTTTATGGTCTTCTGTCCCCTACAGAATAAACAAGTGACCTCATCAACCCTATTTTCAGCTGCCCATAGGATAAATTCTGCTCAGATGGCCTTTAAGTATTTTCATCTAAACATGTTCCGAGTGAAATGCATTCCCCCCTCCCCACCAGTACCTGCTTATTCTCCAGTTTCCCATTAGCTAATTACCACTATTCACCAGGTCTGTAAAGTTGTTATTCCTGGAGTCATTCCAAACTCCTTTCTCTCTTTGTAATGATCCTGATGATTTAGCCCCAGAGTTGTCCCTCTTAGTGACCTCTGTTCCCTGTCTCACTGACCTAATACAGTGTTAAGAGCTTTTTCTTTTTTTTCATAAATTAATTTTTATTGGTGTTCAATTTACCAACATACAGAAAAACACCCAGTGCTCAGTTCTTTTTCTTTTTTAATGGTATAAGAGCTTCCTAATTCAGAGTACCACCAGCTACTC
Source organism: Vulpes lagopus (assembly GCF_018345385.1). Lineage (NCBI taxonomy): Eukaryota > Metazoa > Chordata > Mammalia > Carnivora > Canidae > Vulpes > Vulpes lagopus. Next base: position 83,701,843 of record NC_054848.1, read on the forward strand.
ACCATGGGAGTTCACTTTTCACTCTGCACAGCGGGACTCCTTTCTAAAAAAAACAGATCTGCATGCATCGTGCACTTGCTTAAAACACTACCTTGGGGTTCTCTGGTCTGGAAAGCAAGCTGAACTTCTCAGCATGGCATACTGGGCTCTTTGGAATATGGCTTCACCAAAGTAAATTTGTATTAAATCTATCTGATAGCCAAGAGACTTCTTTCCAAAGCACCATTTTCATATTATGAGGCCATTTGTAAGTCTGTATCAACTATCAATGCCACCTGCCTTCTACATGAACGTCTCTCCAGTTTCTTCCAGGGCCACCCACTCCCACATTTGTTTGCTCCTGAGTTAAGTTGCTCCCTCTCCCTGAATGGATGCCCTGACCTGTTGCCCTATCACACCCTTCTCTTTCAAAATATACCTCCTCCAGGAAGCCTTCCTTGCCTAAGCCCACCTGGCTCTCATCTCATTGTTCCTTGCAGATTTCCTCTGAGTGCTTAGGTATTTAACTCTTCCGACCTAGATTGATTCATAGAGAAGGCATCTTCGTGTTCTTTCTTGCCCACTGGCAATCCCTGTGGATAGAAATTCTGGGCCTTGTATTCCTTCACAAGTGCTCCCCACCCCCCAGGGCCTAGAAGTATCTAGTCCTTAGGCTGCATCCTGTGTAGAAAGAGGGAGCCCTGCATGTATGCTTGAGTGGCCAGATGCTTTTAGAGAAACATGACCGCTCAGGAGGCAGTTCCAAAGAGTCGACTAGAGCTTTGACGAATTGGGATGCGTTCAACTTCTCTCTGTCTCTTATCCCCACCACAGAAGGATGTAGCCTTCTGGATGTGAAGTCTCTACAAATGTTACCAACCCAGGAATCCTGTGAACTTTCTCTGATCCTTTTGAGACTCTAGGGTTAACAGTTTTCATTAAAGATAATCAGGGGAACCTTGACTCGAGGTAGCTTATGCTCAGACTGCATCTGGATTTGTATTCCCCAGGTCTAAGCTTTTCAGTTCACGTTCAGACACCCCCTCTGCTGCTAGGGTCCTCCAGAGAAGAAAGAGAACATTAATGGAGAAGGCAAAGGGACTTTCTTTAGGGCTACGCTACATCGAAGGCTGGAGGCGTTTTCTGGGGAGGAGTAAAGAAAGGCAGGTACCACTTACTCAGGGTTGTTCTGGTCACCAGCTTGAAGTGATGGAGTTCCTCAAACATCCTTTTGGAGATCTTCTCAATATGGAAGTGCTGGAGGATGCCTGGGGCCAAGTGAAAAGTGCGGCAGGTGGTCAGGCCCTCTCTAACTGGAACCCCCCCCCCTTTTTCTGCTTGGGTTGAGCATATCATCTCATTACAGGGGCTTAGGAGCATCGAGCTAGGCTGTGTAATGTGCTTAACCAGGAACTTGGATGACTCCAGGGTTATAATTGACTCCATCTGTTTCCTTGGCTCATTGGCCTCCCCCTCTGGTTCTCCGGAGGATAGAGATATGGAAGATAGTGTTGCTGACCATGGGATCCCCCTCCTGGGAAGAGCCACACAGAATCGAGCATGGGTGCTGGTGGGAGCTTCTAGAGCCAAAGGCAGGATTGGAAATTCTGCCCTCACCCCAAGTCCAGGTAGATGATGTTCTTGCCAACCACTGGGCTGCCCTTCTGGCCAGCAGTGAGAGCCAGCAGTGGAACTGCAGACAGGTTGTTTGTGTAAATGGAGAAGCCATCCCTGTTCCCAAATTTACTGAAAAGCGTATTTCCCTTTGGGAAATATTCACAGCTCCTTCAGTGTTCCCTTACAGAAAATGGGGAAAGTTAAAATAAGGGGGGGGGGGGCACCCGGTCTCAACTTTGCCTGAAAAGCTTTTATCGGCGTAACACACAAGCTGGAAAAATGGCCTTGCAGTTAAGGAGCAACAAGCTACCAGCCTACTTCATCCTCATGTCTAGAGAGGGCAACATAACTGAAGCCTGGATTTTTTTCTGCTAGCCAAACACTGAACAAGAGGTCATCTAGGTGCTATGCTAGCAAGCTGAAAGACACCCGCATGCTTCAAGGAGGTGAGCGATGTGAAGCAAAAAATACCAGGCCCATTGCTAGGGAAGCCAACAGAAGAGGGCTTAGTCCTAGGTGACCAGTTACAGAGGAGCTAGGGAATCAGAGACAGAAAACCAACATTCCTAGGTATAGAGCAAAAATAAACACGGATGAGAAACACAGGTGCATTCTAGCATATTTTTAAGGGGTGTGGAGGAACTCGCTCTTTTAGGTAAGAAAAGTTGGGGAAAGGGAGCCAAAGAAGCCCTACTAACACTCGAGCAGTTGTTGCTCAAAGTATGGTCCAGGTGCCACCTGAATTAGAATCACTGGCTGTTTGTGACATGTTGGGGCACTACCCAAGGCCTACTGAATTCACAGCTCTTGGATGGGGCCAGGTGAACATGTTGTAAACCAGCTCCCTTGTATGATTTCGAAGCACAGTAAAGTTTGAGCACTCTCAAGCCTTATGCAGGAGCCAGGAGAAAAAGGATGTGCTTTATTTCCCAACTGAAATCTTACCTCTTAGATTTCTAGAAAACTTGACCAGACTAGATCAACACTAGCCTCATATCTGTGGGATGGTTTGAAGAGCTTGCTATGGCAGTCAGCTGAGTAAGCAGAAAAGGAATTGGAGGGACATAAAGACTGGGATTGTCCCTTTGGTGAGACTAAATCTTCTTGAGGGTGGGGATGATGTTTTCAATGTGTCTTACTCCAGAGAACACAGCATGCTTTGAGAGATTAGCCTCGCACCACATGAATAGATTTACGTGTTGGTTGAGCTTCGTGTCGGAAAGAATGGTAGGCTATAGTCTGGTAGGTTGTGATCTTAGCTACACATTAGAATCACCTGTGGAGCCTTATGAACAAATGCTTATGCCAAGGCCCCATTCCTGGCCGATCAATTGGCATCTCTGGGGATAGGGCTCAGGCATTTGGTATTTACAAAAACCTCTCCCAGAAGATTCCGATGTGCACTCCGAGAGGAGGAAGACTCCTCCAGCCTTTGTTGGTATGAGAAAGACAATAAACCCTAAGGGTCGATACTTTACTTTTTGGACAGGTCCTAGTTGAAATGAAAGGTCATAATCACAAACGTGTTAGTCATGTGTTAGTTTCTGAGCAATCAGGAGAACTGAGCCAAACAGAAGAATAGTTTGAAGCAAAAATCAAGGTAAGTCTTCCCCTCTTTTCCTGTTCCTCCAACCCCTTACAAAAAATGACAAGGAATTAATATTGTCTTGCTCACCTTTTCGAATGGTCCAAACGTGGACCTCTACCTGAGGTGGTCTCTCTGTCTCCAGGGCTATTTTTCTGGTGATCTCCCCATCCTCCATGAACACAGACTCATACACAGGCATCGTTTCTTCTCCACAAAAGTAGCCCTTGCTGTCAAAGTTTTGGCCTGGAAGTTCTTCTGAAATCAGGAAGCAAGCAGAGGTTCACAATGGCTTTCCAAAACTAGAAGCAAACATCTGCATTCAGGTATCTCGTTGTTCAGAACACCTGGCACTTGTCAAACGTGGACAGTCAACAAGAGCCTTCTCACGGGGATAGAAATCCCACCTATATTTCCTTGGCTCAGTTTAGGCCACCCTGTAACAGCCACCAAATCACAAAGGAACACATGACCTTCCATTTAAGGCCATATGGTGACAGAATCCAGAGCTCGGCAGAACACTGACCCACAAAGTGTACTGGATCCACCCCCTGCCACTGCTCCCCTGCCCGCCACAGAGGAGTAGGCCTTCATGAGGAGGAAGAATGTGGCCAGGTACAAATCTCTTAGGCATTTCAGGGTATATAGGATTTTCCATGCTGGGTCCAGGTCATGGTCTGTTTAGCTCGGTGTTACCAACAGAGACCCAGGGAATGGGCTGACAGAGCGCTTTGGTTATCTTCCCTGACATCACTTAGGTATACTTAGAAAACATTTATGACACTCATTTATGTGCATATACTTGCCCAAAGGATCTATTCAAATTGGCTTGACATTTATGAATGCTCTTTGATTTGTTTGTAAGGGGAAAGATAATACCAGATCAACACCAGTGCCAAAACCTAGATGTCAGATTAGTCATATGTATGCTATGCCAAATGAATGGTTGGGACACACACACACACACACACACGCACAAAGACTGGTCAAATCCCTCAACTATGGATCATTTAAAGTATAAACTAAACTGCTGTATTTCAGCTTCCAGGCATAAAGATACCAGCCCCCTCATCCTTCCCATTCTGCTCCACCCTCCTCTTTCCTCAGCCCCCAACCAAAAATAAAAAGTTTCTCTCCTAGTTGGATTATCCATGAGTTCAATTTCCTTGCTGGCTTCATGGTCAGTACCCTCTTCAGCTGTGTCTTTAAAGTATACTCAAGTCAGAACAACAAAGAGAAGCCATGGACAGCCTGAAAACTTTGAGTATGTGCAGAAGTCACCTGTAAGATTATCTGAGGAAACCACTGAGAGCTGGGCGCTTTGGATCTGTGACTTCAATTAGGGAGACTTGTTAATAGCCAATTGGATGCATTTGAACCAGACGCTGGAATCAAATTGCTATCGTGCATCTCTCACTGACCTGAATAGCTTTCCCACCCTCACCAGTATTCTGGCAGTGTTTAGGACAAAATCAGTCTTCTCTTGATGATTCCAAGTTGGACTACTCCGTTTGCAGGTCATCCTAGAGCCAAGCTTCCTTTCTCCTTTTGTCATTTTTAATTATTTAATTGCTCAATGGGCCAGCCTTTTTTGATGTATTAGGTAATTAAGGGATGTGTGCTGGCACTTTTCATAACGTGGGAGAAGTGGGTCTCTGGGTATACAGGGACCTCTATGTATGTATCACACTTAGAATGAGAGCTGAGGGGATCCCTGGGTGGCGCAGCGGTTTAGCGCTTGCCTTTGGCCCAGGGCGTGATCCTGGAGACCCGGGATCAAATCCCACGTAGGGCTCCTGGTGCATGCAGCCTGCTTCTCCCTCTGCCTGTGTCTCTGCCCCCCTCTCTCTCTGTGTGTGTGTGACTATCATAAAAAAGAATGAGAGCTGCATTCAGTTTTTAATTTTTTTACACCACGGGGTGCCTAGGTGGCTCAGTCGGTTGAGCATCTGACTCTTGATTTTGGCTCAGGTCTTGATCTCAGGGTCATGGGATAGAGCCCGGCGTCAGGCTCTGCGTTCAGCATGGAGTCTGCTTGTCCCTCTCCCTCTGCTCCTTCCCCACGCTCATGTGCTCTCTCTCAAATAAATAAAACCTTAAAAAAAAGTTTTGCACCAGCTTAATATTGGCTACAGCTATAACTGCTAAGTGATATCCTTGATGGCACTGTAAATACCCATAATGTACTGAAAATTCTCCCAGTGTCCTGAAGAGTCATCTTACACACCCCACCAAGAGCTTAGTTTGTTCAGGAGAAGGGCTCTACAAACAAGAAACCCCATCAGTGACTCAACCTTAGTTGGCATTTGAAAATATTGAGTAAACCAAATGTGTCTTTCAAGCTACCCAGTGGGCAACATCCTCCTCATTCCACACCCTTCACTTCAATGTGTTTTCTAATTGCTTCATGTTCACCTCGTTTCATTTCCTTCCAAGGAAGCCTGCTATGTCTCAAGTCATTTCCATCCATTTCCGCTTCCCTGAAGAATGCTTGTATCCCGAGCACTCCAGAACTAAGAAACTGAGAAAGCATTTCCTTATGGAAGTGGAGAGGACTGGCGATGTATTATCCCCACCTAGGTAACTTTTAAGTCTCAAAGAGGTGTTTTCTGCTATAAACCAAAAGAAGCGTGTAATTTTGGGTATTCCAGACATCAGGGAGGTGTAGTGAGGGCGGGAGAGAAGTTGGAGAGCCTTCAAGGAGTAGAAGTCCTACACAACACTGTAGGTGACCACTGCTGTGCAACGCCAGGCTGGCCTCTACCAGAGCAAGGGCAAAAGAGAAAAAACCTCACATCCTTTATTTTGGCCTTTGCTTGTGACTGGAGGAGCCTGTGATCATTTGTTATAATGAAGCTTTTGGATGGGTCATCAGTGAATTCTATTTCTCTCTTTTCCCTTCTCAACACAAATAACTGACTTTACTGTTCTTTTTTCCATCTATCTTCCTCCCTCTTCACTCTTTGTCCCCTTTTCTCTGTCATGTGTTGTTTTCTAAGAGGCTGGTGATGTTGTGATCTTTCCCTTTCTCGTTGCTTAAACTGCTCGGGACTTCAGTCAAGTATCCCTTCTTCAGAGAAGCCTCACCTGACCATTCTTTTGAAAGTGCCATTCAGGGACATCTGGGTGGCTCAGTTGGTTGGGCGTGATCTAGGGGTCCTGGGATCAAGCCCCATGTCGGGCTCCCTGTTCAGCAGGGAGTCTGCTTTTCCCTCTCCCTCTGCTTCTCCCCCACCTGTGCTGGCTCACTGTCTCTCTCTCAAATAAATAAATAATTTTTTTTTTAAAGAAAGTGCCATTCATTGTCACCACCCACCCCCATTTACTGTTACCTGATCCTGCTTGGTCTTTTTCACAGTACCCATCACAATGTAAAATCACCTTGTTTGTGTTGTCTTTCTTTTCCCTATAGGATGTAAGGATCAGGCTGGCAAAGGGCCTTTGTCTGGCTTGTTCATCTCTCTCTCTACTTGCAGATAGTAGGCACATAATATGTATTTTCAGATTGAAGGCACAAGTGAATGCATGTTCCCTAATGCTCCGAGGTTTCTGAGTAGCTGGAGCAGGTGCCCTGGCATCTGTGGATAATGACTCCATTAGGCAATGTTACTATCAGGTGTCACTCAGTTTGCTGATACTCCTGCCTTGCTCACTGAGAGACAGGCACACAGAATGGGACAGAGATTCTCACTTTCCATGTTGCTCTCTAAGTCCTGTATCTATCTCTACCCCCTGAGCAGGGTGGGAAAGTAGCTCTTCTAGAGAGAAAGGTTGGGTCAACCAGACTCTTTGACATATTGTGGACTGGGATTCTGAAGGGCAGTTTTTTAAATAATAACTTATTCTTCTACCTACAAAGGTAATAGACATTGTCGAAAATTTTGGAAAATATGGATAAACCAAAAGAAGAAAATGAGAACTTTAATCATCCAAAGACAGCTACTGTTAACAGTCTGTGATATGCCCTTCCAGCCTTTTTTGTCTAAGTGTATTATACAGGCTTGCTTTTTTAACGCAAGTGGAATCATAATATTGTTTTGTAGCATGCTCTTTGTACTTATCAGATATGTCACAAACATCTTTCCATGCAATTAAATCTTGGCCTACAATGATTTTTGCTGGTCGTAGTATACAGCACAGTATTTATTTAACAATTCTTTTTCTATATTCAGTTGATGTGTTCACTTCTTGTTTGAATCACCCGCATCCCTAAAGGCCTAAGCATACGATGAAATGGGATTTGGTCTGAAGGTCTGAGGTCGAAATTGCAGTACTGTATAGTGGGAAGGATTTACCTTCCCTGTGGTAGTTTAGATAATGATTAGCTTTTGTCTGAAATTATCATGCTGTATTACTTATATGACTGTAGATGTTCCACTCTTGACCAAAGAGAAAACTGTGTTGGTGGAATTACTCCTAAGGGGCACTAAAAGGTTTGAGGATCCAGTAAGATTGCACACTTGGAGGTCGTGATAGGTTACTGTGGCTTGGTAGCCCTCATGTCTGTATCATGCTCAGACTGTACTCTCTCCCTACCCCTAATGAGTATAGTTCCTCATCAGATCTAATGCCCCAATTCTCTACTCCAGATCAGATAGGTCCTGTCTTCCCTATCTACATCTTACCCACTGTTTACTGTGGAAGATGAGGGCCATTCCACTAAGAAAGATTTTGTTTGTGCCACAAATAGATCTCATACTTTAATGTGCATGGGGATCAACTGGGGGATCTTGTTAAAATGCTGATTTCTGGTGCAGTCGGTTTGGGGTGAGACCTGAGTCTGCATTTCTCACTAGCTTCCAAGTTCTTCTGGTACACAAACCAAATCTTGAGCAAGGCCATAAACTACCTATGTCAGAACTTCCCAAACCTGTCTGCACATTAGGATCACCTGGGGATGTTTTCAAAGGGCTCCCTCCCAGCCCACACCTGAAATCAATGAAATCATAATCTCTGGGAATGGGACACAGGTATTTTTAGAAGCTTTCCCGGGGGTTCCAATGTGCATACAAGTTTGGGAATGACTGGCCTACATGAAGATGCTCAAAAAAATATGCATTGACTAAGTTCATGTTGGCCTGCTGATCATAAGGAATTGCCTAAGTTGAAGGAATATACGATTTAGTTCTCTGCCTACCTTGAAAAAGTTTTTGGTTTTTCACCTGTGTTTACAAAAATGCAGGTAGGCATAATAAATGATAGATTAATTCATGTACATGGAATTCATTCACTCCTAGAATGCTGGGAGCTGGAAAGACCCTAAGAAATCATCCACTCTAACCCTCTCATTTTGCAGATAAGGAAATTGAAGCTCAGAGAGGTGCAGTGACTTTTTCTACATCACACAGGAAACCAGTGGCAGAGCCAGGATTAGAATGATGGATCACCAATTCCCTATGCTGTCAACTCCAACACTACAGACTATGTTTTTATCTATATCGTATGCGTTAAAACCACTATTTAATCCACTTGCTTTTTTTGTTATCAGTTCATATCTTCTACTGTCCTGGAAAAGACAATGGGCTGTAGGTGACCTGACATCCAAACCTTGATTTTTATTATCGATTTGTGGACTCAGGGCAGGTCACTCAATATGCTTCAGTTTTAACTTTTATAGAGCAATAATAGTATCATTATAAAACTGTAGCGTTAGGACAGGTGCTTGGAGATTAATTGTTCTAAGCATACCATTTTAAGGAAAAGCTGATGGAGGCCAGAGCAGATCTGTCACATTTCCAAGGTCACACAACAACTTCACTCAGGCCCAGAACCCACTCTCCTTCCACTCTACCTCACCTGCCTCCCATCCTGTCTCAAAAGGGTCACGGATGTGATTGTGCTTGATCAGTTAGATAGTGACATCAATGTCAGGTGCTACTGCTCTTCTGTATAATCCTCATAACTCAATTTCTCTGCAATTTAGAAAAGCCAGGCTTAAGTCTGGCGCTTAGGGCTACATGGGGCCAAAAGTTTAGCAGACATAGGCACCCCTCCCGGTCTATTTCTGAGTAGTAAATTTCTTCTAAGCAACAATCTTATCAGCCCTTCAAAAGAGGGGGGGAATGAAGTTCATTGTTAGAACTAGTAACATTGAGATGATGTGTCAGGTTGATTAGGTTTCTGATGCTTAATGAATACTGAGAAGGACTCTGTGGGGATCTCAGTCAACCAAAGGCAGGGCTTCCAACCAACGCACCTTTTGCCTTTTTACCTGGACACACCTTGCAGCATTTTCCATCTATTTTTTGAGGATACTTGCAGGGGTATCGATTGGGGCAGTGGATTTTCTTACACTCTTGCTTGGTGACATTACAAGTGCACAGCACACACTCCACAATGCCAAATGCCCGGAGGTTTGGGTGCCAGGACTCGCCGTGGGAGTAGGTCTTTCCATTGGAAACACACACTGGAAGAGAACATAGGACTGGAAATTAAGGGCTAGGGAGCTGAAACGGGCCCCTGTGCTCAGAATGTAAGCCCTGAACCCCTCAAGACATCAAGTATCCTTTGTCCTTTTCATGGCTGTGGATGTATGTTTACAGAGCAGCCTCTGTAACCAAAAACAAACACAAAAACAACCTCCCCACAAAACAAAAAAACCCAGCTCAGTTCCTGTTTTATCATTAGCAACCATTCAGGTCCTTCAGGAGCAGCCTCTGGGTGCTCACAAGTGCCCAGCACATGGTGAGCAGTCACTAAATACTCTGAAAGTGGAGGAGTGAAACAATGCATGAAAACAGAGTTCCATCTGCCCTGGTTATCTGCAAAGGAACCTCTAGTAGAATTTAGTGTCAATACCTGCAATTTCATAAAAGATCTGTATGGCCCAAGTGGATATGCTTCTTGGTATAAAAATTTCCCAGAGATACTGGCTGCCAGGGAGGCCAGTTGCAGAAACTATTGCTCTTCCCAAAGGGCCAGTATTTGCAGATCCTGAAGCAAATCCTTTCAAAATATCAAATGTTATGAGAATCTGATCCACCAACACAGATGGATATGGAGTTAATGGAGATGGCCTTCTGTCTGGCATGGGAAGGAAGGCACTAAAATGGGATCAAGAGGGAAAGGATCATGAAGGAGCCTTTCATGCCTCTAATCTCCAGGCAATATCTTCTGTTGCCCACCTCAGTGGCTATAGATTCCACTACAGTGAATCACTACCTGTCCTACAGGTAGACTTTGGTGGTCTCACATTCGTTGGGTGGGAGGTGAAGTCACTGGTGCCATGCAAGAGCAAGTATCCTAAGAGCTGCAGGCAAAGAGGCCTATGAAGGGAAGGGGCCATAGGAACATCTGCCAATGCAAACTAACCAAAACATATCCAGCTCCCACTGTAAGGCATAGGGCTAGGCTCCAGGATAAGAACTATATTGGGCTGCAAATGGGGAGGGCTGAGAATAAGTTCTCTCCCTTTTTGAAAGTGCTGAGACATTCTGGAGATTTTAAGCCATGGCTGGGACTGGGTGTGTTTCTCATTATTCCCATCACCTCATCATACCCAGGGAGACCTGTCAGCATCCTGATCAACAATGTCTCTAGGGTGGGTTGTATCACTTAAGGCAGGGCTAGGGTGGGAGAAACAGCCCCACTTGGGGCGTTTCTAGGAACTGATCTGGCTGTGAGACAATGGCCTCAGAATGATGAATCATTGGGCTAGTTCTTTCTCATCAAGTCCACTGGGTCCCATTTGGAAATATGGATGATGTCGGCTGCCTTTTCCTGTCCTTTGCAAGTACTGCTAGAGTACTAGGCACTCTCACAGGTCAATCCATGCAAAGATTTCCAAGAACCAAGAACCTAAACCAGTGAAGCTCCCAACCATACAGGGAGCTAGAACAGGGACTTGACACGTGGACTTTGAGGCTCAGGGCCATGGATGGAATCACGTGACAAGACAGGCCAGATGTGTTCTCTCTCCTGCCCCTACCCCTTCTCTCTCCTCCAAAGATAGTGACACTCCCTTCTAGACCATGTGACCAAGTGAGTACCTAGTCTGCTTCAAGCAAATTTAGGCAGGGGTCAAGTTCAAAATGGCAGAGTCCTATTACTTCTCTTTGACTCAAGCAAGGGACCAAGCAGATATGTCTCAGTGGAGCATGTCTGTTAACACGAAAGCTACGGAGAAGGGCAGGTAGGACCTCCGGTGTTATATAGCCAGGATCACTCTCCTCTAAACATTTGGGCTAAGGAAACAATATAGACTGGGTGAGAGCCTACACTCTGAGATTTAAGAGTGGGAGGTCAATGCTCTAGTGGGAAAGGATGGCTTCTCCCCACCAACAAACTCTCGAGATGGTTTTGAATCATCCAGCTGGGGCACTGAGGGTTGGGAGTGGGAGCAAGTGATTCTCCAGTAACCTATAATAGGTCAGGAAAGAACCAATGCATCCAAATCAATGAGAGCAATAAAAAAATGTAAACCAGCTGGGCCTTTGGTAGGACACACAGAAAATCAAGGGATGAGCCTTTGCCTGAAATGAAGAGGCCTCTGGAAATTATGGGATTTAGGATTTTCAAAGTCCATTTGCCCACAGGTTTTTTTTTTTAAGGCTTTGAAATACTTTCAGGGCAAATGGAATCTACTGGAGGCAATTTAGGATTGAAAATCAAACTACATCTTTACCTCCTACTCTTCCGCATTTCATAAATTTGTATCAGAATGCCTCAGAATTTAAAAATAATACACTTCAAATCAAACCCAGATCGATAATAAATACTTCCAATTCTTCTAATACATCACCATTTTTTATTAAGAGTTTTATTTTGCATGTTCTTCTTTTAAGCCTGTTAGTTTCCAAAGCGATTCAATGTTTTTTATCTGTAATCTGAAATTTACATCTAACTGGTAACAGATGTGATCAACTAGCTTTGGTTTGACCAGCTTTGTTGAGATTTATAGTAGGGGTCCTTTGTAACGGATTGGTTTTCACCCGTGTTATTCAATCATTTGGTTTAATAATTTATTACTTTTAACCCGTTCAGAGAACCAGCTTTGATTTGTTTCTCCTTTAAAGGAAACAAAACATGTTTGTGGTTTCATAAAAAGGAACCAGCTGAGCTCTTGCTCTAAAGAGCCTAAAAAAGTAAGAAGCAGTCAATTGTTTGATTGAATTTCTCCTCCCCCTACCCCCACTACTGGGGTGGAAGTGGAGACTGGGGAACTAGGCTCAGGAAGGTCTGGGCCACGGACGTGTGTGGGTGCCTGCTGCAGCCACCTGGTCGGCTGAGTGGGCTGCGTGTCCCTGTTAACCTAATGTCAGTTCTCCTGGTGCTTGGCCAGGATGTTTCTGGATTTCTTACTGGATTACTCATTTCTAACGACAATCTCCTCATATGAATTAGAATCTCTGAGCCTAGGGCCCAGAATATATCTCTTGAGCAAGAGGCTGGGGGAGAATCCTGGGCACAGAGAGGTATGAGAATTACTGCTTCTAAGGCACAGGGTTAAGAGCTTCAGAAGTGTCTGGCACTGAGTATCTGTGAATATCAAGTGCCCAACTGGAAAAACAACCAACCTCTCATTCTATTAACCAGCCAATCCAATCCAACACACTTTCCCCCAGTGCCCTGCGACCCCCTAGGGCAACTGAGAAAACGCTGGGCACTGCATTAGTTCCCTGCTTTTGTGCCTTTTGTCCTAAATAAAGACAGACTCGCTTTGAAACTTGATGGTAAGTGATGCTTGTGTAACTTTCTGATATGCATGGGAGACAAGGCCCTTTCCAGGTCCAGCCCTCCAAATACAGGGCAGGGGAGGGGGTGCGCTGTGGTAGAACTGCTGTGGATGTGGTACAAAAGGAGCATGCTCCTTACCTTGGCCATGCTTGTGTTTGTTGTTGATGACAATCTGCACAATGGTGCCCGACGCTTGCTGGGAATCCATAAGAGCTCCTCGGTGACTTCTGGCCCCAGGAAAGCGGGGCAGACCTCCAGCCTGTCGGCTTGGTGGAGGGTCGTAGTGGGAACGGTGGTAAGAATGTCTCTGTAAAATGACAGGGCACATTCAGCTCCCCAAATCTGCCAGAGGGAAGGCAGGAATAGACTTATACACAGCTAGAGTCCATCTGATGACTTCTAGCAATGAGCTTAGCTCTGATCTTAAATGAACTACACATCCACCCACACTGGTAGCAACACAGGGATGTGAAATAAGAGCAGCCTTGAGAACGGACTGAGATTTCCCTCTCTTCTTGCCGAAGACTGGGCTAGCTTCATAGACAAACCTCAGAGGGAGCAAAGAGCCAAAGAACGGTCAATAAAATGTCCTTCCCGCTCCCGAGAATCTCATACGTAAGAATTAAAGTAGCAGCCTGCAACACAAGGGCAGAATGGGACACAGGCCACAGAAGTAGGAATTGCTGTGCAAAGTAGGAAGAGAAAGAGAACTGGTTGGGGACGGTTTGTGACCTGGACCATGAAGGCTGGACAGACTTTTTGCAGGCAGAGCTGGTGAGGAATATTCCAGGCAGTGATTCCAAGTTGAGAAGGTGTAGCAGAGAACATAGAGTCCATAAAAGGGAACAGTTGAAGGATAACATTCCAAAACATGGGCTGCAGCCAGATCAGGGAGGACTTTACATGACAGGCGAAGGGGTGAAGACTTTATGTGGTAGGCAACAGAGGTGATGGTGTGGGAGCCTTTATGGGATTTTTTTTAAGGTAGGGAAATCCTCAGAATTGTGTTTCCAAGCATTGATTCCGGATCATGTATAGGGTAAACTGAGCAGGAGGAAGAGATGGGACCCTAGGATAGTCCAGATTAGATGCACTGACACTAAATGCAGCCAATGGCATGAGATTACATGGCAGAGTAGAGATACCCTAGACATGTTGTAGAATTGACGGTATATGACAGTACCAGGATGTGAGCCAGAGGTGAGAACTTTGTTTTGCTCACTGCTATATCTCCAGGGCCCCAAACAGTGTCCAGCATTTATAAGGGGCTCATTAAACACTTGCTGAATGAATGCCGTGGTCCCTAATGAAAGCTGAAAATCTTATAGTCCAAATGATGCAACCATTGCTCTCTTAGCGAGGGTTCAACACATGATGAGCCCACTATTCTGCTACCCACCCCTTTCCCAGGAGCTAAGGGAGCATGAAGGGAGAGGAGGATGGAATGGATGAAGACTGGACCCTCAAGCAAAAAACCATATAACATTTTGTTTTAGGGGCAAGTGTTAGGGGTAACACTAGTGGGACAGGAGACCCACTAAAAATCTTCCACAGGCAATTAGAAAGATGCTTATATTCAGTGTTAGAAATGGCAAGGGGCCTTGAGAAGGTAGTTATAAGATCCTCTGACCCCACCATCCCAGAAAACATGTATTACAGTTATGTCCCATAGACACACATGTCGCAAATGTAGCTTTGGGAATTATTATTACTCTCTTGTGGAGGGAGGCACTGGTGGGAGAAGGGGGGAGAGAACAGGAGCTGGCATAAGAGAAAGAGAACATAATTCTGTCAATCTAGGAAGAGTCCATGGTGGTGCATTGCTATGAAATCTCACACAAATAAGAATTTGCATCAATTGATTATCATGTACACAGATGGGATTCTTAGTGCAAATATTTTTCATTCCCACAATGGCTCATGTGTCTTTTTCACTCACATTCCACCAAGACCGTTACAGATTGTTCTGTCCTTTCTGGAGTTTAGCAAAGTTTTGCCAAAGGAACACAGAGAGGACAGTTTGGCTAGTGGGTGTCCTACCAATGATGCTGAAGGAAGGGAGTTCACCGGGGCTAGAACTTGAGAGAGAAAAGGTCGCTGACCCAAAATGAGCTGCAAGTACAAGAAGTTCTCTGATTCATGAGGGTGAAAACAAAGTGAAAAGCTGTTCTTCGGTACCAGGCACTCAGACCCTGGACATTGGGTAAGGGCAGAAAAAAAAAAAAAGATTCAAAACCAAAAAACAAAACAAAACAAATTAAAAAAAAAAAACACCACAAGAAACACAACACAAAAAACCTTAAGGATTTTGATTAGCTCTCCAGAACATCCCCCTATTCAAGTCTTTTATTTTACAGATGGAGAAACCGAGGCCAGAGAGGAGTGGGGTTTTTTATTCAGGGTGACAGTGAAGATTGAGTTTTTGGAGATGGCAGGAGAGTGAGGATTGGGGGAGAAGACAGGAAGAAAGGAAAGAGAAAGTGGGAGAGGGAATGTTGTGGTCAAGCTCAGCGGCCTGCAGATGGTTGGCTAAAAGCTTCTCCGAAGAAAATATCAAAGTCTGCTAAGAGAGAGGCGCCTGGGTGTGTAGTCGGGTAAAGTATCCAACTCTTGGTTTCAGCTCTGATCATGAACTCGGGGTTGTGAGATTGAGCCCCATGTCGGTCTCTGTGCTCAGTGGGGAGTCTGCTTGAGATTCTCTCCTGCTGTCCCTGCCCTCTCCCACCCAAATAAATCAATAAATCTTAAAAAGGAAAAAGTCTGCTAAAATACAGTGTTCACAACCTGGGGGTGGGGGTTTTTGATTTAAGGGTAATGGCTCTTTTAGAGTTGCTCCCCTAAACAAAGGAATGAAAGAGGCTTACCATTTTGACCATTCTGACCTTGTAACTTAATGCAAGGGAGAAAAAAGACATTAAGGCCTTGGACTTCTAAGTGAAACTGGAGCTTATCTTCAAACCCAGCTGTGAAGATCTGGCTTTGAGAGAGCAGGTCAAGGTAGAAATGGCCATATACCTATGCTTTGTTTTATTCTGTTCAATATTTTGGTATTATTTGATTTCCTGACTTCAGTGCTGGTAACTCTCTCAGGCATTTTTTTAAAAGATTGATTGACTGACTGATTGATTGATTGAAGTAATTTCTATACCCAACACGAGGCTCAAACTCACAACCCAGAGATCAAGAGCCACATGCTCCACTGACTGAGCTCTACCAACCAGCCAGGTACCTCTACCTCAGGGTTTTGAAGTAGTTCTCACACACTTCTTTTCTGGTGGTGGAAAATCCCATTATAGAAAGTTCCCCAGGAACTTTTTCCTTACTTGTCCTAGGTCTAAGATGGGAGGGTTTTATTGGCAGAGATAGGAAAATAGGACAGTTCAGGAAAAGCCTTCAAAGGGACTTCAGGGCTATGAATCTAAAGTTACCATAAAATAAAAAGTTTAATTTTAAAAAAAGGTCTTCGGGGCATCCAGGTGGCTCAGTAGATTATGAGTCTGCCTTCAGCTCAGGCTCAAGTCATGATCCCAGGGTCCTGTGATCGAGCCCTGCTTTGGGCTTCCTGCTCAGCAGAGAGTCTGCTTCTCCCTCTCCCTCTGCCCCTGCAACCCCCACCCTGTGCTGTCTGTCATAAATAAGTAACTCTTTAAAAATGTCTTCAGAATGTGTCATGATTCACACAGCCATGAGCACATTATATCTTCATCACTGGCACTCTAGGACCATCCCCACCTGAGAGACCCTTGGGCCAGTTTCCTTCCCAAACCATTGTTCTGACAATGTGAGTGAGACATGGATTTCTATCTGTTTCATATTGTTTCTATCGCTAAATCTTTCCCTTTTCTAATGGTAAATCTCTGAGTAATCTATTGGGGGCAAAGTCAGAGTTTGGCCTTTGTCCAAAACAAAATTCGGCTTGCTTTCATGTTTTGGCTTTATGACCTGTGTCTACTTCTCTCTCCCTGTAACACACACAGAAACACATGCACACACACACACACACCCATGGTATTAGGACCAGTGCATATGAAATTATGATCCGGAAACCAAACAGAAACCACTTCAGGTTTTTACAAAGGAGTTGTAATTGAGCCACTGGTGACGGGTTCTCCTTCCTGTGGACTTCATAAAACTTGGTAAACTGATGGTTTTCAGCCCACTTGGCAAAATAAAGCAATCCTCTGTGTTTCTGTCAAACTAAGGTTTTTGATGGTTTCCTGTAAATATGAATGGTCTATTAAAGTGACAGTCTACTGAATTGGCAATGTGCTGTTAGTGCTGCATTAAATTTTTTTTTAATTTTTTAAGATTTTATTTATGAGAGACACAGAGAGAGGCAGAGTCATAGGCAGAGGGAGAAGCAGGCTCCTGAGCCAAAAGCAGCTGCTCAACCACTGAGTCACCCAGGTGTCCCAGCGCTGCATTTCTTGATCCCATAGAGAGCATTAGGCCTGCAAAGGATATTCAGAATGGGTTCTCCTACCTTCTAATTTTCGGCTGGTCAAGAGCCAGCAACAAGTTAGAAGCCTCTCTCTCTGATTTGGGACAAATTTCTGTGCATTCACATTCATGAAAAGCCCCTCACATACATTTCACCCTGCCTTCCATACCCATTCATTCAAAATGAATTTTTGGGGGGCCTACTGTGTGCCAGGTACGTATTTTTCTAGTACTACAGATGCTCTTTATTATTCAAATCATATCCCACAGTATCTACCCCCTTTTAGAACAAAGGAAAATATTTATTTATAATAAAGTGGAACCATCTGGACATTTTGTTCTACCGGGCCCCAATGTTTGTTTCTAAAGATAGGTCTCAAACTCCTTTGAAAATCAATATTTCAAGGCCCTGCATTCTATACCTGACCTCTTTCTGCTACAGGAAGTATGGGATTAAGCTCAGTCCCATCACTGGCAGTTTCGGAAGAAGGACAGACGAGACTGCAAGACAAGGGTGGAGCTGGAGGCAGCATAAAATGAATTCAGGAAGAAAGGCAAATTAATGGCCTTATCAGCAGGACCACCAACCTGGCCTCAACGCTTAGCAGATAGAGCTAGGTGGAGAAAATCTTTTTAAATTTTTTAAACTTTTTTTAAAGTTCCAGTTAGTGAACTTTCAGCCCAATATGAGTTTCAGGTGTACAATATAGTGATTCAACACTTCCCTACAACGCCCAGAGCTCATCACAATGATCACAAATGCCCTCCTTCATCTCCATCTCCTGTTTCACCCATCCTGAGGATCCAGAATCACTGGGAAACTGGGAAGCCCATTCTCTCTTGCAGGAATGCTGCTTTTCTTTTTTTTGAGATATCCAGAGTATTGTTCGTCACATTCCCCCAACCCACAATCCTTCCACACTCATTCAGAAACAGCAAGGTCTAGAAAATAGTAGGAGCAGAGAATAAAGCAGACATCATTTCAACTCCCTGCTGAGGGTGTGCTGGTGAGCTGGGTATATGCAGGTCAGAAGTGGCACATGAGACAACCAGGACACATGGACTAAGCAACGCCGGGATGTTTAGACTGGCTATTTTATTACATTCCTATCAACACTTTCCTCACACCTGCCCCCCTCCCCATCCTCAGGCTTGCCATATAATTCCCTAGACTCTGGCCTTCTATACAATGCTTGTTGAGAACTAATTCCACAGGTTTTAAACAATCATTTAAACGTTATATACTGCACAACAGATTGATGCTCATTGAAAAACATCCAATGATACAGAAGAGATAAAGAAAAAAATCACGCTCTCCCTTTCCCCCTGCTGCTTCTACCTCTCTAAGATTATCACTCATAACCTATTGGTATCTGACCTTCCAGATCTTTTCATATGCATTCAATTTGTGCAGGCACACAGGAAATGACAGTATGAGTTGCACCCTGCACCTTGGTTTGTTTACATAATATGTCTTGGGGATCAGGGCACCTGGGTGGCTCAGTGGTTGAGTATCTGCCTTCAGCTCAGGGCATGATCCCAGGGTCCTGGGATAGAGTCCTGCATCAGGCTCCCTCTGAGGAGCCTGCTTCTCCCTCTGTCTATGTCTCTGCCTCTCTCTGTGTGTCTTTTAAATAAATAAATAAAATCTTTATCTTGGGGATCCCTCCACTTGAGTACACTTTTGATATCTTGCATTCTACTTAACAACAGCACCATGTCCCACAGATTGGGTGTGTTCAACCAAGCCCCTATTACTTACGTTTGGGTTCCTTCCACTGGCTTTGCTCTTATAAAAATAATGTTGCACTGAATGCCCTGTATACTTTTTTGTATAGGGGTTCAATCAATACCCATTTATGTACCATGAATGCCTTCATACATTTTGTGTATTTTTATAATCCATCAGTATGATGATATTCTTTGAATTGGAACATCTCCTTTTCATATTTTAAGAAGTTCAAGGTATTGCTGTACTTAGACATATGTTTTGGAGAGAGGGATTGCATTTTGCGAATTACTTTGAAATACACAGGAACAAGAGATGCTGTTGCTATACACTGAACATAGAAATGGGATATTGCAGGGTGGGGAAGGAGTGTGTAGCTGCTACCTTTTTTTCTCTTGCTGCTGTATGACTGAGAGCCTAAGGCTTAGGAGAGGCTTTATGGAGATATGTCCACAGTACCTCTGCCTAAAGAATGGACAGATCCACCTTATAATCCCATAGAAGCTCCTCTGTTAAGGACTATTGAGGACAGAGGCAGTGACCTGCCTTCCATCCAGAAGGCAAAGATTTGGCAAGCTAGCCCAAAAGGCTATCAACTTCCAATCTAGATAAGGGGTACTTAGGTGCTGGGGCTGTGATTTTTTTTGTGCCCGTGTCCTGGCCCTAGTTACCAAATATACAGTGGACTTACATGTTTTGAGATTGGTGATAATATCATTTAATTTTCTAAGGCAAGGGAAAGAGAAATGGTGTTATAAATGGGCCCTTTTATGGAGTTCCTAAGATAACAGCCATGGAAGGAGAAAAGTTTGGCCTGGTGCTGCGGGGTGTTGAATTATTTGAGCTATTCACACTTACTGCTTCTCTGTTGGCAGGTTGCCGGAAGATATCACCATCAGAATGTTCCCACGACAATTCTCCATCCCCTGTTTATTGCAAAATAAAGAAAGAGTCATACAAACATAGAAGGGAAAACCGTCACCCTTGTGACCTAGCAACATTTTTGATTCTATGATCCCAAATTTCTCCAGACATTTTAACTGTTGTTAAGATGGCTATCCTTCTGTGTGCTGGGGGGCTCGGCTGGTTGGGCGTTGGACTCGATTTTGGCTCAGGTCATGATCTCAGGGTCATGAGATCGAGCCCTGTATTGGGCTCTGTGATGGGTGCAGAGCCTGCTTAAGATTCTCTCTGCCCCCCACCTTCTCTCTCTCTCTCTCTCTCTCAAAAAAAATGGCTCTCCTTCATAAAGTGACCCTGAAAGATTCCTCTCTGGGCCTGCCTCATTTTTCAAAACAACTCTGAAGAAAGCTGCCACTTTTCAAAAGAGCCGATCGATTCACATTGCACAAAATTTGGGAAACAAAAGACAAAATAATCACTTTCCACTGTAATAGAGCTGTCAGCCTCATTTTTGCTTATCTTATCCAGTGACAGTTAAGTATTTTGCAGGTCATATTTAACCTGTGTTTAAACTACCCTTACAAAATAAGAGATTCGAGGATTTGGGCTGTTATAATTTGTTAAAATCACCATTATGTCTCTGGAAAGTTAGGCCCTGGTCTGAAAGTTAAGGTAAGACTTGTGGTGGCTGGAATATTTACATAACAGATATCCAAGATTTACTCCTCTTTTTTTGCCTGAGATCACTTCCCCTGGTTTGTATGTCCATTCTTTGAACAGTGAACTACTTATAATTGCCTCACTGCCAGAGTAACTGGTTTGAGGAGGAAGATCTGACTTTTAGTCTTGAGAACAACACACTACAGACAGTGATATTCCTCTACTGATTAAAGATCAGCAACCACAGGACAATTTCCAAGGATTTTACCTCATGTTATCTATGACCAACCAAGTCACTGGGAAGAGCTTGGTCTTACACTCAGTATCAATTCAACCATGTATTTGGCAGGGTAACAGGAAATACCAAAAAGTATCAGCATTTATGGATTTTCTGTTTGAATTTATCCCTCGAGCTTTCAAAGCCCACATGGAGATAGTAACATGTTACTGGTTCAAGGATGTGGTAGTCCTGTGAGGGAAAATTAGATAATATCATTGGCTTTTAGGATGTGCCAAAGACCTCGAAATTCCTTTGAAAGCAATATTATCTGGCAGTGACATATAACAAAGTTATGACTTAGCCCTTCATGATTTAAAGATCATCTCATGGGGAAAAAAATTAGGATTCGTCAAGAGGTGCTTGGGAGAGATTGAAGGAGTAAGTGATCAGTAAGACAGAATCATGGAAAGCTTCCCAAAATAATCAGTCTTGTTTTTAGAAGTAGGCATCATGGTGATATGATTTAACATAAGTAACTGCAAAGGAGCAGAGCTTTGAAACAGTAAGGAACATGCTGGAAACAGCCAACAGGATGTGGCTGTGGCTGTAGTAGAAAGTTCAGATGTGAAACAAGAGAGATGGTGGAGAGGAAGAAAGGAAGAGGGAAAGGGGAACAGGGGGAAGAGGGGAGGGAGTCTTAAGTAAGGGTAGTAAATAATTGCTGTGTAGACTTCAGAAAGAGGCTAAAGAATTCACATTTTATCCTGTTACTGATTTTTATGTAGAGTTCCTACAGTAAAAGAAAGAGGTGACTTGTGGCAGCTCTGCCTGGCAATTGAGTGTCACTTAGCTGGGGAGCAAGTGGAATCTTGGGAGGCCAACCAAGAGGCTGTTGTAGTAACATGTGACAGGTCCCGAGAATCTCGAAAACAATGAAACAATGAAAGAGGGACAAACCAGACTACTCCAGATAAAAAGGAAATGATAAGATCCCTTGGGGGATATTTGCTAACAGAGAATGGTGGTAAGGGAAAAAACAGTATAAAAGGATGTTAGGGTTGGAGGGCACCTGGGGGGCTCCATCAGTTAAGCAGCCCACTCTTGATTTCGGTTCAGGTCGTGATCTTGGGGTCCTGGGATCAGGCCCCATGTCCGTCGGGGAGTCTGCTTGAGGATTCTCCCTTTCCTTTTCCCTCAGCCCCTCCCTGCTGCTCTCATGATCTCACTCTCAAATAAATAATTCAATCTTAAAAATTTTTTTTTTTTTACATAAAAGGATGCTAAGGGTTGCAAGTATGGCCAGCTGGGAAATGGAACTGCCCTTGACAGTAAGGTGGGATGAACTTAAATGTACTCATTGTGTTTTCACTGGCAGTGGCAGGTCTAAGCTTTGTCGTGAGCCAGATGAAAATGTGGGACCGGAGAGAAGACTGGAAACCAGAAGAGATTCACGAGCAAATGGCAGAACAGAATGTCAAAGCTATAGGATATGTTTTCTAATCTAAGTAGCCCAAAGAGAACAAATTTTAAAAGAAAAATGAGGGGATCCCTGGGTGGCTCAGTAGTTTAGCGCCTGCCTTCAGCCCAGGGCATGATCCTGGAGACTCGGGATCGAGTCCCACATCGGGCTCCCTGCATGGAGCCTGCTTCTCCCTCTGCCTGTGTCTCTGCCTCTCTCTCTGTCTCTCATGGATAAATAAAATCTTTAAAAAATAAAAAAAAAAAAAGAAAAATGAGAGACGAGCTCTCTTCCCCAAATGCCCTTTGCAAATGTAGATTTAATGGTTGGTACTGGCATGCAATGTTTACTTAGCATGACCTTCTGAGAAGGTCAATTTATTGCATTTAGACTCTAGAGTCTTCAAAGGGCTTTTAGATAGTGTCTTGAAATACTTAGCGTCCAAGCAGAATCTCGAAGCAAGTAGTCTCTGTTAAGTGAGCCGATAGGTAAGATAGCAAGACAATGAGGAGGCAAGTCGGGATCAAGCATGGGAGTGGACTATTAATATCCTGTAACACCAACGTGTTGCAACACCTAAGCATTTGCAGACAGGCATGTGTGCCTCAATTGGAATCCTTTCACCTCATTAAAAACTACTGGAGTCATTACTTCTGTATAGATCTCAAGTAGGAATGACTACTATTTTGGTTGCTTTTGAGCTTTTGACATCATCAAAATGGCATTCTCTAAGTTGGAATGTTCTATAAGTAAGGAGTCATTCGATATAATTTGAACCATAGTTAAATTGGAAGAATCTTCTCAGACGTTCACATTTTGTTCAGCTGTGAGTGATTCTCTTAGACTTGGGCCAAATCTGTCTGGAGAGATGATAATAGTTATCCATTTACTACTTTAGATACTACACTTTAAATATATCTAAGAGACAAAATGCATAAAAGAAAAAAGCAAGCACCAATACTCTAAAACCTGTTCCTTTCCCTCCTCCCTCCCCCATCCTATTCACTGGTAAATTATCTTGAGTGAGAGGGAGCTTCTTTTTTCAGCCAAGGCTTTACTTAAAACAAAACAAACAAAAAAACCCCCTGTGATTCTAATGGAGACAGATGGATTCTAGTTAATTCTGAGAAGCAACAAGATGTAATTTTAACCAATTTTTAAAACCAAAATGAAAAACAACTCTAGTGTACTGTATGTCAAACAATATTCATTTAACCTTAAAAGCCACATGTGTTGTTTATTCAAACCTCAATTATAATCTGAGTGGTACCCTATAGAGCTAAAATGGCTTGGCTTTCTGGTAATGGGAGAAATGGAGAACAAGCATTTGAAATACAGTCAAGAGCTGGGCTACAATTCGGACTGTTTATAACTCCCGTGGCTTCCATTAATCTCTGGTTAGCTTGAGTAGGTCACAGAAGTAAACCCTGTCCTCTCAAAAGGACTAAGTGTACAATGAGATTATTAGATACCCATGAAGATAAGCCTCAGAAAGCAAAACTACGCCAGCATGTGGCCATTTCTGAACCACACACATCATAAAGAGCGTGCCTATAGGTACTGATGGATCTGAGACAACCCAGTTTCATGCCTCTTTTTCTACAGGCATAATTACTGAGCCCTTTCCCTTTCAAAAGTGTCTTGGTTTGGATGATAAGATATGTAGTCGCTCTAATCATAAGGCACATGGAAATGAAATGAATCCCCGAGACTGGGTGGGGGCTGTATGGTGATCTCTGTGACAAGGGAAAGGGATCTCTGTACTTTCAGAGCAACATGTCAAAATCAGCAGAACCAGGGCAAATTATTAAAGGGCTTTTGTGAGGGGAAACCGGAAGAGGGCGGAGAGGAAGAAAGTGATCGATCATGACATCTCCACCTACTACGTGCCAGGTTCTGGGGTGAGCCACTTGATGGCCAGCAGATAATACCCAAGCTGGAGATGAGAGAGTGGAAGCAGATGACTCAGGGGCCTCTGCCAAACATCTAATTCTACAAATTCTGTTGCGAGGGAGCAAGCATGCTGAAATTTAAGTGAAGCTTTAAAGAACCCGGGTCACAAGGATTCTCCACTGTTAGACCTTGGAGCTAACAACGATATACAGTACCACAGGAAGCCCTCCAGTATTTTGTAGACAGTCATGTTTTCTAGAAAATACTTCACTGTCAAAGCACTTTATTGTTTGGGCTGTCAATACAAGCTCTTAGCATTTTAAACTCAATATCTGCTTGAGACACACAAAGGCACAGACAAGGGGGAATCCTGCCAAGAGGAGCAAGCCAAATCTGAAGAATACAAAAGCATTTATCCAGAAAAATCAGAAATACATACTTTTTAAAAAGGGCATTGTGAAAGTTGCGTGTGCTTGTGAGACGGAATTATGGGAGAGGGCACAGAGAAGTTATTAGCTAGATGGTACCCACAACCCACAGTCTGCTCTTCCAATGGCATTGTGGTTATGCAGATCCAAGTTGATACTTAGAAATGGGGCCTTTGAGTCTCATCCCAATAACTCGGCTGGAAGAATTACCATGTCCAGCCCTGGGGAGCAAAGTTGTCACAAAGTCTGTTCCTCCCTGTAGCCTCAGAGTTCAGAGTCCTCAAAGTTGCTCCACATCTCCAAGTTGAGAGGCAACATAACAGTCACGGCTAAGAGAACCACCCACGCCAGCCAGACTACCTGGGTCCAAGTCCTGGCTCTGCCCCTTTGCACCCGTGTGACTCTGGGCAAGTGATGAACCTCTCTGAGTCTCAGCTTCCTTATGGCTAAAATGGAGACAATCAAATCCAGCCCAGAGAGTAGTGGGGGATGAAATGGATTAGTGTGAGCAAAGAGCTCAGAGCAGTGCCTGGCACAGCAAGTGTTATTCTTCCTATTCCTCCCATCCTTTCCCTCCTCTTCTTCCCTCCTTCCCCTCAAGAGTAGCTTACCCATGGGGAAAACCCAACTTAAGGACTCCCATGAGCATTTGAAGTATCTAACAAGGAAAGGCTCTAGATTAAACAAAAAATGAAGCCCAACAATAAGAAAAACATTTATGCCTGCTCATAGAAAGGAAATTATCTCATTTTAAAATCATTCCATTTTGATTTTTTTGTATAGATATTTTTCCCTTTCTTTTTTATTTATTTCATTTTTATTTTATTTTTTATTGGAGTTCAATTTGCCAACACATATCATAACACCCAGTGCTCATCCCGCCAAGTGCCCCCCTCAGTGCCCGTCACCCAGTCACCCCATCCTCCCGCCCACCTCCCCTTCCACTACCCCTTGTTCATTCCATTTTGAAAGCCAGGATCCTGGATGCAGGAAAAGAAAAAAAGAAAGAAAAAAGGCCACAGAGATTCTTTTAGCCCCATTCCTTCTGAACTGGCTTAGATTCTCTCATAATTATACTAGTCCTCTCCTAATTGTCATCTTTGTCAAAGAGGCATTTGAGTTTTAATGCCATCCCTTATTCTCTCTTGACTTAAGATGAGGCTGAAGAGGGCAGATACCTGCTTCATTGGGAGAGAGTGAATCTTGTAGTCATAAAGCAGAGTGATAACAGTCCAAGGACCCAAATAAAGAGAGTCCTATGATACCACATCCATACAGGGAAAATAACAAGCAGATAGATGGAGAAGGGAAGCTCAGAGATCTATCAATGTTTACTGCTGGTCAACCTGGAGCAGTCCATTTAAAAGTCCTTCAATTCACAAATACTGCATTAGCTCCCCGGCCTTATCCAAAGAGGACTGGGATGTCTGGTGGGAGTAGGGGACATGGGGCTGGTTTTCATGGCTAAATCTAAGGGGTAAGTGGATGTAGTCATTCTAGTGATTTGCTTGAATAAGTGGTATTCACTGTCCACTTTGCCTTGGCTACAAGAGACTTGGACTTTGTTGTAACATAGATAATATTCAAATATGACTCCCCCTGCCTGACACTACTTGTCTTGCTCACATTTCATTTTCTTGTTCATGCTGTCAGTCAACAAATCAGACCAATTTCTAGAAATACTGGGGTCTAGGCTCACGAAGATTATTCCAATGAGAATAATGCACACATGTGGTGGTGTGTTTCTGGGCAGTCATGGCATCCCTTGAAGCAGTCAGAAGGACAGGGCTGAAGGAAGAGTAGCTTTAATCTGTGAAGAAGTACTTGCTCTGAAATACTTCACTGGAAATTCCTTATTTTTATTATAGAACCAGATCCCTATACATATGAGAAACCCCTCAATCCCAGAGCAGGATGGGGGTGTTTATTCGACATGGCCAATTAAGAATCGGTGTTATTCATTTGTTAAGCTCAGAATGAAAGTCAATGTTAATGCTGTCTCATCCACCATCTGAAGGGCTTTCTGTCTAAGAAGAAACATTCTAAGTGGCACCTGGGTGGCTCAGTCGGTGAAGTGTCTGCCTTTGGCTCAGGCCATGATCCTGGGATCCTGGGCTCCCTGTTCGGTGGGGAGTCTGCTTCTCTCTCTCTCCCCTGCTTGTTCTCTCTCTCATTCTAATAAAATAAAAATAAAATCTTTAAAATACAAAATAAACATTCTAGACATAAGAGACATCCCAAGTAGGAACACAATGACCAGAGAGGAGTGAGAGTCCTGGGAGTGTCAGTAAGTACCTGAACATGAAATCTGAGCACAAGGGCTGGAAAGAGAACAAAAACAAGCTGGAAAGTTTCCATGGAAAAAGGAAGCTTCCAGTGGAGATTTAGAAGGAAAGAGGAAGGCAAAGGGTGGGCTGTCAGATGGTCCCCATCTTCATGAACATGAATGGTTCACCTGAGAACAGGGCTTATTAATGGTTGTCAGACTCTTCTGTCACTGAAGAGGTCAGAGTGTTTCAGCACATTTTGAAGTTTCAGTTAGAGCACAGCAACTCAAAAACCATAAATGACTGAATTCATTTTTATCTTTTTTGAGCAGTGTGTCTCATTAATGATGTCTTCTTCCTCATCATGACCTGGTGATGGTGGTGTTTCTGCAGAAAATGTGGACAAAACCCAAAATGATGCTAGGCCAATACACGAGGATCTATATTTGGAGTTGCTGTTATTTTCCCCAGTTCTGTTTGATTTTGAGAAGTTTGAAAACTTGGGGAGATTTTTTTGACATTATTACAAAAATGAACTACCTTGCTCACCACTTCCCTCAAGACCTCTGGGTTCCAGCCAAGACGGCACCTCACGTGTAATTTTGCTGCTTGTTTTTGTTTTTGTTTTTGAAAGAGAAATAAAAAGCCTTAGGTAAAATGGTAGCTGTCTTGAATACTGACAAATTGCTTTTAGACAGTTGCTTCTGGTTTTTGGTCACTTGTGGAAGTTTGTAGAAATAGCTCCAATTTCATAAAGCAAGATTCAATTTTCTCCTTTGGCTCTTTGGAAATGTATTGGATAAATGAGCTTGGATTGATTAAGTTGTAAGTTCAGTCATCTCTCTGGCCTCCCTACCTAGGACTCACTTAGAATGCTGTCAAGAGATTTTCATACAGTGTATGTTCTCATTCATTTGGGGAATATAAATAATAGTGAAAGGGAATATAAAGGAAGGGAGAAGAAATGTGTGGGAAATATAAGGAAGCGAGACAGAACATAAAGACTCCTAACTCTGGGAAACGAACTAGGGGTGGTGGAAGGGAAGGAGGGAAGGGGGTGAGGGGAATGGGTGACGGGCACTGAGGGGGACACTTGACGGGATGAGCACTGGGTGTTATTCTGTATGTTGGTAAATTGAACACCAATAAAAATTAATTTATTAAAATAAAAAATAAATTGGAGAAAAAGAGATTTTCATAGCTGTAGCTCTTTCTTTTTAATATATCCACCACAAGATATGCGTAATTCTATGCTAGGGTAAACAGAGGAAAAGGGTGGCCCTTCCCCAGGTAAGGAGCTGAGACCAATGAAATGATGAACAATACAAGAAAATGTTTTAAATACTGGACTCTACAAGCCAGACTAAGCCCCAAGTGTGGTCCAAGGAGCTCAAGGAGGACTAGAGTTATCAGGTGGGGCTCTTTAGAAAGGGTGGGACACGAGCTGGGCTCTTGAAAGATGGGTTAGGATCGTAATCTGTAGGAGAGAGGAGGAAAGCTATTCTAAGCTTGTGGGGAGTGAGAGCTAAGAGAGGCATATAGCAGGAGACAAAAGTGGGAAGGAACAGAGCATATTTTAGGACAAAGGGAACAGCCAGCCCAGAGTATAAGGTGTGCATGTTGGCGTCAGAGGAATGAGGATGAGTAGTAGGTTAAAGAAGGGGAAGATTGCTTTATAAAGCACCTTTTAAAACCATCTGAAGAACTGACACTGTATAATGTGGTAAGATATGGTAGGCACTGACCAACGGATCAAGTATTTCTGTAAGAAGAAAAGCCTGGACTAGGGTATTATACACACGTAAAACAGAGGAAGGACCGTTATAGACGCTCCTACAGCATCAGGTGGCCAGTTCCACTCCCTGGTGAGATCCTGGGAGTGTAAGACTGCCATTGCTATGCCCTAACTTTAAAAAATGATTTTATTTATTTATCATGAGAGACACACAGAGTAAGATTTTATTTATGTATTCATGAGAGACACACAGAGAGAGGCAGAGACATAGGCAGAGAGAGAAGCAGGCTCCCTGCGGGGAGCCTGATGTGAGACTCGATCCCAGGACCCTGGGATCACACCCTGAGCCAAAGACAGATGCTCAACCACTGAGCCACCCAGGCATCCCTGTAATGAGGATTAAATGAGGTATTACACACATATGTGCTTACACCACTGCCTGGCACATAGTAAGTGCCACATACGTACTCTGGCGAGTATGCCTCTCGATACAGTCAACAACACCAAACCTCTCTCTTGTCTAGAGTCCAAGTACAGAGCCTTCCCCTTTGCTTTGGCAAGATAGGCAGGAGACAGGAAGCAGAAATGATAAGTGGGAGAGGGAAGCTGGGAATGGGTATAGGTTTGAGGCCTGCCTGCCCAGAATGTGGTAGTCGTATGAGATTTTTGTTCTGATCAAGTTTCTCTAAAGGTTCCAGTGGCTGTTTGCACTCCATTTCCAGTCCAGATGAGGTTTGTTGAAGTGCCAGCAATGACATGCCAATGCTCTCCTGACTCCTAGCCTCAGGGACAGTCGAAAGCCCTGGAGCTGGGGTTGAGATCCAGTCTGTGGCTAATACTGCCGTGTGACCCAGGAAGAGAGTGCACACCTGTGTTGGGTGACAGCGCAGAGAAAGAACCTGTTCAAATAGGACCCTTTATATTAACGTTTGTGAGTTCAGCACTTAAAAGGGTATTTCTTCTGCAGTATTTGTCTGCAATTAGGGTGGTCAGCATAGGGGAGAAGTGTGTCTGCATTCCCAGCTGTATGAGTAATACGCTTATGCAAGATATACCTTTGTAAAAACACCATCTCAGCAGGAAAAAAAAATAAGGTGCTTCCAACATTAGCACTTCAAAGGAGATTCAATCACATTATACGCAACTGAAAGATGGAAAGAAATTTGAGGCAGAGAGAAAAGCATCAATTTTATGAAAGTGTGGGATTTAGTCTTCATAGGGAAAGATGAAAGAGAAGGGTTTATTTAGGCTGGAGGAGAGATGGTGGAGAAAGAACTTCGGGAATTGTCAAGTGTATGAAGGGACAACACAGGATCCGTCACAGCTCGCTTTTATGCATTGCTTTTGAGGACATGATAAAAGAAAGGAAATTTAAATTGTGACAAGAGAATCGCTGAGAAGATGGTGAGCCCCAGGATCTGTTACCACAAGAGGGATGAGAAATTAAGTTCTGTGTGTGGATATTAAGTAAAGAAAAAGGCAAGACTATCAGACATAGAGGAGAGGGTGAAATCATACTTAACTCCGGCCAATAAATATAATAATATTGTGTGAAATATAATAATTATTTCATATGAAGCAATAACTCTGTATCAGAATTTCTCCTAGGGAAGCTGAGGTGGCTTAGTGTTTGAAATGTGTGCCTTCGGCTCAGGTCATGATCCCAGGACCCCTGGGATTGAGTCCCGTATCGGGCTCCCCACAGGGAGCTTGCTTCTCCCTCTGCCCATGTCTCTGCCTCTCTCTCTCTGTGTCTCTCATGAATAAATAAAATCTTTAAATTAAAAAGGAAAAGAAAAAGACTTTCCTAGCTCTCTACATCACCTTGGTTAATTTTTACCTTTCCATAGGTGTTAGGTATTATAAGCTCCATTTTCAGAGCTGAAAAAAAAATGAGGTTCCATGTAGGTAAGCAGCTTGCCAGAGGTATCACTAGTAGGCGGAAGCTCAGTTACATCAAATCTGCGTCCTTCTGGCTTCAGAGCCTATGTCCGTGGCACCACGCCTTTTCTCAGGAGCAATAGTATGTCTTTTGGCAGCTGCCTTTCTTTTATTCATTGTTCTTCAGTTTAGATTTCTCACGGTTTCCTTTGCTTCAAACAATATAATCTCAATCTGACAAGTGGATTATAGCAACTAGCTGGTGATGTGAGCAAGCACGTGTACTCTGTGCGGATTCTCTTCCCTTTGGAGCAGACTCAAATTAAGGTGGGGGCAAAGATAGGTAGGGAGATGAGGAACAAAATGCTCATCTTTTCTGGCTTAAATGTCATAGCTGTATGGATGTACACCCTCACTGTGAGAAAGCGTCATAGAAAGATACAAGGCAAACCAAATGAGGCTGTCATGAAATCCACGCTGACTTGTGAGGACCACTAGAAAGGGCGTAAGAAAAGGGATGAGCATAAACTGATACTCAGAACGAGGTCATTTCCTGAAGTGTGATGGGGTTGGAAAAGTACCTGGTCATCAGAAATGACACCAAATGATTTCTTACCGACCATGAATCAATGTACAGCCATTACCACCCCTACCACAGCCTGTCAGTAATTCAGAGGCAGAAAACACAGCAATAATATCATATGTCAGGTGCATCTAATTCAAACTATCACTTTCTGGCAGTACTTCCAAGCTAGTGTGCATTCATTCAAAGAGCACCTACTTTGTACCTAGAGCAGTGCAGGGGGGCAGGGGGAAGAAGATGAACCAGAAATAGCTTTTGTTCTAAGAAGCTCATAACTGGGGACACCTGGGTGGCTCAGTGGTTGAGCATCTGTCTTTGGCTCAGGTCATGATCCCGGGGTCCTGGTATCGAGTCCCACGTCAGGCTCCTCTCAGGGTGCCTGCTTCTCTCTCTGCCTAGGTCTCTGCCTCTCTTTCTCTGTTTGTCATAAATAAATAAGTAAAATCTTTAAAAAGAAGCTCATAATTGATAGGGAGGACATAATAAAAAACATAATAAAATGTTGTACACACATAATAAAAAACATAATAAAAAACAAAAGGTAATGAAGTGATAAATGCTACTAGAGAAGCACCCAGGAAGTGCTGTGGAGTCTCAGAAAGGAAGATGGTTTACTCACTTATAGATTAAAAAAAAATGCTTCATGGAGGAAGTGGCAGTTGGGCTGGCCTTTGGATAAGCGGGAATTCAGGATGGAGAAATTAAGGATGGCAGGGGGAAGGCAGAGGAGAGAGAAAGGCCTTCTGTCTAGTATTTATCGAGATGTGGCCAGAGGATTGCCTGCATCGGAATCTGAGGAGGTTGTACCTGAGCTACGTCTTGGGAAACTTGTAGGATTTCCATAGGCAGAGATGAAAGGAAAAGGATTTTCCAGAAAAAAGGCAAGTTTCCCTCCTCCAAGATCTTGCTGTACATGTCAGTTTGTACCTAGGCATCCATTTTGTTCCCTTGACCTCCTAGTTCCCTATCATGAAATGGCTGTGACTCATTCATCCCAAAGTCAGTTGCCATATAGTTGGAATTAGATCCTCCGGCCAGTCAGAATGACATTTGTTACTTTCCTACTGCTTTCAGTTTTCAGATTTTTAATGTGCTCAGTTTAAGTGCACTAAACCCAAATATGAACCATTGTTAGGGCTGCCTCCAGTCATCTACATGGTCTTAGGAATAGGTTCTTAAAGCAGAGTCTACGGGCCACCTGCCTCCAAGTGGACAATGGGGCCTGCCCACATGTACATGCCGGGACCCCACCCCAAAGCCATTGAATCACAATCTTGCAATTGTTGTCTGAGTATCTGAAAGTTCTCCAGGTGATTCTGAAGCACACTAATGTTGGAGAAATCTTGCTGGCGGGGGGCGGGGGCGGGTAGTGAAAGCACAAAGGTAAGACAGCACAGGAACACTGAGAGAAGAACCTAAGGTGCGGGAACGGAAGAATATGGGCTAGAAAGGTAAGTTGAAGCTACAGTGTGAGAGGCCTTCACTGTATGAGGCAGGGGATTGATGTATATTCTAAATGGTCCTTTTCCTGCAAGATCTCATTTACACCTCACAGGCATTTGGAAGTAAGTACCAACATTATCCTCCCTTTAGAGATTGTTAGAAAGGCTGAATGCACTGCTCATGATCCAGCTGGAAAGTAGCAAGACTGGGCTCAGAGCCGAGGCAGCTGGTTCCAGAGGCTCCAGTGTGAACCACTAGTTTGTACTGTGTCCCCAAACCAGACACCTGCCCTTTCACACGAGACAGGCTACTACACTCGCCTTCTTCCTGGGCTCTCCCCTTGCTTTGTAGCCTCCCTCCAATCTAGTATGGATACAACAGCCAATGAGATCTTTTAAGACATCAACTGGTTCATGTCATGCCCTGCTCACAACCTTCCAGTGGCTTCCCAAGGTATTTAGAAACTGAAATGCAAACTCCATCCCATGGCCTTGAAGGTCCTGCATGGTCTGACCCCCGCTCACTTCTTCAGCCTCATCTCCAGCCAGTGTGGACTACAATTACTACAGTCCAGAGAAGAAAAATGTAAGTACACTGTTTCAATCTTTATTTATTTGTTTATCATTTGTCTTCTCTGGTAGAATGTGAGTTCCACAAGAGTGAAGAATGGGTTTTTGCTGCTATGTATGCCACATCTGGTTGTAGAGGGTATGTACTGCATAAATGTGCTGCACAGAAGGGGTGCATTAACAAGGACTTTCTGGAAAATGGCAGTAAAGTCTCTTAAGTAAAAAATAATTCTCTTTGTAATTTGCATAAAGATGCCTTATAGTCTAGCAGTGCCCTGTAGGTTACTCTACTTACTGATAAGTATCTAGCTTCTAGCACTGGGCTGAGCTTACAGTAGATGCTCAATAAATATGTCGATTGGGTGGAAGGAAAGAAGACAAAATCAGAATACTGCTAGAGGGAAAGCCAGAAAGGAAAGGGATAGAGAAGACAGCTGAAGATTTAATAATTTGAGAAGAGGCAATAAAGGAGAAATTAAAGGTGATTATGCTCGATCTGAGAGGATAGAAATGGCGTCATTATCAAAGAAATGGAAACCAAACAAAAAAACACTGGCTTGAAAACAATGATGCCATTTTGGCTATAATCTAAGAAGATGACACCTTCTGCCTTCCATTTTGCTTTTACTGAGTTTGTCACCATTTGACTGTGGGGCTTTAAAGAATATACCTAGATTTTCCCTGCAGAGTCTTCAAAATGGTCACATCAGGGCTCTGCAAGGCCCATTCTTCCTGTTAAGGCTATTCATGGAAATGGCCTATGTTTCACAATTCAATAACACAGAGGCCCAGCTAAAAGTGATCAAGGGAGAAAAGATACAGGCACTCACTTTCTCAGTAGATGACACTCACTCTTATTCTTCTGCCACATGCTAGGGCAGTTTCTTTCAGGTGGTGGCCCTTAAAATCAGTGTTTCTTTCCTCCCTTTTTTGAATGGATTGCCCTCCTCTCCACCCAGCTAAAACCTAACGTTTCCACAAAAAATTCCCTTTCTTATGACATTGGACAGCTATCCAGGATGGCAGCACCCCTATGTCTTGTGATATGGGACACATACCTCTGCATACCCGGCAGCAGGAATCCGGAACAGAGACTGGGAATGCACAGGTTAACTTGGGACAAGTCTTGAGACCACAGTACACATTCCCCTCCTGCCAAGGAGAAACAGAATTTAAGGTCAGAAGGATCTGGGTAGAAGCATAAAGTCTTCTTAGCTCAGGACCTGGGATGAGTAGGAATCCAAAACATGCCACCCATTCCCAGAACTCTCCCATAGTTAGTTCTAGAGCTTCCTAAATGTTATGATGCTTTATTTTTTTTCTGTTTACTATTTCTCCACATCAGAGACTATGTTACCAAAGAGTTGGCAATCCTTGTTGGACATCCTGATCTAAGATGGTACAAAGCAGTCAGTGTTAGGGCTGCCACTGGCCTGCCAAACCCCAAAATATGGTCTTGCTCCTGTCTTCTCTGTTCACTGTATTCCGTGGTCCACATCACACCCCAGCTGGATATTGGGATTCCAGGGAATGCAGATTTGTATGACAGCCATCTTTTATAACACTCCAAACCAGGGAGACTGGCTGTCTGGGGTAATACAAAACTACACAAGACGATGTGAATGGATTCCCCAGTTCAGCACCAGGCAAGGGAGAGGATCAAATTTACCTGCTATTATGTCTGTCTTGACATAGTTTCCACTCCCTAAAGTTCTATGTTCCAAACATCCTTCCTTAAAACTTGTTCTTATAAGCATATTATTCTGGGGCTAGGAGGCTCCCTGAAAAGTCATTAGGAGGGCAAGGCCACAACCAAATTCTCCCAAACCACCAAGATACCATATTTTTACTGTAAGTCCCCAAGGGAAGGGATTCTAGAACTTTCCTTGGCAATCCAGTGTTTAATGCCTTTACAGAAAAAAAAAAATCCTAATTCTAACTTCAATGCTTCACACTTCAGTTGAAACAACCATTTTATTCCATTTTCTGGTCCTACCTATTACATTCTTTGAACTGCACAATTCCATGAAGATATAATCAGTACACCTTATTCCTAAGGTATATACGGTTCTTCTGACAAGTGATATCACAGGAACAATCATGTTTCACTGAGAGCGTTCTCACTGCAAGTTATCCAGAGCAAACTGGCTGGGAGAAGACATCAGAGATGGGAACCAAAAGATCCCCCATTTTCTTGTGAATTGGACTGAGTGGCCTTCGATGGTGCCAATGGCTTTTCTAGCCACAGCATCCCCAAAGCTTCGAATAATTGAGTCCCTCTGATGAAGGCTTTGCTGGGGTGACTATTGTTAAAAGGATGGCAGACCAGGACCATCAGGTCATGTCTATCCATTTAAACAGTCCTAAAGCTTTAAGACCAGGATATGACAGGGTCTGATTTCTTTAACAGAGGTCAGGGTTGTTCAGGGTTTGTGAAATTCAGGGAGTCTAGATTAACAGGGAGGCTGAGGATTTCAATGCAATTCGTCTTGGGACACCTGGGTGGCTCAGTTGGTTGAGTGTCTAACTCTTGGTTTCAGCTCAGGTCGTCATCTCATGGCTTGTCAGATTGAGCCCCATGTGGGGATCCACGCTCAGCAGGGAGTCTGCTTGAGATTCTCTCTGCCCCTCCCCCTACTTGTGCACACACTCACGCTCTCTCTCAAATAAATAAATCTTTTAAAAAAATAAATGCAATTTGTCTTCCTTTCAAACAACTCACTGTGTAGGCTCAAAGCAAAGGTGTAAGCACTGGAGAAGCTCTGGTATTGGGGTAGGGGCCAGCAGGAATGAGAAGACGCTGGGTCTTACCGAACAGCTGCACTGCGTACACTGATTGGGTTGCCGGTTCTGAAAGAGCCCTTCAGCCACGAACAGCTCACCATGTTGGTAAGTAGTCCCGTTGTATTCACAGGACTTGCTGGTCACCTTATTGTTCGCTGGGGGTAGGGAGTCTTCTGGGACAGAGCGGAGAAAAACCACACCGAGTATAGGCATCACTGCAGAGAATTTCATAAATCCCAACAGCAGAGGGGGCTATACCACATAGAGGGAGTTCAAGATAACCCCCGATTCAGTGGCTGATGACTTTAGATAATATGAAAGCAACCAGACAAGAATGGCAAGGGACATGACCATCCATCTATTCTTTCATTTGTTGGGGGTTTATTGAATGCTTACTATGTGCCAGGTTCTGTGATGGGCGCTAGAGAGAAATCGGAGAAGGACAAGACCCCTGCCCGCACTGAGCTAAGAGACCAGGCGAATAACGTGTTAACTTGGCTGGAAGGAGGGAGTTCTTTCAGAAGAAGAATCATCTATTACAACTACCTTGGTAACCTTACCTCCTCCCATGTTTTGTATCACTTGGCATGTGTTTGTATGCTTATTCCGGCCTCTGGAGTCCTTGCTTTTTTTTTTTTTTTTTTTTAATATATAGTTGACAGAGAGTCTTTGCTTATTTTAAATACCACCACCAAGATCACCCCCCTCCTCCCACTCTTTTCCACCTACTGCAGTCCTGATTTTAAAGGCTTGGGAAAAGTTCCTTTTCCTCTAGGAAGCATCCCCGCATAGCTCCAGCCCATAATCTGGACCTTGAAAGACATGTCATTTCCAAAGTGCACAAACCGGCACCTGAATGTTACTTTAACTCCCATTTGTGAATTATAGTCACCTAGCCAAAAATTTACAGAGATTTCATATAAATTATTACCAGGGAGCCTCATAACAACCCTATCAATCAAGTAAGGCTTAACTTCATTTTTCACTTGAGGTTGACTTCTCTGAAGTCCCAGATGTAGTATGTGATGACCCTAAACTCCACCTTTTTTCTGTCAACCTCTGTATACATGCAGATGTATTGCTTTTTAAGGACCAGGACTCTACCTTACAGGTCTCTTTTCTCTGTGGCATTTAGTGCAGGGTGGCCATGTAGCAAAAAGTCAATGTACCAATGCACCTGGGGACTTGGCTCTAAGTGAATGGTCTCAAGAACTCTTTTTACCGGGATTCCTTAAAATGCATGGTGTATGTGCCTGTGTGTACATACTCATGCACTCGTGCATACACACACCCAACAATGAACAAGCCCCCAGATTAAACTCATCACTGATGTACAAATTAACAATAGATCTAAATAGGGCTTGGAAAGTGCCCTCTGTAGAACAGTGGAAGAAGAGAAATCAGGGTAGTTGTGTGTTTCACTAGGGGAAGGCTTAGACATTAGACTGTCATCCCTTCCTTCCTATGAGTCAAAAGTATAACGCAAATGAGTTCATCTTATGGGTTAATTATACCTCAGTATAAATACAGCTGTTTAAAAAAACAGAATGATACTCTGTTATCCCTTCAGATCGAATAAATCTTTCACCCTTTGAAAAAACAGAATAAAATTCTTCTTAGAGGGACTCCTGGGTGGCTCAGTGGTTGAGCGTCTGCCTTTGACTCAACGTAATCCCAGGATCCGGGGATCAAATCCCATATTGGGCTCACTGCAAGGAGCCTGCTTCTCCCTCGCCTATGTCTCTGCCTCTCTCTGTGTGTCTCTCATGAATAAATAAATAAAATCATAAAAAAAAAGAAATTTTCCTTAGGATGTAGGTGAAAATGATAAAGGCTAATGGTAATAGTAATATTAATAATAAAATAATAGCTAACATTTACTGAGCCCTAATTAATATGCAAGGCACAGTGGTGAGTGCTTTTCCATACATGCTCACATTGGCTTTTACCAATAATATTCTAAAATGGACATGATTATGCCCATTTTGCTGACGGGGAAAGTAAGGCTTAAGAAATTAACTGACTTGCTCCAGGTCACACAATTTGCAAGTGGTAGCACCAAAATTTGAACTGATGTCGGACTGATTTTAGAATCTTCCAACCTTACCACTACACCAAGGGCGGTGTCAATCACATCAAACCTGTAACAAGGAAGGGACCATTTAATTTTAAAACCAAAACCAATGGAACAGGAAGGCTATGTTGTCTCTCTACAATGTTTTGGCCTACATTAACCAGAAAACTGCTATTACACTTACTTTGGCTTCAGCAATTTGCATAACTAACTGAACTCTACACTTTGCTTTATAAATTGATCTGGCTGCAATTTCTGAGTAACTCACTACTTATTAACGACTCTGTACAGGATACAAAAGTAGTACCTTAACAAGAAGAAGCCTTAGGGACACCTGGATGGCTCTGTTGCTTAAGCATCCAACTCTTTTCATTTTGGCTCAGGTTATGATCTCAAGATCCAGGGATTGAGCCCCAACTAAGGTTCCACACTCAGCAGGAGTCTGAGATTCTCTCTCCCTCCCCCCGCCCCTCCCCCTGCTTACATGCTCCCTGTAAAATAAATCTTTCAAAAAAGAAAAAAGAAAGAAGAAACCTTAGCTCCTAGAGAATGTTTAACTCATACCATTTGACCCTAAGCCCCTGCTCCTGCCCACAAATACACGCAACCAGATAGCTGCAGCTGGTAGACAGGAGTGAAACTCACTGGAGAAAGGACAGAGGCCAGCCCCTTCACCCCCCTGGGCTCTAATTATATCAAATCTCAGTATTTTGTGGTGAAAGAAAACTGGGATGACCTACAAAAGAATATCTACCATGACTCTTACAGGAGTTGACAGATCTTTGGAATGCCAAAAAAGGAAAAAGAAGGTTGGAATTATTTTGCTTCAAAATAATGTGGATTGATTTTCTTTCAAATTGAGTCTGCTGCTAAAGGGTCAATGGGGAAGCAACTGCAGGGTGAGGTTTTTTTTTTTTTCCTTGAGAGTCTTTCTTGCAAGGGTCTTCAGAGTTGCCTAGCATTGAATCTATTAATCAGCTCAACGGGAGATGGAGGAGGAAGCAAAAGAGAAAAAGACAAAAGAGAATCAAAGAAAAAAACGATTATAAGCATGCTTACTGCTTGTTTTACACGACAAATTTATCTAAATATCTTTCCACTTATTATTTCATTCTTTTAATAGCCTTAATGGAGTGATGGGAGAATTACGGAAACGAGGCTACTGACATCCAAAAAGATTCCGCCCACAACACCTAGCTATTTAACAGGAAAGCCGACTCAAAAATAGAGTTTTCCCATCTCACAATTTGTGCTCTTTTTACAGAGTGGGTGTTAATACTGGCGTGTGGAAAGGAAATGAAATCTGTACCTGGAAGAGATCTGGGCTCCCATGTTACTTGCATTCCATGCTCTTTACAGCATTATTCACAATAGCCAAGGTATGGAAACATCCTGTCAGTCAACGAACGGATAAAGCAACTGTGGCACACGTACATATACAATGGAATAGTATTTGACCCAAAAAAAGACATTTCCCCAACTTGCAACAACATGGATGAACACGCTAAGTGAAATGAGCCAGATACAGAAAGAAAAAAAAACTTGTATGGCCTCACTTTTTGTGAAATGTAAAAACCCGTCAAATCTATAGGAGCATTGAGTAGAACGGTGGTTACCTGGGCTCAGGGGCGGGGGCAATGGGGTGATGTTGGTGAAAGGGCACAAAGTTGAGGTTCCGTAAGATGAATTATGCCTTGGGATCTAATGGATAGAGAGCATGATGACTGTAATTAATCATACTAGGTTGTATACCGGACATTTGCTCAGAGAGCAGATGTCAAGTGTTCTCACCACAGGGTAAATGGTTACTATGTGAAGAGATGATGCTAATTAACGTGGCTGTAGTAGTCATATATATATATATATCAAAGCAGGATGTTGCACACCGATTTCTACTAAAGAAAATATATTTTTTAAACTGGGAGGTAGGATCACTGAGTCAGAAATGCCAGCTTGGGGTACTCTCCATAACATTGCACAAGCCACTTCACCCCTCTTGGCCTCCATTTTTCTTTCTAAGAATGAGATGTATGGAGGTATTGAATCACCATATTGTACATCTGAACTTCACACAGCACTGTATGTTACTTATACTAGAATTAAAAAATATATTTACTTATATTTATATGTTATAAATACATTTATTTTAAATATATATATTTATCTTAATATGTAAATAAATATATATATGGGGAAAAAGCCACCCCCAAACTTCATGGTTAAAAACCATAAAAATCAAAACTCATCATCATAATAAATTAGTTTATTTAGGGCATGGATGCAAATGCTAGCTTCATAGTACAGTGGAACAGCAGGGTCCTTACATTCCGAATTTATAACGTGAAGTAAAGGGTGCACAGTCTCAGAAATAAATAAGTGGGAGAAGTGACTTGTAATCTGCAGTTTTATCAAATGAAAATGGGTAGTTGTAGCATAAAAAAATGGGACATGGGATTCAAATCTCCTCTTGCATCTTTAGAAGGCCACCTGGTTCTCTGCCCTCTTCCTTCCTAGATTTTCCAAGGTGACTGGGCTTCTAAACCAACAGTCCTGGGAACACATTCAGTGTTCCTGGCCAGAAACTGGCAGAAAAAAAATAGTCCAAAGCAGAGCTGGTCTCAGGGCCCCTCAGAGGAATGCTATTCTGAGGAGGATCATGGGGTAGCCGACAAGCACGAAGCTGTGTAGACTATAGTTGTGCCTAGAAAAGAAGCTGTTCTTCCAGCCCTCCCCCACATTAGGGATGGTCTTATATGCAACAGAACCATGACTTCTGGAGGGGGGCTCAGAAAAATGCTCTCCTAGCCTAAATATCTCTTTCTTTGATCTCACTGGTGCCTAAAATGCCATCCCTACAAGTCTACTCCTTTGGGGTAAAAGGTTGCCTTTCTGCCATCAGGTTTTATAATCCTAGTATTTCTGTGAGAGGTTATACATTGTCAAGAACATCTCAGTACGAATAACTTTGCCACAAGTTTGCTTTCTTTTTTTTCTCTTCAGAGAAACAGGCAAATCCTACCAAGAAGTCTGTGGTCCAATCCACTTCCTTTGGTACACCATTCTCTCCCCTCCTGGCACTGGCCTCCTTCCCACCCTCCAGAACCCAATGTCCTCATGCTGGTTGCTGATTTCTCTTTTGAGGGTAGGGTTGCTCCCCCTACCCTCAAATTTCTATTTTCTTGGTGGGCCACTTCTTGGCAAGTCAGAAAGGCTGCTTGCATGTCAGGAGACCAATCAACTCCCAGTGTTTATGAGAGAAATGCAAACCTCTCCAGAGCTCCCAGGGATCAGTTGCCAATCTCCTGGACTCCAAGTCCCTCCCTTCTCTTGCCCATTGCTACTGTTACTTGGGTTCCTACTTTACTCTTGATGGCTTAGCCTGGTGCTAATGTTTCCAGTCTGGTTCTCTGTCATTCTGTTGGTGTGATCCCAGCACATCTGCAGACCATGCTGGAGGTGTGGCAGAGGGGAATTTAGAGATGAAGACAGAAGGCTTGGAGTAATTTAATTATGATGAGATACACACACACACACACACACACACACACACACACACACAACTGTACAGTCCAAAGATTTTGACTCCAGATCTCAGAAACCCGAGAAGGAAAAGGCCAAAGGGTCAAGGAACGAAGTCCTGAGATAGGGAGCTGCTTATAGGCAGTGTTTTCAGCCCTGTCTCACATTGATGCAAACAAACAGAATTGAGCCTGGTCTCTGAGGTCTGTGAACATTAGGTACAAATCCCAGTTTTGGCCTTTCTTTGAGCAGTGACCTTGGGAAGGCTACTTAATCCCTTTGCATCTTGGTTTCCTCATCTTCAAAGTGACTATGTCATCTACCTTCCATGGCTGTGAGGTTTAGAGATCATTTATTTGAAAAAGCCCCCAAGTATCTGGTATGTAACAACAGTGCACAGTAAATGGTATAGAAAGAAGGCCCACAGAGGAATGCTATTAAACCTGAAAAACATAGAAGGATTTCCTTGTTTCCATGGATAACTGGGCAATTAATTAAATGGCATTGGGGGCACCAGGGTGGCTCAGTGGCTGAGCATCTGCCTTTGGCTAGGGGTGTGATCCCGGGGTCCTGGGATCAAGTCCACATCAGGCTCGCTGCAGGGAGCCTGCTTCTCCCTCTGCCTCTGTCTCTGCCTCTCTGTGTTTCTCGTGAATGAATAGATTTTTAAAAAATCTTTAAAAATTAAATGTTGTTTGCTTTGTGCTTATGTGTACCTTGGTACTCTGGGAATAAAGACAGTTAAGAGACTATTTTACTTTTTTTTTCCCTTCTTCATTCAACTTCTACTTATGGGGGTCTCTGACTATACCTAGAACAAACAGGTCCTCGACTGTATCTTGATAATAGTTGGCACCATGCTAGGTTAGAGCTACAGAGGTAAATAAGACATGTCCCTGATTTCAAGGAAAATCCTACTCTTGTTGGAGGGGCTGGCATTAAAAGATGTTAAATAATAACATGTTTAGATAACTCGTATGGGTTAAGGTTGGAAGAGAGGTCAGATTACTGCAAACTGCCGAACTATGGCAACGGGAAGAAATGTCACCTGCATCGTGAACAATTTTAGGTTAGACACTAGAAGGCAATTCTTAACTGTATTTCTCATTCTAAAATTGTATGAAGAGTTTCGGTTGGAAAAAAATTCTCAAAATTCAGTTTGAAGAGTTTCTGTTGGAGGAAAAAAATTCTACTTGAAGGCCAAAGGCTAGACTAGGTGACTATTTCAGGTCCTTTCCAACAATAGAAAATCAATCCTACAAAGCTGGTCACAGCTCTACTCCACTCATGGAACAGACCCTAGTTAGAACTCTATCCCCAGTCCGACCACAGTGAGATGGTTCTTTCTTCCTGACACCATTCAACACCTCCGCAGAAAGTGGGAGCTTTCTAAAGCTTTCTGCTTTCTAAAACAAACTGTTTTAAAGTATGCAAATTCCGGCCACTTTTAGGTCTTGGCCAGACAGCAAGAAAGCGGACGCCTGAGGGTGCTCTTGGGAAACCACTTAGGCTCCTCCAAGGAGCGCAGCTGCAGTGGGACAGCTGGGTGCTGCATAAAGCAAGGATGCAAAAAATCCTGCAGAATAAATGTATCCTGAACAGTGGCCGCCTATAGCCCACTTCCAAAAAGGAACAGTGCTCAGCCTCTGAGGCCATGTGGGCTCAGATGAGCCCACATCTTTTTTTCTTTGGGATGCTCACTAAGAGCAAAGGTACTGCTTCAGAAGGGTGCAGCAGCCACATCAGGGATTCCTACCATTTAGATTTCTTCCTTTCAGTGCCTAAGACTTCCAGATCTTTCCCAAACTGTCCTCCTCCATAAAAGCTGAACTCTCTGGCCCACCACACTGAGGTCCTGGTAGGGAGGCTTGGGATTCATCTCCATTCATACCCAGGTACCAATGGAAGACAATGTTTGCAAACAGGTTATTTTTCTAGATAATTAAATTGTTACAGGGGCCTTTGATGCTTTAACCATAATGAAGCTGTAGAGCAAGAGGCAAGGGGTGTGGAACTTTCC
The DNA here is from genome assembly GCF_018345385.1 of Vulpes lagopus. Lineage (NCBI taxonomy): Eukaryota > Metazoa > Chordata > Mammalia > Carnivora > Canidae > Vulpes > Vulpes lagopus. Next base: position 83,745,306 of record NC_054848.1, read on the forward strand.
AGAATTTAGGGCTTATGTGGAGGAGATTACTGAAAATACAGCCTCTAAGATCTGTCCAACTGAGAAGAGAGAGGAGTTTCCCATTCGGGTCCAAATTCCAGCTCCACTATTAATTAGTTACCATTATTAGCTGAGCAAATCACTTTACACTACTGAGCCTCAGTTCCCCCACCCAAAAAATGGAGCAGATAACAGGACCCACCTCATAGGCTGTTGTGAGGAACCAACAATTTGAGATGCATAATAATGTGCTTGCCATACTACTGGGTACATATTAATGCTTAGTAACTGCTGTTACTAACATTGTGTTACTATTAGCTATAAATGACAGAACTTCTGGAAGGTAGAAAGTAGGCTGGTGAGGGAAGAGATGTGGGCCTGCCTAATCTTTATAGTGCCTGCAGTACACTTGAGTTTGTGTCCTCTCTCCCCCACGAATTCATATATTAAAAAACTAATCTCCAATGAGATGCTATTAGGAGGTGGGGCCTTTGTGGAAGACATGAATAGACATTTTTCCAAAGAAGACTTACAGATGGTTGGGGTGCCTGCATGGCTCAGTCAGTTAAGCATGTGACTCTTGATTTCGACTCAGACCATGATGTTAGGGTCGTTAGATTGAGCCCCCAATTAGGCTCCATTCTCAGCATAGAGTCTGCTTGGGATTCTCTCTCCCTCTGCCCCTTTTCCTGCTTGCATTCTCCCCACCCCATCTCTCTCATAAATAAATAAATAAATAAATAAATAAATAAATAAATAAATAAAATCTTTTAAAAAAAGAAGACAGAGTTGCCTGGGTGGCTCAGTTGGTTAAGTGTCTGCCTTCGGCTCAGGTCATGATCCAAGAGTCCCGGGATCAAGCCCCACATTGGGCTCCTTACTCATCGGGGAGCCTGCTTCTCCCTCTCCCTCTGCCCCTCCCCCTGCTCATGTGCTTTCTCTCTCATAAATAAATAAATAAATAAATAAATAAATAAATAAAAATTTTTAAAAAGAAGACATATAGATGGATAACAGATGCATGAAAAGATGCTCAACATCATTTATCAGGGAAATACAAATCAAAACTATGAACAGATAATCACCTCACACCTGTCAGAATGGTTAAAATGAACAACACAGGAAACAACAGGTGTTGGCAAAGATGTGGAGAGAGGGGAATGTGCTGTTGGTGGGAATACAAACTGGTACAGTCACTCTGGGAAACTGTATGGAAGTTCCTCAAAAAGTTAAAAATAGAACTACCCTACCAATTGCACTACTAGGTATTACCCAAAGGCTACAAAAATACTGATTCAAAGGGACACATGCACCCTGATGTTTCTAACAGCATTATCAACAATAGCTAAATTATGTTTTTTTTTTTTTTAATTTATGATAGTCATACAGAGAGAGAGAGAGAGAGGCAGAGACATAGGCAGAGGGAGAAGCAGGCTCCATGCACCGGGAGCCCGACGTGGGATCCGATCCCGGGTCTCCAGGATCGCGCCCTGGGCCAAAGGCAGGCGCCAAACCGCTGCGCCACCCAGGGATCCCACAATAGCTAAATTATGGAAAGAGCCCCCATGTCCATCAACTGATGAATGGATAAAGAAGAAGTGGGGGCAGCCCAGGTGGCTCAGCGGTTTAGCGCTGCCTTCAGCCCAGGGCCTAATCCTGAAGACCCAGGATGGAGTCCCACGTTAGGCTCCCTGCATGGAGCCTGCTTCTCCAAACTCTGCCTGTGTCTCTGACTCTCTCTATCTCTCTCTCCCTGTGTCTCTCATGAATAAATAAATAAAATCATTTAAAAAAAGAAGAAATGGTACATGTGTACAACGGAATATAACTCAGCTATAAAAATGAACAAAAGCTTGCCATTTGCAACAACATGAAAATACAATGCTAAATGAAATAAGTTAGTCAGAGAAAGACCAATACTATATGATCTCACTCCTATGTGGAATTTAAGAAACAAAACAAATGAGCATAGGGGGGAAAAAGAGTGAGAGAAGCAAACCAAGAAACAGACTCAACTCTAGAGAACACACTGATGATCACCAGAGGGGAGGTGGGTGGGGGGATGGGGGGAATTTGTGATGGGGATTAAAAGGGGCCCTTGTTGTGATGAGCAACCAGGTGTCACGTGGAAGTGTTGAATCACTATATCGTACACCTGAAGCTAATACTACACTGTATGTTAACTAGCTCGAATTTAAATAAAAATGTGAAAAAGAAAAAAGGGAGATGGAACCTTTGGAAGGTGATTAGGTGAAGACAGCACAGCTCTCATGAATGGGATTAGTACCCTTATCAGAAGAGACAGGGGGAAAATGATCTCTGTTCTCAGCATGTGAGGAAACACATGAAGGTGGCTGTCTGCAAGCCAAGAGGTGGAGTCTCACCAGACACAATATTTGCTGACACTTTGATCTTGGACTTCCCAGCCACCAGAACTGTGAGAAATAAATATTTGTTGTTGAAGCCACTCAATCTATGGTATTTTTGTTCTAGCAGACCACGCTGAAACAACTGTATTCCACTGCTCCGTAGAACTTAAAAATTGCCAGATTCTGAGTGGTGACTAGAAAGTCACATCTGAGCCATCACATTCACCAAGAATCCTTTTATGCCTTTGTTCTCAGCTGACTGGTAGGGCAGACTGTTCCTGCTACACTAGAGCTTCCAAAGGTGGCAAGTCCACTCTGTCCCTAAACTCTCTTCTTCTGCTCTGCCAGAGTGCCTGGCATAGCCCCAGGTTCCAACATTAGTTAGGGGCTTTACCTTTCCCAGAGGTTTAATAAATTCACACTAGTGAGTCCCAAAGACTGGAAAAGAGTCCCCCAATAAAGAGCAGGGCATTGGTGTAGGGGAGAAAAAACCACAGTGTGGGACCACTTTGTACCCACCTAGGATGGCTATAATAAAAAAGTCAGTAACACCAAGTGTTGGCGAGGATGTAGAGAAACTGGAACCCTCCTCCACTGCTGGTGGGAGTGTAAAAATGTAAAATGGTACAGCTGCTTTGGAAAACAGTCTGGCAGTTCGTCCAAGGTAAATACAGAGTTACCATATGAACCAGTAATTCCACTGTGGGGCATGTACCCAGAGAAGTCAAAGCAGGGATTCAAACAGATGTGGTACACGCATCTTCAGAGCGGCATGATTCATAATGGCCAAAAGGTAAGAACAGCCCAAGTGTCCATCAATGGATTAAAGGATAAACAAAAGGTGGTATATCCACATAGTAGCAATATTATTCAGTTAGCCTAGATCCACCTTGAAAACATTAGGCTAAGGAAGAAAGCCAGACACAAAAGGTCACATAATGTTATGATTCTATTTGTATGAAATGTCCAGAATCGACAAATCCATAGAGGCAGACAGTAGATCAGCAGATGCCAGGACCTGTGGGGAGGAGAGCTGGAGTGACTGCCAGTGGCTATGAGGCTTCTTTTGAGGTTGAGGAAAATATTCTGGAAGTGGCCAGTGGTGATGGCGGTAGTATCTTGTGATGGCACTAAATCCAAATAAATGGCACACTTCAAAAGAGTAAATGATATGTGAATTATATCTCAATAAAACTGTTACCAATTAAACTAAACAACTTCAACATCCTAAAATGCAGACACAGGGGCTGAGTATCAGAGTGGGGCAGGCCTGGGCAAAATGAAGGTGCTGTGTAAGGTGATAGGGAGGCAGGCAAAGAAGGAAAGGTAGATGAAAAAGGAAAGGAGAACCCACAAAGGGGTGGGAGGTAAGGTAGGGTGGGGTGGTCAATCCCAAGTCATAGTTTTATCTGGTGTTCTGTGGCCATGCCACGGGGTACCCCCACTTGGGAGATGGGGTAGGTCTGCCAGACAGCTGAGCTGAAAGAGGGGGCTGATGGCAAGGGAGTATTTTCCTGCTCGGAATCTTCCAGACTGTGTTCAGGCCCACACCTTCCACAAGACTCGTGGCCTCCCAACTCGCACCCCAGCCTAACTCCCTGGTGGGGACCCGGGCCAGGAAATTCCTGCAGCAGGTTCAGATCACTCTGCAGTTCCACAGACAGACACAACACTCTGTCCCAAAGCAAGAAGGTGCTGAGTGAGAGAAAACAGTCATCTGCCCGTCCAGCTGGAGTGCAGAGTGCAAGAAAGTGCTGAAAGCTCACACCCTGGTATAATCCTGCTTCTTCCCTCCTCACCCGGAACCCATCTGTGGACTGTTTTTCATCCCACTTCCCTTAATGTTTCAGCTGTTGGCAGTCAGTAGCTGACCCTGCCTGGATATGCCCTCTTGTCAGACAGATGCCGGGAAGGATGGCTTGAGGAGAGAGTCTGAGCCAGAGAAAAGACCATCTCTCTGCAGACAAGCGCTGTTGGCAGCCCCAGCACTAGATCTGGGGATGGGGATGGGGTTGTGCCACCGATTTGCTCTGTCAGTCTGCATCTCTGTGCTTCGGTTTCTAAAGAATGTTCTGTGTTTGCAAGCAGGTAGTAAGTATCGGTCAGGCACCATCATTTCATTTGATTCTACTTCACGGGGATGTGGTGAGAATGCCCAAGATCCCAGTTTTGGAAAAGGCTCTGGGAACAAAGAAGCTATACCCAACAGAGCCCATTGATTATGATTATCTCCGGCTTACCAAGTGCACTTCATCCGAAGGTAGAAGGAGAATGATCACTGAGTCTGCTCCAGTGGTCCAGGATCCAGAGCTTACTACATCTCATGATGGTTCTGCCAACTCAAAATAGTCCCCTCAGTTTGTGACCTGCTGCCTTTCAGATGCCCATTCTAGCCTTGTGGTGTCAGTCGCCTGCCTGTGGGCAAGCATCCAAGGCTTGAAGCTCTAGGTGGGGAGCACCTTCGTGGCATGGCCCAGCCAGGGTAATGAAGCACACCTCAAAGAGACATCCCTTGGCTAAAGAATGTTCCACTTCAGACCAGCGGGTCCTTGGCCTCACTGTGCTCCTTGGCAACTCTGCCTTGGCTCATGCTTGACCCAACCACTCCCACAGACTATCCTTTGCTTACTCATATTTTATCCAGCCCTCACTGTCCATCCCACATGCTCTGATTTCCTGTGGCAGCTCTAATGGTCTGTTTGTCTAGTCTAACACCTGATGACAAGTGTACTGTTTTCTAAGGAACCCATAAGTGTAAAGGAGGCAAGGCTTATGTCTTGACTTCTCCATCTTCTGCTGGCTCTAGCACTGGAGCAGAGGAAGAAACATTCACATAGTAATACAAGCTCAAACGTTGAGAGTTTATTATTAATTCCATGAAGAGTTATGTGCACAACCAGGGGCAAGGTTGCTCTTCACTGAAGTTCCAGAGAGCTGGGGTGCTAGAAGCATGACTCTTGAAAGGGATTCTGAAGTGAGTTACAGAATTTTGAGTGCCTGAGGGTAGGTGCATTCTTCTGAGAAGAGGGTCCAGCTTCTCAAAATGTTCCATGAACCCAAAGAGTTGCCTCCACTCGTTTAATATAAAGTGAAGAGCTTGTGGGTTTCACCTTAGCACCATGGGGATTTTGCTGGCAATTCAGTCCATGTTCTAGGGTTCCAGGATCCCTCATGCTCATTTTCAGCTTTCTGTGCACTGGCGAAAACTTCCCATAATCCAGTCTTTAGAGGGAACCTCTATGTTCCGTTCTGTCAAAATGTCTTCTTCCACTTTATTCAATAGCTTTATCATCAGCTCCATTATTCAGCTCATGGACCATTCCACTCTGGTCACATAAGCCTTCTAGAGTTTCCTGTGTATATCTCCAAGAGGAAACTGGAAATGGCCTCCCTCTCTTGACAGGTGCAGGTGAGGCCAGAGTTGCCAAGAGGGCTCTGTTAATTTAGTGCCAAAGCAAGGACTCAAACTTAATTTTACCCGGAGCTACAAAACGTGAGGGCTAGGGAAGCCCACTAAAATCCAGTCCAACAGCTGGGGAAAAGATAAAACAAATCCTTCTGTTTTCATGGGCCAAGTTCAGAATCCCAAGTCTCCATCCGAACTTGGATTATGCAGCCCAACAATAAGAATCCCCTTCTGCAGTGGCACCAATTCTCTCATTCCTAAACTACTACACAATGGGTTTTTAAAATTTCCTAATTACCCAATGGTGTAATAACAAATGCATTTGTAGTTGAAATGGGAATGCGAAATCAAGTATTCTGCATAACACCTGATTGTTAATAGACAGGTTTTGTAGTAACATGTGTCACTCACTGTCATTCCCCTTCTCCCCTAAATAAAGAATGAGTTCTATTACTCAGTTCTAATCCTTTGGGAACTTGGCCTTTTTTTTTTTTTGAAGGTCAACGACCCTTTGAAATGGACAAATTAGTCACTACCCTCAAGCAGCATTTACAGAAACAATGCAAGGCATCTGGCTGAGACAGTGGGGAGTGTAGTCAAGCATTCCTTTGTATTGCCTACACCAGCATTTCCCAAGTCCGCTAGGCAGAGCACTCCTAGTCCACAAGATGCCTTGTTCAAACAAAATGCTGTGCTTCAACTAAAGTTGGGAAAAGATCCATGTTCTATGCTCACAATATCCCTTTCGGCGGGTTAACGGATATCCAAAGTCCCATAGTAAATAGTCCTGTTTAACTAAAATCCTGCATTTCCCCTGACTAATTTTACTAAACCACTGCACTTTTTTTCCCATTGATGTGATAGCTATGAACATCCCTGGATATTAGGAATATGACTCCTAACTAGATACCTTGAGGATCTGGATATCTGCCATCTCGTGGACACTAGACACTACTGAATTCAGGACCCTGTTTCCACCCTTAATCACTCGAGCTTCTGCTAAGACCTAACGTGTTTCTATCCCTAGGTAGCTGTGGGCATTTCCTGAACCTTTTCTTTCTCCTTTCCCTTCTTTTCTTTGTCTCATTAGCCAGCCCTGTAAAACAAGAGAAAACATCCCCCATAAAACATTGTTAACTTGAACCATACAGTTTGGCACTCGCAACAACAGCGGCCCAGTGACATCAGGCTGTAGGGAGGAAAGAAGTCCAGCCCAGGAGTTTGGATTTTTCCTGCAGAGGAGGGGAAGCCAGTGAAATGATTTCAGCAATGAAGTTATTTGGTGAGATGAATATTTCGGAGAGGCTGGTCTAAGATGACTGGACGAGAAGCCGTGGGGTGGGAGGCAGGATCTGTCAGGAGGCTAGAGAAAGAACCCATTGTTACCACATTACATACTCAAGGAAGAAAAGAGGCATTCAGGACTTAAGGATTAATTGAGAAAACATATCCCCCAACACAGCGTTTTGTTGTGTTTGGAAAAGTGTTAGTGGCAGGCTTCAGAAAGTGGTCCCTGGAGGCCACTGGTAGAGGCTGAAAGAAGGCGATGGCAGACAAAGGTTCCAGGCTGCTGCCCCAGTCCAAGTGCTGTTAGGAAAAGTCAGTCCACTTCTTCCTGGAGACCAAAAGAGGCAGTTCCTCTGCCTTCTCATGGACTTCGGATATCCTTTAACCCGCCAAAAGGGATACTGTGAGCATAGAATATGGATACCAACAAATATCGTGTTTCCCATGATAGGAGAACCTTTAAGTATGGAAGCCGAAGTCCCTGCTGGGCAAAGGGTAACACAGGTAAGAGCATACATTACAGAGAATGAAAAGCAAGTTGGGTTAGGGAATGTGGATTCAAAAGAATCCTACCACTGATTGCCATGGGACTGCGACTATCCCTCAGGAAATGGAGGCATGAATAGTAAAAAAAATATTGATTTCCTGAAACTGGGACTCTTCTTTCAGCAGCCTGATGCTCACAGGATGGCCCTTCTCCCCACTTCCAAGTGAAATGATTATGGGCAGCAGTGGTTGCAGGGGCCAGAGATTAAGCAGGTAGATAAGGTGTGCTGCCATTTTTGGATTTACCAGGACTGGAAATCTAATACAAGATTCAATCATTGCTCTAGGCCAGTCATTCTCAAAAGCAGGGTGTGTGTGTGGGGGGGTCTCTTCATTCTCAAAAGGACTGGGGTCTCTGGCAGGAGTGGTTTCAAAGTTCACACACTGGCCCAGTTCAAACTGGGAAACACTGAGCATAATGCCAGATGTCACCTGTGGGAGCATGGTCTGCACAGATACTCCAGAGGCAGAAACAGATCTGACAGCCCAGGTTCTGATAATTACAGAGACAGCATCAGTATCATTAGCAACTGGGATTTACTGACTCATGCTTCTGCTGAGCAGGCCCTGTTCAGCACAGTATGTGTACGCCATAGGCTTTAGCTCTGTTCTCCCGAGCCACCCCAGGAGGTAGGGGTCATCATTATCTCCCTCCTCAGGGGAGGACACTAAAGCAAGGAAGTGAGCCAGAACAAGAACCACGGTGGTGTCTGGTCCTGGAAGTAGAGCTACACTCTTTTGCTGTCAAGATCAACACTGCATTATTTGAAAGCACAGCTTGGTTAACATAGCCACTCACACAAAATCCTGTCTGAACTGCTTTTCCTAAGTTCCCCACTCTGAAAAGAATCTCCTGCCTCACTTGTGCTTTCTCTGTCTCTGTCTCTCTCTCACAGAGGTGGTCTAAAAAGATACAGGGATCGAAAGGAAGCACATGATCACCTCACTTCCTATGAGCCCCAAATGGTTAGGGTGAGTGTGCGAAAGTGGGTAGGGGAGGCTATAACCTAGGGCTGTGCTTTCTTTCCTTTTTTTTTTTTTTAAGATCCTATTTATTTATTCATGAGCGACACACAGAGAGAGGCAGAGACAGGCAGAGGGAGAAGCAGGCTTCCTGCAGGGAACCCCATTCAGGACTTGATCCCAGGACCCTGGGATCATGCCTGGAGCCAGAGGCAGACGCTCAACTGCTGAGCCACCCAGGCGTCCTAGGTCTGTGGTTTCTTAAGAGGGGTAGAAAGAGGGAATGTGGGCAGCCTGGGTGGCTCAGCGGTTAAGTGCCACCTTCAGCCCAGGGCGTGATCCTGGAGACCTGAAATCGAGTCCCACATCAGGCTCCCTGCATGGAGCCTGCTTCTCCCTCTGCCTGTGTCTCTGCCTCTCTCTCTCTCTCTCTCTCTCTCTCTCTCTTTCTCTCTCTCTCTGTGTGTGTGTGTGTGTGTGTCTCACGAATAAATGAATAAGGTATTTTTAAAAAAGAAGGAAGGAATGTTTAAAAATTGCAGATTACCTTCTTAGTTACTGGGCCAATGACAATCTGGAACAGAACCATTCCCTCTACAGAGCCAGAAAATTGAATCAATCAGCCAGCTCCACTTCTCCGGGACCACATACCCTCTACTCAAAGTGTGGTAGGGGACCAGCAGTGTTAGTGTCAACTTGAGAGCCAGTTAGAAATGCAGAATCTTGGACCCCCATCCAGACCTACCAACTCAGCATGTGCAGTTCAACAAGGGTCCTAGTGATTAATGGGCATATGAAAGTTTGAGAGGTACTGCTTTAGGGCTTCAGATTCTAGAGCTCATCTTCTTCCAAACTTTTGACAATACCCTAGAAATGGAGTCAGCTTTTTACAGGTTCATGAGTATTGAGAAGGCCTTTTTTTAATTCCCAGTTCTGGACATACACACGTGATGTTTCTTCCATATTGCCTCATCCTCTGCCCCATGGGAGTAGAAATGCAGGCAATCTTAGAACTTTGTTCCCTGCCACCCCTAACCTCTGTCTCCAACTGCCATCTCTATGAGAAATGGCAAAATACATTGAATTAAAGACTGGGATCCTGAGGGGATGTGAGGGTATCTATGCAAGATCATAAATATTTTCAGACTAAAGCAATGGTTCTCAACTGAGGGCAATGCTTCCCCCAGAGGACATGTGGCAATGTCTGGAGGAATATTTTTTTTTATCATTGCAAGTAGAGGAGGGTGCGGTGCTACTGGCATCTAGCAGGTAAAGGTCAGATATGCCACTAACCATCCTTCAGTGCACAGGACAGCAACTGACCAGAAAGAATTCCCTGGCTCCCAAAGAGGTTGAGAAACTCTGGAGTAGAGGAAATAATAAAAACAAATGATCTGACCCATAAATATTCAACATAAAGCTACAGAGAAAAGGAACTTGAAAGGGCTTTCTCCATTCTGACCAACAGCTATGGGCTAGTCACAGAAGCTCTAGCTGCCCTCAGAGTAGCGATACACCCCTTTGGTTTAGAGAGTTGAGACTTTCTTCAACATGAGGTTCTTCTCCAAAACTACACCATGTAAAATCAACTGCACAGAAGCCACAATACATACCAAAAATCTCTTTCACAAATATTAATCTTCAAACTCAGCATTAAATAAAACAAGAAAAAAAGACCTTTTACCTCTTTATTTCTTTTTTTCCCTCTTTATTCCTACAAGAAAAGGCAAATGCCATGAAGTAATTACAAAGTAAATTGAAAAAACATGAAGGAAGAAGTAGTTGTAAGAAATACCAACCAGGGGCACCCGCGTGGCTCAGTAAGTGAAGTGTCTGCCTTCGGCTCAGGTTGTGATCTCAGACTCCTGGGATCTAGTCATGCATTAGGCTCCCTGCTCAGTGGGGAGTCTGCTTCTCTCTCTTTCTCTGCCCCTTCCCCTGTTCATGCTTTTCCTCTTGCTCACTCTCTTTCTCAAATAAATATAAAACATCTTTTTAAAAAAAATAAATACCAACCTATAGAGTTAATATAATTATTGAATGTGAGCATTAAAGACTGAGTACCCTGGTAGCCAGGGCAAAAAGTTCTCCTTTTAATGCCTGCCTTTTAGTTTCTTAGAATGATTTGTGAACAGTCTAGGATTCAGAAGGAGTTGCCCATGGTCACTGATCATCATTTCACTGAATGTCATCTTTTTTTTTACTTTTCTGCCCCTAGGACACACATTCCAAGCCTCTGTACCAGCAAGAATATAACTGCTTTTACCTACGAGTTGAGGCCATGTGAAGTACAATGCAAAATGTGAGATTTGGCGGGGGTGGGGGCGGGGGCGGGGATTGCCTTTATATTTATTTATAATGCAAGTTCTCTGAAGGCAAGACTAGACTCTTACTTCACCAAAGCCTACGATGCTCTGTGAGTGGCAAACATTTCAATATTGAAAGGATGTAAGTAAAAACTTCAGTTGGACACTCAGAAGCTGAAGCTCTTACTAGGAAAAGTCACACTTGCTAAAGGCAGCTATTCAGTAATATACACAATGGTGTGTGGTCCTTAAACCCACTTTCCTCCTCTCTACCTCACCCCCACCCCAACACCCAGCTACACCGCATTTCAAAGTCTTGTGTGCAATTGGGTGGGGCTATAGGAATGCAATCAGGTCAATGGAGTGTGGTGAGAAGTGATATACATGTATCAGAAGCCTGACTGGCAAAACCTAATTCACAACACTCCTTTCTTTTCCCTAAACTGAGGGCCATGTGCATGGAGGACGCCAAGGCCCCAGAGGATGGTGAAGCCACCATCCTGGACAGGGCCTGGATCCCTGAGTGACTACAAGGAACAGAGCCCCCCCATCCATGGTGTTGAGTCACCGAGACATTAGGAGCAATTAGCTTATTCCTTTGTCCCTACAAATATGTTCCCTCCTCCAAAATCATGGGCCATAAATTTCTCTGTAGCCTGTAACATTGCATTAACATCACTTTCCACCATTCATTTTGACCTCTTGCTTCCATTTGGACAACTGCCCTCCATAGCTCTAAGGGCAGGAATTGCCTAGAATCAATATGCTTAGAACTTCCCCTATGATTCAAATTCCCATTAAAAGCAAACCAAAGTGAAATCAAACCCAGAGGCATGAGATGTCCAACTGTTCTCAGGCTTGCTGCCCAGCAATAATCAATCCTTGGATCCAATGGCATGAAGGACCCAGCTCGAAGGCCTGGCTTTATTTTCATGGCTGGTCAATATAGCATTTTAAGGAATAAGTATTGTCCCAATGCCTTTTAGTTCCTAAGCTATTCTCTCATGTGTCAATATCAACGACTAGCAGGACTAAGAAAGCCAGGCAAAATTGGGCAAGAGATAAACAGATAATCAGCTGGACAAGAAAGGATATGAAGAAGAAACCTGGAAAAAAAAAGGTTTTTGGAATGTGTGATAGTCATCAGGGCTATTCATCAATGTTCTTGTTCTCCTTTCAGACAGACCCAATGATAGCATTGCGATTCCCTGTCCCTTCAAAGTCAAAACATGGCCATGTGACCTGCAGTGGCCAACGACACATGAGCAAAAGTAATCTGTGTCACTTATGGGCAGAAGTCTTTGATTGCCATGGCCAAATGTGCTAGGTTCCATTCCCATGCCCCTGGAACTAAATTCCAGATGGCAATGATCAGTCAGCCAGGGTCCCTGCATGAGAAAGACATGTGCCAGTCTGAGGAGTACAGGCAGCATGAGTAAGGAATAAATCTTTGTTTGAAGCCACTGAGATTTGTAAGTAGTGACTGAATCATAATTTAGCCTATTCGGATTATTATAGGGTATCCAACATTTAATGAAGAATGGGCTTTCACATTCAAAATGGGAAAGATGAAAAATACTCCCACAATTTTTACATGTCTTCCCCAAAGAGATACTCATAAACACAGTAGCAGCTGAAAACAGGTCCTGCCAGCTAATTTGAATCAGCACATTATGTCTAGAAGAGCAGTCATGGGCCAAATTTGACCTGCAGTTTGTTTTTGTAAATAAAGTTTTACTGGGACACAGACATGATCGTTTGTTTACATCTTGTCTATGGCTGCTTCAACACTACAGTGGAAGAGTCTTTGCAACAGAGACTGTATGGCCTGCAACACCTAGAATATTTACTCTCTGGACCTTTACAGCAAAAAGAAAAGTACTGACCCCTGGTCTAGAAGAAGCCAAGTGAAAAGAGATCCATGGAGTGTCTGGAAAAGAAATCCAACACATGCTTCCACCAGAGTAAAGAGTACACACTCTTGGTAGCCATGTAGCCAAGAAAGGGCACACACCAATCAAGAGTCGGCACCAGCAGGATTTTAATTAGTGCTTCAGGCCTTTTCAGAGATAGGCAAAGGGAGCTCTGCTACAAGTGAGTTCCAATAAAGTACATCTTTAAAGCTCTGTTGTTTACCAACCCCTCTCTCCCATTATCAGGATGGGGACAGAATCTGAACAAAGGATATACACCGTATATGTCAGGATTAGTGAACCTGACAGTTCTCAGGATGACTCAGTGGAAAGTTGCTTAAGTACTTGCTCGAAATGATTCACTGCCTAGAGATTCCATGGCAAATGAGATTCTTAGGCTAAACTGGGTGGTACAGTTTGTCCACCTCCCCGAACTCAGCATAAAGCAAGCAGGCAGACCCTAAGCAAGGGAGCAGACTCTCAGAGGGTCCCATGAGGGTCTCAGCCTGCTCGATGGACCTTAACCTCCGCTGTGGCCACTGGCTGCCCTCTGGGGGTGGGGGTGTATATGGCGTGGCTGGAATGCTAGGAATCCTGGACTGGCTTAGCAGGCACTCCAATTGGCTTGGTGTACTACATGTTCCAAAGATTTTCTCCAGTGTCCTTGGCATCCAATGACTATACTTGGGCTTAAGATTTTAGGACTGGGTGGGTCCCTGGAAGCCTTATATCTCAGAACCAGATCGCTCCTTCATTAGGTGGTACCAACAAACGAGCTGGCCATTCCACTGCAGATGGGATGCAGGCCATTTGCTTCCTTGCTTCAGCCTGGCTTTTGGCAGGGCCGCCTGGAGGAGCCAGCTGCTTGGCTAAAACTCAGCCTTCAGTGGCTGTTAACAGGTTTTGCTTCAATTCAGCTATTTGTGAGTTACTGTTGCTTGGCTCTGGGGTGGGGACAAAGGCCCGGGGTAGGAAATGGAGAGAGGAAAAGAAAGATGAAAATGCATACTTTACTTGGACCTATGAGTTGATTTGGCTCTTGTAGCAGTTGGTTTTCAAGTGAGCACTGTGGATCAGGTGTTTCCTCTCAATTTCCAGGGTGACTAGTAAGCTCTGGCTCCTATGCCCTGCCTGTGGTACCTTTGTCCTAGGTGATTATGTTTTGTCAGAGAAAAGTGGAGAAGGGAGAGAGTTATGCTTGTTGTTCCTGGTTACCATCAATTCTAGAGAATTCGAAATGCAGATAGGTCCTTAGGGCACAAAGCGCTACAACATTTTCATCAGCCTGCCAGGCAGCTTCCGGAGGTTCTCTAGTTTATACGTGAGTACCTGCCCGGGCCACAGACACGTCCACAGAGCAGAGCCCCTGCCTCCCCAGGCTATGACAGCATGAGTGCCAGCCGACTCAAACACCCTGAATGAGACAGTCTGTGCTAACACAGACTCAGAACCAGCCAGAGATTGCCATGAGGTCTCTGCATCAAGTCCCCATCTCCCTCCTGGCTGGCATATTCTTGCCTCCCTCAGACCCAACTGTGAGGCCCCACCCTCGAAAATAATAAAAGAAGGGACGCCTGGGTGGCTCAGTGGTGGAGCATCTGCCTTTGGCTCAAGGCGTGATCCCGGGGTCTTGGGATCGAGTCCCACATTGGGCTCCCCATTTTCTTGGAAAATATAACCTAAAAAAGAAGAGACACCAGAAAGGACTCAGCGAATTAATCCGTTCCACGAACATTCGATTTGTCCAGAGCCTACATTGTGCCTTGGCTCATGAGGAGATAAAGACAGACTTGGGATCCAAATTATTTCCAAATATCAGGACATTAATCTCAGTCATAAACCGTTAAGAGAAGGAAGAGGGTATTTACTATTTTTGAAACTCATCCGCGAGAGAGATGTGGCAGAAGCACAGTCTAGGTGGCTGGGAGACCTGGGCTCCAGGCTTAGCTACTTGTAATGCGCCCTGTGGTTTCAGGCTAATTGTAGAGTCTTCCTCCATCTCCCCAGTTCACAAAAATGTGAGGGAGAGAAATAGACAAAAAAAAAAAAAAATCCCTTCAAGACATGATTTTCTGTGGTTGTAGGATATATCATTCCTGTCCTCAAGAAGTTTACAGTCTAATTGCAAGACACTAAGGAGATGGGTTGGAAGAGACAAAATTAAATTCAATGCAACAGGAAAGTATCCAACGAATGATACCGAGCCATGCTATCCACAATGGTAGGCGCTAATTACGTGTATCTGTGTATGTTCAAAATTACTGACATTAAATAAATTTTAAATGCAGTTCCTTAATCACAGTAGTCACATTTCAAAAGCCCAAGAGCCATATGAGCTAGTGGCTGCCATATTGGACAGTGTGAATATAGGAGAGTTCCATTGTTGCAAAAAGTTCCATTGGGCAGCACCTGTTGAGACAACCTGCACCAAAGCTAACCAGAGAACACACAACTTTCCCCCTCCATGCCCTCTAGGCCTGGGCTCATCATGGCTGTCCAGCTGTGACCAATGCTGATGTTCCCAGATGGCGGGGCTGTGCTCTGGCCCCCATTACCGCTTCTTCCACTGACTCTTCTCCTTTGATCTTTTCCCAGGGCCTTCAGAAAAGCCAATAGAAGTCATCTCATGAAAACTTCCCTTTTAAATAGAAATGTGGGGGGGGGAGGGGCAAGATGGCGGAGGAGTAGGGTCTCCAGGTCACCTGTCCTCAGCAAATTACCTAGAAAACCATCCAATCATCCTGAAAACCTACGAATTCGGCCTGAGATTTAAAGAGAGACCAGCTGGAACGCTACAGTGAGAAGAGTTCGCGCTTCTATCCAGGTAGGAAGACGGGAAAAAAGAAATAAAGGAACAAAAGGCCTCCAAGGGGGAGGGGCCCCGCGAGGAGCCGGGCTGAGGCCGGGGCGAGTGTCCCCAGGACAGGAGAGCCCCGGCCCGGAGGAGCAGGAGCTGCACCGACCTTCCCGCGGAAAGGGGCTCCCCGGGAATTGGAGCAGGATCCCCAGAAAGGCGGGGACGCCCTCGGGCTCCCTGGGACAGTAACAGAGGAACTGCGCCCCGGAGAGTGCGCCGAGCTCCCTAAGGGCTGCAGCGCTCGGCGGGACCCGGAGCAGCTCGGAGGGGCTCGGGCGGCGGCTCCGCGGAGGGGGCTGCGGGGCTCCGGGAACAGCTCAGCGGCGGCGGCTCGGGCGGAGGAAGAAGCTCCGCGGAGGGGGCTGCGGGGCTCCGGGAACAGCTCGGCGGCGGCGGCTCGGGCGGAGGAAGAAGCTCCGCGGAGGGGGCGGCGCGGCTCCGGGAACAGCTCGGCAGCGGCGGCTCGGGCGGAGGAAGAAGCTCCGCGCGGAGGGGGCTGCGCGGCTCCGGGAACAGCTCAGCGGCGGCGGCTCGCGCAGAGGAAGAAGCTCCGCGCGGAGGGGGCTGCGCGGCTCCGGGAACAGCTCGGAGGGGCTCGGGCGGCGGCTCCGCGGAGGGGGCTGCACCGCCGGGAGCGCGAATCCAACAGCGCAGGCTCCGGAGCACAGGGCGCCGGGACACAGCCCAGGATCCGGCCTCCCCCGGGACAGGCAGAGGCCGGGAGGGCCCAGGACAGCGAGGACGCTCCTGCCTGGAACTGAGCAGATCAGCGGCCCCGCCCCGGAGCCCCCAGGCCCTGCAGAAGGAGAGCCCCGGAGCTACTGCGGGGGCTGACTCCAGGGTCCCAGAGCTGCCCCCGCCACTGTGGCTTCCTCCCGGGGCCTCACGGGGTGAACAACCCCCACCGAGCCCTGCACCAGGCAGGGGCAGAGCAGCTCCCCCAAGTGCTAACACCTGAGAATCAGCACAGCAGGCCCCTCCCCCAGAAGACCAGCGAGACGGACCAGTTCCAAGGGAAGTCAAGGGACTTAAACTACACAGAATCGGAAGATACTCCCCCGTGGTTTTTTTTGTTTTTGTTTTTGTTTTTTTTTTTTGTTTTGTTTTGTGCTTTTTTTTTTCTCTCTTTCTTCTTGATTTCTGATTGCTTCCCCCACCCCCCTTTTTTTCTTTTTTCTCCTTTCTTTCTTTTTCTTTCTTTTTCTTCTCTTTTTCCCCTATTTTTTTCTTCTTTCTCTTTTTTCTTTTTCTCTTTTTTTCCTTCTCTCTCTTTTTCTCCTTTTCCCAATACAACTTGTTTTTGGCCACTCTGCACTGAGCAAAATGACTAGAAGGAAAACCTCACCTCAAAAAAAAGAATCAGAAACAGCCCACTCTCCCACAGAGTTACAAAATATGGATTACAATTCAATGTCAGAAAGCCAATTCAGAAGCACTATTTTACAGCTACTGGTGGCTCTAGAAAAAACCATAAAGGACTCAAGAGACTTCATGACTGCAGAATTTAGATCCAATCAGGCAGAAATTAAAAATCAATTAAATGAGATGCAATCCAAGCTAGAAGTCCTAACGACGAGGCTTGACGAGGTGGAAGAACGAGTGAGTGACATAGAAGACAAGTTGATGGCAAAGAGGGAAACTGAGGAAAAAAGAGACAGGCAATTAAAAGACCATGAGGATAGATTAAGGGAAATAAATGATAGCCTGAGGAAGAAAAACCTACGTTTAATTGGGGTTCCTGAGGGCGCGGAAAGGGACAGAGGGCCAGAATATGTATTTGAACAAATCCTAGCTGAAAACTTTCCTAACCTGGGAAGGGAAACAGGCATTCAGATCCAGGAAATAGAGAGATCCCCCCCTAAAATCAACAAAAACCGTTCAACACCTCGACATTTAATAGTGAAGCTTGCAAATTCCAAAGATAAGGAGAAGATCCTTAAAGCAGCAAGAGAAAAAAAGTCCCTGACTTTTATGGGGAGGAATATTAGGGTAACAGCAGATCTCTCCACAGAGACCTGGCAGGCCAGAAAGGGCTGGCAGGATATATTCAGGGTCCTAAATGAAAAGAACATGCAACCAAGAATACTTTACCCAGCAAGGCTTTCATTCAAAATGGAAGGAGAGATAAAGAGCTTCCAAGACAGGCAGGAACTGAAAGAATATGTAACCTCCAAACCAGCTCTGCAAGAAATTTTAAGGGGGACTCTTAAAATTCCCCTTTAAGAAGAAGTTCAGTGGAACAATCCACAAAAACAAGGACTGAATAGATATGATGACACTAAACTCATATCTATCAATAGTAACTCTGAACGTGAACGGGCTTAATGACCCCATCAAAAGGCGCAGGGTTTCAGACTGGATAAAAAAGCAGGACCCATCTATTTGCTGTCTACAAGAGACTCATTTTAGACAGAAGGACACCTACAACCTGAAAATAAAAGGTTGGAGAACCATTTACCATTCAAATGGTCCTCAAAAGAAAGCAGGGGTTGCCATCCTTATATCAGATAAATTAAAATTTACCCCGAAGACTATAGTGAGAGATGAAGAGGGACACTATCTCATACTCAAAGGATCTATCCAACAAGAGGACTTAACACTCCTCAATATATATGCCCCGAATGTGGGAGCTGCCAAATATTTAAACCAATTAATAACCAAACTCAAGAAATACCTTGATAATAATACACTTATACTTGGTGACTTCAATCTAGCTCTTTCTACCCTGGATAGGTCTTCTAAGCACAACATCTCCAAAGAAACGAGAGCTTTAAATGATACACTGGACCAGATGGATTTCACAGATATCTACAGAACTTTACATCCAAACTCAACTGAATACACATTCTTCTCAAGTGCACATGGAACTTTCTCCAGAATAGACCACATACTGGGTCACAAATCGGGTCTGAACCGATACCAAAAGATCGGGATAGTCCCCTGTATATTCTCAGACCATAATGCCTTGAAATTAGAACTTAATCACAACAAGAAGTTTGGAAGGACCACAAACACGTGGAGGTTAAGGACCATCCTGCTAAAAGATGAAAAGGTCAACCAGGAAATTAAGGAAGAATTAAAAAGATTCATGGAAACTAATGAAAATGAAGATACAACCGTTCAAAATCTTTGGGATGCAGCAAAAGCAGTCCTGAGGGGGAAATACATCGCAATACAAGCATACATTCAAAAACTGGAAAGATCTCAAATTCAAAAGCTCACCTTACACATAAAGGAACTAGAGAAAAAGCAACAAATAGACCCCACCCCCAGCAGAAGAAGAGAGTTAATTAAAATTCGAGCAGAACTCAATGATATCGAGACCAAAAGAACTGTGGAACAGATCAACAGAACCAGGAGTTGGTTCTTTGAAAGAATTAATAAGATAGATAAACCATTAGCCAACCTTATTAAAAAGAAGAGAGAGAAGACTCAAATTAATAAAATCATGAATGAGAAAGGGGACATCACTACCAACACCAAGGAAATACAAACGATTTTAAAAACATATTATGAACAGCTGTACGCCAATAAATTAGGAAATCTAGAAGAAATGGACGCATTCCTGGAAAGCCACAAACTACCAAAACTGGAGCAGGAAGAAATAGAAAACCTGAACAGGCCAATAACCAGGGAGGAAATTGAAGCAGTCATCAAAAACCTCCCAAGACACAAGAGTCCAGGGCCAGATGGCTTCCCAGGGGAATTCTATCAAACGTTTAAAGAAGAAATCATACCTATTCTACTAAAGCTGTTTGGAAAGATAGAAAGAGATGGAGTACTTCCAAATTCGTTCTATGAGGCCAGCATCACCTTAATTCCGAAACCAGACAAAGACCCCACCAAAAAGGAGAATTACAGACCAATATCCCTGATGAACATGGATGCAAAAATTCTCAACAAGATACTAGCCAATAGGATCCAACAACACATTAAGAAAATTATTCACCATGACCAAGTAGGATTTATCCCTGGGACACAAGGCTGGTTCAACACTCGTAAAACCATCAATGTGATTCATCATATCAGCAAGAGAAAAACCAAGAACCATATGATACTCTCATTAGATGCAGAGAAAGCATTTGACAAAATACAGCATCCATTCCTGATCAAAACCCTTCAGAGTGTTGGGATAGAGGGAACTTTCCTCGACATCTTAAAAGCCATCTACGAAAAGCCCACAGCAAATATCATTCTCAATGGGGAAGCACTGGGAGCCTTTCCCCTAAGATCAGGAACAAGACAGGGATGTCCACTCTCACCACTGCTGTTCAACATAGTTCTGGAAGTCCTCGCCTCAGCAATCAGACAACAAAAAGACATTAAAGGCATTCAAATTGGCAAAGAAGAAGTCAAACTCTCCCTCTTCGCCGATGACATGATACTCTACATAGAAAACCCAAAAGCCTCCACCCCCAGATTGCTAGAACTCATACAGCAATTTGGTAGCGTGGCAGGATACAAAATCAATGCCCAGAAATCAATGGCATTTCTATACACTAACAATGAGACTGAAGAAAGAGAAATTAAGGAGTCAATCCCATTTACAATTGCACCCAAAAGCATAAGATACCTAGGAATAAACCTAACCAAAGAGGTAAAAGATCTATACCCTAAAAACTATAGAACACTTCTGAAAGAAATTGAGGAAGACACAAAGAGATGGAAAAATATTCCATGCTCATGGATTGGCAGAATTAATATTGTAAAAATGTCAATGTTACCCAGGGCAATTTATACGTTTAATGCAATCCCTATCAAAATACCATGGACTTTCTTCAGAGAGTTAGAACAAATTATTTTAAGATTTGTGTGGAATCAGAAAAGACCCCGAATAGCCAGGGGAATTTTAAAAAAGAAAACCTTAGCTGGGGGCATCACAATGCCAGATTTCAGGTTGTATTACAAAGCTGTGGTCATCAAGACAGTGTGGTACTGGCACAAAAACAGACACATAGATCAATGGAACAGAATAGAGAACCCAGAAGTGGACCCTGAAATGTACGGCCATCTAATATTCGATAAAGGAGGAAAGACTATCCATTGGAAGAAAGACAGTCTCTTCAATAAATGGTGCTGGGAAAATTGGACATCCACATGCAGAAGAATGAAACTGGACCACTCTCTTTCACCATACACAAAGATAAACTCAAAATGGATCAGAGATCTAAATGTGAGACAAGATTCCATCAAAATCCTAGAGGAGAACACAGGCAACACCCTTTTTGAACTTGGCCACAGTAACTTCTTGCAAGATACATCCACGAAGGCAAAAGAAACAAAAGCAAAAATGAACTATTGGGACTTCATCAAGATAAGAAGCTTTTGCACAGCAAAGGATACAGTCAACAAAACTAAAAGACAACCTACAGAATGGGAGAAGATATTTGCAAATGACATATCAGATAAAGGGCTAGTTTCCAAAATCTATAAAGAACTTATTAAACTCAACACCAAAGAAACAAACAATCCAATCATGAAATGGGCAAAAGACATGAAGAGAAATCTCACAGAGGAAGACATGGACATGGCCAACATGCACATGAGAAAATGCTCTGCATCACTTGCCATCAGGGAAATACAAATCAAAACCACAATGAGATACCACCTCACACCAGTGAGAATGGGGAAAATTAACAAGGCAGGAAACAACAAATGTTGGAGAGGATGCGGAGAAAAGGGAACCCTCTTACACTGTTGGTGGGAATGTGAACTGGTGCAGCCACTCTGGAAAACTGTGTGGAGGTTCCTCAAAGAGTTAAAAATAGACCTGCCCTACGACCCAGCAATTGCACTGTTGGGGATTTACCCCAAAGATTCAGATGCAATGAAACGTCGGGACACCTGCACCCCGATGTTTCTATCAGCAATGGCCACAATAGCCAAACTGTGGAAGGAGCCTCGGTGTCCATCGAAAGATGAATGGATAAAGAAGATGTGGTTTATGTATACAATGGAATATTACTCAGCAATTAGAAACGACAAATACCCACCATTTGCTTCAACGTGGATGGAACTGGAGGGTATTATGCTGAGTGAAATAAGTCAATCGGAGAAGGACAAACAGTGTATGTTCTCATTCATTTGGGGAATATGAATAATAGTGAAAGGGAATATAAAGGAAGGGAAAAGAAATGTTGGGAAATATCAGGAAGGGAGACAGAACATAAAGACTCCTAACTCGGGGAAACGAACTAGGGGTGGTGGAAGGGGAGGAGGACGGGTGTTGGAGGGGAATGGGTGACGGGCACTGAGGTGGACACTTGACGGGATGAGCACTGGGTGTTTTTCTGTATGTTGGTAAATTAAACACCAATAAAAGTTAATTAAAAAAAAATAAAATAAAATGTAAAAAAAATAAAAAATAAAAAAAAAAAAAAATAAAGAACCAAAAAAAAAAAAAAAAAAAAAAAAAAAAAAAAAAAAAAAAGAAATGTGAATAATCTAGATAATCCAACAACACATGCATCTTTCAGAGCTCCCTCGGGTGATTTTTCCAAGAGGTATGGTGGGCAAAGTCTGACGAGGACCAGTTTGATCAGTCAGCGCCGTATTTATTATTTGGGAGAAGCAGGCATGGCCAGGACTGAGGATAAAGTCCTTACATGCTCTCTTCACAGCACTACTAATAACATGAAAAAAAGATCATCCAATGTAATCCCAAAGACTGATTTCAAATCAAAACAAAGCAAATGAAGGAAAGCAAAACAAAAGAAGAGCAAGACAGGCACAAGGGCTCCCCAGGGTTCCTCTAGCTCATGGGATGGGTGTGGGTGTGAGTGCGAGGGTGGTGAGACTGTGAGGGTCACATGCATGTGAGCGGGGATGGTGGGGGCCGGGTGTGGGCTGACTTGGGAGGCTTGCAGAGCAAGGGCGCTCTGGCAAACCTCTGACTCAGAGGAGGAGTCTCTGCTTCCCTTGGTGGGGAGAGGAGAGTTTAACTTTTGTCATGCAACCTCATGCCCCATTCTTCCGAAGGGGGGCAGGGAGGACAGTGTCATTACAGGGACCTATTTGCACAATCAAATTCGCTGCCCCCGGAGTGCCAGGAGAATCAGAATGATCTTACTGCAAAGGGTGCAATTGTATGAAAATCAAATAAATAGCTGAAGGCACACTCCTATTGAACCTGTGCCCAACGCAGTGTCAATCAACAAATTTTCACTGAATGCTGGACAAGCCAAGCTGCCTTCCAAAGAGAACACAGAAAACATTGTAAGTTCAGTTGGGGGGCAGCTGGATGATCTTTATGTATCCTGTCCCAGTTTTTTTTTCTTCCCCCTTTTGCTGCTTCCCTTCTCTAGCTAACACTTTCATTCCCTCATCCAGCCCCTCTCAAGTTAATATCTTTTAATGCGTCTCTCCCAGGCTCTGGCCTTAGGTGCTGTGATTCTCCCATCTTGGTGTTCCCATGGTGGTGGGGCAGATGGCAGAGGCAAGTCTGCACTGTTTGGGAAACTGCAGCTTCCCACCTACATGTGCTCTGCAAGGGGGCGGGGTGGGGAGTAAGAAGGCAAACCCCAACATACACTGAATAATGCTCTGACTCCACTGGAGATTTCCATTCTGATAAGCCGTGTCCTAAAGCACCATATTGTTTGGTGGGGAGGCAATGACGTGGCCCTGCTAACACACAGACTCAGAACCAGCCAGAGATTGCCATGAGGTCTCTGCATCAAGTCCTCATCTCCCTCCTGGCTGGCACATTCTTGCCTCCCTCAGACCCAACTGTGAGGCCCCACCCTCGAAAATAATAAAAGGAGGGACGCCTGGGTGGCTCAGTGGTGGAGCATCTGCCTTTGGCTCAAGGCGTGATCCCGGGGTCCTGGGATTGAGTCCCGCATTGGGCTCCCCATGAGGAGCCTGTTTTTCCCTCTGCCTATGTCTCTGCCTCTCTCTCTCTGTGTTTATCATGAATAAATAAATAAAATATTTTTTTAAAAAAGAAAATAATAAAAGGAGCTTTTGCATTTGTTTGAGGGTGGGCTGCGGTCTGGCTTGGGGCTAAGCCCGTTCAGTGTATTAATTCACTGAATCCTCACACTGGTCCTTTGAGTGGGGAACCATCACTGCCCGCCCCTCCCCTTCGCAGCTGCTCCCATGCACAGGAGCTCACCAGCTCTCACACACACCTTAAGTACGCTCAGGCTCTCATGGAGTGTGTGTCCACTAAAGGGAAGCCCCCTCTGCACTATCTCCTCAGGGCTCAGCTTCCAAGTCTTCCCAGAAGTCGCTCCCCCTGGTGTCTAGAATTCTATCTGTAGTGGGTTCTTTTGGGGAAGGGTGGGCCTTTGTGCTGCTGCAGGCTGAACGCCCCTGGAAGGGGTCACCCAGCCTTCCTTTCCTCAGATGCTAAGTGACTGCATGACAGCTGAGGGGCGGGGATGGGTGTGAGGCTGTGGGGGAACCGAGACACAGGAAAGGAGGTGCAAAAAGATGTCTGGGGGCATGACAGACAAACTTCATCTATTTCCGATGTCTGCAGCAGGCTGGCTCTACAAAATAAAGTCTGACTGTAGGACACAGGAGGCCCTTTGAGACTGGGTGCCTGCCAACGAACCTTCCAAACCGCCTCCCTCACGGCCCACACCCACTCCAGGCCCCATCCTGCCTTTGCACGTGCCCTCCCCCTCCCTCCTCCTCCACCTGGAAAAGCTCCATTTGTCTGTTAGAACTCAGCTTGAGTATTGATTTCTTGAAGAGCCTGGCTCCTGGTTCTTGAAGAGTGTTTCCCTTCCTCCCTTCTCTGCCTATCCCTGTCCACACCTCTACTGAAGAACTCATCACATTATGTCTAGTCATCTCATTAGGCCTGTCTCCCCAACTAGCCTGTGGGCTCTCTGAGGCACGGACTGAGCCCTCAGCACTATTTATGGGACCTGGCCCAAAGCCTGTACTCAGTAAACATTTGTGAGAAGAACGAACAAGTGAGTGAGTGAGTGAGTGAATGGACACGAACCACCAACTTCTGGTTGGGAGGAGACTCCCTTCCCTAGGCTTCTCTGAATAAGGCCACTGTCCAGTGTTTCTCGATAGGGTCACTGCCAGAATTCAGATGGGACACTTCTTCACAGCACTGTGTTCCTGCCCCCTGTGGAACATTTAGCATCCCTGGTTCCTGCCCAGTAAAGGTCAAGGACATTCCCCAATCACTGTGATGACCAAAAGAGTTCCCCCAACATTTCCAAAGCCCTGGGAGAAAGGTAGGGAGGCCCTGATCTGCCCAGGTTTGGAGGCAGCACTATGGCAATAGCTCTTTTGCCTGATCCTGGTGGTCTGATAGACCTCCTGCAACAGGGTCATGCTGTGTGCCTAGACAAGGTGCAGGATGACAGGCTCCAGCCAGAACATGAATTTGTAAGACATTAGGGACTGGAGCACTCCTGGCCTGTTAACGGGATTATGGCAGCCTAATCACCACTTGACAGTGCAGAGCAAAGAATCCTGCTCAACGTTCTTTATGACTGGAGGCAAGGGGCAGGAGCAGGCCTAGCCAAAAGGAAATCAAAAAACAAAACAAAAAAAAAATCAGTCAAGCTTTCAAGGCAACCCCAAAGATTGCTACCTTGTCTCCCAATGCAATTCTGGGCATTACCATGTCTCTGCTAAGTGCTCACTCGGCTTTGGGAACATGAGCATTACTGAGCAGCGTGCTCACTTGGGGCACCTCTAAATATCTACTCAGAGTGAAATAGAAAGGAAGGGCAGAGCAGCGTGTGGGTGGCTCAGTCAGTTAAGTGGCTGATTTTGGATTTTGCCTTAGGTCATGGTCTTAGAGTACTAGGATGGAGCCCCATGTTGGGGCTTGAGGACTCTCTCCTTCTCCCTCTGCTCTTCCCCCTGCTAATGCATGCCCACTCTCGCTCTCTAATAAATAAATAAATAAATCTTTTGTAAAAAGGCAGAGATGACACTCATTAAACCTGTCACCTTTAGGCCTCCCACAACTTTTCCCTAAGGCTGGAGACATATGGCCAGTGCCTGTTTATGGGCCTGCTGTCACTGGGATCTATGAGAACATATACGAAAATGCCTGAGTTTCAGGCTTTGCCCACATTCCCTACTAATGATGTAATCGGGGGACTTGGGGTTCAAATTCCTTCTTTCCCTTGCCAGATACTGCCTTGCTTATATACACACCTCTTTATACTTTTCAAAGCAATTTCCCACATCAACTTTGTTTTCCCTGCCAATGCGAACCTTAGTGGAAGGGAGGAATTATCACTCTCATTTTACAAGTTGAGAAAACAGGCGCAAAGAGGCCAGCCAGCTCTATGCACGTTCCACAGTGAATTGGGGGGAAGAAGCAGGGTAAGACCCCATATCCTTTCTGGCCCTGTGCCTCCCCCCAACATATGATAGCACAATACAGCCTCAAGGGATGTGGGGAGGGAATGTGGAACCCATAGAACCAAAGCTTTCTCTTCTTCCCAAATTTTGCCTAGATTCCAAAAGCCAAATGGGCCCTCTGGTCAGTGATACAGACCTGAGCCAGATGGCTTCATCTAAAAAGCCCATATACTGCTGGGCTCTGCGGTTCAGAGGACAAAGGCCAAATGCCCTCAGATGCCTTCTTATTAATTCCAAAGGCATGCCCGGAGGACGGAGGGCACAGCCTTTGTCCAGGCTTTGGTACTGATCAGCGCATGTGGGAGTGGGGAGCGGGGGGGGGGGGGGGAGACCAGACCAGACCAAAGGAAACCAAACCAAACGCCAAAAAGATCAATATAATGTAAACAATTACACAAAAATAACATGTCCTAAACAGCCATATGTGTAAACACAATCCTATGCTTAACTGTAACATTTAAAGGTTTTTAGGTCAACATTTGTCTCCAATCATTACCATCCAAAAACAAATGAAAATGTGTCAGTATTGCCGACACCCTAGGGGGCCTGTTCTCTCCCCTTGGAAGGACCCACAATCTTGCCTTTTGGGATAACCATTGCCTTGTTGTTTATTATAGTTTTATCACATTTATGTGCCTCTGTAAACAATATAGTTTAATTTTGCCTGTTTTGAACTTCATATTACTCGAAATGCATTGTATGCACTTGTGCATATACATGTGTCTGGGTTTTACTCAGCATTAAGTTTGAGTTGTTATATGTTGACTTTTAAAAGACTCCTGCTCCCCTTATCCATGTCTAGAAGTAGAGCTGACCTTTGAACAACCCCGGCTTTGAACTGTGAGGTCCACTTATAGGCTGACTATTTTTCCAGTAAATACGGTGCAGTACCATACATGTATTTTCTCTTCCTTATGATTTTAAGTAGGCTCTACACCCAGAATGGAATACAACATGGGGTTTGAACTCATGACCCTGAGATCAAGGCCTGAGCTGAGACCAAGAGTTGGATGCTTAACTGACTGAGCCTACCAGGAGTTCCTCTTACAAGGATTTTCATAATAACATTTTTTCTCTAGTTTCCTTTATTGTAAGATCCAGTATATAATACATGTAACACACAAATATGTATCCATTGACTATTCATGTTATCAGTAAGGCTTCTAGTCGACAGTGGGGTATTTGTCATTAAGTTTTTGGGGGAGTCGAAAAGTTATACACAGATTTTAAACCGTGGGGCATCAGCTTCCTTAAGCCCTGCCCAAGTCCATTGTTCCATGTCAACTGTGCTAAAGTCCATTTCTTCCCTTTCCCCATCTTTGGTGGTGGAAGGAGAAAGCTGATCAGCATCCTCGAGGGTCCATTTATTTTTCAGAAAATTGTTGAAATCTCTTCAATCTTCCTTTCACGGGGCTCATTAATTATCTTTTTCTTCCAACATTGCCTCTTAGGTTTGCTACTCTGATCCTTTAATAATCTTTCTCCTCGAACCATACTGAATGGCCCAGATGTCCTTCCCCTCAGAAAGAAATCTCAGAGGAGGCCCTTTTGGAAATGTAACTTCTCCAGATAAAGAGAAACAAGGACACCATTCTACCTCTATGTATTTCTCCAAAAAATGACAAGACCTGCTGGTCATCAGCTGCTAATAGATGACACGGTCTGAAGTTCCCCAGGAAACGTTAATAATGAAAATGTCTTTCAAAAGCCAGGACTTCACACAGTCATTAGCACCAGTTACCACCAGTCATGGCTGTCACTGCTCAAGACAGAGTGGTTTTTGGAGTCTTCCTCAGCCTATGAAAAGTGTGCTCTGAAAATTGACATTTGCTAGATTCTTCTAGGAGCCCTTGGTTGTCTCCAACTTCAGCTGTTCCTCTGTACCACCATCCCCTTCTGAAATTTCTTCTCTGCTCACTTCCCCAGTGGGAAAGAAACAGACACACCACAATTAGGCTGCATCTTGATGATATTGCCCTAAGTGAAAGGCAGCAGTCCCAGGAGGAAATATACTGTTTGATTCCACTTACAGGAGGTACCTACAGCAGTCCACTTCATAGAGACATAAAGGAAAGAGATGGTCGCCAGGGGCTGAGGGAGGGGAAAATGCAGATTTGTTTCATGGGAATAGGGTTTCAGTACGGGAAGACGAAAAACATCCCTGAGATCGATAGTGGTGATGGTTGCATAACAATACAAATGTACATTATGCTACAAAACTGTATACTTAAAAGTGGTTAAAATGATAGGGACACCTGGGTGGCTCATTCAGTTAAGCATCCAACTCTGGATTTCAGCTCAGGTCATGATCTCAGGATCTGAGGGAGAGGGAGAGAGAATCCCAAGAGGACTCTGATCCAAGCGTAGACCCCAACATGGGGCTTGATCTCAGGACCCTGAGATCATGACCTGAGTGGAAATCAGGAGTCGGTCGCTTAGCTGACTGAGCCACCCAGGCTACAGAAAAAAAAAATTAAATAAAAAGACATTTAGGACGGCAGCCCAAGTGGCTCAGCGGTTTAGCGCCGCCTTCAGCCCAGGGCCTGATCCTGGAGAACCAGGATCAAGTCCCACGTTAGGCTCCTTGCATGGAGCCTGCTTCTCCCTCTGCCTGTGTCTCTGCCTCTCTCTCTCTCTCTCTCTCTCTCTCTCTCTCTCTCTGTGTGTGTGTGTGTGTGTATCTCATGAATAAATAAATAAAATCTTTAACAAAAATAAAAATAAAAAACTAAAAGACATTTAAAAAGAAGAATGGAAAGAAGGGAAGAAGAGAGGCAGGGAAGAGATAAAAGGGAAACAAAGAAAAAGCAAGAAAAAAAGCAAGCCAAATTTCCTTGCCCCTCCTTCTCAACCCCCATTTCTGTCCGATCAGTCATAATAGAATACGCCATACAGAGGATATGATGGTGACTGTGGACTCTGATTTGGCCCTAGATTCTTTGAGGGCATGATTTTGCAAATGTGGGAAAAAACAAATCAAAACTGCAGGAATTTGCTAAAGGAAAGAAAAATCGAGCTTGCAAGGACACGTACCTTATCTTGATGTTTTAAAAGTAACCTCTACTCCCAAGTTTGAGGTCTTACCCATTCTCTCCAATTAAAAAAAAAAAAAAATCCAACCAACCTTCTTCTTCCCCGTCCTGCCCACAACTTTGATTTATTCCTTTCTTTAAAGATACAGTACATATCCTTCATAGCTTCTCTCCTATTCAGGGAGCATAGCCCTAGGAAAAAAAACTATTTCAGGAGCCACACACGCACTGCTGAACCACCTCCCACTCTCTGGGTCTTAGCATGTATGTGGCAAAGATAAGCGACAACACATCAAGACATTTATACAATAGCCTATTTTGATGGCCAAAAAAAGAGTCCTGTGAGGAGGTAGATTTTGGAACAGATTGCAACAACTGACACCCTATGTCTGCCAGTTTCTAAAATCACTTTTAGGGAATAGCTGACAGTGTAAAACTCCAAACGCAAAAATCAGATGAAAATCATTCTAATAAAGACTGTTATTTATCTTAGTGGCTGCAAATAATCTGGTAAACCTTTGGGTCATAGTGATTTTGCATCCAAAACCTGGAGTGAAACCTTTTAGCTCTAGGCAACAGATAGCAAGGATATTTGGTTCCTTCTAGAACATATTGGTTTTAAATTAACAACCCCAAAGTAAAAAACTTGAGAGTTGGCAACTCATCCTAGAAACTATTGTGTCCTC
This sequence comes from Vulpes lagopus, assembly GCF_018345385.1. Lineage (NCBI taxonomy): Eukaryota > Metazoa > Chordata > Mammalia > Carnivora > Canidae > Vulpes > Vulpes lagopus. Next base: position 83,775,021 of record NC_054848.1, read on the forward strand.
TGCCACAAATAAAGAATTTATCCTTGATATTACCGAGAGGTTTGGTGCCCCACAAGAGCATGGAAAACATAGAGCCTGACTCTCCAGCCTCCCCCTTAAGCCCCCATCCCCCAAAACTCCTCTGGGTACCCAGGCTAGTGGCCCTGGGGTATCCCCCCCATCCATCTCCATGTTCTACCATCAACTCCTGCTCTCTAGATAAGTCATCACTTTCAAAGATAGACCAATGCCTGAATTAAGAAGATAAAACTGGGTGGCTCTGTCCATTAAGCATCTTGGTTTCGGTGCAGGTCGTGATCTCAGAGTCACAGATCGAGCCCTGCGATGGGGTGTGCAGTCTGCTTAAGATTCTCTCTCTCCCTCTCCCTCTGCCTCTCCCCCTTCTCTTTCTCTCTCTCTCCCAAATAAATACATGTATCTTTTTAAAAAATATTTAAAAAATAAAGACAACGAAGCCGTAATAATGATAGCATTTTAGGGGTCAGGCAGCTTGGCAGGGACACAGGGAAGAGAATGGGGGCTGTCGCCCTGCTGGCCGGACAGGCACAGGTGATGGGAAATTGAGGCGATAATCACCTGCTCTGCTTCCTCTGAAAGCAGGTCCTGCTTTAAGAGGCAGCCCCACAACCAGGAAGAACCCTCACTAAAGGGCATTTTACTAAGCCTTTCCTTAAAATACCCTAGATGTGACTCTTAATTCAGATGCAGTTGAAAACAGACTAAGCTGAAAACACTGATTTTATTTCAAACTATGTTGATTGCTTTTCCCTTTGAGAGTTTCATTTGTTTATCAGCAGAAATTCCTGGGCGAATTCCGAGAAATGCCATTCATTTCTTGCCAACAACAAGTCACGGACAATGGGCGGGGAGGAGCAGGGAGCTCCCCCACGGAGGGTCCTTCTTTCTGGACATGATGGCCAGAGGCTCTGAATGTGGAAAGTAGCAGAAGAGGAAGGCTTTAGGTGGGAACTCTGGGAAAGCTGCCTGGCCAGACGGAACACTATGCACATGTCACTTTAGGGCTGGTCCTGGGAAAGTGTCATGCAGTCATGCTGTATCTATGCTCCCCATTATCAGAGAAACTATGCTGTTTTGTTGCCCTTGGCGTGTGCACAGGGTCCTCTCCTCCAAGACCCTGCCCAGCACCGCTCTCGGTAGGCAGCGCTCTTGATCTCCTTTACCAAGATCTTCCCTGGGACCTAAGTGCCATCCCAGTCCAACTGCATCAGAATTAACTGAGGTGCTTGTTTCAAGTGCAGAATACCCACTGCAGCTCACCTGAATCAGAATGTTTAGTGTAAGGCCTGAGAGTGCATTTTATCAAATCTCCCAAGGTAGTCCTTAAACACACAAAAGTTTGAGCCACATTAGTCTGGGGACTTGTTTTAAAAGGGCCTGACACCCTAATGAACTTCTCCAAACTAAGATACTCTATATACTAATAACTTATTGCTATTATATAAATAACTTCTGGAAACTGAATGGCATAATCCAAGAGTTCTTAAAATACATACTAAAGCACACTAATCTTTCAAAGTGCCTTACAAAAAAACCTCAGCTGAATAAGTTTGAAAAAGATTGCATCCCATACACCTGTCTCATAGATTCATAATGTATATTAATATATTAAAGGCTCTGAGAAGTCCTGCATTAAAAGCTACCTATTTAACTTTGTCTTATCCAGAAAGTTTATTTGCCCAGAAACTTTCAAGTTTACCTGCCTATATAAATGCTTCCTTAGTAGATTCTATTATCATCCCATAAAATTGTGCTCCTGGAGACAAACTTTAACCCAGAAGAGTGACTGTAATGGTGGAGGTTTCCTAAATACAGAAAACAAATGAAAGATTTCTTTGGGACAAATGGAGCTTCTCAGTATCCCTCAACAAAGTGTCACCTTCTTTACCTTTCTCTGGGGCAAGCTTTGCTTAATGTCCACTGAAATAGAGGGGTTCTACTCTACCATGAAGCAAAGGCATAGTTATCCGAAAAGTCTTGTTCTTATATGATATGGCTTCTAACATGCTGGCAGGAAATCAAATTCTTTTTCTAATTATTTACTTCTTAGAGAAGGAGAGAGAGAGAGAGAGAGAGAGAGAGAGAGAGAGAGAGAGCAGGGAGGAGCAGTGGGAGAAAGAGAAGCAGACTGAAACGAGCACAGAGTCTGACATGGGACTGGAGCTCACGACCTTGAGATCATGACCTAAGCCAAAATCAAGAGCCGAGTGCTTAACTGACTGAGCCACCCAGGCATCCCCACATTCTTTTTCAAAAACCACTAAATCCCCAGGGTTTACCAGAGACAATGATAACCTCACTTGGCAGGAGGCAAGCTGGGTGCCACTTTTCTGAAGAAGGCTGTAACACTTTGTACTCTGCACAGTGTTCAAGGACTGAGTGCATGAGAAAGATAATAGAAATAAAGCATGGAAGACAGTGAAAGGGTTTAAGATGTAAGAGAGCAGACAGCATAGACATGGAGGGGCTGGTGATTAGCAGTGCATATCTCTGTGGATACCTCTCAACAATTGGTATAAGAAAACTAACAACAACAGTAATAATAATAAAGTAAAACTCCTGCTATCTGAAGACTAATATTTTAAAATCCTGAGGATTTTGGATAGCTCTGGAGTCAGAAAAGGGTTTTTTGAAAATACATCAATCTTTTGCAGGTAAGGAAATGGCCCCCAACGATCATCTTGCATACTATAATTATTGTAGTTGCCTTAAAGGAAGAAGAGTATGATAGTTGGCTGTTATTTTACTGTTTAAAAGGAATTTACTCTTTTCAATAAAATCCAAGGGGGAGGTGAATAGAGAATTCAGAAAAGAACAAAAGAAGACAGGAGAGAGCAATGGAGATCAGACACAGAGGATGGCAACAGCAGCACTTAGCAGCCATGAAGATGGCCATCACAGATACTCAAAGAGATGAACCAAAAGAAGATGAGGTGGCTGAAAATCAGACAAGATTCCTCGGTAAGGTACAAAGATAATTACCATATGACACAGAAATCCGACTCCTAGGGAGATACCCCAAATAATTTAAAACATGCCACAGAAAAACCTGCACACAAATGTTAACAGAAGCAGCGCTAGTCACAATAGCCAAAAAGTGGAAACAACCCAAATGTCCATGAGCTACTGAATTAATGTGGCATGTCCATACAGTGGAATATTATGTAGCCCTTAAAAAGAATGAAATGCAGATACATGTGACATGAATAAATCTTGAAAATATTATGCTGAGTGAAAGAAGCCAAAGGCAAAAGGATACATACATACTCCATGATTTTATTCACATAAAATGTCCAGAAAAGGACAAATCCATAGAAGCAGAAAGCAGATTAGTGGTTACTCAGGGCTGGTGGAGGAAGGGAATATACTGTTTAATTGGCACAGGGTTTCCCTTTGGGGTGGTGAAAATTTTCAGGAACTACATCACTGGTGATAGTTGCACAACATTTTGATTGTTCCTAAGGCCACTGAGTCATATACTCTGAAATCATGTTAGGTCATGCGTACCTTACTACCTTACCACAACAGAAATTAAAGAAATCCCCCCTTGTTTTTTTTTTTTTAACCACTGGAGAGAGCAAAACAGGCCTGTTTACTTGATTGTTGTAACAGTAAAAGTCACAGACATGGACACAGTCATAGAACAAGAAGGGGAACATACTGTGTAGTTAGGCCAGTGATTAAAGGCCAAAAACCAGAATCAGAGTGGTCGAGCGACCAGCAAGCCTCACTGGAAATTGTCGAAGGCTAAATGATGTATATCTACCTCATCTTATGGAGGCGATTTCCCCTATGGTATAGATTTGTGTCATCCTAACTTGTCCAAACTCAAGTGGTAAATAAGAGAACACTATTGGTATAAAGTAGAAACTGCATTGGTTCATACATGATTTTTCCCAGCACATTATTATTTATCCCAGTACATTACTCTATTGAGGGATAGCAGCTGAAGGCCACGTACATGAACTCAACTGAAACTGGCAAACCATGAAAAGATACAGTACTCTCTCTAATTCCCATTCACACCCCACCCCCCATTCTTTGTCTTGGCTGAGTTTGGCCATACGCTCTGTTCTATAAGTGCTGATAATGTGATTCTTTCTGATCTCTGGGCATTTCTCTCCTATCTTTACAACTCAGCAGCTTCAACCCTTCCTGATTCCCTCTTCCCTCAAGCTAGTGTTGCCATCTTATTTTATTTTTTTAAAAGATTTTATTGATTTACTCATGAGAGACACACACAGAGAGGCAGAAACAAAGGCAGAAGGAGAAGCAGGCTCCCTGCAGGGAGCCTGATGCGGGACTTGATCCCAGGATCCCGGGATCACGACCTGAGCCAAAGGCAGATGCTCAACCACTGACACCCAGGTGCCGCTAAAAAAGAAGATGAGGTGTATCACCATTTGAAAAGGTGAAGTCTGCACTTAATGTAATTTTATTTTATTTATTAGATATCTAAGATACATTCTTAAATCATGCTGGCTTTTTATTAGTATAGTTCATTTTTAAAGATTTTATTATTTATTTGAGAGAGAGAGAGAGTAGAGCAAGTGAATGAGTGAAAAAGAGCACAAATGGGGAGAGAGGCAGAGGGAGAGTGAGAAGTAGGCTCCCTACTTCTTTACAAAGTTGTATAAATTTCCAGTTATTTCTCCAATCTTGTTTGTTCCTTAAGCCTTGTTACGTTTCAGTGTGTGATTTTGCAGAATGTGAGGATTTTCAGAAACGCATATATTGCAGCCACTCTGGAAAACAGTATGGAGGTTCCTCAAAAAATTAAAAATAGTGGTGCCTGGGTAGTTCAGTCGGTCAAGCATCTGCTTTTCAGCTCAGGTCATGATCATAGCATCCTGGGATCGAGTCCCACATCGGATTGCCTGCACAGCAGGGAGTCTGCTTCTCCCTCCCCCTGCTCTTGTGCTCTCACTCACTCTCTTTCTCTCTTTCCCAAATACATAAATACAATATTTTTTAAAGGTTAAAAATAGAACTACCTTACCATCCAACAATTGCACTACTAGGTATTTACCCAAAAGGATACTATAAAAATGCAATTCAAAGAGATACATGCACCCTGATGTTCATAGCAGCCTCATCAACAATAGCCAAATTATGGAAAGAGCCTAAATGGCCACTGACTTATGGATGAATAAAGAAGATTTGGGGGATACACACACACACACATATGTATATATATGTAATATATTATATTATATGTTGCACAGGGCAATATTGTACATTGCAACAATGTGGATAGAGCTAGAGAGTATTATGCTAAGCAAAATAAGTCAGAGAAAGACAAATACCATATGATTTCACTCGTGTGGAATTTAAGAAACAAAACAAACAAACATGGGATGAGGGAAGAGAGGCAAACCAGAAAATAGACCCTTAACTATAGAGAACAAACTGATAAGTCACCAGACGAGAGGTGGGTGGGAAGACTGGTTAAATGGGTGATGGGGATTAAGGATGGCTTGTGACAAGCATGGGATGTTGCACATAAGTGTTAAATCACTAAATTGTACACCTGAAACTAATATTACACTACATGTTAACTAACTGAAATTTAAAACTTATAAAAAGCTTCTTTAAAATGAAGAAATGCGGGCAGCCCGGGTGGCTCAGTGGTTTAGTGCCTGCCTTCAGCCCAAGGCGTGATCCTGGAGACCCAAGATCGAGTCCCGTGTCAGGCTCCCTGCATGGAGCCTGTGCCTGCTTCTCCCTCTGCCTGTGTCTCTGCCTCTCTCTCTCTCTCTTTCTGTGTCTCTCATGAATAAATAAATAAAATATTTTTTAAAAATTAAGAAATGAATAGATCATATTATAGCAGAAATGCCTATATTTGCCAGCTAGCTCACAACCCAACTACTGTCAGGAGACAAGTGACACAGGGCTTCCAGATTCTCCTTACACAAACACACAGATTAGAAAGCATCACTGGAGAGGTCATTTCTTTAATCTCCCTTGAATTTAAAAGTCTGTGGTGAGGGTTGCCTCTTTTGGCAAAACCACACCATCACTGTCCTTAAAACCATTTCACAGAACTACATTTTTCACACCCAGCAAAAAGGGAATGCTGTGGATTAGGTTGCTGGTAAGAGATCAAATCAGATATTTTCGCAACTTTAAAACAGCTCTATAATGACCCAAGAATGTCCAAATACCCCCAAAGGAACCCAAATTTATGAATTCTGAGTGGCAAATTCATTAGGAATGGCCATTTTAAAAAAAAACTTAAGTAGGGGTTTCTGGGTGGCTCTGTCAGCTGAGATTCTTACTCTTGATTTCAGCTCAGGTCTAGATCTCAGGGTTGTGAGTTTGAACCCCACGTTGGGGTCCATGCTGGGAGTGGAGCCTACTTAAAAAAAAATCTTATGTAATATCAGGACTTAGGCTCCTGGTCACTATGAGTCTTTTCATAAAATTGTATACAAAGAACAAAATGAAAGAAGTCATAATCTTTCTCTTCTCCTTCCCCCTTTACCACTCCACTTCTCCAAAAGAGAAGATATAGAATTTCATTCCTATAAATCTCCCATTATCAGGGTCTATAGAGAGTCCTGCTTATAGACTGGGATAGATTTAGTGACCCTTCTGACTTCTGTGCAGTCTTGACTTTTCCATTAAGAATGTTCCAACCTCCATGCAGTACCAGCCTCCTTGGGCTCAGTAGAGCACCCTGTTGTATGTAACCAAGACCTGACCTCTGCCATGGACACTTGAGGAAGTACTGATGAAAAAATTTTCATTTTCTCTTAATGGGGATCAGTGTGGATTTCTCTCTGGGAATTCTGGAAAAGCAGTCTGCAATCTTTGATTCCCATGGTTCAGCAGGAGCTGCAGGAGACAACCTCGAATGCAAGTGGGAACCTTGGAAATGTCTAGGGTACAGAGTTTAGAGAGCAAGAACCAGGAGAAACATAGAAACAAATGGGGGGTGCTGGTTCCTCTGTCTCCTTTGTGGAAGATGAGCTCTAGACATGTCCAGCAGGATCCTCCTACGGAATCCATCTCTGTCCATATAAATGCTCCCTGAAGCCCACGCTGCTATCGGACAGTGTGTAGAGCCCAAACCTTGGGTATATGGCTTCCTTGCTTGTCTTCTCTTTTTAATACAGGACTCGCTCATCATTCTGGCTATAAAGCTCCTATTGTTAAATGAGGACATTTTCATCACGGTGCCTTCCCCTTTGGGTTAAGACAGAAAATTGGAGCCCCTTCCTTTGACCAAACATTCCTGTGGCCCTGAAGGCATGAGTTTCCTCATGCCTAATAACCACTGGGGTGGAAGGAGTACAGAGGAGTCATCACAGCCATTGCCCTGTCTCAAAGCAGAATTGTGACAACTCTATCTCAGATGGGTGGGCATCTTTTTCCTTACAGAAATATGCCTGTACAGAGACTAAAATTCTCTTTAGACATTTATACTAGGATTTAACAGCTACTGTGTCCCACAGTTCATCCTCTTACCAAACTCCACTCTTCTCTGCTATGGTTTAAGGTTTAAACCTGTTTACTCTTGTTTGATCTTCAACAGAAAGAATAGCCAGTTTGCATTCCAGGTCAATATGGCAGGCTGAACACAGGAGAGAATGCCCTGCTCTTTTCTCACCAAAGAGTGAAGGATAAAATGTAAAACTTACACTTTTATAAAAAAATAAGTAATTAAAAGGGTGAGTAAATAAAAAAATGAATGAATAAAACTGCAAAATCATGCTCAGAAACAAAAGACGATTCCTTGTGGAATAAAACACAGAAGGAAGAGCAGAGCAAAGAACGGAGGGCCAAAATCATATGGTCCACTGGCACCTGGGACTGGATACAGACAGTTGGGCCAGAAGACCAGGCAAGAACTATGGCCTCCAAGTGGCTTCTCATGTAAAGATGGGGATGAGGGACACACTCCTCACATGTAACCAGGGGCTGACATAGCTCTTCCCACCTGAGTAGCTCCTTCAAATGGACTACTTGCCCAAGGTATGCAGCTGCAGCTGAGGTCCCAGTCTAAGATCATCATCAGGGACTAGCACTGTATAAGAAAATAGAGATAGGGGGCACCTGGGTGGCTCAGTGGTTGAGCGGCTGCCTTCAGCTCAGGTCATGATCCTGGGGTCCTGGGATCGAGTCCTGATCGGGCTCCCCAAAGGGAGTCTGCTTCTCCCTCTGACTATGTCTCTGCCTCACCGTTTCTCTCATTAATAAATAGATAAAATATTAAAAAAAGAAAAGAAAAGAAAATAGAGGTGGAAATAAACCATCCAGGTATGAAGGAGCCCAAGCTAAGACACTAATATATGACCTGATTCAGAGCTAAGTGAACTACATGGCCTAGAATAACCTTCCCACCAGAAAGGAAGCACATATGCAAGGGAAACCATCCCTCTACACTCAGACAATGAGCTTTTGAACAAAGATTTTAGAAAGCAAGGAGAAACTCAGAAGTAAGAAAAGAAACCCAGGAAAGTCAAGAAACCCAGTTAGAGTGAGAATTTACACCTGAAAAAACACATTGAAACAATCTAAGATGGACTCTAATTAGATAGTTAAATACCTTTAAGAAATAAAGAAAATAAGATCCCAAGAAATACTAACATGGGTCTACTAAATAGCAATATGTAGATATTTTAAAATGTAATCCAAAAACGTGGGGGGGGGGGGAATACAGTTATTGAAAATAAAAGAACAAACAGAACCAGACTGCCTAAAAAGTAGGCATGAAAAGGCTCTAGAAATAATTCATGAATTGGAGGACAGAACTGAAGAATTATTTCATTATGGGGAGTGTACCAGGATGAAAAAAAAATAAAGGACACATTAAGAGACACAGAGGATAGGGACATCTTGGTGGTATAGTTAGGTTTCCAATGCTTGGTTTCAGCTCAGGTCATGATCTCAGGGTCATAAGATTGAGCCCCATGCTCAGCTCAGAGTCTGCTTAAGTTTCCCTCTTCCTCTGCCCCTCCCTGCAATGGTCTCTCTCTTTCTAAAATAAATACATTTTTTAAAAAGAGAGAGAGACACACACAGAGGATAAGTTAAATGAGCTGCAAAAATATATGCCAAAGGCAACTTTGAAAATGAGAAAAAAAAGGCAAGGTGTAATTTTCAGAAAACCAGTGAGTAAAAATTGAAAAGAAATTTGTGTCCTTTGGCTGAAAAAATTATGTACTGAACAGGCATAAAAATAAATGACATATCTGTACACCTTATCGTGTACACCAAAGAAAAAGAGGAAACCATAAAAGCTAGAAGAAGGAGAAAATGAGTTACCTACAAAAGAACTACAATCAAACAGCAGACTTCTTATCCACAAATGGAGGAAGTCAACAGACCATTTGTTAGTATCTTCAAAATGCTAAGGGAAAACAAGCATGCACCTATAATTTTATACCCAGCCAAATTATCACTCAAGGATGAGGGCAAAATAAAGACATTTTTGCATATTAAGGATTAAGGAACCTTGGTACCACTGCTCAAAGAAAGAACTGGTAAAGGTTAGAGAGTTAACAAGAAGGAAAGTGAATTCACAAGGACATGACCTGCAAGGACAAGAAGGAAAAGAAAATGAACACCTCCTTTCTATAGTTCACAAAATTGGCTTTATTTAATTCTTAAAGGCAACTCTCTTTTTTCTGCTATTTATGACCTCAATTCCTTTAACGCTTTCTTCTTCACTCAGAAAACCTGCTGGCTTATACTTTTCCTTTTTCTTAAAATTTGCTTCCTATTCTGTAGTTGGGGTAGGTGATAGCCATAATGCACTGTACACTCTTCTACCCTGTGATTCGCATCTGGGTCACTTCCTTCCCAGGAAAGAACAATATCTTCATAGTTTAGATAAATTTCTATGGCATTAGAGCACTTTTGGCGACTTATGGGGGGAAAAAGGTAGAAAAAAATCTCCAGATTGGCCTTTTTAATCAGAAATTTCACTCCCATCTACCAAATCCTTCCTTCATAATCCCGTTTATTTTTTTTAAGATTTTATTTATTTATTCAGGAGAGAGGCAGAGACAAAGGCAGAGGGAGAAGCAGGCTCCTCACAGGAGGCCCAATGTGGGACTCGATCCCCAGCCTGGGATCATGCCCTGAGCCAAAGGCAGACGCTCAACCGCTGAGCCACCCGGGCATCCCCATAATCCAGTTTAATTAGAAGAAACAAAGAAACACATATAAAAATAGTAAGCCTTATTTGGGGATTTATTCCAAAAGCCAACTTTCAGGTAGATCTTATGCCAAATCAGTCTCTTACATCTTAAAGCATATACTATCATCACCAATATTCAGAATGATAAATGTGACATGGCATGATCTTTTGCCAGCTGGGAAAAAGAACCCCCTGTGTTCAGCAGAGTGTATTTATTGATGCAGGAGAGTATAGTTCACAAAGGTAGTGACCAAAATGGTTTGGGGTCTTCTTCTCCATTAAACACCTCCATTCCCTGGGATGCCAAGGTGGCTCAAGTGGTTGACCATCTGCCTTTGGCTCAGCTCATGATTCTGGGGTCCTGGGATCAAGTCCTGCAACCGGCTCCCCACAGGAAGCCTGCTTCTCCTTCTGCCTATATCTTTGCCTCTCTCTCTGTGTCTCTCATGAATAAATAAAATACTTAAAAAATAAAAAAGTAAACACCCCCATTTCTGTAACTGAAATGTTAGCCAAATTTTCACTGAATTTTATTCCTGGCCCCATTCCTATCATTGCTACCTGGACACTTTTCGTTTCTCTAAGTTCTGGAGGTTCCTTACTACTTAAAAAAGTACCACCAATGCCCCAGACTAGTGGTTCTTCATGTTTTTAGGGCCATCTACACCCCCTTAACAAATACCGATAAAGCTATGGAACTTCTCTAAAGGAATTTACATGTATACATAGTTACACCAAAAACAAAACAATTTTAAAGGGTTCAATGACCCCATAAAATCCACCCACAGACTTCAGCTCAAGAATCTTCATCCTAGAGGGAAACAAGATCAACTTACAGGAGTATAAGGCTTCTACTACCCAGATCCTGAGGCTGTCACTTAGCTTTTCCTAGGGCCATGGTCCAGCCCTCAGACATTCTCTTAATCATTCCACGCTTGCATGCCTCTGGTGTGGGAGCCAGGCCCCAGTCAGACGTGAACAAAGTGTCATTGAGGGAGCCCCTGCCTCAGACACACACTCTAGCCGCAAACCATCAAAGTAGATGTCCTAACAGCCTTGTGAAAAAGTCTCTGCCCGCCTTCCCCTGGGATTTGCTCTTAACAATGTGTACATAATAACTGTGAAGTCTGGAGAAGGTGACTATTCAGCGGGCAAGCAGCTTTATACTATCATAAACCTTACTGGTTCAGCTCCTTTGATTTATGCAATCCCAGTACTAATTGCTTAAGACACGTGCCACCATGCTACAACTCCCCTGGTGCCAGCTGCCTATGGCAAGAAGAGGCTCTTTATGGCACAGACTCTCTGGGCCACAATTCCCTTCCCCCAGCTGACATCCACCTTCAAGTGATTAAAAGCCCAATGAAAATCTGTTACTGGGTGACGAATAACTTATTAGAGCCTAGAATATGCCCCACTTGGGCTATAAACAGTATTTAGGGGCCAGCGCAGGCTGCCTAAAAGTGTCCTATTGTAATTTCTGTCTGGAAGTTTCTGTTCTGGGGAATTAGGCAGATGGAGTGGGTTGGGTGGAAGTGGGAGGAAGGAGAACCACAGCTGGGAAAGAAAGAGGAAATCCAGTTTACCTGGGCAGCGTGGGCAGCACAGATGAGGAATATGCACGGGGGACAGGCAATGAAGGCTTGGACATCTGACTCGGCTACAGAGTACATTCCCATTCTGGAAGAGAAGGGGCAAACCATGAAAAAAACGTTAAGGTCTTTCACAGGTCACCTGTGCTCATGCCCTTTTGGGAAATAGTCATGCAGGGACTCACCCAGACAAGGAATGATGCACTCCCAAGAAGCTGAATGAAATCAGCATTTTCTTCCCTTTTCGCATCACTAGTCCCTCTGCTGGATTGGTTGATAGTTTACTGGCATATTTTTCTAAAGCTGGGGTCACTCTTGCTCCAGTTATCAAAGCCTCTCACCAATTGTGGCAGGCACCTCCTGGCCTGCTTATGTAGTGTTTTCACCATTTCCTGGTCCAGCTGCACATTGACAGGTGCCTAGTCTAATTACACAATCACTTGCCTGATGCCATGGGAAGGAAGGGACAATGAGTGGTGGGTCCTCTGAGCTGCTAGCCACCCCTGGGCAAGGAGACATCACTGGCACATGAGTCCTGGATTCCATATAACTCTGCCTTGGTCCAGCAGGCTGGGCTGCCTTCTCTCCTCATTTTCCATTTCAGTCATAAGCTTTCTGAGAACAGGTTAGGGTTTGGAATTGGGTTGATTACCTAGTATGCCTGGGCAGGGTGACTGACTGGGTCCCTGCCTGATTTACAATTACAAGATCCCCAGCTCTGACAGCTCTCAACCATTGCTAGATCAAAGGAAACCTTTGGAAATAAATTTATCATTAGCATTTCCATCCATAATTCATTCCAAACAAGGGTGACTTGCATCTATCATGTGCTTGTGGGGGAAGAGGGTGACAAAGAGGATAGGGAAAGAGAAGATGCCTAGCACTTGAGCTGTCGGCCCTGGGATCATATTAACATTTTCACAGCCCTGCAGACAGCAAAGCTCAGCCCCCAAGGGTTAGCTGTCCATTTCCAGCATGTTGGGTCAAGAATCTGACACAATCATGTCATACCAGGCAGCTAATCTGTCTCCAGATGCTCTATTTACTACCTACCCTAGCCATTTAAAGAGGCAGGCTTCTTTTATACAAATCTGAATTACCATACCCTAAACCTCTTTCTTTTCTCCTAGAACACGTTTTTTGGATTGTTGCATTTGGAAACACCACAGAGCCTCCTTATGTGCCACTCTCATCAGAGCCAAGTAGTATCATCTTCAAGTGAAATCAACAAAGCACATCAGAAACCACTCCTGGCTGGGGCCTACACCAATGCCTCCTTAAGGCTTTAAACTGAATTCTGCTCTAGAGTTAACAAATTAATAAAAATAATAGCCATAATGATAGTGAGGATGATGACACTGACAGCAGTTGACATCTCTTAAATGTTGACTCTGACCAAGCCCATTTTCAAGTAGCTGAATTGTATTAGTGAATTTAATCCTTACCACAGTCATATGAAATACACAGTATCATTATCTTGTGATGATAATGAAAACTCCTTCAAAATTGGGTTTTGAAGAAAAAGAAGCTGAAGGGAACTTAGAGAGTTTAGGTAACTTGTCCGAGGTAAAAGGGCTCACAGGTGGCAGAGCCAGAGTTGGAAACATGGTCTGTCTTTACTCCGAGCCCAATATTCTGTGTAAATGGCAAAAGAAATCTGGCTTGCAAGTGACTGCTTCTGTTCTACCTGGGCACTAAGGAGGAGTTATAGTTTGGAATTCCACAAGGTCTCAAGTGAGAGGCCAGTACTAAAAACTCTTTGTTTCCCCATTCCCACTATCAAACTATTCTACATTCTCCCACCACGTCCCATATCATCTGCCTAAGAGACCATAAATATACGTCCCTAGAAAATACTCAGAGATCCCCCACACACACACACACAAATCCAACCAAAAGGCACCAAGGGAAAAATTAGTCAGGAGACGTATATTTCTCCTTATAAGCTGCTTCCTAACTCCTCTTAGGCTTTAACCATGCCTGCTTCCTAGCAAACCCGGGCATTGGAAGTACCCAATGCATGATGAGGAGCAAAATTGGGTATGGCACTGTACCTCTGAGCAGATGCAGTTCACACAATAAACCAACCCATAAGGTTCCAGGTAAGGATGCCATCTCTCACCCACTCTGTACTTCTTGTCTTGAAACACACAATATGTCTCTGAATCTGCAAGGAAGGAGATGGAGAGTATGACTGTTAGACACCATGGACAAAGTCATTAAACCCAAAGGCAATCACACATTCTACCTGGTTTAGTGTATATCAGGAGCAGAGGCATAGGGAATATTGACAGAAGCTCTCCTATGGGCTCAGGCTTTTAAGTGCTGTGCTTATTTGATCCTACCATGATCCAGTAAGGTTGGCAGCACTGTTAGTATCATTTCATAGATGAGGGAAATCAAGAGTCATATAACCAGTAAGTAACTGACAGGAGATTCAGACCCAGCTTTGCCCGAGTGAAGCACAGATCTTGGTTACTGCTCTGTTAAAACAGTAGGATAAGGGAGCCTGTCATGTGTCCTTCCTGAAAGAAGTTGTACTCCTTTGCTTTTGAAATGCAAGCGAACATCCGAAATGCTGATCAATCCTTCTCAGAGTTGCCCAGAGGTGGTGTAGGAGTAATGAACTAAAAACATTATGTTAAGTTCCTGTAAATGGCTTTGCCCATGCATGCTAATATCATTAAATCATTAAACAATATTTGGACACTTACTGATTATCAGGCACTCTGATGACTGCTGAGGATAAAATGGTGAGCAAAAATACCCATAGTCCTTGCTTTCTTCCAACTTACAGACTTTTTTTTTATATATAAGCAACTCCCAATTTACTCAAAAGCAATGCCTCCTTCTTCTTTGATGAACAGAGATTTTCATAGCCACAGCTTATCTTGTGCTACAGTTACTTGAGCACATACTATGTTACTTGCATTACTTTTCATGTCTTATTTCTCCATTAAAGTAAAAGTTCCTTAAAAGCAGGCAACATTTATTCTTCACTCTCTGCTAGCAGGCCTAGCATACTGTGGCTGATAAATATAATCAATTAGCAAATGACTGGTAAATGAATTTCCAAACCACATGATTCACCTTTGCATCCCATCCTCATCTACCTCCTGCATCCCATCATACAAGGTCAAAGCAAACCAAGACTGTATCTTGTAGCAAACACATTAGTTTCCCCCACTCTCCAGTACACCATTTCTCTGATGATCCAAATCTTAAAATAAAGGAAAGGCAGATAAGCAAGAAATTGGGAGAAGATATTTCCAACAAATAAAATGTTAGTATCGGGAACCTTTTCTGATCATTTAAATTAATAAGTTAAGGACCAACCAATCCAGTAAAAAGATGATCTATTTATCCAGGACATGAGTAAAAATTTGGGGTAAGAAAAAAGGAAAATAGGCAATAAACATAAAAGATGTTCAACCTCACTAGTAAGGAGAGATGCAGATTAAAACTACACTGAGATCCTTGTCTCAGGTCAATCACTGCTTCAAAGACGCTCAATGTTGTTTTTTTTTTTTTTCCAGCTACTCACAAGATAAATTCCAATTTACTTTTCAAATCTTGATTTTCAACTTCTTCAGAATGATGAACTGTTAGAAAATCTGGGTTTGCATTTTAACTAGCTCTAGCTGTGTGGCATTGAGCAAATTATTGAAACTGTCAATCTCAAAAAAAAGTTAAAAATAGGGGTGCGTGGGTGTCTTGGTCAGTTAAGCATCCAACTCCTGATTTTGGCTCAGGTCATTATCTCAGGGTCATGAGATTGAGCCCCGTGCCAGGGTCTGCACTCAGTGCAGAGTCTGCTTGATATTCTCTCTCTTTCTTCCTCTGCCACTCCCCCCTCTCCTCTCCTCTCCCTCCTCAGAAACAATAAAATTTTAAAATATAAAATAAAAAATAAACTGTCAATCTCAGTTTTCCACATCTGTGGAATATAGATTATCTGTTTCTCAAGCAGAGATTGCAGGATTAAATGAAACTCTCTGTAAATTATAAAGTACTACAAAATGCAGAGCATTATTTTATGTTAACTGATTATTTTCTTTTTAGAAAAGTGATGCATACTTAATGTAGAAAACTGGAATACATTCACAAAGTTCCAAAAAGAATAAAATAATAACGTCAATGTATATATATGAAAAACATGACATAAATTCCTGCAGGAGACAACCACTTGTAATATACTGGTATCTTACAGCCTGTGGGTCGAAGAAAAAATCAAAAGGGAAATTAGAAAACTGTTTGTACTAAGTGAAAATAAAAACACAGGATATCAAAATCAGTGGGGTTCGGCTAAAGAAGTACTTAAAGGGAAATTTATATCACTAAAATACCTATATTAGAAAAGGAGAAAAGTCTCAAACCAACACCTTAAGAAACCAGAAAAACTAGAGCAAAATAATCCAGTGAAATTGAAGACAGAAAATCAACAGAAAAAAAAAGCTGTGAGACCAAACCTGTTTTATAATAAAATTAATAAAATGGATAAGCTTCTTACAACACAAGCAAAGAAAAAGAGAGAAGATGCAAATTCTCAATATTAGGGACAACAGAGGGCATTTTTTAAAATGCATAAAAAAGGAGTATTACAAATAACTTTATGTCACTTAGTTTAGCAACTTAGATGAAACCGATGAATTCATTGAATGACACAAATTACCAAAGCTCAATCTAGAAGAACTATATAACAGGAATATTCCATTTATTTATTTATTTACTTATTTATTTATTTATTTATTTCTGAGAGAGAGCCAGCACATGAGCAGGGGCAGGGGCAGAGGGAGAAGGAGGAAAAGAATCTCAGACCCACTGAGTGTAGAGCCTGAAACACGGGGTGGATCTCAGACCCTGAGATCACGTTCTGAGCTGAAATCAAGAGTTAGAGGCTTAACGGACTAAGCCACCAAGGAGTGCCTCTTATATCTTTTAAAGAACATGAATTAGTAGTAAAAAAAAAACAAAAAAAAAACCTCTGTCACAAAGAAAACTCCAAGGCCAGATAGCTTCAGTGGTGAATTCTATCATTATATCAAATATTTCAGAAAATATGAAGAGGAGAGATTGCTTCCCAACTAAATCACTGATGTAAGCATGACACTGACATGAAAACAAGATTAAAGGTATTACAAGAATGAAAATAGAGGGGCACCTGGGTGGCTCAGTGGTTGAGTATCTACTTTCGACTCAGGTCGTGATCCTGGGGCCCTGGGATCAAGTCTCACACCAGGCTCCCTGAAGGGTGCCTGCTTCTGCCTCTGCCTGTGTCTCTGCCTCTCTCTCTCTGTGTCTCTCACAAATAAATAAATAAAATCTTTTTTTTTTTTAAAAAAAGAAGGAAAATAGAGACCAATATCCCTCCTGAACATAGATACAAACATTTTCAATAAAACTTCAGTAATTTAGACCCAACAATATATAAAAAGGATAATACTTTATGAGCAAGTGGTATTTATCCTGAAAATTAAAGGCTAATTCAACATTCACAATTCAGGCAACATAATTCATCCATAATTCATCACCAATCTGGAGAAGAAAAATCATGTGATCAACACAATAGATGCTGAAAAAGCATTTAACAATTCTACATCAACCTGTGACAGAAACTCTCAGCAAAATAGAAAAGGACCTTTGTCAACCTAATAAGAGCATCTTCCAAAACACCTACAGCTAATATCATATTTAATGGAAAAAGACAATGCTTTCTCCCTAAGATTGAGAGTTATACAAGGATGCCTGCTCCACCACTTTGGAGAGCATAGCCAGTGAAATCAGATAAGAAAAAGAAGGAAAAGGCATACATATTAGAGAATAAAACACAAAACTGATCTAATATTAGATGGTATTAGATGGCTGTCTACAAAGAAAAATCCCAAAATAATCGATTTAGAGTTACTATAAATAGTAAGATTTAGAGTTGCTATACATTCCTCTCTAGTGCACATGGAACTTTCTCCAGAACAGACCACATACTGTACTGGGTCACAAATCAGGTCTCAACCGATACCAAAAGATTGGGATTGTCCCCTGAATATTTTCAGACCACAAGGCTTTCAAACTAGAACTCAATCACAAGAAGAAATTTGGAAGAAACTCAAACACATGAAGGTTCAAGAAGATCCTACTAACAGATGAATGGGTCAACCAGGAAATCAGAGATTTAAAAAGATTCATGGAAACTAATGAAAATGAAGATACAACCGTTCAAAATCTTTGGGATACAGCAAAAGCAATCCTAAGAGGGAAATACATCACAATACAAGCCTTCCTCAAAAAACTGGAAAAAAATACACAAGCTAACCTTGCACCTAAAGGAATTGGAGAAAGAACAGCAAGTAAAATCTACACCAGGCAGAATAAGGGAGATAATAAAGATTCAAGCAGAACTCAATGAAATAGAGACCAGAAGAACTGTAGAACAGATTGACAAAACCAGGAGTTGGTTCTTTGAAAGGATTAATAAAATATAATAAACCACTAGCAGCATTACTAAAAAGAAAGAGAAAAGACAAATTAATAGAATCATAAATGAAAGAGATCACAACCAATACCAAGGAAATACAATTTTAAAAAATGTACTATAAGCAGCTATTTGCCAACAAATTAAGCAATCTAGAAGAAATGGATGCATTTCTGAAAACCACAAATTACCAAAACTGGAACAGGAAGAAATAGAAAACCTGAATAGGCCAATAACCAGTGAGGAAATTGAAGCAGTCATCAAAAACTTCCTGAGACACAAAAGTCCAGGGCCAGATGGCTTTTCAGGAGAATTCTATCAAACATTTAAAGAAGAAACCATACCTATTCTACTAAAGCTGTTTGGAAAGATAGAAAGAGATGGAATACTTCCAAACTCGTTGTATGAGGCCAGCATCACCTTAACTCCAAAACCAGACCCCACCAAAAAGGAGAATGATAGACTAATATCCCTGATGAACATGGATGCAAAAATTGTTAACAAGATACTAGCCAATAGGATCTGACAGTACATTAAGAAGACTATTCACCATGACCAAGTGGGATTTATCCCTACGATGCAAGGTTAGTTCAACACTCGTAAAACAATCAATGTGTTAGATCACATCAACAAGAGAAAAAACAAGAACCATATGATCATCTCAATAGATGCAGAGAAAGCATTTGACAAAATACAGCATCCAATCCTGATCAAAACTCTTCAGAGTGTAGGGATAGAGGGAACATTCCTCAGCATCCTAAAATCTATTTATGAAAAGCCCACAGCAAATATCATTCTCAATGGGGAAACACTGAGAGCCTTTCCCCTAAGGTCAGGAACACGACAGGGATGTCCACTCTCACCACTGGTATTCAACATAGTACTAGAAGTCCTAGCCTCAGCAAACAGGCAACAAAAAGAAAGAAAAGGCATTCAAATTAGCAAAGAAGAAGTCAAATTCTCCCTCTTTGCATATGACATGATACTGTCCATAGAAAACTGAAAGACTCCACTCCAAGATTGCTAGAACTCCCAGAGCAATTCGGCAGTGTGGCAGGATAAAAAATCAATGCACAGAAATCAGTGGCATTTCTACACACTAACAATGAGACTGAAGAAAGAGAAATTAAGGAATCATTCCCATTTAAAATTGCACCCCAGGGCAGCCCTGGTGGCTTAGCGGTTTAGCACCGCCTACAGCCCAGGACCTGATCCTGGAGACCCGGGATCGAGTCCCATGTCGGGTTCCCTGCGTGGAGTCTGCTTGTGTCTCTGTCTCTCTGTCTCATGAATAAATAGATAAAAAATTTTTTTAAAAATTGCACCCCAAGCCATACAGCACCTAGTAATAAACCTAACCAAAGAGGTAAAGGATCCATACCCTACAAACTACGAACACTTCTGAAAGAAATTGAGGAAGACACAAAGAGATGGAAAAATATTCCGTGCTCATGGATTGGAAGAATACATATCACGGACATGTCTATACTACCTAGGGCAATTTACACATTCAATGCAATCCCTATCAAAATACCATGTACTTTCTTCAGACAGTTGGAACAAATAATCTTAAGATTTGTGTGGAATCTAATAGTGAAATGGAATAAAGAGGAAAGGAGAGAAAATGAGTGGGAAATATCAGTGAGGGTGGCAGAACATGAGAGACACCTAACTCTGGGAAACGAACAAGGGGTGGTGGAAAGGGAGGTGGGCGGGGGGTTGAGGTGACTAGGTGACGGGCACTGAGGGAGGCACTTGATGGGATGAGAACTGAGTGTTATGCTATATGTTGGCAAATCAAACTCCAATAAAAAAATATACAAAAAAAAAGATTTGTGTGGAATCATAAAGGCCCCGAATAGCCAGGGGAATATTCAATAAATGGTGCTGGGAATATTGGACAGCCACGTGCAGAAGAATGAAACTGGACCATTCCGTTACATCATACACAAAGATAAACTCAAAATGGATGAAAGATCTAAATGTGAGACAATATTACATCAAAATCCTAGAGGAGAACACAGGCAACACCTCTTTTGAACTTGGCCACAGTAACTTCTTACAAGATACATCTATGAAGGCAAGGGAAACAAAAGGAAAAATGAACTACTGGGACTTAATCAGGATAAAAAGCTTCTGCACAGCAAAAGAAACAGTCAACAAAACTAAAAGACAACCTACAGAATGGGAAAGCATATTTGCAAATCGACATATCAGATAAAGGGCTAGTATCCAAGATCTATAAAGAACTTATTAAACTCAATACCCAAGAAACAAACAATCCAATCATGAAACGGGAAAAAGACATGAACAGAAATTTCACCAAAGAAGATCTACACATGGCCAATAAGCACATGAGAAAGTGCTTCACATCACTGGCCATCAGGGAAATACAAATCAAAACCACAATGAGATACCATGTCACACCAGTGAGAATGGGGAAAATTAACAAGACAGGAAACAAGAAATGTTGGAGAGGATGTGGAGAAAGGGGAACCCTCTTGCACTGCTGGTGGGAATGTGAAGTGGTACAGCCACTCTGGAAAACTGTGTGGAGGTTTGTCAAGGAGTTAAAAATAGAACTATCTTATGACCCAGCAATTACCCTGCTGGGGATTTACCCCAAGGATACAGATGCAATGAAAAACCGAGACACCTGCACCCCAATGTTTATAGCAGCAATGTCCACAATAGCCAAAATGTGGAAGGAGCCTCGGTGTCCTTAGACAGATGAATGGATAAAGATGTGGTCTATATATACAATGGAATATTACTCAACCATTAGAAAGGACAAAAAGCCATCATTTGTTTCGACATGGATGGAACTGGAGGGTATTATGCTGAGTGAAGTAAGTCAATCGGAGAAGGACAATCGTCATATGGTTTCACTCATACGGGGAATATAAGAAATAGTAAAACGGATTACAAGGGCAAGGAGGGAAAATAAGTGGGAAAAGTAGGAAGGGGAGGCGGGCAGGGCAATGGGGTAACTGGGTGATGGGCACTGAGGAGGGCACTTGATGGGATGAGCACTGGGTGTCATATTTTATGTTGGCAAATCAAACTTCAATAAATAATAAATTAAAAAGTTGCTATAAATCATAAGAGAATTCAGCAAGACTACAGAATACAAGGCCAACAGAAAAAAATCCGATCACATTTATATATTCTATAAAGAACAAACAAATTGAAATTTTAAAAATTACCACTTGAAATAGCTCCCTCCAAACATGGAAACACTGAGGTATTTATTAATCCAACAAAATGTGTCCACGATCTGTACTCAGAAATCTACAAGACGATGATAAAAGAAATCAAAGAAGGCTTAAAAATGGATAGGTATGTCTTGTTTGTGAATCAGGAGTCACAATACTGTGAAGATGTCAATTCCCCCCACAGTGATTTATAGATTCAAGGAAACCTAAGACCAAATATTAGCAGGATATTTTGTAAAAATTGGTACACTAATTCAAAAGTTCATGTCGAAAGGCAAAGAATTAGAATAGCCAAAACAATTCTGACCAAGAAAGATTTGGGAGGACATATATGATGTGATTTCAAGACTTAATGTAAAATCATAGTTTTCAAGGCCATGTGTTTTTGGCAAAAGGTTAGACAAATATACCAACAGAACAGAATGATAAGTCAAAATATAGACCCACACTTATGTATTCAATTGATTTTCAACCAGGGTGCAAAGACCATTCAACGGAGAAACAGACTTCTTGAACAAATGCTGCTGGAACATTTGGACAGTCATGTACAAAACATGAACTAAAATGAATCTGTAACTCAAACCATATACAAAAATTAATTCAAGATGGATCATAGATAGACTTTCATGTAAACTTTCATATTTCAAAACTTTTAGAAGAGGGATGCCTGGGTGGCTCAGTGGTTGAGTGTCTGTCTTTGGCTCAGGGTGTGATCCCAAGGTCCGGGATCGAGTCCCACATTGGGCTCCTTTCGGGGACCCTGCTTCTCCCTCTGCCTGTGTCTCGGCCTCTCTCTATATGTATCTCTCATGAATAAATAAAATCTTTAAAGAAAAAAAATAAATAAAACTTCTAGAAGAAATTATTGAAGGCTATCTTTGTGATATTGGGTTAGGCAAAGATTTCTAAGATATGACACCAAAACCACAATACATAAAAGAAATAGAAAATAGAACCTTGTTAAAATTAAGAACTTCTGTTTTTGAAAGAGTGTTGAGAGGCTCCGGGGTGGCTCAGCTGGTTAAGCCTCTGCCTTCCACTCAGGTCATGATCTTAGGGTACCGGTATCGGGCCCTGAGTGGCTCCCCGCTCAGCAGGGAATCTGCTTCTCTCTCTCCCTCTGCCCCTACCCCTGTTTGTGCACACACACACACTCTCTCTCTCTAAAATAAATAAAATCTTTTTTTAGAAAAAGAGCATAGAGAATAAAAAGTAAATCCATGGTTGAGAGAAATTATTTGCAAATCATATTTCTAATTAAAGGCTTTTATCTAGAATGTGTAAAGAAATCTCAAAACTTAAGGATAAGGAAACAATCCAATTTTTAAAATGGGAATACAATTTGAAGGCATTTTACCAAGGAGTATATACAGATATCAAACATATAGTTAATCAGCAGAGAAATGCAACTTGAAGCCACGATGTGATATCATCACCCACCTATCAGAATGGCTAAACTCAAAAAACCTAAACCATGCTAAGTACTGGTGAGGATGTGAAACAACTGGGACTCTCCTCATATTTGCTGGTGGAAATGCAAAACTGTAAAGCCACACTGGAAACAAGCTGGCAGTTTCTTACTTAACACTTACTTATTACACAACTCAACAATGTCACTCCTAGGTATTTTTCTGAGTGAAATAAAAACATATATGCAGTTCATGAAAACCCTGGCACTTTAGTCAGCTAATGCAGGTTTTAAAAACTGATTAGTGAAATATTGTTGACACAGTGTCACTAAGCTGCATGCAAATTCCCCCCAAATCCTGTTAAAATCTACAACAAGAAAGTGATCATCATAACAGAAAAAAAAAAAACATATATTAACACAAAAACGTATACCTATGTGTTTAGAATGGCTCTTTTCATTATCCACAAAACCTAAAGCAACTAGAATGTCCTTCAACTCATGAATTTATAAACATCCACACAATGGAATATTAGCAATAAAAAGAAATGAAAGCCGGAAGCACACAAACATAGATGAATCTCAAAGGCATTATGCTAAATGAATAAAGCCAGACTGAAAGTCCACATGTGGTATGATTCCACTTCTTTTGATTCTGGAAAAGGCAAAACTGCAGAGAGAGAAAACAGATCCATAGTTATCTAGGCCCGGGGAGGGGGTAAGAATCTTAACTACAAAGGGGCGCAGAGGAAATGTGGATGATGGAGCCATTTTTGTATCTTGATTATGGTGGTGTCTACCTGGCAGAATGCCTCTGTCAAAAGTCAGAAAACTGCACCCTACAAAAAGGGTGAATTTTGTTGCATGTAAGTCATACCTTAATAAAACAAAAGAAATATAGAGAGGAATGAGAAATCACATATTAATTCCACTACCAGAAGATCACCACTTTTAACATTTTCAGAAGATCACTCCTACTCTTTTTTCTTTTTTTTTTTTTTAGTTAATAGACTTTATTTCTTACACCAGTTTGAAGTCTACAAAAAAAATTAAGCAGAAAGTACAGAGGGTTCCCATATGGCCTCTCTTGACCCCACCCCCAACTCCCTTGTTATTAACATCTTACATTGACAGTGGTACCTTTGTTACAATTAATGAACCACTAGTGATATATTAACTAAAGCACGTGCTTTATGTGAGCATGCACTTTGTTTTGCGTAGTTGTATGTGTTATGACAGATGCATGATGATATATAGTGACTTTTATGGTATCATACAGAATAGCTTCAGTGCCCTAAATATCCCCTGTATTCTGTCTGTTCATCTCCCCCATCCCCCCAACTCCTGAAAGTCAGTGATTTTTTTTTTTTTTACTGTCTTTATAGTCTCATCTTTTCAAGATGTCATATGGTTGGAATCACAGGATGTGAAGTCTTTTTAACCTTGCTTCTTGCACTTAGAAATATGCATTTACAGTTCCTCCTTGTCTTTGCATTACTTAACAGCTCATTTATTTTGTCACTGAGTAATATTCTGTTGTATGGGCGTACAGCTTATTTACCAATTCACCTACTGAAGGGCATCCTGGTTGCTTCCAATTATTGGAAACTATGAATAAAGCTGCTATAAACATATGTGTACACGTTTCATGTGGACATGGTTTCAACTCATTTGGATAATGCCTAGGAGTATGGCTGCTAGATTACATAGTGAAGCAATGCTTTGCTTTGTAGGAAACTTTGAAACTGTCTTCCAAGGTGATTATACCATTTTACATTCCCACCAGCAATGAATGACAGGTCCTGCTGCTCCATATCCTTACAAGTATTTTTGGTGTTCTCTGTATTTCTGGTATCAGCCATTCTGATGGGTGTGGTGACTTAATTTGTAATTTCCTAATGACATATGATGGGGAGCATCTTTCCATATACTTATTTACGACCTGTATATATATATATATATAAGAAGATATTCTTTGGTGAGGTGTCTGTTTAGCTCTTCGTTTATTTATTAATTGGCTTGGTCAATTCCTTTTCTTTTTTGTGTGAGATTTAAGAGTTCTTTGCATATTTTAGACACAAGTCCTCTACCAGATACGTGTGTTGCTAGTATTTTCCCTCTGTCTGTGGCTTGTATTTCCATTTGCTCAACAGTGTTTTTTTGCAGAGCAGAACTTATTACTTTTAATGAAGTCTGATTTATCAATTTTTTTCTGTCATGGAGTGTGCTTCTGGTGTTGTGTTTAAAAGCTCACTACCAAACCCAAGGTCACCTAGATTTTCTCACATGTTATCTTTTAGAAGTTTTATATTTATGTATTTTATATTTAGACATTTGATCTATTTCAAGTGATTTTGGGGAAAGTTTTAAGGTCGGTGTCTACATTCATTTTTTTGCATGTGGGTATCTAGTTCTTCTGGTACCATTTGTTGAAAAGATTACCCTTTTTCCAATGAAATGTCACTGCTCCTTTTGTCAGAAATCAGTTCACTATATTTGTGTGGGTATATTTCTGGCTATTACATACGAGTTGGGTAGTGTCAGTCCTCAAACTCATTGTGTTTCAATATTGTGTAGGAAACTCTGGGTCTTTTGCCTTCTCGCTGAAACTTTACAATCACTTCATTTATTTCCACAAAGTAAATTGCTGGGATTGTGATTGGTATTATATAGAATCTACATATCAACTTGGGAAGAACTGGCATCTTGACCATATTGGGTCTTCCTATCCATGAATATGGTATATCTTTCCATTTATTTGATTTCTTTCCTGATAATTTTATCGTTTTCCTTAGAGATCTTGTAAACATTTTACTAGATTTATACCTAAGTATTTTTTTTTTTTTGGTGCTAATGTAAATGGCATTGTGTTTTTAATTACAAATTCCAATAGTTCATTGCTGATATATAGGAAAGCAACTGACTTTTCCTTATTAATCTTGTATCCTTCAACTTTACTATGATTGCTTATTAAATTAAGGAGGGTTTTTTATTGATTCCTTAGGACTTTTTACATAGATGATCATTTCATCTATAAACAAAGGTAGATTTATTTCTTCCTTCTAAACCTTTACACCCTTTGTTTCCATTTCCCATCTTATTGCATTAGCTAGGATTTCAAGTACAATGTTGAATTGGAGTTGTCAAAGGAGACATCATTGCCTTGTTCCTGATCTTAAGGGGAAAGCACCTAACTTTTCTCCATTGAGTGTGGTGTTAGTCATAGATTATTTTCATAGATGTGCTTTATGAAGTTGAAGAAATTTCCCTGTATTCCTGGTTTGCCGGATAGTGCTGGATTTCATCAAATGCCTTTTATTCATCTATTGATATAATCATGTGATTTTTCTTCTTTAGCCTGTTGATGTGATAGGTTACATTAATTGAGTTTTGAATGCTGAAACAGCCTAGTATGCTTGAAATAAATTCCATAACTTGTGGATTTTTCAAACATCGTTGGATTCAATTTGCTAATGTTTTGCTGAGGATTTTTGCATAAGAGATATTGACCTGTAGTTTTCATTTCTTGTGACATCTCTTCCTGGTTTGAGTATTAGGTTAATGTTGGCCTCATAGAATGTGTTAAGTGGTATTCTTCCTGCTTCTATCTTTTAATCCAGACTGAAGAGTGTCAGGATTATTTCTTCCTTAGATATTTGGTCAATTTCATCAGCTCACCATCTGGGCCTGGTACTTTGTTTTGGAAGGTTACAAATTGTTGATTCAATTTATTTAATAGATATAAGCTATTCAGAGTATTTCTTCTTGTGTGAGTTTTGTTGAATTGTATCTTCCAAAGTATTGGTTCATAGTTCCTAAATCATCAAATTTGTGGACACAGAGTTGTTCATTATATTCCTTGATTATCCTTTTGATGTCAATGGGTCAACAGTGATGATGGCCTTTCTTTCATTTCTGATATTAGTAATTTCTGTCTTCTCCCTTTTTTCTTAATTAACCTGCTTAGAGATTTATTATATGGATCTCTTCAAAAACCAGTTTTGGTTTCATTGATTTTTCTCTATTGTTTCCTCATTTCATTTTCATTGATTTCTGCTTTAATTTTTTTGACTTATTTTTCTCTGCTTACTTTGGATTTGATTTGCTCCTATTTTTCTAGGTAGGTGAAACTCAAATTGTTTACATTACATCTTTCTTTTTCTAATATATTGATTTTATGCTACAAATTTCCCCTAAGCACTGCTTTTGTTGCATCCTGTAAATTTTGATAAGCACAGAGCCTGACTTGGGCCTTAATCTCATAACCAGGAAATCATGGCCTGAGCAGAATGCAAGAGTTGGAAACTCAACTGACTGAGCCACCCAGGCACCCCAACCCATATGCTATTTTAAATTGTATTATTTAATCTCTAAATATTTGGGGATTTTATAGCTATCTTTCTTTTTTTTTTTTTTTTTATAGCTATCTTTCTATTACTGAGTACTAGTTTAGTTCCAGTGTGGTCTGAGAGGTTACTTTGTATAATAACGTCTATTATATCTAATGTAGTAAGGTGTGTTTTATGACCCATGAATGTGGTCTATCTTGATGGATGATTCACATAAGCTTAAGGATAATGTGTATTCTACTGTTGTTGGATGAAATATTCTATAGAGGTCAATGATATCTGGTTGATTGATGGTGCTGTTCAGTTTAATTATATCCTTACTGATTTTCTGTCTTCTGGATCTGTTAATTATTAATAAAGAGATGTAAAAATCTCCAGCTATAATAGTGGATTTGTCTGTTTCTCCTTGAAGCTCTGTTTTTTGCCACACATACTTTGATGCCCTGTTAAGTGCATACATGTAATTTTCCTTGCTCTGAAAGCCTACTTTATCTGTAATTAATATAGCTACTCCCACTTACTTTTGATTAGTGTCAGCATGCTATATCTTTCTCCATCTTTCTACTTTTAATTTACATAGAGCTTTATATTTAAGGTGGGTTTCTTGTAGACAACATTTAGTTGAGTCTTGATTTATTTTTTTTTTTACCTACTACATTAGTCTCTTTTAATTGATATGTATAGACCATTCATATTTTTTATTTTTTTTTAATTTTTATTGATTTATTTGAGAGAAAGAGCATGAGCAGGGGGAGGGGCAGAGGGAGAGGGAGAAGCAGATTCCTCACTGAGAAGGGAGCCCAATATGGGGTTCCATCTCAGGACCCTAAGACCATGATATGATCTAAAGGCAGCTGCCCAACTGACTGAGCCACCCAGGCACCCCCACATTTCTTTTAAAGATTTATTTACCTGAGGAGGGGAGAGGCTGAGGCAGAGGGAGAGAGAGAATCTCAAGCAGACTCCCCACTGAGTATGGAGCCCGACACAAGGCTTGATCTAACAACTTTGAGATCATGACTTGAGCTGAACAAGAGTTGGACACTCAATCAACTGAGCCACCCAAGCACCCCCTGCTACAGCTTTTCGGATTTCTCACATTTCCTTTTAATTCATTTTTAAGTGTTTCCATCTCCCTGTTTCCATTCTCCATATATTTTTGCATATTATCCACTTTCACTATCAGAGTCCTAGGCATATTACTCAGTTATTACAAATTCCCAGTCTGATAGTTCCAAAGTAAATTCTATAATTGAGTCTGGTTCTGATGCTTGACTTCTATCTTCACACTGTGTCTTTTGCCTTCTAACCTGCCTTTGCTTTTTTGTTGAAAGTCAGACATGATGTACTGAATAAAAGAAACTAAGTTAAATAAGCCTTTGGCATGAGGTTTTATGTTAACCTAGCTAGGAATTAGGGTACTTTTACTCTTTGTCATAGCTGTGATATCAGAGCTAAAACTTGCTCTAATGTCCTTGTTTGTTTCCCTCTTGTTGTTTTTGGCTTCCCTAGATACTCTTTCTTAAATAGTGTCTGAGGTGTGCAGTTCTTTCAGCTATAATCTCCTGTACAAGGGGCCTATCGATGTGGTGGCAAATTGTGGCAGGGGCTGGAGGGAGAAACATTCTACAATCATATGATCAGTTCTCAGTCTTTTACTGGGTTTGTGCTTCTGAGATGTGACCTCCAAAGTGCTGATTATGTCCGCTCTCCTCCACTAGTGTAGATAAGACAGGAAGGCTAGTAGACTTGGGTATTTCCTTTCTCCCCAGCTGGTTAGACTCCAACAAAATGCAAATCAGTTAAACTCTAGTAAAATCATTTCCTTTGAGGGCAGGCATTAATTAAGGAGAACTAAGAGCTTTGGGCTTATTTCAGAATGGTTACTTTTTCTCTCCTGTGTCTGGAGCAGCACTGAATTCTTCTCCAGTCTTCATCCTGAGAACCTGGATGAAACTCACAAAAAAGTTTTTCTCTCAAGCTAGTACATCAGCCTTCACCTTCCTCCTACTAGGATCCAGCAGTGGTGATTGCATTCACCAGGCTTTTCAGATCTTAGAGTAAAAAACAGGGCAGTTTGCCCTATGATGTCAGTGTTGTAATTGATTTATGAAAAGTTGTTCCTTCTGCTTTTTTTGTGTGACAATGGGAATGATGACTTCTAAGCCCTTTACATTTCAGACCAGTAACCACAAGCTCATTTTCTGTGCATTTTGTGTAAAAAGGTTTTATCGCAAAATTAACAGCATATAGTAATGCATTTTTTGTGAGCCATATTCTAAAACTAACATGAGTATTTTTGTGCCATTAAATATTCCCTTATACTTCCTGCTTAGTGTCATGACTCTACACCAACATAATTGAACCATGATTTATTTATTAACGAATCCCCTATTTGGGGGTATTAGGTTGTTTCATTCTCTTTTTAAAAAACAAACTCCATGATAAATATCTTAGAATATAAAGTTCTATATGCAACACTGGTTATTTTCTTAATATAAATTCTTAGAAGTAGATTAGTCAAAGGTTTTGAGTGTATTCAAGTTCTTGACCTGTACTGTCAAACTGCCTTCCAGAAAAGCTATACTAATTTACCTTCCCACTTGCAGTACATGAGAATGCCCAACACTGGATGGTTTAATTGAATAAAACTCTGCCAATTTGGGTACTTGGGATGTCTCAATAATTTGGCTATTGTAAATAATTCTGAAATAACATGCAGTGCATGTATCCCTTTGAATTAGTGTTTTCATATTTTTTTGGTAAATACTCAGTGTGACTACTGGATCATAGGGTAGTTCTATTTTTAACTTTTTTGAGGAACCTCCATATTGTTTTCTACAAGTGGCTGCACCAGTTTGCATTTCCACTAACAACACGTGAGGGTTCCTTTTTCTTAACACTCTTGCCAATACTTTTTCCTTGTGTTCTTGATTTTTGTCATTCTCACAGGTATGAGGTACTATCGTAGTTTTGGTTTGCATTTCCCTGTTGACAAATGACGTTGAGCATCATTTCATATATTTTCTGGCCATCTGGATGTCTTCTCTGGAGAAATATCTGTTCATGTCTTCTGCCTACTTTTAATTAGATTATTTGCTTTTTGGCTGTTGAGTTGTATCAGTTCTTTATATATTTTGAATACTAACCCTTTATCAGATATGTCATTTGCCAATGTCTTCCCCTATTCAGTAGGCTGCCTTTTAGTTTTGTTGATTGTTTCCTTCACTGTGCAGACAATTCTTACTTGGTTTAGTTCCAATAGTTTGTGGTATACATATACAATGAAATATTATTCAGAAGGAACAAAGAATGAAATTTTGCCATGTGTAACAACATGGATGGAGCTAGAGAGTATAATGCTAAGCAAAGTAAGAGAAAGACAAAGACCATGTGATTTCACTGGTATGCGAAATTTACGAAACAAAACAAATGAACAAAAGGGAAAAAAGAGAGAGTCGAACCAAAAAACAGACCCTTACTTACTATACAGAACAAACTGATGGTTACCAGAGGGGAGGTGTGTTTGGGGATGGGTGAAATGGATGAAGGGGATTAAAGAGTATACTTATCATGATGAGCACTGAGTAATGTACAGATTTGTTGAATCACTATATTACACACCTGAAACTAATATAATATTGTATATGTTAACTATACTAGAATCATCATTAAAAATTTAATCAAAATTAAAGTGAAACTGCCAATTTGGTACTGGAAAACAGAACCAGTATTTTCCTTTATCAGGAAGTTGAATATATATTCATTTTTAATAAGTATTTTATTTCCCCTTTTGTAATATTACTATTATTATTAATATTGTTATATTAATATACATTTCTGAGCTAAGGGTAAGTGCTCAAATCCATTTATATTTTGAGAATTTTTAAAAGATTTCATTTATTTATTCATGAGAGACACAGAGAGAAGGCAGAGACATAGCCAGACGGAGAAGCAGGTTCCTCACAGGAAGCCCAATGTGGGACTCTATCCTGGATACCCTGAGCCAAAGGCAGACACTCAACCACTGAGCCACCCAGTTGTCCTGCTCAAAACCATTTATTAACTGGAAGAACTCAGAAAATCAAAATTACTTTTTAGGCAGAACTTGCATGCTTTTTAGCCAAGTCTTAGAAATACAATTTTCTTGGTATAGACACAAATTAAGACTCTTGGTCCACAATATTCTAGAATGGAGTAGGAAGTATTTTAAATATGTTAACAATTCCAGCATCTTCAACTGATGAGAAGTGATCATGAGTTTCCCAAAACAATATCTAAATGAGGCATCTTTTGCTACCTCCCACATGTGGGTGAGAGGCGAGTGACTTTGTCTACAGTAAATTTATAATCTCACTCTCAAACACCTAGGTGATTTGCATTTCATATATACAATTTATCTAGACACTTCAGAAAGAATATGGGTATACACTTAGAAGCAAATCCATGAAGGGGGTTATTCAAGGGACATTAGTAGTTTAGCATAAATAGTTCTACTCGTATGGGCCTGCAGCCACTAAGACATAAATGGAGCTAAGCTACAAGTTAGTTTGTTGATTTAAATCCATATTGCAGCCAAGAGACAGAAGTAGAGATGGAAGGCACAGAGACACAGATGTCCGGAAAAAAAATCCATATTGCAAAGTAAGATGAAACCTTGTGCATTATGCATTTAATTCCAGATTATTGTACTTGCTTGAATTAGCTCCCTCAGAGGTTGACATTAAATCTACCTATTTAAAATATGAAAGGGGATGAGCTTTCACTATCTGCTATGTGTCTGTATGGTTGGGTGATTTACTCCTTAATAGATGAAAGAAAAAAAAAGGGATAAATAAAAGATCAAGGCCTATGACAGACTCGGGAAACACTAAAATAAGACAAGCCATCAAAGTGTGGGTTTCAAGTGTATATACATATTTTTAAAACTCACATCCAAATTATTGAAAGGTTTTAGCTTGCAGGAAAGTCTGTTTCCAAAGGAACAGTATTCACTTGTGCTACAGGAGGGTATCCTTTATACAATAAGCAAGTTGCCATCTCAATTCCAAAATATCTTTAAGGTGGGTTATTTCAAAGGCACTATTATTAAAATGGATCCTTTCAATATACCAGAGCTCGTATATTCATGAAATCCATAGATCTATCAAAAATAACTTATTTCAGTCAACAGATTCCACTTTCCCCAAAGTCAGTCTCTAAAGAGTGTTGCTGGGAGGCACCTGGGTGGCTCAGCGGTTAAGTGTCTGCCTTTGGCTCAGGTCGTGATCCTGGAGTCCTGGGACTGAGTCCCACATCAGGATCCCTGCAGGGAGCTTGCTTCTTCTGCCTATGTCTCTGCATCTCTCTCTGTTTCTCTCGCAAATAAATAAATAAAATCTTTAAGAAATTAAATAAAATGAATAGCGTTGTTGGACAACATGTGAAAACTAATCAATCTGAATTTTCCTGCTCTAAATGTGGCTCAAAGTCTAAGAGGTAGCTGGTAAATATAAAAGCAGCTGGGGAACCCAGCCCTAAACAACAGAATCAAATGAGAAGGGTCATAACAGCAAGAGCAAAAACAGCAACTAGTATTTGCTGAACACCTGCCTATAAGCCAGGCTCACTAAGGGTTTCACATTGACAAATTCACTAAATTCCCACAATTCCATAAGGTAGGTTCCATTATTAGTCTCATTTTACAGACAAGGAATCTGAGGAAGAGAGAGATTTGGTAATGTACCCAAGTTAATGTGACTGGTCAGGGCATGGAGCTGGGATTCAAACCTAAGTAGTATGGCTTCAGACCCAAGGCTGCAACCACTAGAAGATTCTGCCTTTCCAGCGACATACTTGTCAGGTACAGGTAACCCACTTTGAGAAATTGAAAAGGTTTCTACACATTCTTGCCTGATGTTTTTTCAAATTAACCTTCCACCAGACCTTTGAAAAAGCTCTGATCACCTTTTAAAGAATCAGGTGTTGGCCACAGTAAAGTCAAGTCATAATCAGACTGTATAAAACAGTACAGCTGGCAGGCTTTATTATGCATTTTTTGTATCTATCACTGGGATAAAGGCACAAACTATAAAATAGTACCCAAGCTTTTGTTCTTTACAGTCCACATATGAGTAAAACGACATGGTATTTATCTTTGTCTGATTTATTTCACTTAGCATAATGCCCTCTAGGTTCAACTATGTTGTTGCAATTGGCAAGATTTCATTCTTTTTTTATGGATGAGTAATATTCCACTGTGTGTGTCTGTGTGTGTGTCCCACATTTCTTTATCCATTCATCTACACTTGGGTTGCTTCCATATCTTGGCTATTGTAAATAATGCTGTGATAAACATAGGGGTGGGTATATCTTTTTGAATTAGCGTTATCATTTTCATTGGTCCTATTATCTCAGCAATTTGTCCAGTTATGCCCCAGATAGAAACCCACAAACTATTGGAAGGAGCAAATTCAGGAAGTGGAGGCAGACAGGAAGTGGAACAGTAATGCCACTGGAGTTACTAAACAAAGTTTCTACAATTACCAACACTGATTTTTTAAAAGCACATAATGAGAGTAAACATTATAATCTTTAATACATGTTTTACCATGGGTGTCTAGGATTGAGCAGTTGGCACAATCCTAGCCGACTGCTCGATGAGTGCGCTGAACCATTATCAATTTTAAGAAACTATGGTCAAGTCCATTTCAACACATGCTTCTAAGTCTGAACTTTTACAAAATTTTGGCGTTAGCCCATGGGAGAATTTAATGACTTGCACACATAATCGACCACGCCTAAAATCCCAGTGTATCATTTTGGACAAGAAGCACATGTGAGCTGATTTTATTAAAACAACGATGACTCGCCAACTTCTACACGACACAGGCAAGAAAAAGTAAGCTTATCACTTGCCAGTGGCTGACAGATACCAGCTGGAGAATGCATGACTTACCACTAATTAATGGTATCTGTGAGTAGAACTTGGTCCCAAAGGAATTGCAACTAACATTTGAGATGGACCTTCAACCTGCATCATCATAGCTAATTTTCAAATGGTGTGGCTGGCCCAAATCAGCAGTGGCAATCCCTGCTACTTTAGGGGCCCCGGTTAACAGATATAATGATGATTAAAAGTGAACAACAGAGATGTGCCACTATACCATCAATATTTTGCCCAATTGTTACTGTCTAGCACCCAGAGCTAGGTCGTAAGGTTGATAACTTCATCGCCAGGCTAAAAGCAAGAAAACATTCTTAGGAACAGTTTTTGTTTGTTTGTTTGTTTTTTAATTTTTATTTATTTATGATAGTCACACAGAGAGAGAGAGGCAGAGACACAGGCAGAGGGAGAAGCAGGCTCCATGCACCGGGAGCCCGACGTGGGATTCGATCCTGGGTCTCCAGGATCGCGCCCTGGGCCAAAGGCAGGCGCCAAACCGCTGCGCCACCCAGGGTTCCCAAGGAACAGTTTTTGATAAGAGCTATAACTGTAGACACATCATCATGCAAGTATTGCAATAATATTTATTTTATTATGACACATACAGCCAGTGAAATGAGCGATGAATCTTTGCTGTTCCTTACACAAGTGGACAAATCAAGTAACCCAATTCCTTTTTAATTATTTTTTAAAAGACTACTATAGACTATAATAAGGCAGAAAAAAATAAAAGCATAACTACTTCTGTTATTCATCAAACTTGAAGCAGAGTAGAGGAAGGGCAAGACACCATAGCATCGTTAAAGATGTAAAAGTCTCTTATTTCCCTGGCAATTGGGTTTCTGGGATTGAAATCTCTATCAGGTTTCCTCATGGCTTTAAGACTTCATTTCCAGGTTTATGGAAGCTAGTGAAAAAGAAAAGCCAGGAAAAAGCCAAAATCTCCGTCCTGTACGTGCAGCTTATTCCTCTATATTGGCCTTATTTACCTTACTCCTACTTATTAGATCATTTGGCCCCAATTAATTCAAATTAATATATATTGAGCGACCTAAACCCATCATAGCCCTTCCACTATCTGCCTTGTGGCTAGTTCAATTTTCTACTAGCAGGTGGGCAAACTCAATGAGAAGAGGAGAGTCCATATTTCGAAGAGGTCTGACAGTGATCAAGGCCACACCACTGGCTCAGATGAGAACTTGAGATTTTCCATGAAATCTCAACTTACTGGGCTCTTCTAGGCCCTTCC
The DNA here is from genome assembly GCF_018345385.1 of Vulpes lagopus. NCBI lineage: Eukaryota > Metazoa > Chordata > Mammalia > Carnivora > Canidae > Vulpes > Vulpes lagopus. The sequence goes on from NC_054848.1 coordinate 83,810,396, forward strand.
CTGCCATTAGCATGGATAACTGGGAGTTGGTGGTATTCTTATCAGGCCTCACGATGAGGCCATGTGGAGATCTTTTACAGAAAGGCTTCTAGACTGGTAAAATGTGACCTGATTATTTTTCTGGCTAAAAATCATCTCTTACATGTCATCTGGCACAGAACTTTGGGTAAAAATAAAAGCTTTTGTTTGGACGAACAAGTTGTCCTTCCTATCAGCACCTTGGTGGCAGCGCAAGTCTCTAAAGGAGGCTTGCCTTCTATCCATTATCGTCAAGAATTCAAGATGTGCTCTTGATCTTTTTTCACAACGGGATCAACTTTGCATGCCCTGCAACAGATAATCGAGAAAATCCAGCTTTCACTTCAAACGACATAGGATCTATCACCATTGCAAGTGCATTTCAGAGAATAGATTGTGAATTGACTTAATAAACCAAGCTGATTCTGAAGCAGGGCTTCATTTCTGTAAAATGATGTATATGTATGATAATATGTATAAATGAGCATGAAAAAAAGACTAGAAGCATATATACTAATTAGCTATGGTTTTCCTTACACACTGAGATTACCAGTGATTTTTGTTTTCTTATATTTTTGTCTTCTGATTGTTTAACAGCGAGCATCTATTTCATTTTTTTTTATTATCTTTTGGAGGCAACTTAGCTTTCTTTCTGGGCATGTTTTAAAATCATTAAAAAATAATTTTGATATAACCCTTGCTTAGGGTGTCTGATAATTGACAACCTAGCCTACATCGAGATCCTCTGAAGTTAAAAGGATCTGGACCACACTGCCTTAGCACTTACAGAAGGACTTTTATTGAGTTATGATTTACTACTTGCCTTCTTCCTTTACAGAGTCAATAAAGAAAGGCCATTCTTTCTTCTCTGAAACCAAGGTTACTGATGGTATCCTTGTACTACTCAAACGTGCCTTATGCAAACATCCCATGATTGATACTGCCTGAGTGGGTGGGAGGTAGGGACTAGTCCCTGTAGATAAAACTGTCATTTCCTCTTGCCAGCCAACCCAAACTGCCTCTTTTTATCTTTTCGGAAGCACAAGCCAAATTTAGAGTGTGAATACCATAGCACACCAAACCAGGTGCTAAAAACATCTACACTTTCTACTTTCTTCAGATGTGCTCTATTTTATTTCATCTTTAAAACTGTTAGCTTGCAGCTATTCTTTCACATACAACCTGTATCTAAATCTTTTTTAGAAGCAGGCAGCCTATAAAGCTACGGGAGTAATACCCTTTGCAATAACCTCGTGACAATGATAAAAGTCCAGGTATGCTCCAAGGACATAAAGGCAGGGTCTCAACTTCCCTTACCCCACTTCCTCAGTGCCTACTCTGGTGTCTTTTACTCTGCTGTCCAGAAAGCAAGAACCCTCACTTATAAGTAGAAAATTCTTAGCTCAGAGAGCCTGAATGACTCAACCAATACCACATAGCAAGCAACAGAAATGACCAGGTCTCCTGACTTTAAAGTCAGGACAGACTTCTTCCCATCAGACTATGAGGACATTCCAATCCTACTGAGAAGTCAGGGAAATCTAAGAAGCATGGACATAAAGGCACATATTTTTACCCTTCCTCACAAATTTGCTTTGGCTTAGCTTATTCAGGTTCCTGAATAACGTTTGTGTCAGTCCCTTTTAATTCCCACATAGTAAAATATAAAATAATAAAATAAAATAAAATAATAAAATAAAATAATAATAATAATTCCCACATAGTATACTGCCTATCAAGAATTCTGGTCACGAAGTTCTCTCTTCACACACTTGGATCATCTGTTATGTGTTAAGGGGCTGCCATAAGCAAAGGAATGGGCTTCTATTCAAGAGAATGAACCGGCTGTCCCCAGAGACCTGCTAGAACCAAAGTGGGGTTGTGAACCCAACACTGATTTTGAAGACCTGGGTTTTAGTTCTAGTCCTGGCTCGGACTTGTTGTCTGTCTTTATCAAGGCACTTGACCTCACTGGGTTTCAAATCTCTTACTGAAAAATTAAGAGCATAATATCATTTGGCTTGCAAGAGAGTTCCTCTACTGGTTACTGCTCATTTAAGGCTAACTACATGCCAGCCCCTGTGGCAAGGCACTTGGCACACACAATACCAATGATTTTGCTAGTGACCATGTTCATGGTTGTCAAGCTATAATTTCCCCTACTTGTGCTGATAAGGAAACTAAAGCTGGAGAACTTAGGTAACATTCTCAAAGCCCATAAGAAAGCCATGGAGCAAAAAAATAAAAAAAAGCAAGCAAGCAAGCAAGCAAGCCAGCCATGGAGCTGGGGGTTGGGATCTAAGCTGACTCCAGAGCCTCTACACCCCACCCTGGTGGCACTCCCAACATAAAGAATAATTAAGAATGTACTTTGCAAAGCGTTAAGGTATCCAAAGTTAAGGTGTTTTCCCTTTCATCTGCTCCCACCTACAAGAGCCTCCAAGAGGCAAAGATATCTAACTCTTTTGCTTGCTTCTTTCTACTGTCCGATAATCACCTCAAATCTCCAAGCGAGAATCTGGAAGAGGAAAACTCAAGCCTCTCTGGTTGGTTTTCACAACAGAGAAGCTCTGGGTAGGTTCATATAAAAGGCCCATTTTTGGCCAAATGTGAATGTTGGATGCTTTTCTCCTGAAGAGAAAAAATGAGTGAGATTCTAGTCCCTTGGAAGATCCAGCTAAGTCACCTTATACAGCAGGAACGGACTCCATGAAATAACACGGACAATCCCTCTCTCCAGAACCTTTGCCAGTCCTGGCACAGGCTGGTCCTTTGGAAATACATCACTGAACATTCCCAACAACTCACTTCTTCCACCTCACTTTGATTGATCGCTCATTACCCACGTTAGAACTGCCAAAAGAGGCAAACTCTTCAACTCGTTTGTCCCATATTTGCATGAGTTATTATGCGCTGAATGTTCCGCTCCTTTGAACTTCAAAAGAGCTTCCTGGCCTCTTTGACTGCAACTTTAACAACAGAGCATAATGCAGTTACAGAAAGACTTTTTCCCCCTGGCTGCAGACCTCAAACCTTGCTGATTCTGGACACAGACTTTTCGATAAGCCGCACACGGCTCCGTCATCCATTGCAATAAACGATCAGGATTCTCTGGGTTCCTGAACCCATCTTGTCTCCTGAGAGAGCAACATAACTACAGCTAATTAGCCACTAGCAAGTGGCAGCATCCAGCCCTTCCTTTCCTGGTGAAACAGCTTTCTGCAAATATGGCCTTTTCTCCAGACCTCTTTAGACTCCTCTATACCAATGGAGTGAGCATCTTTTTTTTTTTTTTGAGTGAGCATCTTTAACCAAAGGCACGACTCCTCCTTCCACCCTGATGCCCTAGACAGGAGGGCGCAAGCAGGCTGCAGAGCATCTGAATTGATACAGAAGCTTATACTTAAACCAACCCACGAAGAGTCAAAAGCCTTGGCTTCCTTGTGTACAATGGCATCAGGCAGCAAGGAGAGATGTGAGGGTTTACAGCCCTTACACTTTTATGTTTCCTGGAGTTATTGCAGATTTTTATCCATGTTTTAAATGTCATGCTTGCCAACTGTGGAAATTCCAGAATGAACAGAAGCACAAGGATGAGCAAAAAGAAGTCATGAACCTTCCACCCACAGATTAAAAAAAAAAGTCAGCTCCCCATAGCACACCATAGATGGCTACACATTTCAGATGGAATGGAGAACTACGGGTAAAACCCCACATTATGGAAGCAGTAGTAAAAAAAAATATATATAATAGAGTAAGTGGTAAAGACCTCCCTAGGAATAAGAAGAGATTCAGAAGCCATAATGGAAATACATAACCGTCCTGACTACACAAAAACTTAAAACCTCCATTTGGGAAAATCCAAATTAAAGTTTAAAGCAAACGGCAGAGGGGGAAAATAGTATTTTAAATACCAAAGGTTGGGGGATCCCTGGGTGGCGCAGCGGTTTAGCGCCTGCCTTTGGCCCAGGGCGCGATCCTGGAGACCCGGAATCGAATCCCACATCGGGCTCCTAGTGCATGGAGCCTGCTTCTCCCTCTGCCTGTGTCTCTGCCTCTCTCTCTCTCTCTCTCTCTCTCTCTGTGTGTGTGTGTGTGTGACTAATAAATAAATAAAAATTTAAAAAAAAATACCAAAGGTTGGGATGCCTGGGTGGCTCGGTGGTTGAATGCCTGCCTTTAGCTCAGGGCATGATCCTGGAGTCCAGGGATCAAGTCCCACATTGGGCTTCTCACTCTGCCTAGGCCTCTGCCTCTCTCCATATCTCTCATTAATGGATAAATAAAAAAAAATTTTTTTAAAGTAAATATCAAAAGTCACTAAACAAGGTTCGAAATAACAACATGTTAATAAATAAGTTTTTCCCAACCACTAAAGTCAAGCAATCTAACTGCAAAATAGGTTGCTCACTGAAGAAATACGATTGGATGGAAAACTAAATGCAAAGATTCTCTAGTAATAGGAAAAGTATCACAGCAAAACTGAAATCTAATTCCCCCTATTAAATGGGCCCCAAGATACAAAGATTAATTGTAATTTTTGGTGAAGGAATTAAAAAAGGACACTCATACACAAACAGTGGAAGTGTGACCTGACGTCAACTTTTTTTGAAGGACAATTTGATGGCACTTTACCAAGGTGAAAACCAAACAGCCACTCTGACAAAACAATTCCTCGCAAATACTGGCCTAAGTGCCCTAAGGTGTTCATCAATGCCTTAGTTGTGAGAGCAAAGCCTGGAAACAACCTCAATATATACAACTAGCGACTGGTTAATTAAACCGTGGCATGCTTATACAACCAGATAGCACGCAAGCATGAGAAAGAATATGGCACCATTATGTGGCAAGGTTCTGACACGGAAGGATGTCCTAGACCGTACCTGAAGAAAAGGTTACAGAACACTACATATCATACCCCATCTTTGGAAAAGGAAAAACCCTACAAACATGTATGTGTGTTTTTATGACACAGAGAGAAGAGTTTGGAAGAATACATAGCAAATTATTAGTCATGGCTACCCTTGGAAAGTGTGTTGATAGCTGAGGGACACACATTCTTCATAAAGCCCAGATACTCTCAGATCATTTTGCACAAGTACTATTAATTTTAAAATTTAAGAAATACAAGACGCCTGGGTGGCTCAAAGGTTGGGTGTCTGCCTTCGGCTCAGGGCGTGATCCTGGAGTCCGGGGATCGAGTCCCGCATTGGGCTCCCTGTATGGAACCTGCTTCTCCCTCTCTCTGCCTGTGTCTCTGCCTCTCTCTCTCTCTGTGTCTCTCATTAATAAATAAATAAAATCTTTTAAAAAATAAAATTCAAGAAATTTAAAAAGGAGTTAATTCGGCATTTAGCAGGGCTCTCAAATTTGTAATATGTGATGTTTTTAATGGTAGCATAGTAGTACATTACATGGATCGTTTATGTAACCATTCCCCAGTAGATTGACATTTCCATTGCTTCTAATGTCTCATTGTTAGAGCTGCAGTACAATCTCCGTGCATGCATTGTGTGTGTGTATGATTGTGTGTGTGTATGTGTGTGTATCAAGGCAACATACAGACATCATATGCTTTGAGATTTCCCTTTTAGTGGAGATAATTTAGCACATGTCCTCGAGACAGTTAGCTTGGGCGTGGCCACACAGAATGGCACTTTGTGGCCCGGAATGAGCTGTTCATTCAGGGAATAATTATGCCCTTAGCCTCATCATCTGACTGTGAACTTGAGCCACTAGAACAGAACTGGGGCCCTAGGCCACCTTCTATATAATTATTCTGACACCAACTGAGTAACAAAAGGGCTTGGGACAAATTCATAGGTAGCAGAACACTTTAGAATGTGATAGCTTAGGGCCTGTAAATGCTTTTGAAGTCCTATTTTTCTTCGGTTTGTCGGTTAAGCTCAAGGTTGCATGGACTGCATTCCTCAGTTCTTCATACATATGGAAGACTTCCCAGAAGAGATGGCTTCTAAGACTTGCAAGCTTCCCCGTGATGCCATCAGAAATAGGTCATAAGGGAAGTTTCTTCAGAAGAGAGCAAGGATCTTTGGCCCAGCTGGCTTGTAAGCAGAGCTGAGAATGGATGGACAATGTTTCTATCACAGCCTCTCAAAGAAGAGCTTCCTGATAGAAGGAGGAGGTCAATTTGAGGAAGAGAGAGAAAGAGGAAGGGAGACTGATGTAGGTTTCCTTGCCAATAACTGTGCCCTGCCAAATTTCCTTCCCATTGCTCTAGATACCACCATAGGTCACTCATTCATAGGAGCCCCATCAAGAGCACCCCTTCTCCCAGGCAGAAGACAGAGATTATTATGAAAAGCACTGTGGGTCAGAAAGACACCTAATGGTGGTATGAATCCGGCACCAATTTTCCTGCCGCCAAGCCTCATGCCTGCAACATTCAACTTCTGTTGATAATGGAGAGAAATGTTTAAGTGATGGGCTTCAGATGCTGCTTCAGCTCCGACCAAGAAGATTTTCCCAGTTCCTCCTCATGAATAAGTTCAGTGGAGCAGAGAATGAATGCCCCTCTTGGACCAGCTCCATTTTGAGCTTCTTTTGATGCAGCCAAAGACGGGAACTGGAGCTGTCGCTTTTCCTTCCAGTTTAGAGCAAGAGTCCGCCTCCAGAGAGGGCTGCAAGTGGCCCCAAGAAGGTGAGGCTCGTCCTTTCAGCAGAAAGCTCCTAACCAGAGCAGCAATGTCAACGATTACGCATAAATCCCCCAAATGTGGCAGCCAGGAGGCTTAATTATCCCCCCCACCCCCCTGGCCTTGCTGCCACTCGGCTTTCTCCAATGTGTTAGCCCATCACACGGATCGCTGACTTTCTAGAAATATTCCCTGGCTTTGCGGGGACGTTCTTTCAATAAACGGCATCCAATTTGTTCACGGTCCCTGGAATCTCAATTTCCTCAAAGGATTTCTCATCTGAATCCAGTTCATGTGAAGATTTTTTTCCTTCTTTATTTTGTGGCATAAGGGAATAGGCAGAGCCTGCTTGACTTTTTCTTTTTCTTTTTTTTTCTTTTCTGTGTTTTTTTTTTTTTTTCATAAACTAAAAACCTTTGCTGAAGAGTCTGAAATTTGGGAAAAAATCCAGCTCATCTGTCAGATATTTCTAGAGTTACGTAAAATGGAATGATATTTGTACAGTTTAGAACAGGAAAAGGAAAATAGGCTAATGTGTCATGTGTTCTAGGAGATGAAAACTATATGATATTCAGAAAAAACAGCCCCAAATTGAGTTGGCCCGATTCAAAGCTCTTATTCTTTTATCAACTCGTGCATAAACCAGTAACATTGACTTTCTCCTCCTAGAATAATGGTATGGCCACATTTGAGCTAAATCACCATCCCTACAGATTATAACCACATTTTCATAGAAATTACAAGAAAGTATCCTGTTTTTCAAACTCAAGATACTTACGTTTCACTTGCTCTGTTTTGCTTCCTTCTAGGAAAAGAAAGAACAGCAACAAGGAGAAGATGTATTTCATGCCTTCCATTTTCCACTTTTTTCTCATCCTGGCCACTGTAAAAGGCCACTCAAAACTTTCAGGGCCCGGTGTATTCAAGCTGCTGGGGAAAAAAAGCAGAAAAAAAGAGACTTAGGTCCTCTGAAACTGACTGAAGATCACCAATGCTTATGCTTTTAACTTGTCAGGGGGAAAATATGCTGGAGTATTTATGCACGTGTAAGCCCTGTTTTTCTGTGTAAGAAAGAGAACTTGCCTCTCCTATCTTACAAAGTTTGGGGGGGGGGAATTCAAGCAGATGAGCATGCATTCCTATCCACTGCTAAGGCTAAAATCCTTACAAGCAAGTCGTAGGAAAATAAAAATGAATATTGAAATCATCCTTTCTAACAGAATTAGAATTGATTTCTCAAGAGATTTTCTTTGGGAGAAAAGGGAAATAGGTTTGCAAAACGGCTCCTTTGGCAACCAAGACAAAAATAATAGGCATGGGACCCAAATACTTCCTGAAATGAAAAGTTAACTCATCTCAGCTTCAAGACTACTGCTATGATTAATCCTTCAGGGATGAGGCATAAATTGGTCAATGTTTCTCCTGTGTCTTCTATGAGATCTATAAAGATCCGCAGTTTGGTTACTTTTGATGGAAAAGATGGATGTTATTAGCAAATGGATACAATTAAACACCTTGATGGTTCAGACATACTGCTCTCACATGAAATCTACTGAGAAATGGAAATTTCCAGTGGGCCATTTTTAAAAGACATTAGGCAAATTTAAATAGACAATGTGTTCACACTCCACCACCATGCCAAAGACCATCAAAACAGCGACAACTCTTAAAAGTTTGATATTTGCGGGGATCCCTGGGTGGCGCAGCGGTTTGGCGTCTGCCTTTGGCCCAGGGCGCGATCCTGGAGACCCGGGATCGAATCCCACATCGGGCTCCCGGTGCATGGAGCCTGCTTCTCCCTCTGCCTGCTTCTCCCTCTGCCTGTGTCTCTGCCTCTCTCTCTCTCTGTGACTATCATAAAAAAAAAAAAGTTTGATATTTGCATTTCTAGTTGAAGGGGTGGAAATCTTCAACCTTTTGAGCCTTAGAACATAGAAAGATTGCTATAGCTCAGGTCCCGCCACAGGTCATTTCCATAGACTTCAGAGTCTGCAACACCCTTCCAACAGATGATCTGAAAATATTTAAACGTTCAGGAAACACCACGTTTTAATGCGGGGTTAACCCCAGATGGGAAGAGAACACACTGATTGCCCTTTTTATGATTTTATTTATTTGAAAGCAAAAGCAGGGGGAGATGAAGAAGCAGGCTCCCCGCTGAGCAGGGAGCCCAACTCACAGCTGGATCCCAGGATCCCTAACCTAAGCTGAAGGCAGAATTGATATCTTCTGAGGAGCCAACCTAAATCTTAAGAATAAAGATCTGCCAGAAATGCAAGATGATCATTCTGGAAAACTGAACTGTCTTTGGGCCGCGATGCAGATGCCATAGCTCCTACTTCGAACGTTTCTAACTTGTCTGGATAACTGGAAAGCCATTGTTTGAAACTATGGCTACGCAGCCAAAGAAAAACTGATCATACAGAATCACATGCCACAATTGATTTGCGGAACCCGCGTGTCTTCTCTACCTCCTTCCCAAGATTGTGATCCAGCTTCAATCACTCAGAACGTCTCTGTCCTCTGAGGGTGACCAGGTTCCCTTGAAGCAAATAATTTCCATGAACAGTTTAACATAGCTTCCCACCCCAGTGAGGCTCTTTCTGAGCCTCATTTAATAAGCTTATCTCCCAAGCCTTCGAACAAGAAAGATTTTTCTAACTGCTGAAATCCAATTTATCACAATCACATATGGATCTCAGGGAGTAGTTCTCAAACTGCAATTTGCGGGTCTCCCCAAGCAAGAACCAACAGGGTTGTTTTTCTTGTACAATGGCTGGGCGATTTGGCGAACAGTAGCATTGCTTCATAACTCAAGCTGGCAAGAAAACGGCTCTCAGAATTTTTTTGCTTTTCTTGGGTCCCAACTAATGTAATGAGCAAATAGAAAAGTTGGTGACGAGAGAGCAATTAATCTCTTTTGGCGTTCCTGTCATCTGTGTGGCCTCCCAGGCTGTGACGGAGAACATCAGAAAATGAATCGCTTTATAAATATTCACTTTTGATTTACAAGATCTGAAGTCCTGTCTTTGTATTCCGTGCAGAAATATAAACTGAGGAGAATTCTCTCCCTAGGACTCCCCCCCCCACCCCGCCCCGTTCAATTTCTCTTGATCCCTTTAACTTTTTCTTTTGGGGGAGGGAGGTGCTTCAAGACATTTGTTGGGCAGAAAGCAATAAACCTAAGCAAGCATTGCTCAGCAAACATGCCGACTCTTATACTTGCAAAGAGCCAAAGTGTCCTTAATTTTTCAAATTATACTTTGACCCAGTTAACTGGAGTTATTTCTGCATTAACTCTCTGCTTCACACAGGCTGTTGTGCCATTGAACTTGCACTGACTCTTGTACAGTTTACTTAGAAACATAGCCACCGACATGTTTTGGGGGATCCAGGCCCCCTCCCCCACAAGAAAGCAAGTAAGAAAACAAAATCCTGCAACTAACACTGGGGAGGAGTGTGGGGAGGCAGGGGCTTTGCAAGAGAACAAGAAACATGTCAGAACCTAAAGAAGTGTAATCCATTAAGGTACCTCCATGAAACAAGCATTCACATAATTCATTTGCATCAAGCAAAGAGACCAAAGGCTCCTTGCGGGGCTGGGACTGCCAGGCCATCAGGGCCATCAAGTTGTCAGAAGTCCAGACCTTCTTAGAAGAGGTCTCCTGGATAGAAGAGAACCAAAGGGACATTCCCAAAGGAAGGCTAAGGGATGGGCACATCAGCCAGTTCTTCTTGGTCCACAGTGTCTCTTTAATCTTCCTGAGAGGCCTGACTGACCTTGTAAATTCACATTCACTGTCTCCTGTGGTACAGCCCCCTGGGGTAGCATTCTCTCTGGGACAAACAAGAAGACCCTGGGGTCTCGGGCCCCCGTCCATCTGCTGAAATCTTCTCCCCACTCCACCACCCAACAAGAAAAGCTCAGCTCACTGGTGGTGGGTTTCCACCAAAAAATGCAACCCTATCTAGCCCAGGGTGTCTGTGTCTCAGAGTCAATGCCTTCACTGCTGCTTATGATTGACAAACAATGCCTTGCATTTGGCTTGCAAAACACCTTGCTATATCCATCATTTCATTTTATGCCCCACAACAACTCCACCTTCAAAATGGGCACCCTGGAGCCCGGAGAACTCAACTGCCCATTCTCACAGAGTTAGTGGCAGGGCCAGCAGGGAGGGTCTGGAAGGCAGGCTTTCCAGGCCCTAAGCTCTGGCAGTACTCCCTTGCTTCCTGAGCCTAGCGTCTCAAGCTCTGACCCCAGAGGTCTGGGCCGGAAAATGAGACATACCCAGAGGACAGAGAAGCCTCTCGCCCGACCGCCCTGTTTCATTAATTTTAGCACATATTAATCACCCGCTGGTCCAGGGCACTTCAGCAAGCCAGAAAAAAAGGCTCCGGACACGGGCAGTAACTAAGAGGACTGCGGAACCCAATGGGTGGCTACCCAAGTGGCTTCCCCTGGGCGCCAGAGCATGAAGATAAGTAAGCCCAGCGAGGAGCGGCAAGTGATGAGTTCGAATCCGAGGTCCCTAATCTGCGCGGGTCCGTAGCCGGAGAGCCCACCTCCAGCCCGGCGCCAGCAACTGGACCCCAGAGCGAGTTGGGGCACCCCGGGAGGACCGTCCAGGGGCGGCTTGGGCCAACAGAAGTCACCCCACCTGTGCAAAGCATGGAAAGGAAGGCAGGGGGAGCGGGCATCAGGCACTGCTCACTGACCTGGCCACTGGCCTGCTCCGTCTTCCACGCGTGCACGCGCTCCGAGCTCCCCGGGGCGCTCCTCCGAAGTCTGGGGCTTGCAGGTTGTGGCGAGAGCTAGAGTGCGCACGAGGGGGGGAGGGGGGACTCAGAAGTGGGTGGGAGGAAAAACATCACCGCCCTCACACCACGAGGGAGCGGCGGCTCGCTGGGCTCCTGGAGGCAGAGCCAAGGCGCGGGCGCGGCGGCGGCCCGGGGCCACCTGCCTGCCCGCCGCCCGCCGCTCGCTCCCCACTTGGCCGGAGAGGCCGGCCGCCTGGGCGCAGGCGGGAAGTCCGCGGGCACGCAGCCGCCGCCGCCCGCACCCCGTCCCCACCCCGGCACGGCCGCTTTATTCCTGCTCCCCAGGCCCAAAAGTTAAGAAATCAGGAGAAAGTGTGAGGCTCAGCCGGCGACTTTCCCATCACGCAACGCCCCCACTGCACCCCCCTCCTCTGGCTAAGCCAGCGTTGGGGTCTTAAAGGGACCGCACCTCTTCTCCGGCCCCTCCTCCCCCTCTGCGCTGGAATGCACCCAGGAGCTCCCCACCACTCGCGCGGGCCCTGGAGACCCCGGCCACCCTCCGACCTCCGTGTCTGGAAGCCCGCAACCCCTCTCCTCCGGCACAGGGCCCCTCTGGTGCACGTGGTCCGGTCCTGAGCCGGTGTGCCGGACGAAGGATGAGCTGGCCTCGCAGATTATGCCCCAGCAAACTGCTTATCATTTCGGGGCGCTTCCCGAATCCACACTACGGGCTAGAAAAGTGGCAAAGTGTTGGTGTCCTTAAAAGCAGAGTGGAGATGGGTGTGTGTGTGTGTGTGTGTGTAGGGAGAGGGGACGATTTAGAAATCTGCTTTCTCCCACAAAGAAGGTCCCCGTGCTCCCTGAAAAAGGGCCTTTACTGTCAAGGGTTTTGAAGAAAACTCTCGGAATAGCCCACCACAGCCACCACTGTTGTAGCAGTCCATAGGATTCCAGTTGAGCCAAGGACCCAGCCTTGAAATCACAATAGCACTGCAGATGCCTTGGTGAGCCTGAGACAGACTACTGCAAAGTTGTGTTTACTTGATGAGTGGCAGTTACAAAGAATTCTCAGAATCCTCTAAGGGCCCCCAAAAAAGCGCTGCATTGACAGTACCATTTTTATTTTAAGCTCCTAAATTTGGAAGAGAACTACAGGGCTTTTTATTATTATTATTATTCATAGAACTGGATCATACTGATATTTCTAACATCTATGTATTTTTATAGCTTACAGAGTACTCTCATATACATCAGCATTCCTTTTTAACCCTTCACGATCAACTGTGAACTGTCTGTGGCCTCCAGTGTCAGAATCCGTGGGGATCTTCTGAACCATGAAGCTCAATATCTCCATGTCATAGATGAGGAAATTAGCCGGCTGGAGGGAGATGATGTATCCAAGGTCATGCAGCTGGTAAATGACATATTTGAGATTCCAACTCAGGTTTCCTGACTTTCATCCCACACCCTCTGATTGTTACTCCAGCCTGGAGATGAGGAAATGGATGCTCAGGGAAATTGTAGCTTGCCCCCAAATCACATATCAGAACAAAGGAAAATTAAAACAAGAATAACTGTCTTTGGAAATTACCTCCTTTTTCTTTCTTTGGAAGTGGTAATATCATTCAGCTAGCCCCTGCATTGCTGGAGATGTTTATTTCAGTGTTAACAAAGGAAAAGGGGCCCTTTCTAAAGTGTTGCCTTCAGGGTTGAAAATGTCTAGCTCCATCCCCCTGTTTGAGTAGCCATACATTGCCACATGCATTCAATTTTGGGCTGTAGTATATTAGTTTGAACTTGCTGATTTGTTGCCTTATAACTTCTCATGCCATTTAATGTGCTGATGTTTTGTCTCACAAGACTGTGAGTTCTTCAAGTCAAGGACTGGTTGTTCGATTTCCTTTGTATCTACATTCCCCAACACCCATCATCACTGCCAACTTGATGAGAGACTGTGTATTCAGGAAAATGGGTCTCAGGAAAAACAGCCTGAGACAAACATAATCCCAGCATTGAAAATCAGCAGACTTACTGAAATTTAAAACATCTATTTGAGGGCACCTCGGTGGTTCAGTTGGTTAAGTGTCTGCCTTTGACTCAGGTTATGATCCCAGGGTCCTGAGATGGAGCTCCACTTAGGCTGCCTGCTCAGTGGGGAGCGTGCTTCTCCCTCTACCTCTGCCTCTCCCCCTGCTTGTGCTCTCTCATGTTCTCTCTCTCTGTCAAATAAATAAAATATTTAATAAAATAAAATAGAACTCATCTATCTGGCTACAACCACTCACTCACTCCCCGTTGCTTGATGTAATATTCTGATTAATACATAATAAAACATCCCAAAACCTAGTGGCTTAAAAGCTTAAAAAATTTTTTTAAAAAGCTTAAAGCAATATAGAGTGATCAAATGGTTCTTACCAACTGGGCAGTTTTTGCTTATCATCTCTTACATACTTGAAAACTATATAAGGCAGCTGCCAGAATTTTCTGAAAGGTTCTTGATTATTGGAAATGCTGGTGGTCCTTGTATTACTTTGTCTGGATTTCTGAATTGGGAACTCCAATTTGGGTGAGTCCAAACCTATACTTCCTACCAGGTCTTATTTAAACTAAACTGAGGATTTTCTCCATACCTAATTTTTTCCTATCAAATGAGCACAGATCATGACTTACTCCTTAAAACTTTTTATTTGGAGATAATTGTAGATTTACAATTTTAAGAAATAATTCAGAGGGATCCCGAATACCCTTCATCCCCAATGGTAACATCATGCTTAGCTGTAGTACAATATTGGTACAATTCATCCACCTTCTTCCAACTTTATCAGCTTTGCATGCATCCATTTGCCTGTGTATATAGTTATATGAAATTTTATCACGTGTATTGCTTCATGTGGCCACCACCACAGTCAGAATACTGAACAATGCCAGCACCACAGATTCCCAGTGTTACTCTTTCACAGTCCCACCTAGCTTCTCTCCCTGTCATCCAACTCCCTGCCAACCACTAAACTGTTCTCCAACTCTGTAATCTTGTCATTTAGGAGTTTTACATGGAATCATGCACTATGTAACCTTTTGAGACTGGCTTTTTTTTTAACTCATCAAAATTCTCTGGCGACCCATCCAAGTGGTTGCATATATTAATAATTCATTCCCTTTTTATGGCTGATTAATATTCTGTGGTACAGATGTATCACAGCTTGTTCAACCATTCATCAATTGCGAGACACTGGGTTGATTCCAGATTTTGGCAGTTACAAATCAAGCTGCTACGAACATATGTCTACAGATTTTGAGTGAACATAACTTTTCATTTCCCAGGGATAAAGGCCCAATGGTTGCCATTATTTTTAATTTTATCCATTCAGATAGGTGTATAGGGATAGCTCATTGTGGTTATATTTTACATTGCCCTAATATCTAATGATATCTCCCATCTTTTCATGTATTTATTTGACATCTGTGTATCCTCTTCAGTGAACTGTTTCCTCATTGTATTTTGCACATTTTTTTTTTCCATTGGAATGTTTTCTCACAGTTGAATTTTGAGAGTTTTTATATATTCTAGATACTAGTCCTTTGTCACATAGGGGATTTGCAAATATTTTCTCCCTGTCTGTAGTTTCTCTTCTCATCCTCTTCCCATGGGCTTTCATAGAACAGAAGGTTTTAATTTTGATGAGGGTCAATTTATTAATTTTTCTTTTTGTTTTGTTTTGTTTTTTAATTTTTCTTTTTGTTAATCGTGCTTTGATGTTAAGAAACTCTTTGCCCAGCCCTAGATCTCAAACATCTTCTCCTATATTTTTCTTCTAAAAGTGTTTTGGCTTTAAGTTTTACAATTAAAAAATGTAACTTAGTTTATTCATTTAATCTCTACACTCAACGTGGGGCTGGAACTCACAACCACAAGATCAAGAGTCACATACTTTTCTGACTGAGCCAGCCAGCCACTCTTTAAGTTTTACATTTAAATCTATGATCCATTTTGTGTTAATTTTTACACAAGGTTTGAGATTTAGATCAAGGTTCACTTTTTTGCCTATGGATATTTAATTGCGCCAGCATAATTTGTTGGAAAATATATTCCTGCCATTGAATTGTTTTTACACCTTAGTCAAATATCAGTTTGGCATATTTGTGCAGCTCTATTTCTACTTTCTCTACTCTGTTCCATTGATCTATGTGTCTGAGCTCCACGAACAACACATGGTCTTAATTATCGTAGTCACATAGAGGCTTTAATATCAGGTAGAGTGATTTGTCCCATTTTATTTTTTGTGAAGATTGTTTTAGCTATTCTGGGTCCCATACCTTGCTGTATAAATTTTAGAATAAGCTTATCTGTGTCTATAAAAAACATGACTGTATTTGGATCAAAATTGCATTATACTTATAAATGAACTTGGGGAGAATTAACAACTTTTCATGTGTTTGATCTTTCCAGTCCCTGAACAGAGTATGTCTCTCCATTTCTTAGGTCTTCCTTGATTTCATTCATCAGTGCTTGCAGTTTCCAGCATATAGATCCTGTACATGTTTTGTTAGGTTCACACCTACATATTTCATTTTCTTTGGAGCAATTGCAAATGTTATTGTGGTTTTAAAAAATTTATTGATTTATGTATAGGGGACACACAATGTCACGTTATTTTCAGGTGTACAACATAATATTATAGTGTTTTGGATTTTGGTTTCCAGTATTTGCTGCTAGTATATATTGATCCAATTGACTGTCATGTGTCACAATACTGTGTATTGCAGAACTCATACTCATCTTATTTTTTCCAGCTTTATTGAGATATAATTGACATATAACACCGTATAAGTTTAAGGCAGGCAACATGATAATTTGCTATACTTATATATTTTGAAATGATTATCATAATGTTAGTTGACACATCCATCCCCTCATGTAATTACAATTTGGGTATGTGGTAAGAACATTTAAGAGCTGCTCTTTTAGCAATTTTCAAGTATACCGTACAATTTTGTTAACTAGTCACCATGCTGTACAATACACGTCCATAACTTGTTCATCTTATAACTGGAAGTTTGTACCCTTTAGCCAACATCTCCCCGTTTCTCCCACCCCTCCATCCCTGTCAACCACCATTCTACTCCCTGTTTCTGAGTTTGGATTTTTTTTTTTTAAGATTCCACATAGAAGTAAGATCATAGAGTATTTGTCTTTCTCTATCTGACTTATTTCACTTATCTTAGTACACTCAAGGTCTTTCTGTGTTGTCACAAATGGCAGAAATGAATGTGAAAGTAGAGGTATTCAGAATGAAGCCTACTGAACAATGTTCTGATAATATAAATTTCAGCCTTTCAAATGCTTCTGGTCTTATCTGAACTTGGAAAACTCAGGTTATTTGATTACTTTTCCAAAAAAATGGCAGGACCCATAAAGACTGATGAGGAGTGTACTATGGTATAGGTTTGCTTCTTTATACAGGAAAACAGACCGACTTTGACTATGTATTAATCAGATCCTCGATTCAATATTTAAAAGTTGACAATTCACTCTATAAGCCTTTTTAGGGCCTTTCAGTTATATTTTAATATGAGCCTCTTTATTACTTGCATGTATTCTTGTTTGTTACCAAATTTTTGTCTCTTTATTATATTTTCTTCCCGCCTGTCATTCCTAAAAAGTGCTAGAATACAGAATTCATGATCATTGGTGTGGTTCTTCTGAGAGTTCCAGCTTTTCTCCTTTCAGGTTCGTGGTCGAAATTTACCCCCCCACCTTCCCTATTTGGGGTTGAGAATGGCCATCTGATTTGCATTGGCCATTGAAATCTTTTTTTAAATATTTTATTCATTTATTCATGAGAGACACAGAGAGAGAGGCAGAGACACAGGCAGAGGGTGAAGCAGACTCCCTGCAGGGAGCCTGATGTGGGACTCGATCCCAGAACCCCAGGATCACGCCCTGGGCCAGAGGCAGGCGCTCAACCGCTGAGCCACCCGGCATCCCTGGCTGTTGAAATCTTAACAAAAGTGATGTGTCACTTCTGGGTGGCAGGTTTAAGAACCACTGCATGATTTGCCCCATTCCCTTCCCACCACCATAGGAATCCTGAATACATGTGTTTAAAGCCTGGGTTTCTGAGTGACAAAGATGAATACAGCCTGCAGCAGACTCATTTTAGCTATCTGAAGTGAGTAATAAATGGAACTTTATGAATTAAGCTTCTGGGATTTGGAGGTTGCTTATTTTTGCAGCATAACTTGGCCAATCCTGACTGATAGCACCAGTAAAAACAATTCTGTTTCCTAGAACTCTATGAAAACTATGGAAGCAAACAGAGAGAGTAGCTTATAGAATCTCAGAAACTGAGTTAATAGAAGCAGTTATGTTGCTTTGGTTTGGTATATTCTTTTTAGTCAAGCTGTCATTTTCCACTTGTGCTTGTATCCAACAAAAAGAACCCAAGGTATTTTTTTTTGTTTGTGCTTTGTACTATGTCTGACAGAGTTTTTATAGAAATTATTTTCATTTTAAGTGATTTAAAGATTTTTGTGGAAGAATTTGAAGTGAAACACTCTCAAGGAGCACACTTCCAGGTTTAATCATAAAGGCCATCAAAAAGGCAAGATTTGGCTTATTGAAAATTTCATGGAATATATTTATTTTAAAACTCAAGGTTAAGAACCATATGATACTCTCATTAGATGCAGAGAAAGCATTTGACAAAATACAGCATCCATTCCTGATCAAAACCCTTCAGAGTGTTGGGATAGAGGGAACTTTCCTCGACATCTTAAAAGCCATCTACGAAAAGCCCACAGCAAATATCATTCTCAATGGGGAAGCACTGGGAGCCTTTCCCCTAAGATCAGGAACAAGACAGGGATGTCCACTCTCACCACTGCTGTTCAACATAGTTCTGGAAGTCCTTGCCTCAGCAATCAGACAACAAAAAGACATTAAAGGCATTCAAATTGGCAAAGAAGAAGTCAAACTCTCCCTCTTCGCCGATGACATGATACTCTACATAGAAAACCCAAAAGCCTCCACCCCCAGATTGCTAGAACTCATACAGCAATTTGGTAGCGTGGCAGGATACAAAATCAATGCCCAGAAATCAATGGCATTTCTATACACTAACAATGAGACTGAAGAAAGAGAAATTAAGGAGTCAATCCCATTTACAATTGCACCCAAAAGCATAAGATACCTAGGAATAAACCTAACCAAAGAGGTAAAAGATCTATACCCTAAAAACTATAGAACACTTCTGAAAGAAATTGAGGAAGACACAAAGAGATGGAAAAATATTCCATGCTCATGGATTGGCAGAATTAATATTGTAAAAATGTCAATGTTACCCAGGGCAATTTATACGTTTAATGCAATCCCTATCAAAATACCATGGACTTTCTTCAGAGAGTTAGAACAAATTATTTTAAGATTTGTGTGGAATCAGAAAAGACCCCGAATAGCCAGGGGAATTTTAAAAAAGAAAACCTTAGCTGGGGGCATCACAATGCCAGATTTCAGGTTGTATTACAAAGCTGTGGTCATCAAGACAGTGTGGTACTGGCACAAAAACAGACACATAGATCAATGGAACAGAATAGAGAACCCAGAAGTGGACCCTGAAATGTACGGCCATCTAATATTCGATAAAGGAGGAAAACTATCCATTGGAAGAAAGACAGTCTCTTCAATAAATGGTGCTGGGAAAATTGGACATCCACATGCAGAAGAATGAAACTGGACCACTCTCTTTCACCATACACAAAGATAAACTCAAAATGGATCAGAGATCTAAATGTGAGACAAGATTCCATCAAAATCCTAGAGGAGAACACAGGCAACACCCTTTTTGAACTTGGCCACAGTAACTTCTTGCAAGATACATCCACGAAGGCAAAAGAAACAAAAGCAAAAATGAACTATTGGGACTTCATCAAGATAAGAAGCTTTTGCACAGCAAAGGATACAGTCAACAAAACTAAAAGACAACCTACAGAATGGGAGAAGATATTTGCAAATGACATATCAGATAAAGGGCTAGTTCCAAAATCTATAAAGAACTTATTAAACTCAACACCAAAGAAACAAACAATCCAATCATGAAATGGGCAAAAGACATGAAGAGAAATCTCACAGAGGAAGACATGGACATGGCCAACATGCACATGAGAAAATGCTCTGCATCACTTGCCATCAGGGAAATACAAATCAAAACCACAATGAGATACCACCTCACACCAGTGAGAATGGGGAAAATTAACAAGGCAGGAAACAACAAATGTTGGAGAGGATGCGGAGAAAAGGGAACCCTCTTACACTGTTGGTGGAATGTGAACTGGTGCAGCCACTCTGGAAAACTGTGTGGAGGTTCCTCAAAGAGTTAAAAATAGACCTGCCCTACGACCCAGCAATTGCACTGTTGGGGATTTACCCCAAAGATTCAGATGCAATGAAACGTCGGGACACCTGCACCCCGATGTTTCTATCAGCAATGGCCACAATAGCCAAACTGTGGAAGGAGCCTCGGTGTCCATCGAAAGATGAATGGATAAAGAAGATGTGGTTTATGTATACAATGGAATATTACTCAGCAATTAGAAACGACAAATACCCACCATTTGCTTCAACGTGGATGGAACTGGAGGGTATTATGCTGAGTGAAATAAGTCAATCGGAGAAGGACAAACAGTGTATGTTCTCATTCATTTGGGGAATATGAATAATAGTGAAAGAGAATATAAAGGAAGGGAAAAGAAATGTTGGGAAATATCAGGAAGGGAGACAGAACATAAAGACTCCTAACTCGGGGAAACGAACTAGGGGTGGTGGAAGGGGAGGAGGGGGGGTGTTGGAGGGGAATGGGTGACGGGCACTGAGGTGGACACTTGACGGGATGAGCACTGGGTGTTTTTCTGTATGTTGGTAAATTAAACACCAATAAAAGTTAATTTAAAAAAATAAAAAATAAAAAAAAAAATAAAAAAAAAAAACAACTCAAGGTTAAGTTCATCATAGTGTGCAGGATTGTAGTAAATATACAAAAACTGAAAGGAGGTGCATCCCTTCATCCAAAATTGTAGGGTGCTCACAATTACCATGAATGAGCCAAATGGACAGAGCATAACATACACCCACTTCTGATCAGAGATTGGTTTCACATAGTTTAACTGCATTTCTGAGTAGTCTTACAAAGGCGTGTAAAACTTGTTAACCAGGGATGTCATTAAAACAAACAAGATATAATGTGTCCAAGCATTATACTGTACATAGAAAAATGCCATATGGTGGAATAGAAACTGCCTTTCTAGAAGCTCTATCGCTATAGAGCATTTAATTGCTTTAGATCGCCTTGGTTGAGATATAGCTTATTATAGGACCCCCCAGGTTCCCACAATTTCCTAGAACCACCAGGGTGCATCCCAGAGTATCTGTCTTTACTCAAGCAAAGTAGCAGAGCTATCCACTAGTATTTTTCAGGGGAACTAACAGAAGTAACTATCTCATTGTCTTGAGCACAGCATCTAGCTCTCCTCGGGGAGGTGGCATGATATCCTCAAAAGAACTAAAGCTTTAGAATCAAGCATACCTGAATGTGAATCCCACCAAACCATATACCTTTTCTGAGTCTGTTTCTTTATATGTAAAGGGGAGGACAACAATGTTTCTGTGGAGATTCAGTATCCTGATGCATGTGGAGTGCCTGGCATGATGCCTGACATACAGTAGGTGCTCATTAGTTGTTTCCATCCTTACTTTTCCCTCCCTACTCCCATCTACTTAGTCCAAATGTGAGAAGTTACTCCACATTCAGGAACGTCCTTTATTAGCTACTCAAGCTTCAGTTTGCCTGTCTTTAGAAGAGAGTAGGGATAAAAAAAACAGGAAGAGAAAACCAATAATTAGCCCAATTTCCCACCCTATTCTAAGCAGGGAGTGAGTTGGAGAGTAGAGTGCCAACATGCCTTCAAGTGCAACAGTAGAGAAGCTGATGCCAAGATGGAAGTCACGCTCTCCTCGCACACAAGCACCAGGTATTTTCCTGGTGCCGGGAAAATATCAAAATGTTAGGTGCAGATTTGGGCCTCACATCCTTTTATCCAGCTTCATGGCACATAAACTAGAAAACAGGACATGGGCCTGAGTAGAATCCTAAGAAGCCACCTGGATATTCTTGGCTCCAAAATTCTCTTATTCTTTCAGTTCACGAGGAGCGGAAGAAAGTTTGTTTTCTATTACGCTGTGACACCGACCACTCAGCATCAGAGCTGTAACCCAGGGAATAAGAGCAAGAAACAGAGGGTCCCAAAAGCCAAAATGGCAAGCTGTTAACCCAAAGGTCGAGGAGAGCCAGCCCGCAGGTTTTGCCTGGATCAAACAGGGATTTTTTTTTATTCGAAATTTGAATTGGTTCCAAACTATCTTTAATTTTTGTCATTTAGAGATGTCACAAAAAAAAAAAACCCTTGATTTCTGGTTCCTCTTATAAAAATTGGAATTGATGGCAAGGTGTGGCTGACATCTCTGCCCAGTAACATAGGCCAGAAGTTGGCTGCTGCTTTTACACAGCATGAGTGGTCACCAATTGTCATAGTCCCCATCACTCCTGACTGTGTTCCCCTCATTACCAGAAGGCCTGCTGTAGTCATTCAAGTGACCTTTCTGGTTCCTGGAAGCATTTGAGTTTGAACCATGCCATATAGTGATAACTGTCTAACAATTGACTCTTTGTGGGGGGAATCCAGATTTGTAGCAATTTCCAATTTCTGTTATGTAAATATTCCTAACATGGCCAATTTCAACCTCCTAATGGTTGTCACTTAACGTGGAATCAGTAAGAGATGTGCAAAATTGCCTCTCACAAGTTGGTGGGAGCTGGCGCCAGAACACCATGGGCTTGAATCCACTCAGAAAACCTTCAGCAAGTAAATGGGGAGGGTCAGGGGCATAAGCCAGGAGATCTTGTTCATAGGCTGAGCATCAGAAATCAACCAGAAAGGGTCGGCTTCAGCACCTGACATGGAACCCATCATTAAGTCAACACTACTTCGTTGTTCGCCATCTCTTTTTAAAAATCCCACAGGCGTTTGGTCCTGGGTGACCTGAGAAGGAAGTGTGGGCTGACAAAGGGCTGGCTCTAGTCTGATGAGTTCAGATGACAAAGTACACGCCCTCTTGACAGTACTGCTGACTCCTTCCTGTCAACCGAATACCTGGACCCCTTTCTCTTTAGAAGGACACTAAGGGAGAGGACCAGGGATAGCAGTAAGCTGCTTATTTAGAAGCCATATTGGGAGTGAAATGGAAATAGGCTGTGAATTACATCCAGAAAACTCTGCTCATGCTGGAAACAGGGTTGCTGACCTCACACAGATGGCAAAGACCACAGGCAGGGACATCATCCTTTCCCATACCATACTGGAAAATAACCAAGTCTGTATACGATGGGACCCTCGAGGGATGACTGGGTGGCTCAGTGGTTCAGCATTTGTCTTTGGCTCAAGTCGTGATCCTGGGGTGCCGGGATCGAGTCCTGCATCAGGCTCCCTGCCGGGAACCTGCTTCTCTTTCTGCCTATGTCTCTGCCTCCCTCTCTGCATCTCTCATGAATAAATAAACAAAATATTTTTAAAAAGATAAAGGCCCCTCGAAGACAAAAATTCTAAGGCATCTTAGAGAGAACTTAGTCCAAATCCAATTAATTTACAAAGGGAGAAACTGAGGCCCGGGACTGGGGTGAGGGGCGGGCGGGTTGTCGAGTAAGTGGCTCTCTTCGGTCTGGAAGCCAGGTTTTCTGACAGCCAGTCAAGGGCTTTTTCTGCTACCCCATATTGCCTTTCAAGGAGTTAAAAAGTAAAAGATTCAGTCCACCAGTTGATTGTATTTGCCAAACCAGTAACTTGAATAATATTTTTTAACTGAATCAACTGTCTGTTTAGGCATCATGTAGACAGTGTCGAACACTCATCTCCAGTGTTCTCTGTGTTTAGATGATTTTAAAACCTAGCAAGGAATAGGCACGTCCAGAGAGCTTTGCCAAGACAATCTGAAAATCTAAACAGCCACTCTCACGTTGGCCTAATAACCAAGTGTCCATGTCTTTTCCCCCCTTTTCATAGGGGAGAAAATACAATGTTCTTGACACAAGGGAAGCAGCAGCAGAACCTGGACTGATCCTTGAACTGAGAACTAGGACTCTTGGCTCTAGTCCTGTCTCTGCCTTGGATGGGTGGTATCCCAGCCTCCTGTGGGCCTCAGTTTTCCCATCTGTAAAATGGAAGAGTAGAACTGATCTCAGATTCCTTCAAGTTCAAGCAGTCCCGGTCAAATCATATTCCAGGTGCCTATCCACTCAGCCTATTGGCCCCTTCCAACCTGTGTTTTTTTCTCTGGCAGCAGGACATTCTAGAACCCAATGTCAGCAATGCCAGAGATATCGTTGAGCCTCTTGAAAGCCTGAAAGACTTGGTAGTTGGGGTTATGCTCCATAGCAGCTAATTCACACATGGGGCCCCAAATGTCTGTTCTCCTTTAGGGACCCCTGCTCTCGCTGCTTTTGAATTTCCCTGGTAACTTCTCAGTCATAAAAGCCGCCTGTAATCAGAAAAAAAAATCTCCAAGAATCATATCTTTAAAAATAAAAAGCCTAAACCCAAATGAACCTTTTACTAGATTATGGGCTCCAGTGATTATTCCTCAAGGAACTCTTGTGAAATCAGAGACAAAAACTTGAGAACAATCAGACAAAGAGAAATGTCAAGCGAAGGTTTGGGTTTATTTAATTTTAATGTTTTCAAATCCACGACGGGTTGGGGAGGATATAAAGAACACAGAGAAACCCACTCCCAGCTACAAAGTCCATGTGTTCAACCATGTTTTCTGTCACTTAGAGTGCAGCTTTCCCCAATATTAATGGAACTTAAGCCAAACAAGAGTTTCTTTTATGCTTTTTGCTCCGGCTTCCTGCTTGCTAAGTCCTGTGCAAACTTGCAACACGTTTCCGAGCATACGGCTGTGAAATTAGCAGGGCTGGACTAATGCCAGTACAAACCAATTTATTGGGGTCCTGAAATTAACTAAAACCTAGAAAGCTTGATTAATTGTGGCACAGCACAGCAAGGTGCTTTCAGGGGGGAGGCCATCAGGCCAGAGCACACTCGGGGCCTCTGTCCTAGCCTTCGATTTACACTACACGTAAAGAGGAGCTCCTTCTGTGGACAGGGCTGTGCCGCTCTCACTACTTCTTCGTACATAACAAAAACTGCCGTGGTTTTTTTTTTTTTTAGTCCAGCAAGGAAAATGGTAGTTAGTGGGTCTTAGCTACCTATGTAATCAGCCAATCCTATAATAGTAGTTCTTGGGATTAATTTAATTTAATTTAATTATCATCTCCAGGCAGCCCATTTGACAAGTTCGACTTTTTTCAAAAACCATGGGCTCAATATGCTTTTGCAGAGTCACTTTGAGATCCAGTGCTCCTGCAGCTTCCTGGAACACCTCACCACAGGAGATAAGAAAGAGAGTGACTACCTGGCAAATTCATCGGAGTATATATAAGATATATATCATAACATATATATCATATATATATATGTATATATATATAGGTGTCTACAGAGCAAGCATCTTTTCCTTTAGCTTCTCTTCAGAACAATGCTAGATCAATCCCTTGCAGATAGGTCATCTCAAAACTAGAGCACAGTGTCTAAAGGCTCCTGACTCTTTCGTCAGTTGAAGCCTTTGTTTTGTTTTTGGTTTAAGACTTTATTTTTTTATTTATGAAAGACACAGAGAGAGAGGCAGAGACATAGGCAGAGGGAGAAGCAGGTGCCCTGCAGGGAGCCCAATGTGGGACTCTAACCCAGGACCCCAGGATCACAATCTGAGCCAAAGGTGGACACTCAACATTGAGCCACCCAGGTGTCCCCAGTTGAAGCCTTTAAAGGCCAAGGTAGTGGCCGCAAGGAGCCTTCTCAGACTTGGGAACAATGAATGCATTGCTGTCAACTGCTCACTTGCTCCCAGATTGGGGTTTCACGCTTCTGCCCAGCTGTCTTAGAACCCTGGCATGGGCACAACTTTCTAACACATGAGCTTCAAGAGGGCTGGGCCCAGCTCTGGCTGGTACCCTCTGTCAGCCACAGGCCTAAAGGCCCTCCCTGAGTACACTCAGGCTAACAGTTAGCAGTTGGCTCCAGTACAGTTGTACCACCATTAGATCATGGATCCCTCAAGGGTCAACTGCAATCTCTAGACCTCCTGCCCCTCCCCTGGGACCCTGGGGCTCTCCACACAATTCACAGCTAGAGGGTTAATGGCTGGGACAGCAGAAAGCTTTCAGTGCCCAGCACTTGTGGGTCTTCTGGCATCTTCTCCACGTGGCAAGCTGCCCACGCTGGGCCAGAAACTAACTACTTTGGATATCACCCTGTGTACATCATGAAATGGTATCTCTCTTGCTTCTTCTGGTGGTGGTGAGAAGGAACTTATTGGTGGGGCAAAGCACCACGTACTTCTCAGGAGAAAAACCACAGGTTGTTTTCACTCCTCCAGGTAGTGCTGAAGCCACAAGTGACTCCATTGCTGCAGTACCCTCTGGGGAGAGAGTGAGGTGTCTAGTACTAGAGCCGACCCACGGGGGTCGAGCACCAGGGGGCACAGAAGCAGCTGCTCATGGCTGCTGAGGGAGCTGCTCTTGACCCGTTTTTTGTCCTCAAGCTTCCCTGGGGACCAGCTGGTTCCCACGGACTAGAATCTACCCAGGCCTTTGTCCTGGACCAGAAGAGCGAAGTGAGCCTCATCGCAATCCTGGCAAGTTATATCAGTCCATGCTGTGATTTGAAAGATCTCAGAAAGAGACTTTAGGAGGCCAGGCCATGGTCCCGGGTGCTGTCACTATCATTAGGCAGCTGTGTGCCCTCAGACAAGTTCCTTTACTTCTCTGGGTCTTGGCTTCTTCATCTATACAATCGAAGGGCTGAGGTAAGTGGTCTTGAGGATCCCTTCTCATTTTGTAATTCTGTGGACTTGCTGTTTGTTCTTAATAATCAGGCCACCAGGGGCACCTGGTGGCTTAGTGGCTAAGCATTTGTGTACGGCTCAGGTTGTGAACCTGGGACCCTGGGATGGAGCCCTGCATTGGGTCCTTGCTCAGCTGTGAGTTGGCTTCTCCCTCTGCTTGCTGCTCCCCCACCCGCACTCATGTTCTCTCACTCTCTAATTCTCTCTTTCTCATATAAGTAAGTAAGTAAATAAATTCTTTTTTAAAATAATCAAGCCACTATTATTTATTAGGTACTCATTACATGCATTCTTTTATGTTGGCCTCAGAACTACCGTCTGAGGCAGGCACTATTACTATCATCCTATCTTTTAGGAGTCAGGAAGCTTGCACAGCTAGTAAGTCAAGATTCAAGTTCATGTCTAGCTGAATTGAAGGCCTGTGCTCTTAACCCCTCACTATCCCACCCATCTGTGTATCCATGCATTCAAGATGGTAGGTCATGTGTCTACACATGGCTTGGTATGCACCACTGCCTCTCTTCCTTTTCCCCATCCACCTAACAGTGAATCCCCTGGCTCCCCATCTCCAGATACCTAGCTCATCAGATCTGTGCATACCATGTCTCATTCTATCCACCTCCCCATCTTCGTGGTGTTTCACAGGCAAATAAATAAAATAGGCAGGGGGCCAAAATAATACACAGACTCCTAAAAAATAAGTAGACTCACCTTCCCTTTTTAGAGGTTGCTTTAGGAGAAGAAGGCTATCTGATTGTATTCATGACCCTAGAAACAGTTCTCAAGCAGAGACAGCCAAGCCAATAATATTTAGAAAAATTAAAATAATGGACTATATTTAGCTCTGTGGAGGAATCCTGCCGGTTATTCATGGTCGAATATTAATATCCCAACTGTTTCTGGCCACCTGAGTGGCAGGCTATAGATCTGGATAAATGACCCTCTATAAACCCAATTTGGCTCTAAATTTTTTAGAAGAAAGTAAGAATTACCTTCACATTAATAGTTTGTGAAAGCAGAGAATATTAGTTGCATCTAGTATATTCAAAGTCCAAAGAATACCACATGAAAGTTCAGTTATAGATAGTTGGAGCTAAAAAGGAAGGTGCAGACTTCATCTATTTCCCTTGTATTACGAATGAGGAACCAGAGATCCAGAGAAGGGAAAAGACATGACCAAGGTCACACAGTGAGTTACTGGCAAGGTCAGAGCTTGACCTAGGTTCTACCCACACCCTTATTTTATATAAATGAAGTGGGAGCCCAGAGATTTGCCAAAGTTTGCACAGTCTGTTATGGCACAAAGGCCAGGGAAATCTGTATGCTTTGCTGCCATATCTCATATTCCCAGTTAGCCATTGGGATTGACTGGACAATGTATATACATGCAGGGGTTGCGTATGTGAGGCTACTGGCTCAGTTGTGTAAGAAATTTTCTTAAATCTTCCACAAAAAAAAAAAACTAATTTCTATATCAAGTCTTCCTTCAAGCCCTTGGTAAACTTTCAATCCTCACCACTTCTGGTCCTCCATTTTGGGTACCTCCCCTTTCTCCTGAGTTGTATCTAAGTTCTAAGGCACTTCCAGAGTTTGCTCCAAATGGAGTTGGGGAGATGTGAGTGGGGGTCTAGTAGGGGGAGATACCAGAGTCTGCTTGCATATGATACCTTCTGCCTGGTCCTTGGCAGTGGATTCAAGCATATCCCTGTTGCATTGTCCCTTCTCTGCATGAGGGTACTCCATGTCCAGCTCTCTTTTGACATCCAGGATCCTTCTGCTCATGGGTCACAGCATTTTTCTCTATGTCTGTCCCTTCGAAGCTGCAGGAAATTCAATGGGGCTGCCTCAGGCCCATCTGTAGACATTCCTTCTGATCTCACATACCTCTGGGCTGTGGGTACTTATTTCTGTGTCCTTCTTGAACCCACAAGATCAGTCTTCTCTTGGGTTCCCTAAACTAGTTGGGAAGGCGATGGTTCCTCCTGCTCTCAGGACTCCTCTTAAGTGAAGTTTCAGACACAGAACCTCCACTCAGGGCTCCCTATGCTGACTCACTACCAGTTTCCTTGCTGACTCCCCCATTTGGAAGAAATGGATTAATCAAAATCCTTGTTTTGAGATACAACCTCATCATTGGTCCACATGTGACCCCCTTTGATTTAACTAGTTATTATCCCCAATAATTGTGATAGAGATATATATATATATATATATATATATATATATATATATATATATATATATATATATATATATATATATATATATATATATATATATATATATATATATATATATATATATATATATATATATATATATATATATATATATATATATATATATATATATATATATATATATATATATATATATATATATATATATATATATATATATATATATATATATATATATATATATATATATATATATATATATATATATATATATATATATATATATATATATATATATATATATATATATATATATATATATATATATATATATATATATATATATATATATATATATATATATATATATATATATATATATATATATATATATATATATATATATATATATATATATATATATATATATATATATATATATATATATATATATATATATATATATATATATATATATATATATATATATATATATATATATATATATATATATCACATACTGGTTAATATATCAAGAACTTCAAAGGGGCACCTGGGTGTCTCAATTGGTTAAGTGTCTGACTCTTGATTTCAGCTCAGGTTGTGATCTCAGGGTTGTGAGATTGAGCTCACTTTGGCTCTGTGCTGGTAAGGAGCCTTCTTGGGAGTCTCTCTCTCCTTCCTCCCCTCCCTCTGCTTAAACTCTCTGTCTGTCTCTCTCTCTCTAAAAAAGAATTACACAGATATAAACTCAAAGACTTTTAAATAATCAGATCCTAAGCATGTCGCTCAAAGATCAAAAGAAGTCTAAGGGAGATGGGAGGATGGGGATGGCTCCCTACTGAATTCAAACAGGTGCACCCACTGTGGAAAACAGTATGGAGTTTCCTCCAAAAGTTAAAAATAGAAAACTATCCTATGACCTAGTAAATGCACTACTTTTTACCCAAAGACTGCAAAAATACTAATTAAAAGGGATATACACACCCCAATATTTATAATAGCACTATCTACAATAGCCAAATTATGGAGACAGGCCAACTGCCCATTAACTGATGAATGCAAAAAGAAGATGTGGTATATCTATACAATGGAATATTACTCAGCCATAAAAAGAATGAAATCTTGCCATTTGCAAAGACATGATGGAGTTAGAGAGTATATAATGCTAAGTGAAATAAGTTAGTCAGAGAAAGACAAATACCATATGATTTCACTCCTGTGTGGCATTTAGGAAACAAAATATATGAGCAAAGGGGGGGAAAAGAGAGAGAGAGAGAGAAAGAGAGAGAGGGAGACCAAGAAACAGATTCTTAACTCTAAAGAATGAACTGATAGTCACTAGAGGGGTGGGGGGGATGGGTTACATAGGTGATGGGGATGAAGGAGGGCACTTGACGCGATGAACACCACATGTTGTATGCAAGTGTTGAATCACTAAATCATACACCTGAAACTAATATTACCTTGTATGTTAACTCACTGGGATTTAAATAAAAACTTTAAAAAAGGAAAAGAAAAAATGTCCCCCAAAAGGGTGATAGAAATAAATCTAAGTATATCTGTAATCACAATAAACATATATGCCTATAATTTCACTTAAAAAAAAGAGAGACAGAAGGGTACCTGGGTGGCTCAGTCAGTTAAGTGGCCAACTCTTGATTTGGGCTCAAGTGACAATCTCAGGGTCCTGGGATAGAGCCCCGGTTTGGGCTTCGAGCTCAGTGGGGAGTCTGCTTGAGGATTCTTTCTCTCTGTCCTTCTGCCCCTCTCTCCTGCTCGCATGCTCTCTCTCTCTATCTAATAAATAAATCTTAAAAAAAAAAAGAGAATCTCAAAGGACTTGTTTTGTAGGGGCATTGTCTGTATGGTAAAAACATGGTATAGCACTTAGCCTCTTTTCTCTTCTTCTTTCTCCTGATAGTTTTGCTTGAAAGACAGGATAGGTGGGGTGGGGAAAATTTAAGAAAGAATGTGGTTCCTGGATCAACATTACCATTGGTATTCCTCTACTCATGTTTTAGATTATCTCACCATTTACTAAAGAACATGGACTCTGCTAAAGTTACAGCACCATTAGTGCCAACGCAATTCCAATCTAGATTTCTTAACATATTTCCCTTTCTTTGTCACAACTCAGTACTTTTTATGATACTGACAAGTGCCACTTAGAGGCAACATGCTGGAAATAGAGAATTTTACTGGAGATTCTGGGTGTGAAGTGTGTTTGGAAGAAGAAGGAAGGTGGTTTATATGGTTTACAAAATTATTTTAAGATGGGGTTTGCTTTGAGAATCGCCTCCCCTTTCAATCCATCGGTGTATGGCTTATGAACTTTGATTTAGGGAAAAGATCATGCAGTTTGTTGGCAGGTGGGAGGGTATGTGATACTCACTGTTTATCTTCATGAGTCAGTGGGCAGCTTTCTACTCCTTTAACTTCCAATGTCAATACAAAGCTTATTCTTCAGATGGATGCCATGTGCTTACAACTCCAAGAAGCATTTGCTGGAAGCTGGGTAGATGTTTCAAAGGAGAAATCAAGGTTGAAATTATTTCTGGAGACTATATTTTTCTTGATTCACCTCCTCCACTGCCCACCAACATGGGAGTTACATAGAGTAAAAAGGGGAAAGTAAATATATGGTACTGATAATTATATCTATATCTATATCTATATATAATATATACTGATTATATATATATATATATATATATATATATATATATATATCTTTCCAAGTGAGATATACTAAAGGTGAATTTCAAATTTACTGTACCTTGCAATTATATTTTAACATAGTTTTCATTTAGGAAAAGTTTCATATTTACAGAAAAGTTGAAAAATAATACAGAGAGTTTCCGTATACCCTTCACCCGGTTACCTCTAATGTTACCATCTCACATAACTTTAGCACACTTTTCAAAGTGAAGAGATTAACACCTAGTACATTACTATTAACTAAATTATGCACTTTATTCAGATTTCGCGTTTTTCTCACATCCTTATTCCGTCCTAGGCTTCCATCCAGAAAATAACATTTTATTTAGGGAATTATCCTTTAAATGAGAAGAACCAATGAAATTAGAGAGACATGTGAGAAAAGGCCCTTAATGCCTAAAGCAAGTTCCTTATTAGATTTTGCAGTTGCATCATGAGTTTTGGAGGAAATGACAATATGGAAAAGAAGGTGATGCAAGGCTGGGAAGAATACATTTTAATTTAATGAGATTTTTAAAGAAGATTTTATTTATTTATTTGAGAGGGAGAGAGAGAGAGAGCATGAATGGAGAGCAGACAAAGAGGGAGAAGCAGACTCCCCGCTGAGCGGGGAGCCTGATGTGGGGCTCCATCCCAGGAACCCAAGATCATGACCTGAGCTAAAGGTTGACCTATGGAGCTACCCAGAAACCCCTTAAGAGGCTTTTAAAAGATTCAAATAATTTTGGACAGTTTTTTCAGAACTTTTTCTTTCCATGATGCTCACCTCATGAGTTCAGGAAAATGTGTAAAGCAGTGAGGGCAGAAGGAAGTGCTGTGGTATAATGAAAGTTTTTGACCCTCGGGGAGAAATTTGGGTTCCAGTCTATATACGATCATTCAACATCTACGTGACCTGGAATTCACCAACCAATTCTCTCCCTCTGTTTTCTTATCTCTAAAATGAATACGGAGTTTTACTTACTCCATTCATCTTGAGGAGTTATTTGGAGGAGCAAATGAGATAATGTCCTTTGAGGAAAAGTGGACAAAAAGTGACTCAGATACAAGGTACCCTTATTAATAAAAATAAGAATGTGATTGTGTTAAAACCAGAGTCAACTGATTTTCCATCAAGAACCATTCTCAGGGAATCCCTGGGTGGCTCAGAGGTTTGGCGCTTGCCTTCCGCCCAGGGCATGGTCCTGGAGGCCCAGGATGGAGTCCCGCATCGGGCTCCTTGCATGGAGCCTGCTTCCGTCTCTGCCTGTGTCTCTGCCTCTCTCTCTGTCTCTGTGTTTTTCATGAATAAATAAATGATTTTTAAAAAAAGAACCATTCTCAAAGCTGAAGCTTGCTTGGCATTCTTGGTTTCTTGCAGAATGTCTCTCGCTTTCTGTGTTTTTTGTGCTTCGATGACAAATTGATTGTGACCTATTAGGGCTCAGATATTTCCATTTTTAAACTCATGATATCAGATAAAAAATGAAAAAAAAGCCCGTAAATTTGGGCTTTGTCTGCTTGCCCCCCAAAGAACCTGGTGAGAAGTGAAAAATTAAGCCAACCACATGTTTCAACTGTGTAACCAAGCAGACTTCGAAGTGACATTTTCATTAGTTGTTTGACAATTATGAGGGCAGCCTCAGAAGCAATTTTACATCAATTTTTGCATTTGTGTACAGTTGGATATTAACACATCGAGGAGACACTAGGAATTCCAGCTGAAAATGGACTCCAGCGACCCCTCTTCCATTCTCAACATATATTTGATGTCACATAGATTTCATTTTAATCAAAAATATTCTAATTACCAAAAAATACCCATTTGATCCTCTTCTGCACTTTCTCAGTCTTATCTTTTTTCCTGAAATGTTAAAGATTTCATTGATTTTCCAGCTGCTTCAGAAGCATAAGTATAAATGTTAACAATGTTAATTAAATGATCATCACCGCTTGCCTGATGCTCCTGAAAGGTGCATTTGGGGTCTTCATCGCAGTCCATAATTGTAAAAGAAAACAATCCGCTGATGGGCTGGGCGGTAGGTATGGGTTACTAAGCAGATGAACCTGGTTCAGATTCTAATTCATTCACATGTTAAATAAACATTTATGCAGCATCTAATATTTATTAGGCTTCAAAGTTTCTTAAAACCCCAAATAAAGGGGTTCCCTGAGTGGCTCAGCGGTTTAGTGCCTGCCTTTGGCCCAGGGTGTGATCCTGGAGTCCCGTGTTCGAGTCTCACATGGGGCTCCCTGCATGGAGCCTGCTTCTCCCTCTGCCTGTGTCTCTGCCTCTGTGTGTGTCTCATGAATAAGTAAATAAAATCTTAACAAACAAATAAAAATAATAATAAATAATTTAGAAAGCCCAAATCAATGAATGATGGTGTTTGAAATAATGATAATTATAATAGTAATATGTGCCACATGCTGAGCTAAGTATGCTTTATCTCATGTACTCCTCACAACCTCATGAGCCAGTGCTGTATTTATCTCCATCTGACGGAGGAGGAAATTAAGTCTTAAAGGAGCTAAGTCATCATTAAGTCAAGGTCATATAATGATGAAGCTAAGATTTGAATCCAGATCATGGGTAAAGTTCCTGCATTGTTCACTATTTCACATATTGGCTTCTGTCAGCATATCTACTTCGAGTTAGGACAGATGTTCATTCAACTTGGCATCGAAGTTAAGGCCCATGGTCCTAATGGTTTTGAACCTCCTTGAGTATTTAGTTTCTTCATGCATGCAAAACCTGTGTTTTGTGTGTGATAATTGGAGTTTTAATTAAGAAATCAATTTATTTCACAGTTACGGGGCTCTTCAATTTTTTTTTAGTTTTGTCTTTGTTTTTTAATTTAAATTTTATTCATTGGGCAAGAACCCTTAACATGAGATCTATCTTCTTTTTTATTTTTATTTTTTTATTTAAATTAAATTTTCCAACATATAGTACATCAATTGTTTCAGATGTAGTTTTCAATAATTCATCAGTTGTGTATAACACCCAGTCTCATCACATCCTGTGCCCTCCTTAGTGCCCGTCACCCAGTTACCCCATCCCCCTACCCATCTCCCCTTTGTCAACCCTCAGTTTATTTCCCAGAGTTAAGAGTCTCTCATGGTTTGTCTTCCTCTCTGGTTTTTCCCCATTCAATTCCCATTAACAGATTTTTTTTAAGTGTATAGTAGCAATACTATTAACTATAGGCACGATGCTGTACAGCAGATTTCTAGAACTTAGTCATCTTGCACTACTGAAACATTACCCCCATTGATTCCTCCTCCTCTGCCCTTGTCAACTATTTTACTCTCTGCTTCTGTGAGTTTGACTATCTTAGATACTTCATATACATGGAATCAGGCAGAGCCTGTTTTGACCCATTTTGCAGATAAGCTGATCACTTCAATGATGTGTCTCACTTGAGGGGCCTGTGTCTCTCTAGGAAGCTGAAGCTCCGGCAAGTTAAGTACTTGCTCAAAGTCATACAGCTTGTAAATGCAGACTATCACACTCCAGCACCTATGCCTTTAACCACTTTGATAACTGCCTTGATAGTTCATCCAGGAATGATACATGCTATTAATAAAGAACTTAGCTTCTACTCTCATTCATTCATCCTTTCCACAAGTATTTATTGGGCACCAACTATGTGCCAAACACTGTTGCAAGCTCTGGGGAACATCAGCTGGGGAACATCAGCTGGGGAACATCAGCTGGGGAACAACTAGAAAAGAAAGGACAAAAATCACTCTTACAAAGTATACATTTTAGTGGGGACTGGGAAGAAAGACAATAAACAAGACAAATAAGCAAAATATCTAATATGTTAACTTGTAATATATATTATGTTAGATCAAGTAGAGGGAAGTAGGGAGAGTATATGATGAAGGTGGGGGTGGACTTTGCAATTCTGGAATAGGATGACCTCACTGAGAAGGTGACATTTGAAGGGACCAAGGAAGTGAGCAATGTGGACGTCTGGAAGAGAAGTGTTCCAAGCAGAAGGAACAGCAAGTTCAAAGGCCCTAAGGTGGGGACTGTGCCTGGTGTGGTCAGCAAATGGCAGAGACCCATGTGGCTGGAGGGGATGGGCTGAGGAGGGGAGTAATAAAGAGATGAGGGTCAGAGAGGGAACAGGGCAAGGTCATATAGGACTTTGAAGGTCACAGTTGAGTTGTTGGTTTTAACACCGAGTGAGATGGTAAACTGTTAAGGGATTTTGATCAGAGGAGTGTCATCTAATTTGCACTTTAATAGGATCACTCTAGTTGCTACCTTGAGAGTAGACTTAAGGTGGCCAGGGCAGAAGCAAGAATATCAGCTAGAAGCCCTACTGTAATCATCCATGAAAGATAACGCTGGTCACTTTGGCCACGGTGGCAGAGTGCTGAGAAGTGGCCAGATTGTCAGTAAACTTTGAAGGTAGAGTCGACAAAATTTTCTGATAGAACAGATGTAAGGTAAAGCTCCAAGGTTTCGGATCTTAGCATATGAGTAAAAGGTTGCCATTTACTGAAATGGGAAAGATGGCAGTAGAAGCAGGTTTGGGGCAGGAAGATCAGGAGCTGAGTTTTGGACGTGTCAATGTTTAAAATACCTAACAGACATCTAGGGGTGCCTGGGTGGCTCAGTCAGCTAAGTGTCTGACTCTTGACTTCAGCTCAGGTCATGATTTCTGGATGGAGCCCCATGTTGGGCTTTGTGGTGGGCATGAAGCCAGTTTAAAATTCTCTCTCTTCCTCTCTCTCTGCCCCTCCCGCACCCTGCTTGCATGCATGCAGGCACTTTCCCTCTCAAAAAAAAAAAAAAAAACACACACACACACACAAACCCTCAAAAGCCTCCTTAAATATAATATCATTAGTATTAAGACTGAATGAGATTTTTAAGGACTGAGTGAGGATAGAAGAGGTACTAGGACTGAGCCCCGGACACTCCAACATTTAGAAGATAGGCAGACAAGTACAAATCAGCAAAGGAGACCGAGAACAAGTGGCCATAGAGGTAAGAGGCTGAAGAAGTGAGTGTAGCATCCTAGAAGCCAAGTGAAGAAACTATTTCAAGGGGAAGTGAGTGATCAGCCGTGAAAATGTACGCTGATGGGTCAGGTGGGTTGAGGACTTAGAATTGATCCTTGGATTACTCATGTGGATGTTACTGGTGACCTTGATAAGAGCAATTTTGGAGAAGTGGTGGAAAGCCAACACTTGCTTAGAGTGGGTTCGAGAGGGAGTAGGAAGAAGAAAGTGGGCAACTTAGAGTACAGAGAAGCCTTTCCAGGAGTTTTCTTATAAGGAGAAAAGGAAAAGACAGAGACATAGCTATAGGGGGGGAAGTGGAGTTGAGAAGAGGCTTTCAGTTTAAAGATGGACTAATGACATGTTTTTATGCCATTAGGAAAGATCCGGTAGAGAGAAATTTCTTAGCATCCCCATCCATCAGGTGTTCACTAGTTTGTGACAATTGTATCAAGCCACGGGCAGTGGCTCTCAAGCTTTGTCATATATTACAATTACCTGCGGGAGCTTTACTTTTTAAAATCTCAATGCCCAGATCAATTAAATCAGAATCTCTGTAGTTGGGGCTCAGCGATTTGTGTGTGTGTGTGTGTGTGTGTGTGTGTGTATGTGTGTGTAAAATTATTATTGTTGGCCAGGCCTGCTGCTAGATGACTCAATGAGCACTAGAGAAGTCATTTGTTGCCTGGGTGGCTCAGCAGTTGAGCATCTGCCTTTGGCTCAGGGCATGATCCCAGATTCCCGGGTTCAAGTCCCACATCAGGCTCCTTGCATGGAACCTGCTTTTCCCTCTGCCTGTGTGTCTGCCTCTCTCTGTGTGAGTATCTCATGAATAAATAAATAAAATCTTTAAAACAAACAAACAAAAAAAGAAGTCATTTGTCCCCACATAGCTTCTTTCCCACCTTCTAGATCCTTAGGGTTAAAGTTCTGTCCTGTTCATTTGCAAAGAAGGTAAAATATATTTTTTAAGAATTTATTTATTTATTCATGAGACACACACACACAGAGAAGGAGAGAGAGAGAGAGAGAGAGAGAGGCAGAGACACAGGCAGAGGGAGAAGTAGGCTCCACACAGGGATCCCGATGCGGGACCCGATCCCTGGTCCCCAGGACCACACCCTGGGCTGAAGGCAGGCGCCAAACCGCTGAGCCACCCAGAGATCCCCCAAGAAGGTAAAATATTATGCCTGATTCAATAACATCTTAAAGGAAATTTTTCAGAATGTTACTAGTGTCATACAGGACCTGGAAGAGATGAGAAAGCACAAATAATTTTTGCTTGGGGATAAAAAGTCTCACGTCTCATTCCTTTGATTCTACATCATGATCATAGTTGTTCTTTTTGAGTCATAAGCGACCTTTGCTTTTCACTTGTCATTGTAAGAACACAGCATGTGGGATAGAGCAGCAGGCCATGCTCCCCAACCCCCGCCCTCCCTGCTCCCTCTTCCCCCCGCCAAGCTAGAGTGTCTTCTCACAGCTCAGAGTAGCAGGCTGAGACTTGAGGTCTCTGCCCTCTTCCCTTGCTACTGGGCGGGTGGATGTACTAGTAGATACAAAGTCCCATCATATCCCCTGAAGAAGCCACATTTAAGGCAGATGCACTGGGTATCACCTGGAAGGTCTAAAGCAGGTGCTGGGGAAACAAGGAGGGAGGAGACATTCGTTCCAACTGGAATACTTCAATTGTCTATTAACTAAAGAAGTGTTTAACTAAACACTTATTAGGTGTCAGGTACTGTGCTAGGTACTTGGAATATATCAATGAATAAAAACGTGCCTTTGTGGATCTTAGTCCAGTCAAGGAAGACAGAAGATAAACAATAAACACAACTCATGTGTTAGCTAAGTATTGTCTTCCAACTTGTACCATCTCTCTACCTGTCCTCTTTGCCTAGTGACTCTATAACTTCTCCTACAAGAGACAGAGTATATTATTAGTTTGTGTTAGCCCATTAATATTGATTTTGAGCATGAGACTTGCCTTGGTCAATGGAATGTTGGTGGAGGTGGTACGAGCAAAGGCTTGAAATGTGCCTCTACAATGGGGCTAGCTTTCTTGTGCTTCTGCCACAGGCTTGAGAAGGATGTGTCCCTGGGAACCCACTGACGCAAAGAAGACAAGAGGCAGGTGGAGGAGAACCAGACCCAAATTGCCACTTAGAGCCAACCCACAGTCAACCCAGAGATACGTGATTGAGAATAAACAATCGTTTTAAGCCACTGAGGTTTGGGATAGTTTGTTAATGCAGAATTATTTTTTCAGTACTTGATTTATGCAGTAAGTTATATATTGTATCAGTATGCACATACATACACTATATATACATATATATGTAAAAAACTATATACATGGAAAAAATACAGTAAAAGTGTAAGGGAGATCAGGAGTGCCAATGTCTCCAGGAGTGACTTCCCATATGAAATGGAATGATCATTGTGGCAAGAGCAGAGTGAGGGAGGGGGGAAGTATTATGGGAGTTCAGGACTGTTGGGGCCAGATCATGCTGGGTCTTGCAGGCCACTGGAAGGATGTTGATAGCTGTTTCTCCCAGAAGTCCAGTTTTCACAGAAAATGTTATTTTAAGACCAATCTCTGAGCATTGTTTTTTTATTTAAGTAAAATACCCTACTGATTTGTTTATGCTAGCCATCCCAATTCATACTCAGGATGACATGAGATATTTTTTTAAATCTCTTTTTACACTACATCTATTTCCCTCTTTTCCCACACTGGAAATACTTGTTTGTAAGTACGGTAGTGTTGAGAGAATTAAGAGTATCACTCGGGATCCCTGGGTGGCGCAGCGGTTTGGCGCCTGCCTTTGGTCTAGGGCGCAATCCTGGAGACCCGGGATCGAATCCCACGTCGGGCTCTCGGTGCATGGAGCCTGCTTCTCCCTCTGCCTGTGTCTCTGCCTCTCTCTCTCTCTCTCTCTCTCTCTGTGACTATCATAAATAAATAAAAATTAAAAAAAAAAGAGTATCACTCAATTACCCATCTGCTTTATTCCACATTATGTTCAAAACTGAACTGTACATATATTTTGGCCCAGCAATTTCACTTCTAGGTATTTATCCCTAGAAGAATGCTCCTCTGTGTGCATAAAGGGGCACATAACAGGATATTTATTGTGGTGTACTTCATGAAAGACAGAGAAGAGTGGAAAAATATCCCTAAGTAGGGTAATGGGCAAAAAAAAAAATCTGGATGCAGCTGTAATATATAATATTATGCAGAAGGATAAAAATTATATAGATAGATATGTTCAGACATTAATAAAGGCGGAAGTGATTTATAGCATAACAATGATGGCTAGCATTTATTGAGGGCTTCATATGGGCTAAACATCGTCCCAAGTCTTTTACATATATTAATTGATTATTACCATCATTTCAACCCAACCTAGGAGGTAGGTAATACCATTATCCTTATTTACAGGTGATAAAACTGAGGCAAAGAATGTTTGAGAAAATTCTCTAAGGACATATAGATGGTAAATTTTAACATGGAGGTTTGAATTTAGGCAGTTTTACTCTAGAACCTATCATTTTAACCTCCATATTATACCACCTATCTCATTACATTAGTAAAGCACCCCCCTGGATTTTGTATTAGTATACATGTATATGTATTTTATTTTGTAAACAATGATCTGGAAGGATGTGTTTCGAACTGATAATGGTGATTAATACAGTAAGTTATATGTCATATACTTATCTTCAGGCAGAAAAGTGAGATGATGTCAGCCAAGAGACACTTTACTCATTTATACAATTTGAAATTTTAATACATAGAATAAAGACTATAGCCATGTATTATTTCTGTAACTTAAAATATTTTCAAAATAAGCTAGAGTTCTACTTCTGATAATGGCAAACATAGCATCTATTGGACCAATCCTCCTGAAGGTAAAAAATAGAAACTCTGGACAAAATTTGAAAAACAACTCCTTCAAGAGACTGGAAAGCAACAGATAGCAGGCTGATTCTGGAGGGGAGTCAACACTTGGTAAAAGAGAATGGCAAAGGGTACGTTTACTTTTTTCACAGTATTTTGGCAGAAGGCAGACCCTTGTCCTTGCCACATGGAGGAAGCTAATGCTCTGACAGAAAACTGACAATTTTTCTGGATAGAGTAACCACAAGTTAGGATTTGAGGCAACCACAACTGGTAGGAAGTGAAGAAAGACTCTCAGAAAGGAAAGCAGCAAAGAGGAGAAGGTATGAATTCTGCCTACAAATTCTTCCCCAACTTTTGTTGACCTCTGAACTTTAGAGGTGCAGAATGGACTCCAAGAATTTCAGCTAAGTATAAAACAATTGATCTGAGATCAAGTTGCCATCCCGGAATCAGAGATGGCAGTTTGGGTCCAACCAATTTAATTTCCTAAAACAAAAATATCAACAATCCTCAAGGAAATATCACATTACCCAGAGTTCCCACAATGTAATTTTCATGACATCCAGGTGACAATCCAAAACTTATGTGATAAATGAAGTATCAGGAAACTATGTCCTATTCTGTAGAGATCAAACATCCAATGAAGAGCAAATCTGAAATGATTCATGTTGGAATCATCAGGCAAAGGCTTTTAAGCTGCGATTGTAACTATATTGCTTACTAATGTTATAAGTAAATGTGCTCAATGAGAGAAAATAGGCCTAAAATGGACATAAATATTGGGCACCTCTGAAGAGCAATAGAAACTATAAAAATGAAATAGATGATGGGCACCCAGGTGACTCAGTCGGTTCAGCGTCTGACTCGATTTCAGCTCAGGTCATGATCTCAGGGTTGCAAACTCAAGCCTCATGTCACATTACACACTGGGTATGGAGGCTACTTGGGATTCTCTCTATCCTTCTCCCTCTACTCCCCCTCTCTTGCCACTCAAATGAGCTCTCTCTCTTTCTCTCAAAAAAAAAGAAAGAAAAGAAAAAGAAACAGATGAAAAATTTAAAACTGAAAAGTACAATATCTGAAATTAATATATATATATATACCCAATGGGCTTAACAGCCAAATGTTGATGACAAAAGGAATCAGTGAACTTAAAGATAGATCCATAGGATACTATATGAAGAAAAAAGAAAAAATGGGGGAAAACCCCTAAGACTAATACATAGCCTCAGAGAACACTGGGGCAATATCAAAAGTCCTAGCTTATGTGCAAATGAAGTTCCAGAAGGGAAGAAGAAAGAGAGAGACTGAAGTCAAAAAGCTTTCTGAAGAAATAATGGCTGAAAATATCCCAAATTTGGTGGAAGATACACATTTATGGGTTCAGGAATCTCAGTGAATCCCAAATAGGTTAAATACAAAGAATGCCACACTTAGGCAAATCACAGTCAAACTGATTAAAGCCAGAGAGAACAAGAAAAGAGAAAATGAGACATTATCCAGGTGAACAATGATTCAAACAATCTAGAAATGATCCAAATGTTGGAACTAGTAGAAAAACATGGAGTGTAGAAACAGTGGAGTAATATCTTTAAAATGCTAAAAAGTAGATATGAGGTGCCTGGGTAGCTCACTTGCCTAAGAATCTGACTCTTGATTTTGGCTCAGGTTATGATCTCAGGTTCATGAGATCAGGCCCCATGTAGGGCTTCAAGCTTGGTGTGGAGCCTGCTTAGGATTTTCTGTCTCCCTGTCCCTCTGCCCGCACCACCCCCCAAACACACACTCACCCTCCTCTCTCTCTAAAATAAATAAATAAATAAATAAATAAATAAATAAATAAATAAATATTCAAAAAACAATATGTACATTGATATATTGCCCCTGATAGCAACAGCATATAGATAGGGAGGTAAATTGACTTAAACAACTGAGAGAGTTCTATATCATATGTGAAAAGGTAAGAGATTAAGTAGATAAAGAAAAGTGGGGAATGTATATTATAATCCCTAGAGCAACCACTAAAAGTATAACACAAGGAAACTATAACAACCAAAATGCCAATAAACATATTTTAATTTAGAATGGAATTCTAAAAAATATTCAGTCTCACATCTGGCATTTTGTAGAAATGCACAAGCTAATTCCAACATTTATTTCAAAATGCAAAGGACATAGATATCTAAAGCAAACTTCAAAAAAACAAAATCAGAAAACTGACTTTATGTGACTTCAGTGCTTACAGTAAAACTATCATAATCTAGACCGTATGGTATCAACATAAAGATTGACACACAGAGCAATGGAAGAAAAATATAAAGCCAAGAAACCGACCCACACTTAATTTTTGACAAAAGAACCAACATGATCCACTGGGAAAGTAGTTTTTTAAATCAATGGTGCTGTAAAACTGGATATCTAAATTGGAAAAAAAATTGACCTTCATCCCTATATCAAATCATATAAAAATTAATTTGATTTTTTTTAGCAGGATCACATACCTAATGTAAAAGCATAAGTGGTAAATCTTTAAGAAGAAAACACAAGAGCATATTTCTACATTGGGGGGTAGATGAAAGTTTCTTAGGACACATATAATAACCATATAATAAAAAATTGATAAATGCGACTACCAAATTTAAAAACATCTCTATCAAAAGACACCATTAAGAAAATGAGTAAATAAGCCACATAATAGGAGAAAATATTCACAAAGCTTGGATCTAATAAAGGACTGGTATTCAGGATATATAAAGACAAATAATCTAATTAAAACGGACAAAATATTTTAGCAGAATTTTCACAAAGTAAGATATATGAATGGCTAATAAACATATGAATATGTATTCAACATCATTAGTCATTAGGGAATTGCAAATTTAACTCATAATGAGATACCATCACACATTCGAAAGAATGAATAAGATTAAATAGAATGACAACACCAAATGTTAGCAAGCATTTGGAACAACTGGAACTTGCATAGATTTTTGCTGAGAGTGTAAAATGGTATAACCACTTTGGAAAAATATCTTGTAGCTATTTTAAAACGAAATTTACAGCAACCCTAATGCCTAAAAATTCTATTCCTCAGTATTCCTCAAGAGAAATGAAATCATTTGTTCACATGAAAACTTGTATATGAATGTTTATAACATCTTTATTTATAATACCTCCAGATTGAAAATAACTCATGTGTTCATTGATAGGTGAATGGTTTAAAAAAACAACAACAACAACAACAACCCTGTGGTATAGTCATACAATGGAATGTATCTACTCAGCAATAGAAAGGAATGAATTACTAATACAATGACATGAATGAATCTTAAATATTATGCTGAATGAATCTTTACACAAACAAATATGAACTGTGTGGTTCCATTTATAGAAAGTTCTAAAACAGGCAAAATTAATCTATGGTAAGGAAAAAAAACAGTGGTTGCTCGAGGCAGGGCTAAGAGTAGAGATTGACTGGAAAGGGACATGAGGAACTTTCTGAGGTGATGGTGGTGGTGTGTATCTGGAAAAGGGTTTGGGTTACACATGTGTATTAATTTTGCATAACTCATTGGTGTTTCAGTGCAGGTTTGTGCGTCTCATTTTATGTAACTTCTATCTCAAAAGAAAAATGTGCCATAAACAAATTCTGAACTCTGGTTCATGATTAGGTATGCTGAAGTATTTGGGGAGAAGTTTGTTGTCTGCAGTTTACTTCACCATGTATCAAAATAATAAGATGATGAACGTGGGTAGAAGGATGAGGAGATGAAGTTGAAATTCTTTCACCTTTTCTGCATGTTTTAAAATACTGATAATAAAATGTTGGAGAACAAAAGCGATGGTAGTTATGATCATTTAGAAGCATCCCTTTTCTCCCCGCATCTCTTCCTGTGTCTGACTTCCCCATGCTCGCCCATATTTAGCATTTGACTCGCCTTCTCAAATTTTGTTCTCCAGGCTATCGTTTGTCTCCTCACACTTCTTATCCACTTCCACACCCTGGATTCTCTAACTCCACTACAACGCCACTTCAGACTGTCCTCTAATAAGGGACAAATATGATGACTTCAGTTTATTGCAAAGACAGTTTGTCCAGAAAGTGGAGCCCAGGCAGTGTCATCAAGGCCTTCCCTCACATGATACTTTTGTTTGGAAAACAAGATTAAGTCCAGAGGTCTTAGAAGAAGTCCAACAAGCTTGATCACTGGTTCTCATTCTAGTTATCTTTCTGAATAATGGTTGTGAGCTAAGCTTAAAAGGAAATAGGTCTCCCAAACCTCCAGAACTAGATGCCAGAACATCTATTCCAATGGTTCTCACCCTTCATTGCACATGAAAATTTCCTGGGCACTGATATTTTTAAAGGATTCCCAAATGATTCTAATGTGCAGGCCCAGCAAGGTGAATAATTAAGTCAGTATTCACCGGTATAGCCATACCAGTTGGGAAAATAACAAGGATGCTTTCAATTAAGTTGGTAAATCCTCTGAGACCCAACTATCCTGGACACTTCCTCTTTTCCTACCCAGAACCCCAGACATCCCTACAATCAGTAACTAAAGGGTTAATGACTGGCCCAGCAGGAGTCCTCCAGAACCCTGCTTGAGCAGATAGCCAGATTCCACTGTAATTAGTCAGTGCCCAGCACTGTACCCATTATTAAATATTTTGAATACCACTTCTGCAGCCAGAGTTGAAAACCACTG
Organism: Vulpes lagopus; assembly: GCF_018345385.1. Taxonomy (NCBI): domain Eukaryota; kingdom Metazoa; phylum Chordata; class Mammalia; order Carnivora; family Canidae; genus Vulpes; species Vulpes lagopus. The sequence continues at coordinate 83,855,359 of NC_054848.1, forward strand.
ATCTAGTCAATTCAGACAAGTATCTGAGTATTTCATCTGTACCACAGCAAATAACTGGTTTGACTACATTTCTCCCTTTCTCTGCATAGAACTAGATTTGTGACCTTAAGCCAGTCATTTCCGGGCTCCAAATCCCATCTAAAAAATGACACAGCTGAATTAAGTCCTTTTAAATTATGCTTCCCACTCTGAATTGTGTGATACTGTGATTCTGTGAAACATGAATTCAGCTATACTCAAAACAAAAACAAAAACAAAAAGGCTCCAAGAGAAGAGAGAGCCAAATGGATCCAGGATCCAGCCTCCTGTACCACTGATCCAAACCAGCCAAAGAAAATTCCTAGTGTGTGCTAATTGTATATTGCTTCTCTTAGGAGATATGAATCTGAAGCTATACCCCGACCCCACCAAGTTATGGGCTTAGAACGTGAGGCAAAAAGATGAATTCTCCCTAACTGAGGCCAAAGATGCAAATGTTACTAGAGCCAATTATGGAATTAGCCCATCCACTTTGAAAGGATGGCCTCAGCATTTCCAGCTCCTTGCAGCAGTGACTTCTACAAACGGGTGACATACTGCAGGAGGACATTATCCACTTTACTTCTCCTGTGTTTATTTGCCATTGGCTTCATTGAGTAACCTTTGTTTGTGGATTAGAGGGAAGAAAGGAGTCAGTTAGTTTTATTGGTCTCTCCAGAAATTGAAACAGCTTCAAGCTGTCCTCCCCGAGTCTGTCTCCTTTGGCCAAGTATTCCTTTGGTTTTTACAATCTCAAAGCAATCCTCAGCTCTATGGCTCTTCAAGCACAGCTCTCTTTATCTGGATCTTTTCACTTTTCACTTGATCTTTCTCAAGGCAAGTTTCCCAAGTGGTAACTGGAACCATGTTTACAATAATCCAAAGTGAGAGGGTGAGTTGGCAATTGTGTAGTTCATGTAGTCATTGCGGATGGCCTGAATTGTCTGGGTCACTTGTCTATACTGACGAATAAACAGCATACTTACCAAATCATTTCATTCTGCATAGCTGAGGTATGCTTTATCTATACTCGTAACTCTGAAATGTACCTTTATAGTACAGATCTTTTGCCCTATGTCCTGGGTCAATATCTTTCAAAGTGGCAAGCTCAACTCATGTTGAGAAATCTGTGAAATCTCAGTGCAAAACCCAGAGCCTTCATCTCTGTGTGCATCCGAGTTGCCCTATCCCAAAGCACCGAACACTTCCCTGTACCCCACTACTGATTAGTCTCCATATCCCCATATCCCTGAAGCCAGATACCAACAACCAAAGACAAGACCCTAATATAACAGTGCAAGGAAATACATGATCTATTACCCAGTCAGGGCAGGGAACACTGAACTGGAATGGAAGGAAGGATCTGGACCCACTTACCAACCAAAGGCCTGGTTGGGTTGGGCTGCTCCTGAGCAAACACTTGTGTGGAGCTGCCCAGATTGGTCTTTGACATTGCCTTTGCATCATTTTGGGACTATCACCTCTTCCTAACACATGATGAACTCCCTCCATCGCAGTATGTATGGAAATTTCGAAAGTGTGCTCTGTACAAAGACCTCCTTTAACAGAGCCACTTACAAGACTATTTAAGATGGGATTTCTAAACCCTAATAAGGCCAAGTGATGCAGCCTAAAGTCCAAGAACTACTGCTCTTTATTTTGAGCAAACAGCTTCCTTTACTTGAACCTTTATTTCGTAAACTAATGAATGGGCAACTGCCTTCCTACTTTTTGTCTCTCAATTGCTTCCTTGATTCAATGTTTCTGTGAACATCAGGGGCACCACCATACTCCCAGGCTCCCAGAATCAGACCTAGAAGTCTATAGCATTAAATTAGGACAAATCCATGGTTTGTTTCTATTTTTGTTGTTCTTTGTAGATGATATATTTTTTAATTTTTAAAATTCTTTTAAAAAGATTTTATTTATTTATTTGAGAAAGAGAGCACACAAGTAGAGAGAGGGGTAGAGGGACAAGCAGACTCCCCAATGCACAGGGAGCCCAACACAGGATTCTATCTCAGGGCCCCGAGATCATGACCTGAGCCAAAATCAGACACTTAACCAGGGCCTTTTTTTTCCAAGGGAGGGAAAGAGGGATGGGTTTAAAATTGCTTTGTTATCATTGCATAGACGTTATCACAGCATCTTTTTTAAAGATTTTATTTATTTATTTATTTATTTATTTATTTATTTATTTGAGACACAGAGAGAAAGAGGCAGAGACACAGGCAGAGAGAGAAGCAGGCTCCATGCAAAGAGCCCGATGTGGGACTTGATCCCGGATCCCAGGATCACACCCTGAGCCAAAGGCAGACACTCAACTGCTGAGCCACCCAGGCATCCCCAGTATCATCTTTTTATAGCAAAATCCCCAAGCTCTTATCAGAAAGGTACCCTTAGAAGTAAATTTAGAGGATTCCGCAGAAATTACTTTGCAAGAATAAATATGTTTATAAGGCACCAATTGGAATAAGGAAGGCCCCAAACTACTCCTACTTTACGTCAATTTCACCCACACCCATGAAATGCCTCCTCCCATTTGGAATTTCAGCAACTACTCAGTATCTAGTTGAGGCCTCTCTTGGTTGAAGCCTAAGTAAGAAGGCTTCCACCTTCATTACCTAACAATTGCCCATCACTATAACTAATTGAAAGCTTGTATTTAGGGTCACCTGGGTGGCTCAGTTGATTGAGCATAAACTCTTGATTTTGGCTCAGGTCATGGTTTCAGGGTCATGAGATCGAGCTCCACATCAGACTCCATGCTAGGCAGGACCCCAGGATCATGACCTGAGTCAAAGGCAGATGCTTAACTGACTGAGCCATCCAGGTGCCCCACAATAAGATTCTTTTTAAAGGCTCCTAGAAACTGCACTGTCTTGGACAGAGGGAAGAGCTTAATCTACGGTGTTGAACTTGGTGTACTAGAGCCTGAAGAACCTAGAAGTGGGGATGCATCATTCTTACTTTTGCCTCACAAGGAACGATCTTTGGATTTGTAGCTTTTACTTCCTTTAACCCATCCTAAATCCTTTCAAGGTTGGGCCATGAGAAACAATTTAATATTATGTAGGCAGTTGACCCTTGAAGTGAGTTTGAACTGTGAGGTCTACTTATGCATGGATTTTTTTTCAATAAATACAGTAGAGTACTGGAGATGTATTTTCTCTTCTTTGATTTTCTTAGTAACACTTTTCTCTAGCTTACTTTCTTGTAAGAATATAGTATGTAATACATAAAACATACCAGTTACGTGTTAATGGACTGTTTATGTTATTGGTAAGGCTTCTGGTCAACAGCAGGTCACTTGTAGTTAAATTTTGAGGGAATCAAAAGCCATACACAGATTTTTTTTAAGTGCATAGGGGTGGGTGCCCTGAACCCTTGCATTGCCCAAGGGTTAACTGCACACATATTCCATAACCCTGGAACTTCATATTCCTTTTTTTCTAAAGATTTTTGTTTACTTATTTGAGAGGGAGAGAGAGAGAGTGAGCATGAGCAGGAGGTGGGTAAGGGGTAGAGGGAGAGGGAGAGAGAAGCAGGCAGGCTCTTCACTGAGTAGGGAGCCTGACTCCGGGCTCGATCCTAGGACCCTGAGATCACGACCTGAGCCAAAGGCAGACACTTAAACGACTGAGCCACTCAGGTGCTCTTGGAACTTCATATTTTTAAACCTATGAGGAATTGGGGCATATATATACGGAGGGAGCAAGGTGGGGAACCAGGGGGAAGGTAAGAAAGAAAGCAAGCCTGGAGAGAGAGTCAATACTTAAATAAGCCCAAAGATCAAGAGAAGGAGAAGAGAGAGAAATAAGAGGAAATGAGAGCAAAAATAAGGAGAATAATAGAGTCTATACACTTACATACACTAATGGATGTAGAAGCAAGAGAGAAAAAAAGAAGGAATGACATAAGGACAAAGAAAGGAGGCTGAAAAGCAATGAAAAATATGTAAATAAGAATGGAAAGAAAATTAATATCATTATTTGAGGGCCTACCCTGTGTAGGACACTGTTCTATGTACTTTATAAGCATTATTTAATTTGATCCCCCCTGCACCCCCCGCCCCCCGTCAATAATCCCCAATAAACCCAAAAACAAGATCGGCATTGACAGGCCCATATTCTACAGATGAGAAAAATGAGCTTCAGAGAACTTGAGAGACTTACCTGAGGTCACACAGCTTGACACACTGAAATTTGACCACAGATCTGAATGACCCCAAAGGTTGGGAGCTTAACCAGTGGGATCACCGCCTCCCATGAAAAACCATGGAAAGAAAAAAGAAGAGATGCAGGGAGGGAGCTGAAATCCTCATACCTGCAAGGTCCAACCGGGTAGTGTATGTGCTGGAAGGAGGCTTCTGGGCTTGGTCAAAGGCAATGCCAACTCTGTTCCCACTGATTATCTTCTGGTAGAAATGTGGATCAGGTTTACCAGATAATGTTTTTCAAGTAAAGCTTGAGATTCAGATTTTTTTAAAGGAAATCTCATGATTGTTCAACGTTAGCAAAAGATATATATATTGGGGGAAAAAGTACCCTGTAGGCTAAACAAAACCCAATTATAGGCTGAATCTGGCTCATCGGCCACTAGTTTGCAACCTCTGGATATAAATGGCAGATAGAGCCTAGTTTACAGACCAAAAAGGAAGAAGAGAGAAAGAAAGAATCAGAGAACAAGAAAAAGAGGAAAAGAGGAAACAGGAGAAAAGGAGAGAGATTTAAAGAAAAAAAGAAGCAACTAGGGGTACCTGCGTGGCTCAGTCAGTTAAGCCCCAGACTTCTTGGTTTCTGCTCAGGTCATGATCAGAGGGTGGTGCAGTCTGTTTGAGTGTCTCTCTCTCTCTCTCTCTCTCTTCTTCTTCTTCTTCTTCTTCTTCTTCTTCTTCTTCTTCTTCCCTAAATAAATAAATAAATAAATAAATAAATAAATAACATCTTAGAAAAAAAAGAAACGAAAGAGTGATCAAATGAAGGGCAATAAAAGAGGCCGTTATGGGAAGCCCAAGAAGTAAAGGGGAAGCAGAAAGTGGGCAGGGAAAAGATACGAAAAAGGATCAGGAGAAACGTGGGAGGAGGGAAAAAAGAGGCAGGGAAGACAGGAGAGAAGTAAAGGCAAGCCCACAGAAGAGAATGATACGTAGAAGAGGTTAGCCCCTACCTAGCAATCTTGGGGGACCCTGGGCCAGTTGGTGGCTAGGTAGAGGTGGGGCGGTGGGAGACAGTCAAGCCAGCCACTCTGTTTATTGGGAGAGGTTTCTCTCACTGAAAGGGGGAGCTACTCTCTCAAGAAAAAATTGTTCCTCCTCCCAGGGTACAAGGTGGCAGCAGCAACTGAGTGAAGCCCCTCAGGGCAGTCTGCAGGCCCTACAGGGGGTGGTGTAGCGCCCTCTGCTGGCCGGCCCTGCCTAGTGGCTTAGGGAGTTGGGGAGGCCGGGTTAGAGTTGCGGGGAATGAATGGGCCACAGGCAGGCATGCACCCCTTTCCCGGTATCAGACTGTGTGGAGCCTTCTTCTTCCTCTGCCTGTGTCTCTGCCTTTCTCTCTGCATCTCTCATGAATAAATAAATAAAATCTTAAAAAAAATAAAATTATGGCATGATAGAAAAATTGAGCTTATAGATACAGAGAACAAATGAGTTGTTGTGAGGGGCGGGGAGTGGGGGATGGGTAAAGTGCTTGAGGGGGGTCAAAAGGTACAAATTTCCAGTAGTAAAATACGTCATTCATGGGAATATAAAGTACAACATGGTGACTATAATTAAAATGCTGTATTGCATATTTGCTGGGTTGCATACTCTCAAGAGTAGATCTTAAAAGGTGTCATTATAAGAAAAAACTTTTCTAAGTATATATGCTGATGGATGTTAACTAGACTCATTGTGGTTATCATTTTGCAATATATACAAGTATTGAATGATTATGCTGTATACCTGAAACTAATACAATGCTACATGTCAATTATGTCTCAATTAAAAAAATAAATATAAACTGAAAAAAAGATGAAATATTTCAAACACACTATTGCAAATGACTGCCCAATCTAGCAGCTTAAAATAGCCCTGATGCTCATGGAATCACTGGGTCAGGAATTTTGGAAAGACACAATGGGGAGAGCTCTCTCTGCTCCACAGTGTTTGTTCGCTTTGCTGGGAAAACTTGAAGGATGGGCTTGACTTGATAGCCTGGGGCTGGACTCATTGAAGTCTTGTTCACCCACCTCCCTGGTGCCTGGATGGACTCAAAGACTAGAAATCCTACTTTTGGCCTGTCCACATGACTGGTTTCCACTGTGTCTAGTGGCTTCAAGGTGGTCAAAACTCTTACATGGGGGCTCAGGGCTCCAAGAGTGAATGCCTGAGCAAGCATAGTGAAAATGGAAATCACTTTCTTCATCTGGCCTCAGAATTCACGGTGTCACTTCTATAACACCTTATGGGATACAAGTGAGCTTGCAAGATCCAACAAAAATCCTAAAACTCCTATGGAAGTGCAAAGAGACCTCAAACAGCCAAAGCTATCTGAAGAAAAGATAGAGTTGGAGGCATCACATGCCCTGACTTGAAAGCATATTACAAAGCTATGATAATCAAAACAGTATTGTATTGGCACTAAATAGACACACAGACCAATAGCCCAGAATAGAGACTCCAGAAATAAACCTATACATATATGGTTAACTAATCTTTGACTGCAAGAATGGACAATAGAAAAAGGACAGTCTCTTCACTAAATTGTATCAGGGAAGCTGGATAGCCACATGCAAAAGAATGAAATGAGACCCTTATACTGCTCACAAAAAATCAACTCAAAATTAGTTAAAGGCTTCCATGGAAGACTGAAACCACAAAACTCCCAGAAGAAAACGTGGAGGAAAGCTCTTTGACATTGGTCTTAGCAATGATTTCTTGGATATGACACCAAAAATGCAATCCACAAGGCAAAATAGACAAATGGGACTACAACAAACTAAAAAGCTCTGTGAGGCAAAGGAAAGAATCGAGAGAGCAAAGAGGCAACGTATGGAATAAGAGAAAATATTTGCAAACCCTATATCCAATAAGAGAGAAGTATCCAAAATACATAAGGAACTCATGCAACTCAACAGCCAAAATTAATGTGATTAAAAGTGGGGGATGGACGTGAATAATTATTTTTCTGAGAAGACACACAAATAGCCAACAGGTACATGAAAAGATGCTCAATGTCACTCATCAGGGAAATGCAAATCAAAATGACAATGAGATATCATCTCAAACCTGCCAGAATGGCTATTAGCAAAAAGACAAGAAATAAGAAGAGTTGGTAAGAGTGCGGACAAAAGGGAACCCTCATGCATGGTTGGTGGGAATGACAACTGGTGCAACTCCTAAAGAAAACAGTACGGGGCTTCCTCAGAGACTTAAAAATAGACCTAACCTGTGAGACAGCAGTCTCACTTCTGAGCTTATATCCACAGGAAGCAAAATCAGTTTCTCAAAGAGATATCTGTACACTCATGTTTATTGCAGAGTTATTCACAATAGCCAAGGAATGGAAACAGCCTAAGAGTCTGTTGATAAATGAATGCATAAAGAAAACATCTCTCTCTCTCTCTCTCTCTCTCTGAAATATTATTTAGCCATAAAAAGGGAAATCCTGACATCCATGACAACATGGATGCAATTGGAGGACATTATGCTAAGGAAAATAAACAGAGACAAATAGATTTGTTGAGAGAGTTGATCTTAAGTGTTCTCACAACACACACACAAATGGCAACTATGTGAGGTAATGGATGTATTAATTAGATTGACTGTGGTCATCATGTCACCATGTATACATATATCAAATCATCACCAACTTTGTTTGAAATGTATATGTTACTAGTCAATTATACCTCAATGAAGCTGGGGGAAAACCAAATACCAACAACAGAAAATTCAACAACTGGGGAGAGACCCACCTATGTATAGGAAAGTGTCAAAGATTGTGGGGCCATATTTTAAAACCGTCACAGATATAAAAATTTAGGAGTAATAAAAAGTACCACCCAATTATTCATGAATCAGATGTATGCATTAATATTCTTGCTAGGTTTATTTCAGATGATTTTTTTAAACCAACAAAATGACACTTTTAAAAAAGGAGAGCCTATTGAGTTGCTGATTTCAGTATCTGCATACTGCTTATCCAGAAATTCTCCCCGAAGGAGAAGGAGGGGGAGGAGAAGGAGAAGAAGATGGAGGAGGGGGGAGGAGAAAAAGGAGGAGGAGGATAATGATATGTATTATTTTTTGAGCTTTTGCTAGGTACCCGGCACTGTACTTTTATGTAGATTCCTCTCAACAACCCTTTTAAGTGGATATTATAACTATCCTCAATTAACAAATAAGGGGTAAAAAAGCCTGAGGCTTAGAGAGGCAAGTTGCCCAAGAACACAAAGCTAAGGGTTCTAGTCATTTCTACAAGTATTTATTGAGAACCTCCTGTATGCCAAGCCAGATATGGCTCCTTGCCTTATTTATAAAACTTGTAATCTAGTGGGAGTCAGGGCATAACAATAAAGATTGTGAAAAGTACTATGAAGGAAAGAAATAGAATAATGTCTTAGGGAAGCTGGGACAACCAAGAACAGAGTCAATAATTCGAACCCAAGAAGCCTAATTCTAGAACTTGCATGCTCAACCCTTGTACTATATACGCAGTCACATTCTTTAGATTGGCTTATTCTTTGAGACCTAATAAAGTTAAGTCTGTGGCATGTAGCATCCTTGCCTCTAACCACTAGATAGTGGTACCCGCTCCCTTTTGCCTTAATTTCAATTACTTTTGCCAGCATTCATTGTTTCATGCATATTTAGTTGGGTATTTTTTGTTGTTGTTGTTGTTGTTGTTGTTGTTGTTCTTTGGTCTTAGATTTTTTTTTTCCTGGTAGAACTCTCTTGGCAGCAAGCAGTCTTGTCACAGGGAGACTCTCTAAGGCAGACATGTTTAGACTATCTTTAATAAAATAAAGTGGCCTCCCCCCACAATTAACAATGTTGAGCATCTACTTAAACTCTACAATTTCTCAAGCCCTAATTCATCCATTCTGTATTACAAAGGTACAAGGCTGCTTTTATCACTCCGTAAAATAATCATTGAATAATTTTCTTGGAAACTCTAAAAGCAGAAAGGGAAAATTAAGTGGTTTGGGTCATTTGGGGATATAATTAGATCTTCCAGGACTATTTGAATAGGTTATGTTGCCTGAGGCCTTAGAGATTTAAAAAAAAAAAAGTTGTTGTTTTCACCCAAGTTGAACTCATGCATATGACACATGTTTGCGAGATACCCCATTATGTGCCAGTCTGGGTTGTGCTGTCTCTTGCAATTTAATTTTATGCCATTGATAAGGTGGATCTTAATGAAAACGTCAGACTTTTTAAAAATATCTTTTGAAATAATGACACAAGAAATGAGTTAGGTGCCCCTATGTGGTAAGCAAATAAATTAGAATAAAATACAGCCAAAGACTCTTTTCCTGCACCTGCTCTGTGCCTAGCTTCCTGAGGCTTAGTGGGAGAAAAAAAGGCAAAGGTCCCGACTTCTTTTCTCAGATTGACCAATCTGATTGACTCAGGTTGGGTTTTTCTTTTTAAGCCTTGGAAATTTGAGATATAATTCACATGCTGTAAAGTGTACCCATTTTAGTGGTTTTAAGTATATTCACAGAGCTGTGAAACCATCACCTTTCTTTAATTCCAGAACAATTTCATCACCCCCAAAAGAAATCCTCATACCCACATTCCATTCCCACCCACCTCACCCCCTGGCAACCACTAATCTACTTTCTGTTTCTATAGATTTGCCTCTTCTGGACAATTCATATAATGGGACCAGGCCTATTTTGCCACTTATCCTTTTCCCCCTTCTTCCTCTCTGACTCCCTGCAAAGTCAGGCTCCTGGAGTGCTAGGACAGCCCTGTAGGATCACTGTAATTATATGATTATTATTTAATTATTGTATAATATTAGTATAACTATTATGCAATTTTATGTATATATTATATAATCATTTAAAATATAATTCATGTAAAAGTAGAGCATCAGATGTTATACAATTTATAAAATAATATAAAAATACATGAAATAATATATGAAATAATATGCATCAAGAAGAGCTGTGCTAAAAGAAAAAAGAACAGCTGTGCTCATAGTTTTAACTTGCATTAACTATTTTATTTATTTATTTTAGAGAGACAGAGTATGAATGGAGAGAGGGCAGAGGGAGAAAATCTCAGACTCCACACTGAGCTTGGAGCCTGACTTGGGGCTCAATGTCACCACCCCCAGATCGTAACCTGAGCCAAAATCACCAGTCATTGCTTAACCAACAGCGCCAGCCAGGTGCCCCTTGTATTAATTCTTGGTACAATAAGGAACGAAGTAGGTGTTATTACTATTCTTTCCATTTTACAGATGACCAAACTGAGGCCTAGAAAGAATAATGGACTTCTGCACAGGTATCCAGTGCCAGAGCGGGGATCTGCATGGTGCTCTGTGCCAAGGGCAGGAGGGAGAGGTGGCAGGCAGGGTGCTAAAAGAGAAAGTTTTCTTCCTGCCCTCAGGGAGCAAGGAAAAGAAAGAAATCACACACACACACACACACACACACACACACACACACACACACACGCAATATCGAAGCGACAGCTTCAGACAGTGGTTTTCAAGCATCAGCAGGCCTCAGATTCACCTGGACGTTTGTCAAAACACGGATCACCAGGCCCTTCCTCCAGAATTTCCAGTTCAAGTGGGTCCAGGATGGGGCCGGAGAAAAGGCCTTTCTAACAAGTTTGCCATCCAGGTGCTGTAGCTACTGCCCACCAGGAACCTCATGGTGAGACTCTGGCTTCGAACACATCTGGAACTGCAGTGTACAAGCTTTGGGGGTGATGCCTGTGTTGCAGGGGGAGTTTGTTACCTGATGGAGATCTCAAAAGGGAGCCGATTGTGGTACCACTAGCATTAGATCTGCCCCCTGCTGGAAACTTCGCAGTGTCTGCCTGCCATGTGCCCGCTGCCTCCAGGGCACCAGAGGCCTTTTACCCCCAGGGGCCCCTGCGGGCCTCTCTAGTCTTACAGTTCCGACCTCTCAGCTCCCCCACGTTACAGTCCACCAATCCCTCAGCGGCTCCCAGCCTTCCGTGCTGCATCATTCCTGTGGCTGTGTCCCCTGCCTGAGATGTCCCTGCTTGTTTCCTGCCCCCCCACCGCTCCCCAGTTCATTTCCTCGTGGCTGCCAAGCCACACTACCTGGATTCAAATCCCAGCTCTGTCACTTATCGGCCAAGTGACCTTGAGCCAGCTGTTTAACTTCTCTGTGCCTCAGTGTCTTCATCAGTGAAATGGGGATAATAACAGTCCCCTGTCGAGAGGATTAAGTGAGGTAATATTTTTTGGGTTCAGTTTCTATTTTAATTCCAGCATACTTAATATACAGTGTTCTATAAGTTTCACGTGTAAAATACAGTGGTTCAGAAGAAGAGAAGGCGCTGCATGCAGAAGCCCTTGGGAAAGTGCTCAGTACTTAGCAGAGGCTCCACAAAGGTTTGCAAAGGTCATTTTCACCTGCCACCACAGGATTGCGAAAAACGAGAAGATGGTTCCTTCTCCAGGGAAGATCACGATGCTTTTCTCTCAGGAAGCAGCTGAGAGGAATAGATGGTTTACATAGTGGTTTCTGGTTGTGACATGATTCTTGCATCCCTTGACTTGACCTCTCCCTACCCCGTGCACCTCATACAGCTGTTCTCTTACCATGCCCAACATCTCCCATCTGGTTTCCCAGCACATGCCACATAGTTGTGAACTTTCTGCTTAGTTTCCTCTATTTGAAATCCTCTCCCCCATTCTTTCCTGGATGATACCTGCCCATTTGTCAAGATTCAGCTTTTGGTGTCACCAGATCCAGGACTCCTCTGAGACGCTGGATTGAAGTGGGTGTCCTAGTCTGTGCTCACCCCATCACAGTGCTTAGGATATTGTCATATAGGATTTTGTTTTGCTTTGTTTAGACATCAGTCTCCCGAACTAGACTTCCCCTTTCTTAAGAGCCAAGCCCTTTTGGCTTCATTACTATACCCCCCCCCCCCGCATCTAGCATCTAGCACAGTGCTTGTGACGGACAATGGGCTCAAGGAGTATTTGAACCTGACTGAGGAGATCCAGCTGTACCAGAGCAGGCTTAAGATCATTGTTAAAATGTCAACAAGTTGCCAAAGACAAGTTACCTTTTCTGAAATTACAGCGTGGAAAACATCTGGGCATTCTTCCGGCAGTAGAAACAATGGTGAACTTGACCTATGATTCATGAACAAGGGGGAAAAAAACCCGGCATTAAACCAAACTAGCCTCTCGGGCTACTCAAAACCTTGAGAAGGCTGCCACCTAGTGATTGGAATTCAGAGATTGGAATTCAGAGAGAGACCTGTGGTCTCTTAGCAGAGGCACTGCTAAGCCAAACAAGATAAAAGAACAACTTCTGGGAAAAAGGCAGGTGTGGGATATGCATTTTCACCTGATCTATCTCGCTAATTGGGAACAGTAAAGATTTGAGTATCTCGCTTGATAGTCACACCAAGTCCTATGAATGTGGCCAGTTGCTGATGAAGCAGGGGTTTGCCGGGATAGTCCAGATGGAAACTTCAGGTCTCACTGCTACAATCACTGTCAGATAACGTACCTTACTTTTTCAAATGGAAAGGATGATTGCCAAAGAGCTGCTTTCAGGCCTTATACAATCTGATTGGCTGCAAGAAGCAATTAAGGAATGAGATACCATTAAATTTGACTCAACGCATTTGAATGGGTGTCATGTATGTTAAAAAATATATATCCAAATGTGTACACGAGAGTTTGCAGTCATCCTGGAGCTGTGTAGACTTTTCCTATGAACCTTCAAACGTTTTTAAAATATATGGCCCTTGTAATCATCCTGAGCCTGTTCTAACACCAGTAAGAAACATTATAGGTGATCTACCACGTATACCAGCAGCTGAATATGTCCTCCATTTGGGGTCAAACAGATTTAGTTTGGTATTGCTGTTCAGTGACTTACTAGCTGTGTGGCCTTGGGAAAATTACTTAACTTCTGTGTGTCTCAGTTTCTTCATCTGCAAGATACACGTGAAAATGATCCACAGCTCATTCAGTTTTTGTGAGAGTTAAATGATGTATACATATAGTAAACCCGAAACTGCATGATTTATGGTTTGCAACTGCTTGCATTTTTGATGAATAACTTACTACTACAGCGTTACTATCCTGAAATGAAAAATGAAACTTTTAGGCAATATAATGTATCTACTGTACAGGTAAGTTCATGCATCTCTGTGTGTGTGTGTGTGTGTGTGTGTGTGTGTGTAGGAGACAGAGAGAAAAAGACCTACCTGTAATGCAAAGGAGAAATCAAAGTATTTGTGATTAATCATGAGTCCATCTGCAGATGTTCAGGCCACACCACGCTAGAAGATCTAAGGGAACAGACAGAAATTTCCACTATGTGTAGAAACACCGGGAAAGCAAATGCTACAAATGCACATCCACCCCGGGGCATTGATTTAATTACTACAAGCAGGATTACTGTCTGCCACGTGGCCTTCAAAAATATGAAACAACTCTTGGGAGAGTTCTGAGGAAAACAACGTACAGTTTTCCTTCAGTTTACACTGTAGTCATATTCCTAGAGATTTCAGCATATACTAAAACCCTGCAAATAAACCCACTTGGTGTTGATGTGTGAAGCAGAGTGATGTTCTAGGCACAGATCATTACAAACATTTTTTTTTACCCACAGGACTAACTGAGAAGGGTGGGCATTCAAAAGTTGGGCAGAATCTAGAGCTTTCTTCACTGTGTGGGACTGTTCAGGGTATGGGTGAGGTCTAGCCTTCCGCCCAATAAATACCAGTAGGGCGCCCTCAAGTGGAACCAATCCTTGCCTTATACACGCAGGCATGAACCCAAAACACACGTGCTTGGAGAGCCCCCAGATGCAGACACATAGTTTCAAGCGCGACACTGAGTCAGAGCTCTGATATTCATCACAGAGTTAGTCTGGAAGAGAGAAATGCAGGCATGGAAGCTCAGCTGTGGGTGGGACATGGAGAAGGGGCCTAAAACCTGCAGATTTGTAGTCATGAACCTGGATGTAGGGAAGAGGAAGCAGTGGGGCTTGAGAGGGGCTGGAGAGGGGCTGGAGCAGCACTGGTGGAGGGGGTGCAGCTATTTAGACACTGAAGACTGTAGAAAGTCTGGGAGTCATTGCCAGGTCGGCAGCCAGAATGAAGCCAAAATGAAGATTCTAGAAAAGCAGCAAAATAGGAAGCACAAAGGTGGGACAATAACCAGGATTAAAATAACAGGCAGAACAAGAGAAGGTGTGAACACAGGCAGATTGTCTTCTGTCCAGCTGATGAAAAGCGCAGACTTGGAGTCAGACAGGTCTGGTGTGTGTGTGACTTGAAGATAATTCCTTCAACTCTCAGAGGCTCACATTCCCTCATCTCTAAAGTGAGCATACTGATCAGCAACTGCTTTCTCACTTGGGTGGTGTGTGTGTGTCATAAACGCCAGCTGTTATTACTACCTTCCCTGCCAACCTGCTTTTTCTTCTGTGCCCATATCTCACTGAGTGGCATTGTCATCCACCTGCTCAGCCACGCAAGCCAGATGATTATCTTTGAAGAAGCCTGGAAATGGGCTCCGACCTCCTCTTTCTCAAGCATCGAAATCCCGCTGATTATGCCTTCAAAATTTCTTTGGCATTGGCGGCCTCTCCTTCATCCTCACTGCTAGGCTTTCCCGTTCATCCCCTGACTACTGCCACCACCACCACCACCACCACCACCCGCCACCGCTGCCATCTGTTTTTGGAGCCCATCCAAAGAGTTTCACTACACCATAAGGGGGTTGGGGGGAATAACTAATCCTCCTGGGATTCTGCTTGGGTGAAGTCTTGGTGGATGGGTGGCAACAGGCAGGACATTGATGCTGAATAGGGGGGACCAAATGAAACACAGCACAGGGGTGCCTGGGTGGCTCCATTAGTTACACATCCGACTCTCAGTTTCCACTGGGGTCATGAACTTGGCATTGTGGGATTGAGCCCTGCATCAGGCTCTGCACTCTGAGTGGAGTCTGCTTGGGATTCTCTCCCTCTTCCTGTGACCCTCCGTCCACTTGCTTTCTCTCTCTCTCTCTCTCTCAAATAAAGTAAAAAAGTAAAAATAAAAAATAAACACAGTAGAGACTGTAGACTACAACTTAAAAGAGAAGCCAAGGGAGTTGTCAGAGGCATCACATGGCATAAGGGACTCAAGCACAGGGATTAAGCCCACAAACTGTGGGGTCAGGCTTCTCAGGTCTGAATTCTGACGCTGCTGCTTGCCAGCTGTTTGACCTTGAGCAAGTTACTTTATCTCTCTGTGCCTGGGTTCCCTCATCTCTAAACTGGAAAGAAAAATTGTGTCTATGTTAGAGAGTTGTTGCAAAGATTACATAATTTGTTTCATGCAAATAGTTTAGAATGGTACCTGGTGCATAGCAATCGTAAAATGTATTTGTTAAAGGAGTTTGAAAAGTTTCAGACAGGGTTAAGCTCAGAGCTGTGAGGAGGTAGATGGAACTCAACTATGAACACTTTGTAGGCCTGGGCTGGCCTTCCTGATGGTTGACGGTGGCCCACAGGGAACAGTAGCAGCCAGCTGGCTTGCAGGCACCAGGCAGGAATGGGCTAGATCTCGCTCTTGCCATTCCCCCCACCCCCACCAGCCCCAGCCCTCCTAAGGGCAGCCTTTTTCAAGTTTGTATGACAGAAGGCTATAACCCTCGGCAGTGGACCTTTATTTCTACCCAATTGTTTGTTCTCTGGCACTTAGCAGCAGTAGGACAGCAAGTGCAGAAAACTAAAACAGTGCCCAGGGGAAAGCAGGAATTGCCGTTTATCCCAAAGGGTCCAGAAGGATCCTTCTCCTGATCAGTGGATTTCTTTCTCGCATGACTCCATGAAGCTGACTCAGACAGGTAGAGAGAGGCCAAGGACCCCTCCACTTCTAAAATGTTCATTTTAGTGGTATAAGTACTGCTACAGCAGGTCCGGGACTGGCTGAACTTAATGGGAGTACAGGCGTGATCACAATGAAGTCCAGAGACAGAGGGTCCTGTGGGATCTGGTGCAAGCTGCTGTTTAGAAAAGCTGAGATTATTCGCAAGCTGCAGGCCACCATCAGATGCAGGAACCTGGAACAGGTATAAAATGGTGGGGTTGTTTTTGGTCATGCTCCTGAATTTGATTGGGGATGTACGTGATTTGGAATTCCAACTTTGAACTGGCCTGAGTTCCACAGGAGTTCATCCAAGAGGTTGAGAATTACTGGAATTGTGAAGGGTTCCATATGGTCACAGAAATGCACTGCAGAGTCCTGCCATACCTGGAGTTCTCAGTTTTGCTTTTTACAGAGTACTGGGTCCCTTGATGGTGGTGGCAGATGGGGGAGGGAGGGCAGGTAGCCTGTTTGATGAGGCTTGACAGAACTTCATGCAGGAGTGATTGTAGAAGCAACTGCTAAAATCCTGAGATGCCTAGGTTGCAAAGGGCAGGGTGACACTGACAGGTAAGATTTGTAGGCGACATTATATCTGGCCAGAACATTCACATGGTGGACTCTTATGTGTACTTAGGGGTTATTCATTTTCCAAATCATGTTTTGGGGCCCACCCATGTTGGGGCTGGCTTGAACCATGTGAATTGGCTGGGACAGGATCCCCAGAGTTCTCCAAAGCCCCTTAGCCCACCAATAATCTTGAGGTTGTTACCAGGCATCCTGGGTTTTTGCCAGGGTCCAATACACTGTGACTGGGGGCAGGGTGGGGGAGATCAAGGCTCAGTTAGGGTCCAGAGCAGGATTTTATGTGGTTACCCTTTCACCAACAGGCAGTGTTGGGCTTCCTGATGGACAGGCAGACAAAATGCACATCAGGGGCACAGGAAACATTCAACTTCAAGGACCTTATCCAGAATTTTGCAATCAGGAAATTGAGAAATACATCCTTGGAAATTCAGCAAAATCATATGCACTTCGGTTTTGCTTTTATTTTTAGTTTCCCATGAGGGGGACACTGTAGTCTTTTCGGTGCTCTCAGGCCTCTGAGGGTCCTAGCCTGGCCTTGACGACAGGCACCCCAACTTCAGAATAGTGACTGTCACAGCAATGGGCTCCTTTCAGAGTCCCCTCCTGACCACCAGCTCATACAATGGTGCCATCTGGTGGTATATGCCTGCAGTGTGTGTTTCCTACTGAAGCAGAGCTATTCTGGCCTGGGAGAGGGAGGGTGGGCTCCTGGGGCAAAGGTGAGAGGTGAGGGCTGGCATCGTGGTATGACAGCTTCTACCTAAGTTTCTGTTGTATTCTGCTTGCAGTTTCAGCCTTCCAGAAACCCAAACTTCCCAGTGTGGCTCAAAATGCAGACCCAATCCCTCCAGTTTTATGGGCCAGAGCTAGACAGAATTCCTAGGAGCTAGGATGCTTGACCTTGGGGTGCATGGAGCCCTTTGGAAGGCCATTGAAACAGACAGCACCCCCTTTTTAGAATCACATTTTAACTGCATAAAACAAGCTGGTAGGAATAAAAAAGGGGACGCATTATACTGAAACATGGTTCTCAAAATAATAAAAGTGAATTTGTGATAATGCAATTTATGTGCTGCTTGATCACACATAAAATGACAAGATCCAGTGGCAAGTCTCATTACTGCCATCATTTCAAAGCAGCGATGAGCGGAAACGTTACTTGGAGATGGGTGCAGCTGTTTCAATGTGATATGCAACCATCTGTGACTTCCACTTGATGACAAAGTCACAGGTACTGTTAGGACCACTTCAGGCTGTTGCTTATACTTCTAACTGAAAGAAATGCTATGCTGAATTGAAGGAAACTGAAGTTAGAACTTAAGACAAGGATGTGTTTTTCGGTATCTGAGTTCCCACATCCTCTCTGTGTGGGTGAGCCCTTAGAGCATCTCCAGGCCAGGGGGCTGCAGATGGCAGCCTTGGCTCACCCCTCTCAGACAAGTTCCAGAGGACAGTGGTCAGGAAATCCCTAGAAGACCCAGCAAGGGAGCTGATTGGCTGCTAGAGAAGTGCCCCCTCTCTGCTTCCCACTCCCCTGTGTTCAGGCTCCTGTAGGAAGAGAGATTTGGGGCAGGGAAGGGTAGGAAGGGAGCAGATATTGCTGTAGTTCCTAGGGGTTTTTTTTCCCCCTGAGGTCGCTTCCTCTTTTCTCCAGATGGTGGCGTAGAGGCAGGGCTGGAGATCTTGTGGCGGCTGTACCCAGAGGCATCATCACCCACAGAGGAGAAGCTCTGGCCAATCTGTGGCTAACTTAGCTGCCAGAATGAGCACCTGCCAAGAGCAATCAGCCTTTTCCTGTCCCCAGACGGCAGGTGGCGGCTCTGCGGAGCAATCTTGAGTTGGAGGCAACCTGTTTGACTCCCCACAAACAGCGGGGGTCTGGAGGCGGAGGCTGGCCCAGCCAGAAGGAGGAAAAAGCAGCTGCTGTTGAGGTTTGGTCCTGCAGGATGAGAGCAAGAGCGGGCATTCCTGCTGAGACAAGCCAGGCCACAAAATCTGGAGGGCCATCCAAGGCAGGTGCCATCAGAGAAAAATAAAGGGGGGGATGCTAAAAAGACTCAGTCCCAAACCCACATTCAAGGTCTAGGGATTGCCCAAAGAAGCCAACCAAGGGATCTGAGAAGCCAGAGGGCCACAATCTGGCAGCACTAAAGCAGAGCAGTCTGCTGGGTAATCCTGATGCCATCTGGGTGATGCCACTGCAGACCAGCAGGCATATCTGCTGGCTTTGGAGGTTTAGCATGAGGGAGCCTGGGGGTGCAGGAAAGCATGAAGGTGACATCAAAGTTGCCACTACAGGGGGTGATCTGACTTGGGGACACCAGGAGTAATTGTGTGTGAATTTAGCAGTATGAAATCTGAGGCTTTTATTTTATTTTTTAAAGATTTTATTTATTTATTCATGAGAGACACACAGAGAGAGGCATATTTCCCGCTAAGCAGAGTGCCTGATGTGGGACTTGAGCCCAGGACCCTGAGATCAAGCCCTGAGCCGAAGGCAGACGCTCAACTGCTGAGCCACCAAGACATCCTGAAATCTGAGGATTTTAGACTCATATATGTGCTCCGTCTATCTGAGGAAACGACAGAGCTTCAAGTATGAACAGGCAGACACTGAAGCCACACTGCCCAGCTTGGATCCCAGCTCTGCTTGTTACCAGCTGTGTGGTCTTGGGTAAGTTATTTAACCTCTCTGCACTTCTCCTGCCTTATCTATAAAATAGAATTAAAATTATACCCAGCACATTTGGTTATTGTGAAAGTTGAAATTAGGCAGGGCAGGTGATGTGCTCAGAACAGTGCCTGGCACACAGTATGAATCCAGTACTTATTAGCTTTTATTCTAATATCCTGTTGGTCATATCGGCTCGGAGAAAGTTAGGTCCTAGTGCTCTGCCATGCATTTTCTGTGTGACTTTAGGAAAACAACTCGTTCTCTCTGAGCCTCAGTTTCTTTATCTGTGAAATGGGAATAATACTACCTAACCTCCCAGGATCATTGCGAGGATTATGTAGGCTACCCTGTGCAAAGTGACTGGCACAAACTCGCTCAGCGTTAACTCTAAGTATTGACCTGTGGATGGCAAACAGGTAGATTTGAAGAGTGGCCCTCAAAGTCAGTACTTGATTAAAAAAATGGGAAGAAAACACAAAATATTATTGATAGTGGTTTCCTTTAGAGGGAATGACTAGGGATAAAGGACGGCAGGTGAGAAAGAAGTCCCTACAATGAATTTTGTGCTTTCTTGACCTTCTTGTATTTGTTTTACCCCATGTGAATTACAAAATTCAAGAACTACTAAAGGGTAGTCAGTAATTAGGGACCAGCTGTGGTCACTTTATACCTTTTTGTATTAAGGGACGGGGTGGGGGGGAGGCCATGAATTGGGACCATTGGCCAGAACATTTGGTGCTGAAGATTGGGATGCAGCACTCTTCTGATGAACAGTGTGGTAGTGGCCAAGCCTGAACACATCTGGGCACAGAGTGCAAGGGAAGATGTGGGTCATCTTTGTGTGGGCGTGGACAATGACCACTGTTTTTGTGGCCAGGAAATGGTGTTGGTCTATTAGAATGTTCAAAGTAGTAAATCTCAAATTATGGGCTGTGGATCAGCTGCAGCAAAACCTCCTAGAGGTCCTGGTTGAACCCCCCAGAATCTTCTGGATCGGAATGTCTGCGGGTTTGGCCCAGGGACCTGTATTTGTAATTAGCTCTCCAGATCTCACCGAGGCACACTAACTTGTGAGATCCACTGACATAAAAGTTATGAAAATGAAGCTTTTATTTCAGACAGACCTGAGCTCAACTCTCAGTCCAGCTACTCCCTAGCCGTGTAGAAGCCCCTGCCCCTCACACGTGTTACAGTCAACTCGCTGCTTGGGTCCCAGGATCCCGTTTGATGACCTTGTCCCAACTGCACATGCTCAGTTGTATAGCTGCCTTTTCCCTAACTCTGGGCAGAAGAAAGGCCATCTCCACGTGTGAATCTGCCCCCTCCTCCCTGCTTACTGCACATGCGCAGTTATCAGGTGGGCAGCCACTTTGCCTCCTTTCCTCCCCAGGCCCCTGTCATGAAAGAGCTGCCAATCCTCCTCCCCAAGCATGGTTGCTAGGTGGTTGCAATTTGCCACCAGGGAGATGGTAATGTTTACTTGGCTATTGTTTTCTCCACCTCATGCCCTTGTAGCAACCTCTACTCTAGTGTACACATACACCCAGGAGCAGAAGTTTCTCTAGGTCTCAAGGCGTAGGGGACAGTATAAAGGGGAATAATGAGTGCTCAGTTAATGAGATTGTTGTGATTATCACAGGAGACAATGTATATAAAATGTCTAGCACCGCTCCTAGCTATTGTTACTAGATTTTGTGCAGGATCCCTTTTCCTCTCTCTGGGCCTGTCTCTACACCCTAATGCCACTGTCTGAGGAAACGACAGGGAAGTTAGGGGCAGGATCTCTGAGATTCCTCTCAACCCTGCCATCTTAGAATTCTCCATGAGTTTTCCAAAGGACAACTTTGAGCTGGCCCTCGGGAAGCTGCTGAGGCAGACGACAACAGATGCTTCAGAGAGGGTCTTGAAGGGTGAGTAAGATTCTGCCCGTATCTACTGCTATCAGAGAAGTTCTTACTCAATTGACCAAAAGTTGGCCCACCTGGAAACCTTGGTTGAGGTTTGCAGCTACTTAACTGCCTTCTCTTCCCCACTACTGTGACCTACACAATGGCCCTTACTCTCAAAAGCAGTTCTCTCAAACATCCTTTCCATCTCCTGGATGTGACTTACAAAGGATAGATGAGAGCTGTTTCATCAGTCCATCCAACTGGATAAATCAATGACCTCAAAACTGTAATGTGCATTGGAACCATCTGAGGGCTTGCTCAGCTCATGGATTCTCTGGCCTCCCCCCAGAACTTACTCAACCAGTATCGTCAGGGATAGGGTCTGGGCACCCATACCATGCATCATAAAGTGTGGTCAGTCCATAGAACACTTGCATCAGAATTACCCAGAGGGCTTGCTTGAAATGAAGATTCCTAGAACTGGGCCCCAGATTCTTAGGCTTAGGGATGATTATGTGGTTGGACTGGAGCAGTGATTCTCAAAGTATTCATCCCATGTTCCCCACAGCATTATATCATCTGGGAACTTGTCAGAAATGTACAACCTTGGGCCCTAGCTCACTGAATCAGAAACTCTGGGTGTGGAACTCAATCATTTGTGTTTTTCCAGGCTTGATCATTAGTGCTCCATGTCATTCTGATGCAGGCTCAAGTTTGACAGTCACCACCCCCTCATTCCACTGCCACATCATAATGATTCTGAGCTCCCACTGGTTGCAGCTGGGCATAGAAGTCAGTTACTGCTGCCTCCTGATGAGATTCCAGCAAAGTTAGACTTACAACATTTTCTGGGCTGCTCCTTCTTGGGAATCTCTTGTGGCAGGCTGGTCACTATAGTGAATGAATCATGGGTGAGCTAAGTCAGGGTGTGCAAGGATTGTGTGGAAGGGACAGGCTTCAAACATACTTGGAGTCAGAGGAAGCCTCATCTCTTCTTTTTGTTTTAAGATTTTTTAATTTATTTTAAGAGAGAAAGAAAGGGGCAGAGGAAGAGGGAGAGAGAGAATCTCAAGCAGACTCTGCGCTGAGTGCAGAGCCCAACATGGGGTTTGATCTCACCACCCTGAAATCATGACCTGAGCTGAAACCAACAGTCTAATGCATAACTGACTGAGCATTCCTACTCATCTCTTCTTATAGAGGTCATTCAGAGGGGTGTTTAAGCTGGGAAATGGACAGGATCCCTAGGGATACGTTATAACCCCCCAAAGTGTGTTATCTCTTTCCTGGTTCAGGAATCTTGACGATTTATATCTGAGGATGCCATGTCCACCCTCAAGCAGACATGGCTTAGGAATTCATCCTCTTTGTTTTCAAACTACACTTTAAAAGACATTTCATAATTATTAGTTTTATATGTCACTTATACTTTCTGTATGCCAAGAACTACACTGAGGGCTTTACATAGATTATCTCATTAAAATTCTTACATCAGCTCTATGAGTCATACAAGAAATTGAGACTCAGGGAAACTTGCCCAAGGTTATACTACTAACAAGTGGCAGTGCTGAGATTTAAAACTAGGCTTGTCTGACTCCAAAGCTCATGGTCTTAACTATTCATTCATTCACTCCATTGTTTGTTACTTTATTGATTGCTATATTTGTTGTATTCCTTCATACTATGGTACAGACATGGTCTGGTTCTTGGGTAGGCAGAAGTGAACACGATTAAAACAGATACAAATCCCTGCTGTCACTGAATTTTCACTCTAATACAGGAGACAGACAATGAGCTAGATAAAGAAGTGTATAGTATGTGAGATAATCCTAAGTGCCAAAGGAAAATAAATTAAACAGAACAGCGGTGATATGATGTGTTTGGAGGTAAAAATCAGGTGGCCAGGAAAGGTCTCATTGAGAAAATGACATTGAAACAACATCCAGAAGGAAGCGGTAGAGCAGCCAGGGAGTTATCTGGGAGAAGAGCATTTAAGGCAGGACAGATAGCAAGCACAAGAATGCTGAGGTATGGGAAGAGATGGCATATTGGAGAAATAAGGACGTAGCCATTGTCCTACAAAGTGACGCAATGGAGAGTGCTGGCCAATGAAGTCAGGTGAGGTAATTGAGAGCTCAGACCATATAGAGCTTCTAGGACTTTGTCTCTTACTCTACATGAGACTAAGAAGTGCCATCTAAATGTCTTTATGGCAGAATTGCTCTGGCTGCTGTGCAATGATAAAATGAAGGGGAGTATAGGCAGAAGTAGAGAGGACCATTAGGAAGCTGTTGAAATAATTCAAGCAAAAGAAGATCGAATTGGAAAGCAGTCTGGCACTACTCAAAAGATTAAACTCAGAGTTACCACATGACCCAGGAATTCCACTCCTAGGTATACACCCAAGAGAAATGAAAGCATATGTCCATGCAAAACCTTGTGCCTGAATGTTTATAGTGGCATTATTCACAATAGTCAAAAAGTGGAGACAAACTCAATGTCATCAACCATCCATTGAATAGATACAACTTTTTTTTAAGAGAGAGAGGGAGAGAGAACACACATGAGGGGGAAGGGGGGTATGGAAGGGCAGAGGGTGAGAGAGAGAGAGAATCTTATACAGTCTCCATGCCCAGCACAGAACGTGATGTGGAGCTTGGTCTCATGACCCTGAGATTACGACCTGAACCAAAATCAAGAGTTGGACTAACTCAGCCACCCAGGCACCCCTGACTGTTGAATGGATGAACAAAATGTGGTCTTGCCATACTAGAATATGGTGGAATATTACTCAGGCATGAAAAGAATTTAAGTACTACTACATGCTATATACGGCTGAATCTTGAAAATATTTTGCTAAATAAGAGAAGCCAGTCATAAAAGTTCACATAGTGTATGATTCTAAATGAAGAGTTCAGAAGAGGAAAAACCATAAACACAAAAAATAGATGATTGGTTATTTAAGGCCATGGGAGGTGAGGGGATAAGCAAATAGGTGAGTGATAGCCAAAGGGTATAGGATTTCTTTTGGGGCTAATGAAAATGTTCTAAAATTGATGTTGGTTATGGTTAACAAAACACTGGATACATTAAAAACCATTCAACTGTGTACTTTCAATGGTTTAATTGTATAGTCTATGGATTGTATCTCAATAAAGCTGTTTTAAAAATAAAAGATAATGGAGGTTCAGACCACGGTGAAAATAGTAGAGGTGGTGAGAAGTAATTTCACTGTGGATATACTTTGAAGGCAAAGTAGGTAGGGTTGGCTGACAGGCTGGATGTGGGGTTAAAAAAAGAGGAATGCAAGGTGAGCCTTGGAGTTTTTTGCTTGGTCAACTTGAAAGTTATCATTAATCAGTATTGGGAAGTCCATGGGAGGAATCATTTTTTGGAGGAGAGGGATTGAGTTCTATTTTGGACATGTTAAGTTTGAGATGCTATTTTGACATCCAAGTAAATAGCCAAGGAGGCAGTTGGAAATATAAGTCTGGTGTTGACAAGAGCGGTCTAGGCTGCAAATCAAATTTGAGAATCAATAGTACAGAGACAGAATTAGAAGCTACTATAATGCTAAGTGAAATAAGTCAATCAGAGGAAGACAATTATATGGTTTCACTCATAGGTGGAATATAAGAAGTAGTGCAAAGGGATCATAAGGGAAGGAGGGAAAGCTGAATGAGGAAAATCAGAGAGGAAGACAAACCATGAGAGACTCTTAACTCTGGGAAACAAACAGGGTTGCTGAAGGGGAGGTGCATGAATGGACGGAGTAACTGGGTGATGGACATAAAGGAGGACATGTGATGAACACTGGGTGTTATACACAACTGATGAATTATGTTTTTAAAAAATTATTTATTCATGAGAGAGACAGCATGAGAGATAGAGAAAGGCAGAGACACAGGCAGAGGGAGAAGCAGGCTCCATGCAGGGAGCCAGACGTGGGACTTGATCCCGGGCCTCCAGGATCACAACCCGGGCTGAAGGCGGCACTAAACCGCTGAGCCACCTGGGCTGCCCTGAATTATTAAAAAATACATCTGAAACTAGTGATGTGCTATATGTTGGCAAACTTAATTTAAATTTAAAAAAGAAGCTACTATAATGAATGATCTCATCAAAGGTATGAGTGTAATGATGTCATCTTGTCTCCCATGTATTTGGGGGCCTTCTGTAGTCACCCCAGAACTGCCTATACCAGTATCTCATGGGAGACCAATCTTTGGAATATGTCAATTATGTTCTTGAAGAAACCAAAGGGTTACAGTTTCATAGATGAGACTTTGGGCCATAAGGTGTGGATATGTCATCAAGGCATTGCATATTTCAAAGAAATAATTAAATAATTTAATTATTTCTAAGAAAATCCAAAAAGTCTACCTTTCATTCATTTTCTCCCTAATTTAGATGGGATCATGAGCTCCCCACTAGGTTCAGGATGATAAATACACAACCTTCTAAGTTGATAAAAAACTCTGAGGCTGAGCAAAAAAAGTTGTGATTCTGTTATCACTACTTTGATATTTGGGGCATTCAAGCACATCTCAGTTTTATTCTCTTCTTTCTCATAAAAAGTAGTAGGGTTTGGGTGGGGAAGTAGAGAGTCTCATTCATAGGTTTACTTCAATTATTCCAAAACCACAGGTCTGTGGTTGCCTTGATGCTGTACTACCTCAGAAAGAAAGGGGCTTAATATCTTATCTCCAGACAGAGGGAAGGGCTATGGGAACTTACCACTGCTGTTCCAATGAGATCTCTGGGGAACTGCATTTCTACCTGGCTAGATAGACTCTGACCATCATGGATGACTTGTGTGCACAGTCCACAGCAAAAAGCTGAAGGTCCAGGAGCCTAGGATCCATTAGTGACAATGCCTTCCAATGAGGAAGAGCTAATTAGCAAAAGGAGAGTGTTGGGTTAAGGATAGTTCTAGATGCTCAACATGTTCTCTAAACCATATGCTTCTTGAGGATAGGAACTGAGTCTTAGTCATTTTCCTATGGGTGAGCTTCCACTCTCAGGGTGCTGGGGGTGAGCCCAGCCTAGGGAGTGTTAGCCAAGTGAACCAGTGCTAGGGAATCATGAGGAGCAGAAGGCACTGGCCCCCTCACCCTGAGACAGCCAGGAACATAAAGGGCCAAAGCAGAGAATAAAAATCTATGGAACACAGAAGGTAAAACCATGTGCAGACTTCAATCACAAAGGGTAAGAATGAAAGCAAAACCAAGAAATAGTGTCCGAAGTCAAAATGGTACTGACCTAGCAAACTTGAGCCAACTATAATGTCCAACCCAAACCCCAAGGACACCACTATTTGGGTCTGTCCCATCTTTTCTCCAGCCCCTAACCATCTGGGGAAGAATGGCAGACTCAATGATAAATGTATTTATACATTTATCAGAAGAAAAAGAAAAAGTAAAGGAACTCACTTTCCATTCCAGTAATGCTAGGGAATGCCATAGGTCCCTCCACTTGAACCGAAACAAAATCTGTCCCTTTCATGAGTGGTTCGTTAACAAGGTAGTAAGGAATGAAAAATGGGATTCAGAATGAGGGTACCTAGTGGTTCTCAAGGATCACTGAATATCTTTGCAACATAGGAAAGGATGAAGAACCTTCCATTACTCAAGGTACCTGCACCCTTGTCAACCTGGTGCTGAAAAGGAACCAGAGAATGAAACATATAGCACATTTAAAAAAAAAAAGATTTTATTTATTTATTCATGAGAGACACAGAGAGAGAAACAGACGCAGGCAGAAGGAGAAGCAGGCTCTTCGCAGGGAGCCCAATGCAGGACTCGATCCCAAGACCCCGGGATCATGCCCTGAGCCGGAGGCAAACACTCAACCACT
This sequence comes from Vulpes lagopus, assembly GCF_018345385.1. NCBI lineage: Eukaryota > Metazoa > Chordata > Mammalia > Carnivora > Canidae > Vulpes > Vulpes lagopus. The sequence continues at coordinate 83,882,462 of NC_054848.1, forward strand.
GAGCCACCCAGACGTCCCATATACCATATTTTGATAAGGATTCTGATAAAGGCTGCTGATACAGGGTGCTAAAGAGTGGGGTGGGGCAGACCCAGAGGAAGGGGATATCACTTTTCTTTGGGGATATCCATATGCTTCATTGAGTCTTGAACAAGTTTTGAAAAAAAAAAAAAGCTAAGTGCCCTATAGGTGGTGGGAGCAATATGAATAAAGGTATGATGGTATGGTACATGAAAGGATCTGTAAGGAGCTCAGCATGATATGAGAGGCTGGAAATGGAGGTCAAATCACACAGCAGTGTTTTAAAACACAGCTTGTCACTTTGTGACAATCCACATTGCCATATTGTGAAATCAATTTGATGAGTCATGACCAACATTTTACTAAATGATATGGGCTATAAAAGAGTAGAAAATATAATCCATTGACCATAGTAAAGATTATAGGTTTTTGTGAATAATTTTTAGGTTATTTATATACATATTTTTACAGATGGATACTGGATTGCAATGCAAGTTCTATTCTGTACTGTAGGTCACAGTCAAAAATGTTGGAAAACCACTGTCATAGTGTTGGAAAACCACTGTCACAGTGGAGCTTGTCAACCTTGCTAACATGTTTAGACATTTTCCTATAGGCCATGGCAAGCTGCTGAAGGATTTTAAGCAAGATAATGACATGATCCAATTTGTGTTTCATCAAAGGTTTAACCATCTTAGATCAAATTAGCCATAGAAAAGGTGTTGGAACCAAATTAAATACAGATTGGCAGCTGATCTTTTCAAAATTAAATGCTCAAGCTAATTTAATCTACGTGTCATAGGGAAGACACTTCAAATTATACACATTCATTTATTGGAAAAATCATTTTGGAGAGCATATCATGTGTCAGGCACTGTGCTAGGTACCGAGGATACAATACAATGTTGAACAAAAATCATCCCCTCCTTCATGGAGCTCAATCTAGCGAAAGAAAGAATAAACAAATAAACAAACCTAAATGAATGTAAGTGCCACAGGAAAAGCTATAGGGGTCAGGGATAGGCTCTGAGGAGGTCATCTTTAAACTGAGTCATTAAAGATGGATAGGAGTTAGAAGTGCAGTGTTTGGGGTATTAGCATCTTCACGCCAACAAGATAAGACTAGTTACATGTACATAGAGGACATCTGCTTGAGCCGGAAGACCTTGGGACTGACCAAGTCTGTCACCTCAGTTCTGAATAGTAACCCTCCAGATTCTAGAATAAAACAGGTAGAGAGTAGTGGTTGGAAGAGGGCCATATGGTATGATTCATTCACATGTAATTCCTTGTGGTTTGATACTAGTTGGCCTTCTCCTTCTACCAATGTTTTCGAAGGGGGAAGTTTTTTTGAGCAGCCCCTAGTTCCTACAAGGATTATCTGGCTCCAAATGGGATAGTGAGTATGGAATAGTAGCAGTGGAAACTGCTTGCTAAGGGTGTTCTTAGAGATATACTGCAGTGATTTTAGTGCATCTCTGTTGTGCTGAGGGAAGTCATGTTTTGGTAGGAGACATGGCAGAAGAACTATCTTTCTAATACAGTGTTTCTTGACTAGGGGTATCTTGCCCCCTGGAGTATATTTAGAGATGTCTCCAGGTATTTTTGGTTGTCATAAATTGGGTGCGGGCAGGGGGGAAGGCTACTTGCATCTAGTGGGTAGAGGCTAAGGATGTTGGGATACATTCTGCAATGCAAAGGACAACCTTCCACAACAAAGATTTTTCTGGCCCCAATAACAATAGTATCTTAGTTGGGAAATCCTACTCTAAAATCTCATGGATATGCCACATGTCAATCTGCTGGAATTAAGCCATATGTATCAAAATGGAGAACCTCCCCTAAATCAGGACCACCTCAGAAGTACAGCTGGTAATTACATGAATGGGCTACAAAAATCCAGAAGGATGATATTTTATGACTCTATCTCTTAATCTTTTTTTAAATTGAGGTGTAATTGACATACAACATTATATTAGTTTTGGGTATACAGCTGAATGATTCAATATTTATCTATATTGCAAAATGACCACCATAGTAAGTTTAGTTAACACTCGTTACTATACATGGTTGCAGGAATTTTTTTCTTGAAGACCTACTCTTAGCAACTTTCAAATATGCAATACACTATTATTAACTATAATTACCATGATGTACATTGCATCTCCGTGATTTATTTAATAACTGGGAATTTGTATCTTTTGACTCTCTTCACCCATTTCACCCACACCCACCCTCCTTCTTCTGGCAACCACCAATTTATTATATATATATATATATATATATATATATATATATATATATAAGCTGTTTTTTTTTTACGACTCCACATGTATATGAGGTCATGTAATATTTTTCTTTGTCTGACTTATTTTATTGAGCACAATGCTCTCAAAGTCTATCCATGTTGTTATAAATAGTAAGATTCCATTCTTTTTTATGGATGAATTAAATTCTATTACATACATACCACAACTTTCTTATTCATTCATCCATTGCTGGACATGTATGTTGCTTCCATATCTTGCCTATTGTAAAGAATGCTGAAACGAACATAGGAGTGCATGTATCTTTTTGCGTTAGTGGTTTTATTTCCCTCAGATAAAAACCAAGAAATGGAATTGCTGCATCATATAGTAGTTCTTTTTTATTTTTTATTTATTTTTTTAGTAGTTCTTTTTTAAAAAACAGATTTTATTTATTTATTCATGAGAGACGGGGGGGGGGTGGGGCAGAGACACAGGCAGAGGGAGAAGTAGGCTCCATGCAGGGAGCCTGACATGGAACTCGATCCTGGGTCTCCAGGATCACACCCTGGGCTGAAGGCAGCGCTAAACCGCTGAGCCACCCGGGCTGCCCCATAAAGTATTTCTGATCATATGGTAGTTCCATAGTGGCTGCACCAATTTATATTCCCACCAACAGTGCCAAGGGTTTCCTTTTCTCCACATCCTCCCCAACTAATATATTTCTTGTTATGATTCCATCTCTTATGCTCCAGGATGCAGTTGTCTAAGAACACACCAATATCCGGTGGCCTTGCTGGTCAAACAGCTTTGACTCCAGAAGAAGCTTCCCGGAGAAGTAAGTGTAGGGGTGAAGGTTACTAAGTCCTTTTGAACCAGGATGGCTTTCACTGCAATGTGAAATGATTTTATCTGTTTAGGGCCAGGTGATAACAAAAGTGGACAAGAAAATGGGGGTGGATACAAAAGGTCAGGATACAGAGACACTCCTCTGCTGTTTGATGACTCTGGTTACCTAGGCAGCCATGATGAACAAATAAGGATTGAACCTTTGCTACTACCCAAAAAATCCCATGGGATGAGTGGATTGTCTTAGGTGAATGGAAGTCCAGCCAGGCTGACACATATCACTTTACCCTTGACAATGTGGCTGAATAAATCTTGGCTGAGGAGTTAGACTTCAGAGATCCTGTCATGATTTGTCCAAAAGGAGGGAGAGTTGAGAATGTCATTTTAACTAGACAATATCATTCTGCTCAGGTAGAGGTGAAGAATACTGGTTATTTGTTGATGGAGAATGACTGGGTGTTACAAAGATCAAAAGGCATGATTGTGTGCTCAGACCAGTTTGGAGATTTTTATAGGCTATCTTCCATTGTCATCTCTCCTAACACAGATGAGATTAAAGGCAACAATATTAGAATCAAGGTAGTCCTGGAAGAGGCAGAGTTTTGAAGCGTTTTTCTTCATTTTTTTTTTCAAAATTTTACTTAAATTTTAATTAGTTGACATACAATGCAATCTTGGATTCTGAAGTAGAATTCAGTGATTCATCACTTACATATAACACCCAGTGTTTATCATAACAAGTGCCCTCCATTATACCCATCACTATTTAGACCATCCCCCACCCACCTCCCCTTCCATCAACCCTCAATTTGTTCTTTATCAGTATGAATCTCTTATAGTTTGTTTCCCTCTCTCTTTTTCTTCAAGAGACCATTGGATTTCTATACACTAGCTATGGACAATCTGAAAAGGAAATTAAGAAAACAATTACATTTACAATGGCATCAGAAAAGATAAAATACTTAGAAATTACTTTAATCAAGTAAGAACAAAACTTGTACACTGAAAAATATAAGATACTGCTGAAAGAAATGAAAGAATACCTAAATAAATGGAAAGATATTATGTATTCATGTATTATAAGACAATATTGTTAAGATGTTGATACTCTCCAAAAGTTGTATACAGATTCAACACTATCCTTATCAAAATCCCAATAGCTTTTTTTGTTTTTTAGAAATGGAAAAGCTGATCCTCCAATTCAGATGGAGGGGATTAAGAAATGCACTTGTCGTGATGAGCACCGGGTGATGCAGGGAAAAATTGAATCACTCTTTTGTGCACCTGAAACTCATATTACACTGTATGTTAATCAAATGGAATTTAATTAAAAGTTTTTTTTTTAATGAAGAGATTCTTAACTATAGAGAACAAAATGAAGGTTGTTGCAGGGGAGGTGGCCGGGGGATGAGGTAATTGAGTGATGGGCATTAAGGAGGGCACATGAAGGAATGAGCACTGGGTGTTGTATGCAACTGATGAATCACTAAATTCTACCTCAGAAACTAATAACACATTATATGTTAATCTAAAAAAATGAAATTCTTACAACTAGAAAACAAAATAAAATAGAAGATGGGCAAAGGATGTGGATTGACATTTCTCCAAAGATGCTAAGCAAATGGCCAAAAAACACATGAAAAGATATTCAACAGCATTAGTTATCAGAGAAACGCAAATCACAACCATAAGATACTACTTCACACCCACTAAGTGGCTATAATTTAAAAAAAAAAAGAACAGAAAACAAGAAGCATTGGTGAGGATGTTGAAAAATTGGAACCCTCATTCATTGCTGGTAGGAATGTAAAATGGTGCAACTGCCATGGGAAACAGTTGGATGGCTCCTCAATAAATTAAATGTGAAATGATCATATAACCCAGTAATTCCACTCCCAAAGAAAAACAGGTACTCCACAAATACTTGTCCACAAATGGTCCTAGCAATACTACTCAAAATGAGCAAAAGATGGAAACAGCCCAAATGGCCATCAACGCATGAATAGATAAACAAATTGTGGTATTTCCACATAATGCAATATTATTCAGCTTTAAAAAGGCATGAAGTACTGATCCATGCTACATGCTGAACTTTTAAAACATTATAAGTAAAAGAAGTGAGTTACAAATGGCCACATATTGTGTGATTCCACTTCAATGAAATATGTAGAATAGGGAAATTCATATAAACAGAAAACAGCTTTAGTATTAACTAGGAGTTGAGGGATGAGGGAATGGGAGCAATTGCTTCATGGTTATGGAGGTTCTGTTTGGAGTGATGAAAATGTTTTGAAATTAGGTAGTGATGATAGTTGCACAACATTATGAGTATATTTAATACCATTTTCAAACAGTCTATGTGGTTTTATGCATATATTACTATAATAAAAATAAAAATATAAAAGAGAGAGCACTGAGCCTTCATTTGTGTAGGTAGAGTACTTTATGACTCTCGCAGTACATCACCATACTACTACCAACAACAGCAATAATAATGGCAGTAATAATACTGCTATTGTTGCTATTAGACTAATAGCTAGTGCTTATTGAGGGTTTATTATGTGCCAGAAACTATGCTAAGCACTTTCCTGCCAATGATTTAATCCTCCTGCCAACTCTGTTACTACATTCATTTCACAGGTAAAGAAAAGGGGTCTGAGGTTAAATAGTTTGCTGAAACTCGCACAGGTAACAAGTGGAAGACTTCAAATCTGAATCCAGCTCTGTCTGATTGCAGAGCTTTCACTCTCACTTACAAATAGCAGGGAATCAAGCCAAATGACTGGTAGGACCCTGAGTGATATATATGAATTAGTTTATATAATTCTTGTATCAAAACTATGAGAGCATGCTTAATTATTATCACCCCCATTTTACAGAAGGAAATCAAGGCAGATTGTGTCACATAGCTAATGAGAAGCAGAGCCAAGATTCAAACTCTGGTGTAATTGACCTCCAAACTTCTATGCTTAACCATCAAGCTATATAGTACCCACTGCCCACATATTTGCAGAAGGCCTAGGTCTTTGGCTTAGAGAGGGATGGGGGTACTTGATATGCACCTGGGCTCCAGAGACAGGTCAGCTTTCTTTGTAAAAATGCTTCCTGGGCTCTGCACCTAGATAGAGAGATGGGATAGAGCCTAGGAGAAAGGTAAACAATATAAAGTGAAGAACATGTTTCCATGAGGTGGCTAAAAGATGTAGGCTTCCAGCACTAAAAACCTGAAGGACCAAGGGTAAAAGTAGACACTGGATAAAATATAGCTTTGACTGTTGATTCTGAAAAACATTTGAAAGTTACTATCATCAAAGGCCTTGGAAGATGTATTAACTTATTTTCACATTTCATAAGCAAGGGTGAGCTACTACTAAAAGATTTAAGCAAAGTGGTGGGTAATCCAATTGGTGTGTGTTTCATCAAAAGTTTACCCATATTTGATAAAATTAGACATGAAAAATGTTTTTGATGTGCTCCTCTGGATTCGTCTTGATATGGCCATCAGGCGTTATTTGTCACTGCTATTACCTTATAAGGCAGCTGGACGAATAGGTCATTAACTTATAAATAGTAGAAATAGCAGCCATGCTCTAGATACATTCAGAACACATGGACAAACAAACTGCACCACAAGCACAGACTCTCAGCCTCAGTGAGTGTCGGCAGAAGGCACATGAGTTCCTTGGTTCCAATGGATTTTGCAGTGCAAATTATGGTACCCCTGAGTATGTGGGTGAGAGTCATCTTCTATGCCTAGGCTAGATGCTGGGGCAATAATGCTTGTCCCCTATTTTTAAGAGGTTTGGTCTACAACCAGTAACTGGAAGTGGTAATATCTAGTGCTACAAGGTAACTAAACATAAATTGGTCTGGATGAAAACTGGAACCCAAGACACATAGGTAGCCAGAAGAGGGGCAGAGATAAGTTTTCAGAAGGCAAGCCTGGAAGAATTTTCTTTCACTTACTCAGTAGCAGCCATATATGCAGCACCTATGACCTTGGTATAATCATACTGGCCACAATTAGAGGAGAAGCAGTATAAAGGGTGGCTGGGGTATGTCTGACTCACCTTCTCTGCTGCAAACCTCATTTGGCATGTGGCAGGGACAGGAGAGCTAAGAGCAGGGCTTCTGGAGTCAAACGCATTTGGGTTGGAATCCTAGCTCTGTGTGTCTCCATCAGTATGATATTGACAAAACACTTAACTTTAGCAAGCCTTACATTACTTGTCTATAAAATGAGGATAATGATAGTATTTCATAGAGTTTTTCAAACATTAAGTGAGATAATGAACATATGTTTAGCACAATGCCTGATACTTAGTAATAACCCAATTAAATGTTAGCTCTTCCTCTTCTTCAACTTTTGTTTTTCCCCATTGGGATTATTGTGTTGAATGGAGTCCAGGGGAAGTTACCTAAAACAGTTTCCTAAGGAAATTCCAGGTTAGAGCTATGAATACAGTCCAAAATCAAGTTTCTAATTGACATGGGTCTAAACCAAGCCAAGGAGTCAAGGTATGAATTTAAGGGAGATTTAAATGGAAGGAAATTATCAAGAGATGTTGTACAGCTCAGGGGAGAGGGTAGTGTGTGGAGAGGAGGGAGAGACCTGGAGTAATGACTGTGTCAGAATGCAGGTAACTTTAATGGATTAAGGTCCAATGACCACTGTAATGGTTCTTCTGGAAGCATTAAAACAGATGACAACAGAGCAAACACTATTCTCTTCCAAACTCCTTGTGACAAATGGTGTATTCTGGGATTTTCCTACACTTGCCTTATGGATCCTGACCTGTTGCTTATCAAAGGTGAAAGGTAAATTCTCAAGACCAGTCCTTTGGCTGTTACCCTTCCATAAGGGCAGGTATAGATCTAGCTTTACTGTCAACATGAGCCTTATACCTTTTCCATGACATATTATTTTTCAGCCTGGGTCATCTGAGAGGGCCAGTGAAGTGCTGAATGGAAGATGAGATCTTAGTGGGTCAGGTGTAGCAGCGGACATGAGGGTTGATGCTCACCAAAGGGCATGGAGTCAGAGAGATGCTGGTGTCAGAGAGCTCCAGGGTTAAAGAGATCTTAAAAGTTGCCAGGCAGTGATCCCTGAAGTTCTGTGATGCATATGTGCTGAGCAGCAACCCAGACATTGTCTTTCATATCGAGTTTCCCATTAATCTTCCTCCACCCTGTGCCCAGTACCAGTGAGTTTATCTTTTGTATTAGACTTCAGCTCGCCAAAAGGTGCCCTGGCTGTTTTTCTGGACATCCTGTAGCTCCCCCAGGGTACAAACTGGCAACAAGGACGTCCCTGATACTAGAAGAGAAAAAAATAGTGAAGCAAAGACTACAGTTGCTATGGAAGGAGGTGTTTGCAAAGCAAGAGTACAGTGAGATGTTGCAGGCAATTTCTGCTATGGTGGAGTAGGTGGATCAGTCATGTGGCTGGTAGGCGGTATAGCAGCAGGGAAATTCTTCTAGCATTGGACTGATTAAACTCTTTGACTCAGTCTGTAGGTGGATAGTACACAGATGGATGAAGCTGGGCCAGATGGCTGGGAAGTCCACAGAGGCAGGGGATCTTGTAAGATAAATACAGTGGTAGTGGACTCTGCCTACCTTTACATCTTCATTTCAAACCAATCTCCCACTAACCCACCATGCTTCAGGTTTTTCCTCCTGTTCCTGAAACTGAGGACCTTTCTTACCATTGGGTCTTTGCATTTGCTCTTCCTTCTATCTTCATGTTTCTTGAATGGCTTGATCCTTTTCGTCCTTCCAGTTTTACCTCCTCAAAGAAGACTTTGCTGATCACATTATCTAGAGTTGGCTCTAGATAAGACTATCTAGACTTTTTTCACATTACCAATGACTTTTTTCACATTATTCCATTAATTTTCGTGGTAGAATTTATCAACATCTGCAGAATGGATTGATTGGCTTAGCTATCTGTTTACTTGTTTATTGTCTCCTCTTTCCCAGAGTATTACATCTATGTGGTCAAGGACCTTGTTGCTCCTTTTCAGTACTGTTTCCACAATACTCAGAATGCTAGGCAGTTAATAGGTATTTATTGAACAAATAAATTAATGGATGCTATGGATGGAGTCAGGACACAAACATGAAATTTTTTGTTAGGACACCCACTGCCATCACAAGGATGGCTTTGTAGCTATGGGAAAGGACCAGAATGGGAATGAATTTGAATGTGATGGTGTCCCAGGAGCATATTGGTGTCAGGAGTGAAAGAAACTGGTCTAAAAGTTGCCTGGACTTATCTTTGACCCGGATACAGGTGTCAGAGTTCACAGTGTTCTGGAGAGGGTCATATTAGTTGGCAGGATTCCCATAAGCCCTATATGTAAGGATTAAGTTGAGCCACAAACAGCTGGACAGCTGGAATAGTGTCAGGAAGTGGGCGCCACCAAAGACCAAATATGAGTGACCCTGAAACTCAGTGAGGTACCACTCTACATAGTCAAATTTTGTGACCTGTGCTGAACTACTTCTGCTCATTGTGGCCAGGTCTTGATAACAACAAAATTCCCTATTACCTAAATTTCCTTGGGTGAAATTGCCTTCCCATCTCATAATACTCCAGATTCTAGGATCCCCTTAGAAATTCTGGCTGCTTAGGATATAGCAGATGCCAGGGGCTAACCACTTGAGTAATGTGACACATGGCAGCTAGATTGTAAACTTTTAGAAGCCCTGAGCACAGAAATGTATATATTTTGCGTCTATACTTGAAAATACAAACAATACTAAACTGTAAATAGGCGTTAGAGAAATGCAAAGCTATTTTTCTTCAGATGTTATTTTGGTGCTTTTTAAAAAAAATATCAAAAATTTTTGAAATATATTCCTTAGTTTATTGGAACCTCTGCTTTGCTGGTATCCTAAGATCATACCTCATGTGTCCAGATGGTAAACCAGCAGCAAGCAGCCACTGTGTGTAAGCTGTTCTAGACTTCCACGGTCTGAGTATTCTGTCACCAAACATTGGGACTCTTGAGGAAGTGACAACATACTTCTTAAAGAGTTTTGATGGTTAGTAGCTTTCTTTTACAAAGACATTGATGATGTCTACAATGAGCTTCCTGGAGAATCAGACAGGGACAATGGGCACTGGCACTGGGATATTTCTGTGACAGAATGGTCCCCTATTGGGACTGGAGGAATCAGCTTCACTAGGGTATAGTCTAGTTGGATAGACCAGAACCTGAGCAGAGGTGAACCATGCTCATGGCTATGGCTATGATTAAAGATTAGAGGAACTCACTCCCTTTGATAAAAGTCCACAATTGTGGTGTTAGGGTGGAGAAATGGTACATAAATGCTCAGAAGAATCTGGTAAACTTCAGGCATTTATAAACATCCTTGACTGACCTAAGGGGATGTTATACCTGGATGGTTGGCATCTAGGCCAGACAGGGGCTTATTCAAGAAATTCACTTCTGGGTTTTTTTTAAGGTTTTATTTATTTATTCATGAGAGTACAGAGAGAGAGAGAGAGGCGGAGACACAGGCAGAGGGAGAAGCAGGCTCCATGCAGGGAGCCCGATGTGGGACTCAATCCCGGGACTCGATCCCGGGACTCCAGGATTGCGCCTTGGGCCGAAGGCAGGCGCTAAACTACTGAGCCACCCAGGGATCCCCTCACCTCTGGGTTTTAAAAGAGTAGAACTCATAGAAGCAGAGGATGGAATGGTGGTTAATGGGGGCTGGGGGTGGGGAAAATAGGAGTTGTTAGTCAAAGGATTCAAACCTCCAATTACAAGATGAATAAGTTCTGGGAATGTGATGTACTACATGGTGACTGGTGACTGTAGTTAATAATTCTGTACTGCACACTTGAAACTTACTAAGAGAGTAGATCTTAAGTGTTCTCACTACACCAGAAAATAAATAAAAAGATAATTACGTGAGGTAATGGATGTGTGAATTTTACTTGGTTATGGTAATCATTTCATAATATATGTGTGTATATATATATATCCATCACATTGTACATCCTAAATATATGCAATTTTAATTTGTGAATTATATCTTAAAAAGCTGGGGAAAAAAGAATTCCACCTCTGGCCTTTGAAATCTGCACTTTGCAGTGCGGGTTCAAGGGTGATGCCACTGCAGTTCTGGACTGGCCAGACTGTTTTCTCTTTGTTTTGTTTTGCTCTGTTTTTGAAAGCCAATCAGAAAATAAAATAGAATGCCATCCAGATAGAGAACAGACTGTGTAAGAGGTCATATAAGACATTGATCATTAAAATAATGGCCAACATTTACTGAGCAGTTATTATGTCCCTGGTCCTGTTCTTATCCTTATTTCAGAGATTATAAAACTAAAACACAGAAAACTTAGGTAACTTATCCAAAGGTCATATAGTAATTGGAAGAGCTGGAATTTGAATCAAGGTAGCCTGACCATAGAGCCCACACTCTGAGCATCTGTGTTAAACCACTTTCAAATGCTATGCTCTCTTCCATAATTCTAGGTTCTAAAGATATTTAAGACATTGCTTAGGCCAAATCATATTACAATAAATTTGTCTTGGCTAAGTTGCAACTTCTACTTGTCACCTTCCAGGAAATGAATACAATTACAGGCCCCCAATTTCATAGTGATGCCTCACAGAACTGGTCCCAGAGACTGGAAGTCAGCATGTGTATGTGGTAATCATTGCCATTCAAGTAGGGGTAGAACTCTCCATTTTTCAAAATTAGAAAGAAACGTAGGGTCTTGTCAAGGGAAGCAAATGAATCCCTACAGCAAATTGGTGTCTTATCCCTGGACTCTAAGGCAAGATATATGAGTGGAGCAGTAACCTGAGTCCTGGAGTCCAGGCTGAAAGGAACAGCTATGTTCCTATACAGTCAGTATGAAGGCAGTTTCTCTAACTGCTGCCCCAAAACCCCAGGGGTGGACAGTGTTCTGTGTGGTCCAGGGTTGCAGGGACACATGAAGCACTGGGTAACCGTGTCGTTCCATTATAAATTGGAAAGCCTGAGTTTTGAAGCAGATAGTACTTTGAGGACTTGTAGCCAATAAAAGCTGAGGGCCCAGGGGAAGGGTGGACACTGTGTAATAGATTGCACCAAACTCTGGGAACTTTCTCCCATTCACTCTTTCATGGAATGTCTCCAGAGTTACTGATCCCCACCACAGGCAGTGCCTACCAGTAGTGTTAATGATAAGAGTAATTAGGTGGGAATGTAAATTGGTGCAGCTGATATTTAAAACAGTATGGAAGTTGATCAAAATATTAAAAATAGAAGAACTATATGATCCAGCAATTCCACTTTTGGATATACATCCAAAGGAATTGAAGTTAGGATCTTGAAGAGATACCCACACTCCTGTGTTCATTGTAGCATTATTCATAACAGCCAAGATACGGAAACAACTTAAATGTCAACAAATGAATGGATAAAGAAAATGGAGTACATACATACAGTGGAATAGTATTTAACTTGAAAAAGGACATCCTGCCATTTGTGACAGCATGGATGGACCTGTAGGACATGATGTGAATGAAGTTAAATAAATCAGACACAGAAAGACAAATACTGCATGATGCCACTTTTATGAGGAATCTAATATAGTGAAACTTAAAGAACCAGAGAGTAGAATAGTTGTACCAGAGGCTGGGGGAAGGAGAAATGGAAAGGTATAGGTCAAAGGTCCACTGTTTCAATAATGCAAGGTGAATAAGTTCTGGAGATCTACTGTATACCATAAGACCTAGAGTTAAGAACACTATTGTATACTTAAAAATTTGCTGACAGTGTAAGTTATATGTTAAGTGTCCTTGTCACAAAAGAAACAATATTTAATTTTTTAAAAGATTTTATTTATTTATTTGACAGAGAATGAGAGAGAGAGAAAGAGAGGGAGAGAAAGAGAACACAAGCAGGCAGAACGGCAGGCAGAGGGAGAGGGAGAAGGAGGTTCCTTGCTGAACAAAGTGTCCGATGTGGGGCTCAATCTCAGGACCCCAAGATCATCACCTGAGCTGAAGGCAGTCGCTTAGTAGATTGAGCCACTCAAGTGCCCCCAACAATTTTTTAAATATATAAAAAAATAAAAAGGGCATAAGAAAACTTTTGAAGGTGATGAATAAGGTTATGGACTTGTTATGATGGTTTCACAGAGTATACATATTTCCAAACTCATCAAATTATGTACATTAAATATGCACTGCTTTTTTATGTTGATCATACCTCAATAGAGTGGCTAAAAAATCAAATTATTAATAAATATTAAAAGTTGAAAAACTAGTAATCATAGGTGGCATTTATTGACTACTTACTATATGGCAGGGAGTATACTAAACAGTTTATATGCAGTATTTCATTTAAGCCTCACAGCTATTTATGATGCCTGTTCTATTATTATACCTATTTTAAAGATAAGAAAACTTAAGTACAGAGAAATTAAATGATTTGCCAAGGGTCACAGAGCAGATGGCTGGGGCAGTAACAATCCCAAGCAGACTGAGTCCAGAACTTGTACTCTTAAGCACTAGGATGGAAGGAAACATAGCTTTTTCCTGTCTCAGGGCCTTTGCACTTGCTGTTTATTCTGCTTGAAACACTTTCCCCTGGATTTTTATATGGATGCCTCCTTCTTATCATTCAGATTTCAGCTTAAATGTCACTACCTTAGAGAGGCCTTTCTTGACCACCCTCTCTAAAGTAACTGCCTCACAACCCCTCAAACCTATGTCCATCACATGACTATGAAATTATTTTATTTATTTTCTTACTTGTTTATTTTCTATCTTTTTCCATCACAGCCCAGAATGAAACCCTAATAAGGTGAAGAATTTAGTCTTTTTTGTTCAGTTATATCACTAGCCCTGAAAACAGAGGCTGGCATATGGGAGAAAGCAGGTAGATATTCGTGAACTGACATTGTGATGTCAGATCAGTGAAGCTTCGTGTTGGTGAGGTTGGGGCCTCAAGGTCTTGATCTGGAGGTTTGAGCCCACATGTTACTTTGAGTTCATATTTTATAGCACATGGGCCTTATATGCTTTATTCTGTTCAACTGAACATGTCTCTGGTGGAAGGGGGCAATTCCACTGTGGATCGGAAAACAGGGACTAGTGGTGTCCTAGTAAATGTTTAATAATTAGCTCTCCAGGGGATGCCTGAGTGGCTCAGTGGGTGAGCATCTGCCTTCAGGCTCAGGTCATGATCCTGGGATCCTGGTATCCTGGGATTGAATCACACATCAGCATCCTTGTGGGGAGCCTGCTTCTCCCTTGGCCTATGTCTCTGCCTTTCTCTCTCTCTCTCTCTGTGTCTCTCATGAATAAATAAATAAAATATATTTTTAAAAATTACTAGCTCTCCATAAGGAAGAGCCCCAATTTATTGTATTTGTTGATTTTTATAAATATTCCCACTATTGCCAATCTTGAGCCATCATGCTTCAAGCTACCAACATGACATCACTGCATGTGGAGTTGGGAAGAGGTATGCTATAGCACAGTATTATATACTATTTCCACTGTATGGATATAATAGCCATAACAAACTTTGGAGCATAGATGGGGAAAATGTAATGAAATAATTAGGGAGTGGTAAGTTTTGAGTACTTATTACCTTTGTTTTTATATATTTTAGTTGAAAGTTTGTATGATTTAATTTGTAATGCTATGTTCACAATTGTAACATTCCAGTGGCTCGCATAAGCAAGTACAAGCCAGGTCTAGTACACCACTGGACCAGGCCCTCTGGAAAATAGGCACACCTGCTTTTCCAGCCCTTGGACACATACTCTTCACAGTTGCCAATGAGTGATATATGCGAGCAGCTGACTTCAGTGTGTGTTGGATGGGGAATGTTGACAGCTGTATTGGAAAATGCAGGTCAACTCTTGATGGGTTCTATCCTTGGATATGCCAGCTTTGAAATTCAGGGGGTGAGGCTTGAGATGTGTAACCTTAAGATCATCTCAGAACTAAGCTCATGAGAAAAAATCATTTCATTCCAGCCCCAAGCCAGGAACTGAAATTCACTACCAGAACCAAAACCATTGCTCAGAAAAGATCCTCCTGATTGGAGCCAAGCACATGTTGGCTCTGTTGAGGGGTCAACTGTTGTGCTATAGCAGGAGACTTGCTAACATTATTGTGTTAGTAGGCAACAATGTAGTTGTTACATAGTGCTTAATGTAGTAGGTAAGAGCATAAGATCTAGAAATTGACAGTCCAGGCCTACATCTTGATTCTACTAATTGGTGGCTATGTGACCTTAGGCAAATTATTTAACCTTTGTATGTCTTAGTGTCTTATTCATCTATAAAATGATGATATAGTAGTACCTATTTTAGGGATGATGTGAGAATTAAATTAGTTAATGTATGTTAAACACTTAGAATAGTGATTAATACATATTAAGTACTATGTGAGCATGTGTTATCATTTTTGTTATCTGCTAGTCAAGAGGCCAGTTATGTAATATGTCCCACATTCCCTGCAAACCTAGAACAGAATGTCTTCCATGCAACACAGGACTACCACTAGCAATCACCAGTGATTTTGTACAGGAGTGGGAGTTTTGGCAGCAAAGACTCAGGGTTGTATGCTGAAACTCCATAGTTCTGATGCTGGGTGTCACTTGGCAGGGTGTCTATATAACACCACTGCCACAGTCCTCCTCTGGCAAATGCAAGTAGAAACCCCAAGAAGCCTGATGGACTCTAAGGTTTGTCTGATACACTGCTTCCAACAAGTTGAGCCAGAGGGATTATTGTAGTTCTGATCAGAGGGATGGATGTTCCTTATACCTAGACAGGTCAGAGATGGGACGCCTTTTGTCCCTTGATATGATCATTTCAAATCAAAAAGAAGTTCCTTGAAGAAACTACCTCAAAAATTGTTGGTTCAGAAAAGAGAAGTATCTTTCCCAGGCCATAAGACCCAATAAGATTTGTCTAAGATGGGAAGGTAAGGTACAAGCAGTGGTTTGCTGGTCAATGTGTAGCTGGCTGGGGGAGGTGGGGCTGTGATTTGTAGTGTTTGTCAATTTTCATGGTAAAAATACTCCTGTTATGGATAATTTAAAGACACCAATGTTACGTCACTAAATGCAGAATTGGAGAGATATATGCAGTCTTAGCTCTCAAGATCCAAGAGTAACTGGCTCCACTCAATAATAATGGAGTCTGGAAACAGCCAAGAAGAAGAGAGACCGGGAGCTGGCAGTAAAGCCTAGACCTATTCCCAAGCCCTAAGACAGGAAACTGCAGCAGTATGGGCATGCAAGAAGTTTTGTTTTGTTTTGTTGTTGTTGTTGTTGTTGTTGTTGTTTTTGCAAGAAGCTTTTAAAGGCCATGGCAACAGAGTGGGCAATTACTTTTCCACAATACATTCTTCTTCCTGCCTTGGGTCATTGGGCCAGTTGAGCAGTAACCCAGAAAAAATTGAGAATGGTAAAATATGCAGGGAGCAGACAGAGTAGAAATGCTATTAAGCTGATTACCTCTTTTAAGGGCTTCAGGTAGCCATACTTCAGTTTGGGGCACAGACAATAGGAAAGTTCCCTGTGGACTCAGAAACTGGCCAATATCCTTCTTGTTTTCATCATAGGCCCACCAGAGGGGAGTCTAGAAGTTCTGTTGGTTGGTCTGTATATCCTTTAGGTTCTGACCAGCAATTGGAGTTACAGAAGTCTAAATAGAGAAAACTACTTGCTCTAAACAGGCATGTGCCTCTGGAAGGTGTGCAGTGGCTTTCTCTATGTGAATCTCATGCCCACTAGGTTGGGAAACAAATGTAATTGCTGTGTGTAGGAGATGTAGCACAGAGGGATGACTCCAAGAGCTCATGTAAAGGATGTACCTGGCCACCCATCTGCAGATGATGATAGGTAGATGCAAATATGGAGAGCTTTTAATAGCATCCTCCAAAGCAGGAATCCAAATCTGGCTTTCTAATGAGAGATCAAGTGGATGTCAAGTCCTTGGGGACAAAAAGTTTCCTTCATAATTTTGGTAGCAGTGCTTGGTACAGCTGGAGTACTACTGCAAAGGCAGTAAGTAATACACCACTTGAATAACAGCATTCTTTACCATTAGAATTATCTGCATTCAATAGTGAGGTCTCATAAGAAACCAGCTCCCATGGCAAAGGGATATTAATGGCAACTCAAGATTGACTTGTATTATGTGATTAGCAGGATCAAGTCTTCATTCAAAAATTTACCCAGACATGAAGAGAGGTGCCACTGCTCACAACTCAACAAAAACAAAGCAAGGTGCAGGAATGGTAAAGGATTAGGCCCAACCAATCTCATAGGCTAATAGTAACCCATCTCCCGCTCACTCTTTTAGTAGGTATTATGGCTCAGCGAAAAGTTACTGGTGGGCAACAAAATGCCACCATGTAAAAGTCTCTGAATGCCCAAGAGGCTGAGCAACTTGAGCACATTGTCTTCATTTAGCAGTCCACTGAGACCTTCCTAGAATTGGACCTTCTATGCAAGCTATTTTAAATACTTAGGAATCAAAATTCACTTGTGTATAAGACTATTTAATGTACCCTCTCTTTCATTCTAGACAAAATTAACATATTATGATGCTAAAACTTAACAGATGCAGAGTATCTACAAGTTTCGGAAGAGACAGGAAAATGGAAATGGAGTAGGAGGACCCTAAGCTTACCTTGTCCCATGAATACAACTGGATAACTCTGTCAAATCATCCTAAATAAATCAGAAAATGACCTGAAGACTGGCAGAACAAACTCCATATCTAAAGGTAGAGAAGAGGCCACACTGAAGAAGGTAGGGAGTGAGGAGATGCAGTTTGGTAGAGAAACAGATCACGGCCACTGCAGTGGGAAGGGAGCCATGGTCTCAGAGAAGGGTGAGAGACAGACTAGCACAGAAAGGAGCACATGGGGAAAATGAGTCCCCATAGCAATTGGCTTGGAAAGTGAGAGGGGCCACATTTTATGAGTTTTTGCAACCAGCAAAATTTAAAACCTGGAGTTCTAAAGGTCAGTAGGCTTGGCTTGGGAACTTCCTAGAGGCATTGGGGCTGCTCTTGGAAAGAAGGCAAGCAAACAATCTGTAGACATACAACATGGAAACAGTGATCTTAAGAGCACCTTAGGCACCCAGTAAGGTTAGTTGGTTCTCTTGAAGCATGTCCTAGAGAGGCAGCATTCACAGAGAGACCCCTATGAACAAGTAAGTGGCAGGTACCATCTCCCTCCCTTGCCCCTCATCATAAGCACAGGGCTACCTACAGCAACCAGCACAGCACAGGCACACACTACCTAACCTGCTTAAACCAAGCCCTGTCCCCCAACAAGGATCCAGTGGAACTGCACCTCCCAGTCTTGCTTGCCTCATTCCCAGCATGGCAGGGACCCTCCTCCAGAAGACTGGCCCAAAGCTCTGCTAGCACTACATCTCCTGGCCCAGGAGTTTTGTGAGACTTTGGTTCAGGTGGCTGTAGCAACAGATCTCATTTCACAAGGAGATCACAGCATACCTAGTTAAAATGTGCTACATTTAGGTCAGGGACAAAATACGGCCCACAACAGGCAAAGAGTACCTCTGAAGACAACTGGCCTGAACGACAAAGCAGCCAGGACACAACAGCAGAGCACATGCACCACACATTGGAGATACTTCCTGAAGCACCAGGCCCTGGGAAACAGGGGACACTACATAGCAGGGCACTACAGGACCTCTTCTTCATAAGACCATTACCCTTAGGAAGGGGAGACATAGCTGACTTTTCTAACACAGAAAAACAGTCACAGAGTCTTAGACAAAATGAGAAGACAGAAATATTTCTCCCAAATGAAAAAAACAGGACAAGACCATGGCCAGAGAACTAAGCAAAACAGAGTAATATGCCTCATAAAGAATTTAAAGTAATGATGATAAGGATACTCAATGAACTTGAAAAAGGAGTGGAAGACATGAATAATACCCTTAACACAGAGATAAGGAATAACATAGCAGAGATAAAGGGCTCAATAAAAAAAATGGCATACGCACTGGGTGGAATGAGCAGCAGGATGTAAGAAGCAGATGAAGAAATTAGTGACCTAGAAGACAGTAATGGAAAGTAATAAAGCTGAATAAAAGAAAAAAGAATTGTGCAAATCAAGAATAGACTTAGAGAACTCAGTGACTCCATCAAACATAATAACATTCATGTTATAAGAGTCACAGAAGAAGAAGAAGAGAGGGAAAATGAGCAGAAAATTTATTGGAAGAAATAATAGCTGGAAACTTTCCTAATTTGGGGAAGGAAACAGATATCCAGATCAGAAGGCACAGAGAACTATCAAAATCAACAAAAGCAGATCCACAAAAACACATATTGTAATTAAATTGGCGAAATATAGTGATAAAGAAAAACATTTTAGCAGCAAGACAAAAGAAGACAGTAACTTACAAAGGGAAACCCCACAAGGCTAGCAGGAGATTTCTCAACAGAAACTTTTCAAGCCAGAAGGGTATGGAGATATATATTCAAAATGATGAATGGGAAAAATCTGCAGCCAAGAATACTCTATCTAGCAAGGCTCTCATTCAGAATAGGAGAGATAAAGACTTTTCCAGACAAACAAAAACTAAAAGAGTTCATGACCACTAAACCATCTCTGCAAGAAATATTAATGTGGACTCTGAGTGGAATGGAGAGACCAAAAATGACAGTATGAAAGTAGGAAACACAAAAGAAGCAAAAATTAATATCTCTCTAAAGAAATCAGTAAAAGAACTCACAAAATAAAAGGATGTAAAGTATGAAAACATATACCCAAAATAGGGAGTTGAAAATAAAAGAATGGGTTCAAACCCAAATGACTATGAACTTAATATAGACTGGCATATGCAGAATAAATTGTGTACAAAGCTAAAGTTAACCATAAATCAAAAACAACGAATAAACATGCAAAGAATAAAGAGAAATAAATCCAAATATGTCACTAAAGAAATCCAACAAGCCAAAAAAAAAAAAAAAAGAAATCCAACAAGCCATGAAAGACAAGAAAGAATCAGAGAAAATCTTCAGAAACAACCACAAAACAAATAATAAAATGACAATAAATACATATCCATCAATAATTACTTTGAATGTAAATGGACTAAATGCTCCAATAATAAGACATAGGATAAAAGAATGAATTAAAAAAAACAAAACTCTTGTATATACTGCCTACAGGAGACTCATATTAGACCTAAAGATGCCTGCAGATTTAACATGAGAGGATGGAGAAATATCTATCTTGCAAATGGATGTCAAAATAAAACCAGAGTAGAAATACTTTTATCAGACAAAATGGACTTTAAAACAAAGATTGTAACAAGAGGGATCCCTGAGTGGCTCGGCGGTTTAGCACCTGCCTTCAGCCCAGGGTGTGATCCTGGAGTCCTGGGATTGAGTCCCACATCAGGCTACCTGCATGGAGCCTGCTTCTCCCTCTGCCTGTGTCTCTGCCTCTCTCTCTCTCTCTCTCTCTCTCTCTCTCTCTCTCTCTGTGTCTCATGAATAAATCAATAATATCTTTTTTAAAAAAAGAGTGTAACAAGAGACAAAGAAGAACTCTATATAATAATAAAATAAACAATCAAATGGGAAGATATAACAATTATAAATATTTAATCACCCAATATGGGAGCACTCAAAAATATAAAACAGTAATAACAAACATAAAGGAATTGATTGTTAATAACATAATAATAATGGGGGACTTTAATATCCCACTTACATTAATAGACGGATTATCTAAACAGAAAATCAATAAGGAAACAATGGCTTTGAATGACACACTGGAACGGATGGATTTAACGGATATATTCAGAACATTCCATTCTAAAACAGTACAGTACCCATTATTTTCAAGTGCACAAGAGCATTCTCCAGAATAGATTGCATTTTAGCCCACAAAAGTAGCCTGAACAAATTTAAGAAGACCAAAGTAATACCATGCATCTTTTCTGACCACAAACCTATGAAAGCAGAAGTCAACCACACAAAAAATCTGGAAAGACCACAAACACATGGAGGTTAAGTAACATGCTACTAAATAATAAGTGGGTCAATCAGGAAAAAAAATAATAAAAAATTCCATGGACACAAATGAAAACAAAAACACAATGATCCAAAACCTTTGGGATACAGCAGAAGCAGTTCTAAAAGGGAAGTATATAGCAACATAGGCCTACCTCAAGAAACAGGACAACTCTCAAATAAACAACCTAACCTTATACCTAAGGGAGCTAGAAAAAGAACAATATACCTAAAACCAGCAGAAGGAAGGAAATAATAAAGGTTAGAGCAGAAATAAATGATATAGAAACTTAAAAAACAATAAAACAGATGAATGAAACCAGAAGCTGGTTCTTCGGGGGGGAAAAAAACGCAGTAAAATTGATAAACTCCTAGCAAGACTTACCAAGAAAAGAAGAGAAAGGGGATCCCTGGGTGGCTCAGCAGTTTAGCGCCTGCCTTTGGCCCAGGGCGCGATCCTGGAGTCCCGGGATCGAGTCCCACATCGGGCTCCTGGCATGGAGCCTGCTTCTCCCTCCTCCTGTTTCTCTGCACTCTCTCTCTCTATGTCTATCATAAATAAATAAATAAATCTTTTAAAAAAAAGAAAAGAATAGAAAGGACTCAAATAAATAAAATCATAAATGAGAAGAGAAATAACCAACACCACAGAAATACAAACAATTATAAGAGAACATTATGATAAACTATAGGCCAACAAATTGGACAACCTAGAAGAAATGGATAAATTCCTATAAATGTATAAACTACCAAACTGAAACAGAAAGAAATAAAAAATTTGAACAGATCAATAAACAGCAAAAAAATGAATGAGTAAGCAAAAAACTCCAAACAAACAAAAGTTCAGGAACAGCCAGCTTCACAGACCAATTCTATCAAACATTTAAAGAAGAATTAATACCTATATTCTTTCTTTAAAGTAAATATCTATTATTCTTAAATTATTTCAAAAAACAGAATAGGAAGGAAAACTTCTAAATTCATTCTGTGAGGCTGCATACTCTGATACCAAAACCAGATAAGGACAATGCTAATAAAGAGAACTACAGGCCAGTATCCCTGATGAACATAGATGCAAAAATCCTCAACAAAATGCTAGCAAACTGAATTCACAACACATTGAAAAAAATTATTCACCATGATTAAGTAGGATTTATTCCTGGGTTACAAGCATGGTTCAATATTCACAAATCAATGTGATGCATCACATCAATAAGAGAAATGATAAAAAACTGTATTATCATTTCAATAGACACAGAAAAAGCATCTGATGAAGTACAACATCCATTCATGATTTTAAAAATCCTCATCAAAGTAGGTTTAGAGAGAATATACCTCAAAGTGATAAATACCATCTAGGAAAAACCCACAGCTAACATCATTCTTAACTTTTTCAGGCAAAAGAAAAATGACAGCAGATAGCGATATGATTCCACACAAAAGACTGAAGAGCAACCAAGAATGGTTGCCGTATGTGTAAATATATGTTTTTGAAAACTACTTAAGTTGTTTTAAAAAATAATTGACTATTCATGCAACAATAGCAATATATTATGATAAAACATTATGGGTTTATAACATATGTATAAGAAAAGTTCATGACAATAATAACATAAAGACACAGATGGGAGAATTGGTAGTTTACTATTATAAAGTTCTTATACTATATGCAAAGTGTATACTATCACCTGAAAATAGATTGTAATGACTTAAAGATGTATATCATGAACCTTAAAACAAGCAATAAATTAACAAAACAAAAAAGTATAGCTAATTAGCCAATAAAGAAGATAAATTAGAATCAGAAAATACACAATTAATCTAAAATAAGGAAAGAAAAGAGAGAAAAAAGAACAGACTAGACAAATAGAAAACAAATAGCAAGAAGATAGAGTTAAACTTATTCATATCATTAATCACATGAAGTATAAATGACCTAAGTACTCTAATCAAAAGGCAGAGATCTTCAGATTGTATAAAAAAGCAAATCCCAAATATGTGCTGTCTATATAAAAGACTTTATATATAAAGGCACAAAAGGATTAAAATAAAAGAATAGATGGAGATATATGATGGTAACTCTAGCCAAAAGAAAGCTTCTCTTGGCCATAAAACACGTGCCAGGAAATTTAAAAAGATTCAAGTCATACAAAGTATGTTCTCTGGTCACAATAAAATTAAATTAGAAACCCAAAACAGAAAAACCTCTGGTAGATCTCCAAATATTTGTAACTAAATAACACACCTCAAAATAGTCCATAGGTCAAAAAAGAAATTAAAAGAATTTTATGAAAACATAACACATTGGAATCTGTGAGGTGCCCCTAGAGCAGTACTTATGAGAAAATTCAGAGTACTAAATGCCTAATTTATACAAGAAGAAAATTCATAAATCAATGATCCCAGCTTCTACCTTAGGAAGCTAGAAAAGAGGAACAAATTAAACAAAAAGTAATCAAAGGAAAAGAATTAAAAAACAGCAAAAAAAAAAAAGTAAATTAAAATTGAACACAGGACATAATAAAGAAAACTAATGAAATTAAAAGTATAATTCCTTAAAGAACACATAGATAAATAAGGCTTCATCAAAATTAAAAACTTCTTCTCTTCAAAAGATGCCGTTAAGGAAATTAAAAGGTGAATCACAGCCTGGAGAAAATATTTGCTATATATATATAGAATATATAAATAACTTCTAAAACTCAAATAAGAGGACAACTTAATTTAAAAAATAAGCAAAAGAGTGGAACAGACATTCACCAGAAAAAGACAAATGGCCATTAAGCATATGAAACAATGCTCAATATAATTTGTCATGAGACATAAAAATTAAATCCACACTGAGATAACACTTCACACCCAAAGAACAGTTTAAATGAAAAAGACTAAAAAGATAAAATAAATAAAATAAAACAAATAAAATAAAATAAAATAAAATAGACTGATAATACCATGTTGGTGAGAATATGTAAATAGCACAACCATTTTATAAAGCAATCTGACAGTTTCTTATAAAGTTAAACATACACTTTCCATTTGGCCCAGTAATTCTATCTCTTAAGTATTTATCCAAGAGAAGTAAAAAGATATGTCCACACAAAGACTTGTACATGAATATATAGCAGCTTTTTTTAAATAACAGCCAAAAACTGGAAATAGCTTTAATGTCTACCAACAGGTAAATGGAAAAACAAACTGGTGCATACATACAATAGAATTCTGCTCTGCAATAAAAAAGAATATAATACTGATACATGTTACAGAAATGAACTTCAAATGTATTATGCTGATTAAAAAAAACAGACAAAAAAGCCATATATGCATGATACTATTTATTAGAAACTCTAGAAAAGACACATATAATCTATAGTCTAGATAGTAAATTATTGGTTGCGTGGGGCTGAGAATTAGCATGAGGGAAACTTTTTGGATCATGGAAATGTTTTATGTTTTGATTTTGGTGGTGGTTACACAGGTGTGTGCATTTGTCAGAATATCAAACTGTATGCTTAAAACAGGTGTATTTCAGTATATTGCATATGAAATATATTATTATATTTATTATATGAAAGTTATACATCAATAAAGTTGGCTTTTTAAAAAAGAACATGCTGTTCTACACCAACCATAGTTTCTACATCTACTACCTCTGAATACCTGGGCAGTACCACAGGACCACCTCTAACATTCCAAGGAATGGTATAAATCCTAAATCACTGTGGGCATCTGGAGATATAATCAAAGTTGAGACAATGTTTGCCTCTCTTCCTGCTATAGCTGTACAACCACTCAAATTAATTTCTTTTTCTAGGCTTTCTAATATCATTAAATTATTCAATACTGTGCCATTTGGTCTTGATCACAGTTTGTGCACATTCACCCTGTCTCATATATTCCTTGCTTACCAAGAACTATTTTTCCACTCTTCACTCCTGTACCTTTCCCCCACCAATACACACACACATGCTCACTCACATACACACACACATATTTGCCCTATAATCCCAATATCTGAGGATCATAGACTCTTGTTGACCCTATGAGCTCTAATACTAAATCTACTAGGAAGGGTTTTTACTCAAATCCTCCTTTATTGGGAGGTTGAATGGAGAGATAATACGTATCTGGTCTGGTTTATAAGCTAGTTATTCATGTGTTCAGAATTGGGTTGGGTTCTGCAGGGCCCAAGTACAAATGGAATCTTTTATAGCTAACCCAGTGTCCCAAGAACTAGAGGGGAAGGTAAACCACCACTCACCAGGAAGAGTTGAAGGTTTAATGTCACAGAGACCTGGCCCGATACTTAGCAGAAATCAAGACATTGGTTCCAGCAAAAGTTCAGAGCTGGTAGAAGTAGAATTAAATCAAGGACAAGGTTTGAAATGAGTAATCAGGATTAAAGCATGATTTCTATGTAAACTAGTAGGGGTTTGCAGCTTGCTTTTAACTGAACAAGTGGGAAAACAGTGTATGGATGCGTTAGGTTGGCTTAAAGGGCTATGGGGAGGGAAGACAAGAAACAAAGAGGGACCCAAAGAGCTAATGTAGTACCCTGCCTTCCACCAGATATACCCAAGAAGCCCTTGCGCTTATTAACAAAAGGGTTTGGTTGTGGGGGAGGGTTGAAAGATCTTGCCCAGTTTTCTCCTTTTAAATTCACCCATCCATTTCAATCACCAACCAGACTCTAAAATCAAGGCCCAACACCAAAAAAGGTTTTCAACATCCAGTCATTCCTGTTCTCCCAATCTTTTGCCTCAATTACGTTTCAATTTACTCTTGCTTTGAACTTATTTCAGCCTAATTTGGGGTTTTGGGGGTTTTTTATTTTTGTTTTTTGATCTGTAAATAAATTATTTCTGCTAAGGACATTAGCTAGAAGTATATTAGGCAAAATTTAAAGTTTTATTGAAAAAAATAAGTAAAACCATTTATGATGGCATTTCATGAGAATGCAGCACATTTGAATTCATCACTGAGCCCTTTGACAGATGAATGGATAAAGAAGCTGTGGTATTACTCAGCCATTAGAAAGGACGAATACCCACCATTTGCTTCAACGTGGAAGGAACTGGAGGGTATTATGCTGAGTGAAATAAGTCAATTGGAGAAAAACAATCATCATGTGGTTTCACGTATATGTGGAATATAATAAATAGTGAAAGAAATCATAAGGGAAAGGAGGGGAACTGAGTAGGAAAAATTAGAGGGGAGACAAACCACGAGAGACTCCTAACTCTGGGAAACAAAGAGTTGTGGAAGGGGAGGTGGGTGGGGAGATGGGGTAACTGGGTGACGGGCACTGAGGAGGGCACTTCATGGGATGGGCACTGGGTGTTATACTATATGTTGGCAAATTGAATTTAAATTAAAAAATGTAATTCAGCCTAATTTTGAAACCCTTTCTTTGTATACTTCCTTCAATCTTAACTCTGATCCTTTGGACTTGGTGCTTATATTCGTCAACCACTTGGTGGCATCCCAGTTAGGCTACTTCTGGACTTCCTTGTGCTGGAGTATATGTTGGGGTGGGGGTTGATTTCAACAATTGGGAATGCTAATCCTACTTAAGAAGTCAAGTCCAGGACCCTAGGGATATTATTAAGCATCAGGTTTAAGGATATAGTGGAAGGCTCTCAATAGGAGACAAGACAAGGTGGTAGAAGCCAAGGAAATGAGGCACAAGCTCAGAAGTGAAGCATAAGAGAGGTCATAGAGAAGTCCTTCAGGGTATGGGTAGTGAAAATACCAGAGACGTAAGATGTCATTTTTTATTGAATGTTGGTTTCATGATGTTCCCCTCCAACTCACGCCCCACACTGCCTCCAGAAATCTGTAATCACAATTCCAATAATGCTCTGTAAAATATTTTACTATTGATGCATTGCAAAATGTGACTCCATTGCACAGTGTGCAAAGCCCTCCTTGAACCACCATGCTAACCTTTCTCTTCATGTTTCCCGACTTCCTCTTTATGCTCCAGTGACACTGAACTATTTTGATATTCTTCCCAAGTGCTATTTCTTCTCTATGCATGTTTACAGGGGCTACTTTTGCCTAGAATGATCCAGCCACCTGTTTTTCTGGCATATTCTTATTCATTCTTCAATACTTGGCTGAAGACTCTTCTCTGTGAGATTTTCTCTGCCCACTTCCCATGCAGAGTGAATTATGTTATCTTCTGTACCATCCTTCTTAGATGCTGCAGACAAGCAAGACTTTGGGAATATAGGATCTATAGGTCTTGATGGTTGAGTGGTTGAGTGGGAGGTAAGGATGGTCCTAAGTTTCTTGCTTGGGCAGTCAAATGGATGGTAGTGCCATTCACTGACTTAGATAACCCAGAAGAAGGAGCCAACTGGGCTGGGTCATGAGTTCACTTTTGGACATGTCAAGCTAGAGGTGCCTAGGAGACATCCAAGTGTAGATGCCAACTAGGCAGTTGAACAACCTGGCAAAGATCACAGGAGGGAAACCTGGGATAGAGAATATGAATTTGGGAGATTTTAGCACATGGATACATGGGAGTAAAGTGAAATTGCTCAGAAAGACTGTGGGAAGTGAGAAGAACAGAGAGCCCAAGACAAAGGCCCAAGAATCACTAACACTTAAGGGACAAAAGAAGAAAGTCTTAGAGGCAGAATCTATTATGGGTAGGGATAGGCCAAATGGAGTCTTTTTATGACTCAAATTTGGACACTGCAACCAGAAATGTTTGTAAGAAATGTTCTCTATTGTGCGTATCAAAATCCTTAGGAAGTGTATGTTCCACTTATATGAGGCACCTACAGCAGTCAAATTCGTAGAAACAGAAAGCAGATGGTGGTTGCCAGGGGCTGGGAGAGGAGGAAGGAAGCGGGAGTTAGTGATTAATGTGCACACGGTTTTAGTTTGGGAAGAGGAAGAGACGTCTAGAGATTGGCTGTACAACAACGTGAATGACTCCACACTCCGAAACTATACACTTAAAAATTGTGAAGATGATATATTTATATTATGTGTATTTTGTCACAGTTTTTAAAAAAATCCCAAGGAAGAAAGAAATTCAACATCAATTAGAGGTGGAGGGCCTTAAGGGTTTCTTCTCTTTTCCTCAGCAGTTCTTTAAACACCTCAGAACACTCTGACTCTTTCTCACGGCAGGACTAGGTATCCCACCAATCTCTAGCACTTGTGTATCTAATTCAGTGCTTAATAGAATGCAATGTTTGACAGTCCTTCCAGCTATTGACTACAGTCTAACTCTGAAATAAAATGGCCTTCCATTTCAGCTGATTAATATAGATTTCCTCAGTGCCTGTGAATGTAGTTCAAGATATGAACCTTGCCATTCTCTGGAGTATTCATTTCCCTAAGGTATTCTCCTGTTTTATAGACAGCAGCCTGTGTTTCCTGCTACAGTGAGTGCAAGCAGAAGTGGTTGTGTTACACGGGCCCTGGCGGGCTAAGGCTCCTTTGGATATTAACAAAATTCCAATAACTCATCCGTGGGCTCCAAAAAGAACAACAAAGGGCACTCAAATCCACTTTGTGAAAGTGGGGTCAAATCGTAACCTCTGTGCCTCCCAGGGAGAACTTGCCTTTAAATGAGGGTTTTTTGGCTCCCTATGAAGTGGGGAGACAGGTTATATTAGAAGGCTGGGCAGCCGTGTGTTACACAATGTGTGTGGTGTGGTGGGGTGGCAAGATATAAGCAGAAAATAGATACCTGGTCAATCTCACTCTCAGTAGCCTTATTTTCAAAGTAATCAATTTTCTAGGTCTTGAATATATGAAGTATACTTGGAAGGGGAAAAGACCCTTGTAGGTTGGGGAAGATGGAATAGGGCCACTGTAGAAGATTAAGTAGATATTTCTACCACAAGGACACCTGGCTGGGGAGAGGTGAGGCGAGGAGATGGACACCGTTCTGGACTCCCATCCTATGCCGTGTGTTCTGGCTTAGGGTTGCATCAGCCCTAAGGATGGGACATCTTTCTCCTAATTTGTCCTCCCAATGGGGTTGCCTTTTTGTCATTCACTCAATGATGTCATATGTGCTGGTGGAGACCCTGGCCTGGAAACAGATGCTGAATTGCTCATAGTAAAAAAAAGTGAAGGGACACACAGCTGGGACAATCAGGAAGCTGCAACCTGAGGAGGGATGGAGTGTAGACTTACAGATTCACAAAGGCAGCCTTTCCAACACTGGGAATTCATTCTGACAGAGCAAATATCAGCACATCACCAAGCTGGTTTTGTTTCCACCCTAACCCCTAGTGCGCCTTCCTGCAAATGACAAAGACTCTTCCCCCTACGTGGACACATTACAGAAGAGCCCCTTCTGAGGAGCCTGACAAGTAGAGCAAGGGCTTTTTGTTCCAACTTGCCCATTCCAACTTGGCTGGGGGCATTTATGGAATGCAAGAAATGTACATCTATTTGTGGTGGCCGTGGTGAGCCTGTAGCCAAAAGTGTGGATGCTGGGACTTTCCTAGCCTTATTTTTAGCCATTTAAGATAATCCAGAAAGAAGCTGAAGAATGTTAATTCTTTCCTCTGTGCCCAGGAGAGGACATTGTCAACCCCATATATGAAGGTCAGATCAGGCTCCCGGAGAGTGTGGAGAAATGAGCTCCCTGGGTTGACATTGGTGGAGAAGGAGAGCGTAAAAGTGTTGTAGCTAGACTTTAGGGTCAGACTAGCCGTGTTGAAATCCCACATCTACTGCTTGCTGGCTGTACAACCCTAAGCAGCTTTACCGCTCTCCCTCCCCCGAGCTTCATTTTCTTCTTCTGTAAAACGGGAATAATATCTTCCCAGGTCGTTGTGGGGATTGAGTAAGACAAGCACTAAGGTGCCCAGTGTAGAGTGAGCACTACATATATGTTATCAACGTTAGCTGTTGTTATTGCTCTGCAATTTTTTCCAACATTACACAATAAAGCACTGCTGCTTTTACAACGAATGTTGTATTTTCATCCCAAGGGACCCCAGGAATTGACAGGCAGAGGCTAGGGAGAACTCTCTGTGTCACATCCTCAAACAGGACTTGCTCTCACTCCAGTTAGCACATGCCATATGGCAGGCGATGGGGTGAGGAAGATTTGATTTGAGAAGCGTCTTTTTTCTCCTTCTGGGCTGGGGTCTCCTCACTTGGTAGACATTTACTCTAGCAAAGAAAGGGTGGCAAGCTGATTTCCAGATGTTCCCCTAGGTTGGGTATGAGTCACATGTCGGATCTTATTTCAGCGGCGCAGTCTGCTAACTTTGGAGAGTTGAGATTTTTTTTCTTTTGCTCTTCAGAAAACTATTTCTTGCTTAAAAAATGAAAGCTCTGTATTTGTGTCAATAGGGCCAGCTTTCAGCAAAGCTGAGAGTTAGTTGAGAAGTGTGTCTTTGGCTGCTTTTCATTTTCTCTTTCCATTTCCCACCTCTCTCCCGAATTCTGGAATTCCATGGTTTATTCCCACAAGTCCTTAATCTTTGTTCATTCTTTTTTTAAACCTATGATGCAGGCTTATAATTTTTTGTAAAGATTGTATTTATTTATTTATTTCAGAGAGAGGCAGGGGGCGCAGAGACAGAGAATCTCCAGCAGACTCTGTGCTGAGCACAGAGCCCAGTATGGGGCTCGATCCCATGACTCATGAGATCATGACCTGAGCCAAAAACAAGAGTTGGAGGCTTAACCAACTAAGCCACTCAGGCACCCCCAGGCTTATAAATTAAGGTGTGGCCCCTTTAAGGTCTGTTTTCCCAAACAACTTGATAGCTGATGGCAGAATTCTGTTATAAGGATTCTGTGTGCCCATGGGTGCCCCCCAGCGTCAAGGTGGCCCTCTAGATTACCCTAGATGTTGCCCACTCTGCCAAACCCATGTAGGGCTTTGACTCCCAGAGCAAATCACACTCTGGGTCCTCTAGCTATGTCCAATCCTTGACTATACCTCATTTTTTCTTTTAATCCAAGTGCAAGGAGTCCAAAGAAACTAGAAGAGTAAAATAAATCACCAAATGTAAGGCCTGAAGGAAATAAATAGAAGGGCACAATGGGAACTGTTTGCTAATTTGCGTTTACTGAGCAATTACTACAATCAGAAAATGCCTTTGGCACTGTCTCATTCCTCACCTTACTTAACCCTCCCCAGCACCCCTAGGAGGTGAGTACTTTCATCCTGATTTCACAGATGGGGATATTGAGGCTAGGAGCAGCTATTAAGTGGCAAAGCGAGTGTCTAAAGCCCAAATCCATACACTGAGCCACCAGACATGAACTAGAGCTGGGAGTACCTGCTGCTCTGTATCTTACAAAATGCCCTGCAGTCATGCAATTCATCCATATTCTTTTTTTTAAAGATTTTATTTATTTATTTATTTATTTATTTATTTATTTGAGAGAGAGGCAGAGACATAGGCAGAGGGAGAAGCAAGCTTCTTGTGGAGAGCCTGATGTGGGACTCGATCCCGGGACCCTGGATTCACCACCTGAGCCAAAGGCAGATACTCAACCACTGAGCCACCCAGGTTCCCCTCATCCATAATTTCTTGAACAGCTACTCTCTGCCCTGGCACTGTGCTAGGAACTGGATCTACTACCAAAATAACTAGAATCAGCCTAGGTTGACCTATCATCCCAGTTTACTCAAGATGTGAGACACTGGGTACTAAAACTTTCAATGCTAAAAACAGGACTGTCTCTCTTCAAGTCTCTTCAAGTTATGATAGCATTCCTTCCCAGCTTTGGCTCAGTGACATCAAGTTAATAACCTGACATTGTCCATGGTCAAAGTATTTATTTCACATAAATTATGAAACTATAAATCAAGGGTCCCCCCTCCCTTTTCTTTTCTGGGAGAGCTAATTGTTAAGCATCTATCAGCTCACTATTGCTCACAGTCTGGTAGGAAATACTTCCAAGTAGATATGCTAGTATCTATGCCTGACATAGCATCTTATGCACTGTATAACAAAAACTAATATGTTGAGAGCTTACAATGTACCAGGCACTATTCTGAGTGCTTTAGACAAATTAACATCTTTAATCCAATCCTTATAACAACTCTATAAAGTGTCCCCATTTTTCTAGATGAGGAAACAGGTTCAGAGTGCTTAAGTAAGTTCCCCAAAGTCATACAGCTAATAAAGTAACAAAGCTGGGACTCAGATACAAACTGATTCCAAATCTGCTTTCAAGGTAGTCTGTAAGGATAGAAGATCCCAGGGTGAATGGAGTAGAGGTGGCTACTCCCAGTGAGTCCCTGAGACAGAGAAGCAAAGAGCCAGTTTTGTAGGATGGTGTTGGAACACACAGTGATACACATGTTACTGAAAACAGTGCATGGGACATACGAAGTATTTTTTCTTATTATTGTTGTTGTGTTGAGGTCTTACGAGGAAAGTAAGTCAGTAAGTAAGTCACAGTGTTACATGAAGCACTCATTAAAGATGAGGCCGGGGGGTGCCTGGGTGGCTCAGTGGCTGGGTGTCTGCCTTTGGCACAGGTCCTGCTCTTGGGGTCCTAGGATCGAGTCCTGCATCCGGCTCCCTGCAGGGAGCCTGCTTCTCCCTCTGTCTATGTTTCTGCTTCTCTCTGTGTCTCTCATGAATAAATAAATAAAATCTTAAAAAAAGGAAAGTAGGTCAGAGTTGAAGTCCTTAACAGTGTCATAAAGCACATAGATCTCTCCCTCCTGGTCATAGTTCTTACTGTATGGGAATACTGAAGACTGCTGCTTTGGAGGTAAGGCAAGAAGAGGGCCATGCAGCTTGTGTTTGGGGTAGTGAGTGAGCTACTGAAATCTGCTGGAGTAGCCTTTGGGGCCAGAAGATGTGTCTCTCTGACTCAAAAACATTAAAACTCATTATAGAGAAGACTTATGGACAAGTCTTCCTTCACCCTAAGAGCTCCAGGAGCATTCCTCAAATCTCTGACCTGCTGTCTATGCGAGGTTATCTCTAATAACAAGAGTGGGCCTAGAAAGCTTTATATTTCTTAGGCCAGAGGTTTTGAGTCTCTGCTAATTCAGCTTCTCAGAGAGAAATACCCTTGGTCCTCGGCTTCTGCTGGCTGGAAAACCATATCCCATTTTCCCCACCACCATCTCATTCCTGTCACTTTGAGAATCGCTATCCTGTGTTATGTTGCAGGGTTGTTCATACCCACTGGGGCCTAACTCATCTGTCACCCGAATGCATGGGCCAAGAAGCATTTGGGGGCATGGAGGAAGAATAATTGTTTTCTTATAAATGTGACTGGGAAATCATCCCAGTATTCAGGGCTCATTCTCTGCCAAACACATAACCCTTCGATTCCAACACCCTGGCCTCCCGAATGTCTACAGAAGCTGATTTGTGGGAGAGATTCGGCAAGCCTCCTAACCCCCACAAAAGCTTTGGTGCTCCTAGTGAGGAAGAAAAACGGGATGCTACATTTCTGTCAGGATTCGTACAGCTATAATATGTTTATTCCTCTGATCACTGCCCTCTCAGAACACAGGGCTGAGCACTGGGAGGCCTACATCTTTGACAAAGAGAATAAGAAATGGAAGCTTCCTTTGTACATGTGTCTTGACCAGTCTGAATTTGCTATTCAGCTTTTGGACCTGAGTGATGCCTGATCCATTATGTATATAGCTCAGTAGTTGATAGTTTGGGTTCCAGAGGCAGACTGAATTCAGATCCTAGCCCCACCATTTCTGCATTCTTGGTCAGATTACAAAAATTTTCTCCTCTTTCATATTAATGACTATAAAATTAACATAATTACACTAATGGCAATAAGGTTACTATGATGAATAAATGTGATAATCCATGTAAACTCTGAGTGTTGCCTGAGCGTATAATAAAAAATAAATATTAGCTAACATTATTTGCCATTACTTTTATTATGTTACAAAGGGGTCAGCAAACTTTTTCTTTTGTGAAGGTCCAGATAGTAAATACTTTAAGCTTTATGGGTCGAGTGCAAATTCAGGATATTATATAGATGCTTTTATAATAAGAAAGAAAAAGAATTTCCACAAATTTTTACTAACAAAATTCTAAATATAATAATGATTGAGTATAATTTTTGATAATACAGACCTACCAATGAGAAATTGGAATTCTTTTTCAGAATAACATTTTATTTAATTGGGTTTCAAAATTAGCATTGCCTACCATTAAATCAATTGCAAATATTTGCTATAAAAAACATTCTTAGCTTGTAGACCAAATAAAAATGAAGAGTGGCTTGACCTTAACCCATGAGGCATGGTTTGCTGACCCCCTGATTTTACATAACTTCATTAACAAGGAGGTTTGTTATCTACCTGGAGGATATCCTAAGTTATTCCCCATGATCTGGCCTCCAAAGAACCTCATGTCTGGGAAGTTCTGAGCCATCTGAAGCAGGACCACCTCTGGGAAAACCTTGGAAAGTCCAGAGGTGGGACGCCTGTGTTGCTAAGTGGTTGAGTGTCTACCTTTGGCTCAGGTCATGATCCCAGAGCACTGGGATTAAGTCCCACATCAGGCTCCCCACAAGGAGCCTGTTTCTCCCTCTGCCTATGTCTCTGCCTCTCTCTCTCTGTGTGTCTCTCATGAATAAATAAATATAATCTTTATAAAAAAAAAGAAATTCCAGAGGTGACTTTCTTAAACTAAGGCCTGGCCACCCAAATTGTCAGCATGGTGCCTGACAAAGTGCCAACCATACCAGCTTGGGATCCCTCTGGTCAATCAAAGTGGTCTGTCGATATCTGAAGTTTGTGGAATATCGCTGCTGTCTTCTACCGCCTTTTACCACACTTACCTCCAGGTCAACCTTCTCAAAAGAGAAAGGAGTTTATCTGGTTCTTATCAAGGTCATAGTTGAGCAACTGGAGCTACTTTTCATTTCTTTCCTCACTCTGGTATCCTAACCTTAGATGCCCCTACACAATTGAAGCCTAAGCTATCAAAAACAACTATGGACACCTATCTAATGTAAGAGGATCCGGGCTACATCACTATCCTTTTCTTTGCCTGCTTCTCCAGGAAGGAAACATCCCTGCACATGTTCCATCAAGTTTGTGAAGGTGTAAGAACCATTAGCCATCAAGGCAAAGCTAAAAACAGAGGCTTTACTTCAAGGGTAAACAACACCCATGACTGATACTCATTTACTACAATAGGCTAGAGCAACTGAGACAGGCCCAGCAGCTCAGACTTCCAAGATGAACAAGATTATCCTTTTTTTGAGTAGTTCAGCATCTCCATGGTGGATATAGTGGGCCACATTTTGAACTGTTCCTATCTGTAGTTTTTATATATCAAGCAGCAAGGACAGCCAGGAGGATACTGTCTGTACAAGCTGAGTCAATGCTGTTTCTAACTCCTGCTTATGCTGTGGTCAAAAGCACCCTATAAAATTTGTTTGTGTGTTTATTCCTTAGCCCAGGAAATGCTCCCAGGCTCCTCCTTCACTCTCTGTTTAGCAACAATGATGAAAATTCTTTGAGAACTTACTATGCACCAGGCACTATATAAACTAAGCATTTTATGAAGATTACCATGTTTCATTCTTGCAAGCACTCTAAGACTCAACATGTTCTTTTTATTTCTATTTTTCCCAGATGAAGAAACTGTAGAATAGAAATAAAGTAATTCCTTCAAGGCCACCAGCTAAGGAAATGGCTGATCCAAAATATAAATCAAGTTTAGTTAGGATGATCAAAGCCATTCACCTTGTATATGGTGGAGTTGAATTATAACCAAGCCCTGTCTAGCTCTTAAGTAATTTTCCCACTTTCTACTCTGTAGCCTGGATCACAGATTCCTTTGCCTTACCTGCTTATTTGGAGAAACATCTAGATTTTACTTTTCTTGTGGCTTTGGTTTCAATTTCTCCTCAGAATGCTGCATTTTGGATTGCCCACTTTCATTCCATTCTCCCCAGGCTGCAGTCCAGCTCAGACCTATCCCTGTGGGCAACACAGATTCCAGTGGCATTACATTCTAGTTTAAATCCAGTGTTCTAGAGCTTCATTTGTTTGGAAGGAGGGATCCAACATTACCCCAAAAATAACTGGAGTAAGGTGGAAAGATGGAGGCAGACTCACTCTGGTAGATTCTTCAACAGACCTTCTGGGTTACCCAACCCCAAGCAAAATAATAATGACTAATGTTAAACCTGTGCTCCAAACACTGGGATAAACGCTTTATACAAATTATTTCATTTAAATACTAATAGAGGGACGCCTGGGTGGCTCAGCGTTTGAGCATCTGCCTTTGGCTCAGGGCATGGTCCTGGGATCCAGGGATCGAGTCCTGCAACAGGCTCCCTGTGAGGCGCCTTCTTCTCCCTCTGCCCATGTCTCTGCCTCTTTCTCTGTCTTTCATGAATGAATAAATAAAATCTAAAAAAAATACTCAAAAATTATTTGAGGTCAGTAGTACTATTACCATTACTATTTTGGAGATAAGGAAACTAATGTGTGAAGAGATTAAGTGACTTGTCTAAGTTTGAAGAATTAGGTTTTGGATTTATTTTTTTAATATTTTTTATTTATTTATGAGAGACACACACAGAGAGAGAGAGAGAGAGGCAGAGACATAGGCAGAGAGAAGCACGCTCCATGCAGGACTGGGTCTCCAGGATCATGCCCTGGGCTGAAGATGCCACTAAACTGCTGAGCCACCTGAGCTGCTCAGATTTTGGATTTAAATCTCTTAGACGTCAAGTCCTACCCCACTACACTCTACAACTAACTGGCATGATCCAGATCAGGCTGCAGATAGATGCCTACTTATGATAGCACCTGGATGAGATTTAGGTGATGCAGTGACAGCCCCAAGAGGCAGAGAATGTTGGAATTACTTACTCTATTAGAGTGGGTGATTTTATTTCCCAGATAGAGAAGCTCACACAAAAGTAATTCTCTTGTACTATGACCCCACCCTGCTGGCTATTGTGGCCCACTGAAGTCAAGACCTTGAATATGGTTGTTACTGTAGCTCCCTCTCTGACACAATATCTTCAATGACTCATCACTTATGATAGCTGCTTCCAACTCAAAAAGTAGACTAGTAGATCCAGGAGAATTCTTCATCCATTTTGAATCTCTAAACACCTCCAAGATGCCATTTTACAGTAAACTATTTCTAGCATATTCCCTTTTCATAACTCCACAAAATCCTCATAGTGGCAGATGTCCTGAAAAAAAAATCATTCATTGCATACTCAGCACCAGCTCTGTATCTACTCCAGCTATGATTATTTTGTCAAAAGAGTCTTCTGGTTCCAAATTATGCAGCTATTTGGTCTTTAATTATGGCCTTCAATTGCCATCCTGATTTTGCAGGGCCCTATTCAAGGCCCTTCACATTAGTATCTATTTGTCAACTGCCTACTGCTCATGGATATAGAGGTCAGATTGAGAATACAAACCAAATCAAATACTAACTAGAGGAGTATCTCTATTGTTTCACCTTTTTAAACTAAGTTGATTTGCTAACATTACACTGGTTCCCCTTCCTTACTATGCCTGAGTTTTCCCACAACTTGTCACACTAATCCATCTAGAAATACTTATTTTTACAGTAGTTATGACTTCCATCCCACTGTTTTCTATACTTCCCCAAGCTATGTTGGATATGAGCTGTAAGCTACCAGAATGCTGAAGGTCAGGACAATATGTGTGTTGAAAAATGCTGGGCCCTTGAGGACAGTATCAACATAGGAGATAATCACATATACCCAAACACCACTATATAGGACACTTTAAAGTAATGAACATTATCAGTATAAGTTTTTGACTCCCGCTAACCACTTTGTGTGAATCCACCCTATATGTCACCATTCTTTGCGCTAGCTAACCCATTGAGACTTCTCCCTGTATCAATGGCTAGGTCTTCAGGTTCCAGGAAAGCAAAGTCAAGGACCAAGTGGGATTAGGTAGTGGGTGATGGGCAGCAATGTCTAGTTACCACCTCCTATATATTTACATATGAGGTGATCTTAAGGGTCAAGGGTGTCCCAATCAGAAAAACTCATTGGTAGTGGTTCCATTCATACTGATGAGTATGAATTGATTGGGCATCTGGGTTCATTTGATGAGGATTTGGTCTACCACACAATTTAAGGGCCTTGAGTTTATTTTATCCTCAAGTCGTGACAGAGTGCATTGGCTCCGCTTTGCAAGGTGGGCCACCAAATATATTTCTCAGATTAGTTAAGAGATCCAAGTAGTTTCTGAACTTACAAGAGGCATTAACCTGACTCACTCATGTTTCTAGGCATGCAGGAGACAAGGAAGACATAAGAGGAGCTTTCTGTGATCTCACTGTGCAGGATAGTTGAATATCTTCATACATAGTAGTATTTGGAGCCCAAAGTCGGTAGCATGGATCTCTATCAAGCTAGGGCATGTGCCAACACAGTGACTAAAGCTTCTTCCTAGTAGTTGATACATAAGCATGCAGCCCTAAATCTATGCCTAAGGAGAAAGTAGTCCTCTAACTACTATTTGAACCTCTTCCCATAATGTAGAGGCTGGAAAGAAGGGTAGTCCGGTGAATTAGTCCTGCAAGACAGAACCAGAAACCAAAGATACTCCTTCCCAATGTCCCTGGTCACGTCCTTTGAGAGAGGAAACAGCAAAATTACGTCCAAAAGAAAATTCTATCTAAAATCAGTGGTCATGCAAGGGAGTCTTAGGAAAGTGGTACAAGTTGAAGGGCAGTGCCAAATGGGAAGAACTAGGAAGTTATCAAGCAGGTCAGAGTGGGCAAACCAAATGCATGGTGTCTGAATGGATACCAAACTTACCCAGTGATGCTAAGATTATACCTGCTTCAGATATTACTTGCACGAATGGACTCAAGTCCTTTATAGAAGCAAGAATGACTGTCAAATTATAAATTCAAATAAATGAAATAAATAATTTTTTAAAAGTGCATATACTCTCTGATTCAGCAACTTGACCTCAGAAATTTATCTTATTGATATACTGACACAACAGCATAAATATGAGGCTGTCCACTGCAGCATTAATTGTATTAGTAAAAGACTTGAAGGAACAGAATGTCATCAGTACTGGACTGGCAAAATAAATTATTGTACATTCATACAATGTAATATTATGCAACTCCTAATGAGAATAATAAATCAATTAAAAACCAACCCAGAACTGACATAGATATTAGAATTACCAAAGACATTAAAACAGTTACCTTAACTGTAGTCCACATGTTCAAAGTGTTAATTGGAAACACGGAAGATTTTTCTAATGACTCAAACAGAAATTTAGAGATGAAAAATATGTGTGAGATTAAAAATGTACTAGATGGGATTTATAGAAGATTAGACAATACAGGAGAAAATATTAGTAAATTAAAAAATACAGCAATGAAAACTATTAACAATGAAAAAAATATAGAGGAAAAAGAATCAGTATAATGCAAAACACATCAGTGAGCTGTGAGACAACTTCATGTAGTCAAATACATGAGTAATTAGACTATCCCCCAAAGGACAGCAAAAAGACAACAGAAAAATCATTTGAGGAAAAAAATGGTTGAAAAATTTCCAAACTTGATGAACTACATAAACCCATGGATTGAAGTAGCTCAGAAAATCCACCCCCCACATAACATGAAGAAAACTATACCAAACCACATCCTAATTAAATTTATCAAAACCAGTGATAAGGAGAACATCTTAAAAGTAACCAGAGAAAAAAGACAAGTAATGTACTGAGAAAAAAAAAAAAAAGAATGACAGATTTCTCATTGGAAATAGTACAGGTGAGGGCGCCTGGGTGGCTGAGTTGGTTAAGCATCCAAACTCTTGATCTCAGCTCAAGTCTCAATCTCACAGTCGTGAGTTCAAACCCCACATTGGGCTCCTTGCTGGGCACAGAACCTACTAAAAATAAAAGGAAATGGTACAAGTGAGAAGAGAATGGAGCAGTATCTTTATTTTCTAAATTTTTTAAAAAAGAGGGATGCCTTGCTAGCTCAGCAGTTGAGTGCCTGCCTTTGGCCCAGGGCATGATCCTGGAAACCCAGGATCGTGTCCCACATCGGGCTCCCTGCATGGAGCCTGCTTCTCTCTCTGCCTGTGTCTCTGCCTCTCTCTCTCTCTCTCTCTCTCTCTCTCTCTCATTCTCTCAATCTGTGTGTGTGTCTCTCATGAATAAATAAATAAGATCTAAATTTTTAAAAAATATTTATTTACTTATTTGAGACAGAGCATGAGTTGGAGGGGCAGAAGGAGAGAAAGAGAGAGAGAGAATCTCAAGCAGACTCGGCGCTGAGCACAGAGCCTGACTCTAGGCTTGATCCCACGACCCTGAGATCATGACCTGAGCCGAAATCAAGAGTCAGATGCTTAATCAACTGCACTGCCCAAGCACCCCTGGAGCAGTATTTAGAGTACTGAGAGAAAAGAAATGTCAATCTAATGTTCTATATACAGAGAAAATATCGCTAAAAAGGGATTTGATATAGATATTTCAGACATACAGAAGTTTAAAGATTTTATGATCAGCAATGCCACACTATAACAAATGTTAAAGGACATCATTCAAGCGGAAGAAAAATGACAACACATGAAATATGGATCTACACAAAAGCATGAAAGTACTGAAAATGATGAGTACCTGGGTAAATATATACATTTTTATATATTTAAATCTCTTTAAAGGATAACTGGCTCTTTAAACAAATATGATAAAAATGAATTGTGGGGTTTATAAGTAAGAAAAAATCAAATGTATGACAATAATAGCATAAAGGCTGGAAGGGAAGAAACAAAATGTTAGTGGTATGAATTCACTTGAGGTTAGACTGTATAACTTAAAAAATATTTTCTGTAAACCCTGAATCAGTCTCTAAAATAACAAAACAAAAGCTATAGCTAAAAAGCCAACAAAGGAGATAAAATACGATAATTAAAAATGTAAAATGAATTCAAAAAAAGGTAGAAAAAGAGGAAAATGGGAACAAGGAACAGATGAGACAATTGGAAGACAAATAATAAGATGATACACTTAAAACCAACCGTGGGACGCCTGGGTGGTTCAGTGGTTTTAGCACCTGCCTTCAGCCCAGGGCGTGATCCTGGAGTCCTGGGATCGAGTCCCACATCGGGCTCCCTGCATGGAGCCTGCTCCTCCCACTGCCTGTATCTTTGCCTCTCTCTCTCTCTCTTTCTCTCTCTTTCAAGAATAAATAAACAAAATCTTTTTTAAAAAATTAAAAAAAATAAAACCGACCCTGTCATTAATCATATTAGAAGTAAATTGTTTAATCTAACTAAAAGGTAGAGATTGTCAGACTGGATTTTAAAAAGGCAAAGTGCAATCATATGCTTCATTCAACATACACATTTTAGATGTAAAGACACAAATAGCCTAAAAGTAAAAGGATGAAATAAGGCACACTATGCTAACACTAGACAAAAGAAAGCTGATGCTAAGAGCTGTGTTAACATCAGACAAAATGAATTTCAAAGTGAATAATACTATTATCAGTGATAGAGAAGGGCATTTCATAATGATAAAAGGGTCAATTCTTCAAGAGGACATGACAACTCTCAATGTTTATGCCTCTAAAAAATACATGGAACATAATGTGATAGAACTATAAGAAGAACTATGAAAATCCACAAATACTGTTGGAGAATTCAATATTCTCTCAATAATTGATAAAAAGTTATGCTATATGTTGGCAAATTGAACTCCAATAAAAATACACAAAAAATGAAATGTAAAAAATTAGAAAAAGATTTTCAAAATGAAAATGAAATATAATTATGCAATTCTTCAAAAAAAAAAATAGGCTGAAAATCATCAAAGACACAATTGTTCTTGAATGACATTATCAAAAAACTTGATTTGATTGACATATATAGAACAGTGCACTAAACAATAGCAGATGACACATTCTTCTCAAGTGCAGATGGAACATTTATTAAGATCATGTTCTTAAACATAAAAACAAGTCTCGATAAATTCTAAAGGAATCAATGAAACAATATATACTCTGGGCAAAATGGAATTAAATTAGAAATTAGTAACCAAACCATTTGAGAAAAATTCACATGTGTTTAAAAACTGAACAAAACACTTCTAAATAACCCATGAGTCAAAGAGATCAAAAGAGAAATTCAAAAATATTTTAAACCGAGTGAAAATAAAAATACAATATTTCAGAATTTGTGGTTAGTAGTTAGAAGTGGGTTAGAAAGATCTCAAATCAATGATCTCAGTTTTCACCTTTAAAAAACTGGAAAAAGAAAAGCAAATTAATTAGAAACAAAGTAATCAAAAAAAGTAATCATGAAGATTAAACTGTAAATCAACAGCATAGGAAAGAGAAAAACAATAACAAAAAACAATGAGACAAAAAGCTGCCTCTCTGAGAAAACCAAAGAAATCAATAAACCTCTAGCCAAACTTTTCAGAAAAAAGGGACACAAATTGATAATATTAAAAATGAGAAAGGGCACTGAAATACAGATTCTGCCACTGTTAATAAATGTAATAATGGAATATTATGAATAACTTTGTGCCAATAAACTTGACAACTTAGATAAGATGGATAAGCTTCTTAAAAGACAAACTAGGATTGTCTGCCTAGCTCAGTCCATGGAGAGTGTGACTCCTGATCTCAGAGTTGTGAGTTCAAGCCCCACGTTGGGTGTAGAGATTACTTTTTTTAAATCTTTTAAAAAGAGACACAAACTGTCAAAGCTCCCTCAAAAAGAAATAATCTGAATAGTCATAATTCTATTAAAGAAATCAAATTTGTAGTTTAAAGCCTTCCCATTAATATATTTCCTGGCCCAGATGCCTTCCCTTCTACTAAAGATTTAAGGAATAAATGATACCAAATCCACTACAAATTTTCTTCAAGAAAATTGAAGAGGAAGAATGATTTCTCAAGTCATCATTTTATAAGCATTACCCTGATACCCAAACCAGGAAAAGATGTTAAAAAAAAAAACTACCAATCACTGTTTTTCATTAATATAGATGAAAAATGTCTTTAAAAAGTTTGCAAATCACACCTTACGGGATGAGCACTGGGTGATATGCTATATGTTGGCAAATTTAACTCCAATAAAAAAAAGTTTGCAAATCCAATCCAACATTATATTAGAAGTATAAACGTCATTGCTACGTAGGACTTTAGGAATGCAGGATTGGTTTAACATTTAAAAATAAATGTAACTCACCATATTAATAAAGTAAGGGAGAAAACCATATCATCATCTCAATAATGAAGAAAAAGTGCTTGACAAAATCCCCGAATTTTTTTTAATTTTAATTTTTATTTATGATAGTCACACACAGAGAGAGAGAGGCAGAGACACAGGCAGAGGGAGAAGAAGGCTCCATGCACCGGGAGCCCGACATGGGATTCGATCCAGGGTCTCCAGGATCGCGCCCTGGGCCAAAGGCAGGCGCCAAACCGCTGGGCCACCCAGGGATCCCTCCCTGAATTTTTAAATTTTAAAAAAACTATCAACAAAACCAGGAATATAAGCAAACTTCCTTGGGTTGCCTGGGTGACTTAGCGGTTCATTGCCTGCCTTCGGACCAGGGCATGATCCGGTGGTTCCCGGATCGAGTCCTCTATCAGGCCTCCTGCGTGTAGCCTGCTTCTCTCTCTGCTTGTGTCTCTGCCTCTCTCTCTCTCTATGTGTCTTTCATGAATAAATAAATAAAATCTTTAAAAAAAAGAAGTGAACTTCCTCAACCTGAAAAAGTGCCTCTAAAAACCCTACATCTGACATCACATATAATGATGAAAGGCAATGTTTTTTCCATGAGATAAGGAACAAGGCAAGGATGTCTGTTTTCACCACTTCTATTCAACATTGTACGGGTGCTCTGGGTAGTG
The DNA here is from genome assembly GCF_018345385.1 of Vulpes lagopus. Taxonomy (NCBI): domain Eukaryota; kingdom Metazoa; phylum Chordata; class Mammalia; order Carnivora; family Canidae; genus Vulpes; species Vulpes lagopus. Next base: position 83,926,477 of record NC_054848.1, read on the forward strand.
CAAATAGAGAAAAAAAAAGATATAAAAGACATCTAGATTGGAAAAGAAGAAAAATAAAACTGTCTTTATTTGCAGATGATGTGATTATCTGTTTAGAAAATATGATAAAATCTACAAAAATCTATTAGAACTAATGACATTTTGCAATGCTTCCAGATAATAAACATACAGAAATCAACTAAATCAATCAGTAATTAAAAATTCAAAGATATATATCTATAATAACACAAAAATATGAAATGCTTAGAGATAAATCTGATAAAGGATATGAAAGACCTGTGCAACCACAAACTACAAATCATTGTGGAGAGAAATTAAAGATGATTAACTAAATGAAGAAGTATACCTTCTTCATTGATTTGAAGTCTCATTATTGTTAAGATTTCAAGTCCTCCCAAATGGATTTATAGATTAAATGCAATTCCAATCAAAATTCCTGCAGGATTTTCTTTGGTAGAAATTGACAGGCTAATTCTAAAGTTGATACAGAAGTCTAAAGGACCAAGTATAGGCAAAATAACTTTGAAAAGTAAAAAAGTTGCGGGGCTAACCTCAAGTGACTCCAAGATTTATTATTAAACCATATTATTCAAAACAATGTGGTATTGGAATAAAGAAAAATAGAGCAATGGAACAGAATGGAGTTGAGATATATAGCCCACATTTGGGGCACCTGGGTGGCTGAGTAGTTGAGCATCTGCCTTCCCTCTGCCTATGTCTCTGCCTCTCTCTGTGTATCTCTCATGAATAAATAAATAAAATCTTAAAAAATTAAAGCCCACATTTTTATGAGTAACTAAATTTTTTTCCAAAGGTGCAAAGACAATGCAAGGGGCAAAGGATAGTCTTTTCAACAGAGAGTGCTGAAATCATTTATATTATTTGCAAAACATGAACTTCAAATCATATGCAAAAATTAGAAGAGGATCACAAACCTAAATGTAAAATCTAAATGTTTAAGCTGTATAAAAGAACTTAGGAGAAAATCTTTGTGAACTTGGGTTAGGGGAAGAGTTTTTGGATACAGCACTAAAGACATGATATGTAATAGAACAAATTGATAAATTAATCTTCATCAAAATTTAAGACTCCTGATTTTCAAAAAAACATTCTTTTTTAAAAAAAGATTTTACTTTTTATTTTTATTACTTATTTATTTATTTTTAAAGATTTTATTTATTCATAAGAGACACAGAAAGAGAGGCAGAGACATAGAGAGAGAAGCAGACTCACAGGGAGCCCGATGCGGGACTTGATCCCTGGACCTGGATCATGCCCTAAGCCGAATGCAGACGCTCAACCGCTGAGCCACCCAGGCGTCCCAAGATTTTATTTTTTAAAAGTAATCTCTACATCCAATATTCTTGAACCTACAACCCCAAGATGAAAAGACACACTCCACCTACTGAGCCAGCCAGGTACCCTTCAAAGAAACATCCTTTAAAAGAATGATTGGGAAAAAGTCTTTGCAAATCATGTATCTAAGAAATGACTTGGGTCCAGAATGCATAAAGAACTCTCACATGTCAATAATAAGAAACCAATCAACTCATTTCCAAAACAGACAATGGGTGAGAAGAAATTTATACTTGTATAAGCTGATTGTTCATATATAATTTGATATAACCCATTGGGAGTCCAATTTGGCAGAATTGAAAAAAATTTCATGCACTTCACTCTTCAATACAGCAAGCCTTTTTGAAGTACTGAATTTTGCTAGAAAAATTACTTTCTGTGTGCACAAATAAGCTTGTGCACAGATGTTACTGAAACCTTGTTTAAAATAGCAAAAAAAATTGGACACCATCTAAGTGTCCAGCAAAGAAGATTGGTGAACAAATCATGATTCATCCATCATTCTCATTACACTGAGCTATAATTCATCAATTAAGTGAATGAGGTAGAGCTGTGTGTCCTGATATGAAAGGAATTTGAGCGCCATTGGTAGATATAGAAAGCAAGCTGCAGAACAAATGCTCGAAGTTATCCTAAAATGAAGTAAAAACCATGTGCTCGTATATGTACACATATGTATGAAATCTCATTTAAATGATCTGAGATGACATGTACTAGAGTTCCCAGAAAAAGGAGGGAAAGGTTGACACAGATGATTATAAAAGGGACATTTGCTTTATATGCTATATGTTCTTTAATAGCTTTATTGAGATATAGTTTGCATAAAATATAGTTCATACATGTAAATGTGGAATTCATTGCTTTTTATTATATTCCTAGAGTTGTGTAACCATCACCACCAATTTTGGAACATTATCATCACCTCAAGAAGAAACTCTTTATCCATTAGCAGTCACTCCCAATTTCCCCTCAATCCTACTCCTTGGCCAGCCCTAGATAACCATAAATTTACATTCTGTCTCTATGGATTTGGCTATTTGGAACATTTCATATAAACAGAATACTACAATATGTGGTCCTTTGTTACTGACTTCTTTCACTTAGCCTAATGTCTTCGAGTCTTATCCATGTACCAGTGTGTAATTTGTTTTTATTGCTGAATAATATTCCATTGTATGGATATACCACTTTTTATTCATTCATCTCTTGATGGGCATTTGGGTTATTTTCATTTTTTAGCTATCACAAATAATGTTACTATAAATACATACAAATTTTGTGTGTGTGCTATGCATTTCTTAACTTTTCCAATTTTTTTACAATGAAAATATATTCATATATTACTTGCATAAAAATTAAACATGTAATAAAGAATGCTTTACACATATTATTGCATGCAGCTCTATGAGGTTGGGACTATGATAAGCTGCATTTTACAGATGAGGAAACCAGGCTTAGGGAAGTTGAGTGGCTTATCCAGGATCACAGCTAATAAAGGAGAGAGCTTAGATTCAAAGGACTGCTGTCAAGTTCCAAAGTCCAGTCTCTTATTCATCACACTGGACTGCCAACTGTGATGGCCTTCTGGTAAGGTTATCTATCCACTACAACCAAGATAAACAAAACAGGGAGTAGGTTTATGGTCGGTAATGTAATGGTGTCAAGAGCATGTTCAAGGGTTGGTAATGGATAAATTAGTCTGTTGGGCCTTCCAGATCTATTTTTTATCAGAGTGCAAGGGCTCCAAGTGCTGTATCACTGGCTGGCATTATGGCAGATGTGGGGCCACCATATGTCCCTGCACTCAAGATTTTTAATAGGCCACTGTGACGGAGTCAATACTTCTAATAGGATATATTGCCAGCATAGAGTTATATGCTATTTCCATTGCATTAGCATATTCTGGCCCCTTGCCAGGGCTCCTGAGTAGGGGCATCTGCCTATGTCTGTTTCATTGCCTCAGTCAGGTGCAATTGACTGTAATGACGGTAAAGCTCCCAGGACAGAGGATCTCTTAGGGTGAGGCCTTGGCAGCACCCATGATTGGGCATCAACTCAATGGAACTCCATGGATGTGAAAATTCTACCTTTTCTAGAACAATGACATTTCATCTAGCAAAACTGAGCTTTTAGCTTTGTTTCAATAAAAGCATGATGCAGTTTGAGCTGTACCATTATAGGTGCAGAGACCTCCCCCCTGCCTTAAAGGTACTCCTGATTACCAACAGTTCCTATCTCTACACCAAGTAGTTAACCTCAACCTGGGCCATTTCCCAGAGAGGGAGGCATATGGGTGAAAGTAGCTGGGTTGTGGTCTTTTCTTTTGGGGGGGGGGTGTTGTGGTCTTATCGCAGAATCACTTCTATCTCAATACTGGGAGTGTCAGTTCAAATTACATAGGACCAGGTTGGCTCAGGTTGGGCCAGAATCAAGACAGAAAGGTTTTTTAAGACTGCTTTACTGAGGTATAATTGCCATAAAATATACTACACAAACTTTAAATAATTACCATTTATTTCTATTTTTTTCTAATCTTTTTTCTTGTTTCATTGCACTGGCTGGAACCTTTAGTATAATGATGAACTGAAGTTTTTCTAGGGAGCCTCTTTCTCTTGTTTCTGAATTTAAAGGGAATACTTCAAGAAAATACTTTAAGGATATGATGTGTGCTGTTAGTTATCGGTACAGTAATCATGTACTTATGGGTGCCCTTCATCAAATATAGGAAGATCCCTTCTATTCCCAGTTAGCTATGGGGCCGTTTTTTTTTTTTTTAAATCATGAGTGGATGTTAACTGCTATTGAATGTGTTTTATATATTAGTAAGATTATCATGTTTTTTTTTTCCCTCTATAATCTGTTAATATGATGAGTTATGTTACTTAATTCTCCAAACCAACTTTGCATTCCTGGGATCAACCCAAATTGATAAATATTATCTTTTCACAAATCACTGAATTTAGTTTGCTAATATTTTTTAAAAATAGGGATCCCTGGGTGGCGCAGCGGTTTGGCGCCTTCCTTTGGTCCAGGGCGCGATCCTGGAGACAGGGGATCGAATCCCATGTCGGGCTCCCGGTGCATGGAGCCTGCTTCTCCCTCTGCCTGTGTCTCTGCTTCTCTCTCTCTCTCTCTCTCTCTCTCTCTCTCTCTCTCTCTGTGACTATCATAAATTAAAAAAAATAATTTTTACATCTATAACCATGAGCAAGACTGATTTGCAACATTCCTTTCTTATATATAGTCCTCGTTGGATTTTGTTACGAAAATAACTTGAGGAGTGTTACTAATTTCCTTTTCTGATCAGATAAGATAGAGTTTAGATAATATTGGAATGATGTTTTCCTTGAATGGTTGGTAGAGCTAGCCTGTCAAGTACTGTGGGTTTGGTGGCTTTTTCTGTGGGAACAATTTTATGTACTGATTCATTCTCTTTAGTGGTTAGAGGACTTTTTCATTTCCCGATTTCTTAAGTCACTTTCAGTAAATTGTATTTTCCTAGGAATGTGTCAATTTTTAAATACAAGTATTAAAATGTATTGACATGAAGTTCTTCATATTATTATCTGTTTATTTTCTGCAGCACCTGTAATTATTACCTGCTTATTTTATTCCACAATGTGTATTTGCACTACCTGCACTTTTTTCCATTTGATTAATCTTGCCAGAGAGTTGTGTATTTTAAAGTCTTTTCAATGAAATAGCTTGTGGTTTTGTTGATAGTAGTATGTGTTGGTTTTATATTTCATTTCATCTTACTCATATCTATTATTTCCTTCTTTCTTGAAGGTTATTCTGATATATTTTCTCTAATTTATTTTTAAAAGATTTTATTTATCTGACAGAGAGAGAGCAGGAAGAGAGGCAAAGGGAGAGGAAGAAGTCAGTTCCCTGCTGGGCAGGGAGCCTGATGCGGCGCTTGATCCTAGGACCCTGGGATCATGACCTGAGCCCAAGGCAGACACTTAACTGACTGAGACACCCAGATGCCCCTTTTCTCTAATTTCTTAAATTAAATGTTTAACTGGTTAATTCTGTGTCTTCCTTCTTTCCCAGTGAAAGCTTTTAATTCTATTTATTTCCTAAATATCATGTTAGCACATCCCCCAAATTTTCACATGCAACATTATTATCTTTTACTTCTAAGCATTCAGTTCCAAATCTGATTTTCAATATGATCTTTCTTTTATCTATAAGTTGTCTAATATGTTGTTTTAAGTTTCCAAATATATGGATTTTTTTTCTAGTCATATTTTTAGATTGATTATAACTTAATTGTATGTAATTAGAATAGGTGGCTAATAGAGCAAATCTTTGAAATTTACTGAAACTAACATATAGTCAATTTTTGTATTATGCTCCAAATGTACTTGAAAGTAATGTATATTCTCTGATAAAATTTTCTCTCTATATATATCTATTATATCCAGCTTGTTAATTATGCTGTTCAGATATTTTTTTATCTTTACTGAATTTTTTCTGTGCGACCTATCAGTTACTGAGAAAACTGTGTTAAAGTCTCCCACTGTGATAGTGGGTTTATCAATTTCTCCTTGTAAACCTGTCAATTTTTGTTAAAAAAAAAAAAAACTTTGGCTGTGTTAACAGGCAATTACACATTTAGAACATTATATCTTCCTGGTTGAATTTACTTTTTCCATTATGATGTGTTTTTTTCCACTTCTAGTAATGCTTTTGCCTTACCTTTTAAAAATCTGATATTAAAATAGCTACTTCAGCTTTCTTTTGGTCAGTTTTCACACTATACTTCACAGTAATATATTTTTTTATTCTTTGACATTTAGTCTTTTTGTGTTCTTACATTGAAATATATATGAAGTATTCTCTTATAGGCAGTATATAACTGGAGTTTGTTCTTTTATTCATTCTGAAAATCTTTGACATCTTCATCGAGGACTTTAGTCCATTTGTATTTAGAGTGATTACTGATATATTTGGATTTATCCCCACCCTCTTATTATATGCTTTTTATTGGTCCCTTTTACTGTTTAAATTTCCTCCCTCTCTTTTTTTGAGTTCTTTTGGGTTAAGCTTTTTTAATTTCCATTTTTTTCTCTGCTGATTTGAAAATTATATATTTCACATATATACTTTTGTTGATTACTCTTGCTATTTTAACATGCATCCTGTAAAATGTCTTGAATTATGCATTTTCCATTTCTTTTATACTTTAACTTTCAAAAGGGCTACATTACCCATATTCACCATGTATTGCCGTCAGCATCAATATTTGAAAGCCATGGATTATATAGCATTCTCCCCTCAAGCCTTCAATCTTTTCCAGTTTTGCAAGGAGACACATTAAAAAATTATTACCTGATTTCGTAGATCAAGAAATTGGGTCACAAAACAAAACAAAAAAATTGTCCATAGAAATAACTCATCTAATCAGGAGGAAAACCAGTCCTCCTGATTATTTTTTCCAATTATAAAATTCAGAAGATTGTGTGGGAAATCTTTTTTCCACATTTAATTAAAAAATTTTTTTTAAGGATTTTATTTTTTTCACAAGAGACACAGAGAGAATGGCAGAGACATAGGCAGAGGGAGGAGAAGCAGGCTCCATGCAATGTGGGACCTGATCCCGGGACTCCAGGATCACGCCCGGAACCAAAGGCAGGCACCCAGGGATCCCTAATTTTTAAAAATTTTGATACACCTCGCCACCTGGCCCTCCAGAGAACCTGTACTAATTTACATATAGCAATAATTAAAATCTATGATCAATTAAATACTTAGTCACTTCCAGTTCTTAGAGGACAGGGAACACACCTTTTATTTCTTACAATTGTATTACATAAAATCTTAAACCTTTTTAGAAACAGTTAATAAATATTGTGGAAACTTTTTAATACCAAGTAAATGTCAACTGTTTACGACAGGAAACATGGCAATAAAACAGAAGGAAGAAAGATTAAGTAAAGTTAGGTTTTATATTCTATTTTTAAAGAGCCAGATTATTTTAAATCTTTCTGTATTTTGAGATTACAGCAAAGTCTTAATTAACAGGACTCCAACAAACTGGAAACTTCCACTAACTAGATTATTTCCTGCTATTATATTTTGAAAAGAGGCTCATTATAATATACTCATAAGAAGCGTTTTTTCTAAAAATGGAACAATTGCCGCAGAATGAATGGGTCAAACAATAAATCAAATGGGAAATTGGAAAGTATCTTGAGACAAATAGTGAAAACACAATGTACCAAAACTTGTTAGATGTAGCAAAAGCAATATAAAGAGGACAGTTTCAGTGATGAGTAACTACATTTAGAAAAAGATGAATTCAAACGAACAATCTATACTTCAAGGAAATACAAAAAGAAGACAAACCAAGCCTGAAATTAACAGAGGGAATGAAATAATAAAGATCAGAACAGAAATAAACAAAATAGAGAGTATAAGAAGAATAGAAAAAAAAAGAAACTAAAAGTTGGGCTTTTGTTGTGTATTTTTTTTATTGGAGTTCGATTTGCCAACATATAGTATAACACCTAGTGCTCATCCCATCAAGTGCCTCCCTCAGTGCCCATTGCCCGGTCACCTCATCCCCCTGTCACCTCCCCTTCTACTACCCCTTGTTCATTTCCCAGAGTTAGGAGTCTCTCATGTTCTGTCACCCTCTCTGATTTTTCCCATTCATTTTCTCTCCTTTCCCCTATAATTCCTTTCACTATTTTTTATATTCCTCGTATGAGTGAAACCATAGAATGATTGTCCTTCTCTGATTGACTTACTTCACTCAGCATAATACCCTCCAGTTCCATCCACGTCGAAGCAAATGGTAGGTATTTGTCGTTTCTAATGGCTGAGTAATAGTCCGTTGTATACATAGACCACATCTTCTGTATCCATTCATCTTTCGATGGACACTGAGGCTCCTTCCACAGTTTGGCTATTGTGGACATTGCTGCTGTAAACATTGGGGTGCATGTGTCTCGGCTTTTCACTGTATCTGTATATGTAGGGTAAATCCCCAGGAGTGCAATTGCTGGGTGGTAGGGTAGCTCTATTTTTAACTCTTTGAGGAATGAAAACCAGAGCCGGGGGCATCACAATGCCAGATTCCAAGTTGTACTACAACACTGTAATCATCAAGGCAGTATGGTACTGACACAAAAACAGACACATCGATCAATGGAACAGAATAGAGAACCCAGAAATGGACCCTCAACTCTTTGGTCAACTAATATTTGACAAAGCAGGAAAGACTATCTACTGCAAAAAAGACAGTCTCTTCAATAAATGGTGCTGGGAAAATTGGACAGCCACGTGCAGAAGAATGAAGTTGGACCATTCTCTTACACCGTACACAAAGATAAACTCAAAATGGATGAAAAATCTAAATGTGAGACAAGAATCCATCAGAATCCTAGAGGAGAACACAGACAACACCCTTTTCGAACTTGGCCACAGCAACTTCTGGCAAGATACATCTATGAAGGCAAGGGAAACAAAAGCAAAAATGAACTATTGGGACTTCATCAAGAGAAAAAGCTTCTTCACAGCAAAAGAAACAATAACAGAACTAAAAGACAACCCACAGAATGGGAGAAGATATTTGCAAATGACCTATCAGATAAAGGGCTAGTATCCAAGATCTATAAAGAACTTATTAAACTCAACACCCAAGAAACAATTCAATCATGAAATGGGCAGAAGACATGAACAGAAATTTCACCAAAGAAGACCTACACATGGCCAACACGCACATGAGAAAATTCTCTGCATCACTTGCCATCATGGAAATACAAATCAATTTTTAGTATATGGCTGCCGAAGCGAGCACGGAAATACAAATCAAAACCACAATGAGATACCACCTCACATCAGTGAGAATGGTGAAAATTAACAAGACAGGACATAACAAATGTTGGAGAGGTTGTGGAGAAAGGGGAACCCTCTTGCACTGTTGGTGGGAATGTGACTGGTGCAGCCACTCAGGAAAAATTGTGTGTAGGTTCCTAAAAGTTGGTCTTTTGAGAAGATAAACAAAACTGACAAACTTTTACCTAGACTAAGAACAAAGCAGAGAACTCAAATCAATAAAATAGGAAATTAAAGATGAACCATTACAACCAAGGCAACAAGAGTAAAAAGGATCATGAGAGCACTGTGAGCAATTATATGTTAAAAAAATTGTATAACATAGAAGAAATGACTAAATTCTTAGAAATATACACCTTACCAGAGCTGATTCATGAAAACATAGAAAATCTAAACAGACTCTTAACTAGTAAGGAGATTGATTCAATAACTGAGAACCTCAAAACAATAACAAAAAACCCAGGACCAGTTGACTTTACAGGTGAATTCTATGAAAGATTTAAAGAAAGATTAATATCAATCCTCAAACTCTTCCAAAAAAGTTAAGAGGAATAACTTCCAAATTCATTTTATAAACCCAGCATTACCTTGGTTCCAAAGCCAGAAAAAATTACTACAAAAAAGGAAACTGCAGGACAATATCCTTGATGAACACAAATGCAAAAATCCTCAACAAAAAACTTGTACACCGAATTCAACAGCACATCAAAAGGATCACATACCATGATCAAATGGGATTTATTCCTGAGATACAAGGTTGATTAAACATATAAAAATCAATTTGTGCTATATTCCATGTTTAAAAAAATGAATGGATAAAGAAGAGGTGGTATATATGTACAATGGACTATTACTCAGCCACTGAAAAGAATGAAATCTTGACATTTGCAACGACATGGATGGAGCTAGAGAGTATTATGCTTGGAAAAATAGTTAGAGAAAGACAAATACCATATGATTTCATTAAATTGTGAAATTAAAAAATGTAACAGATGGGACACCTGGGTGACTCAGTGAGTGTCTGCCTTTGGCTCAGGTCATAATCCCAGGGTCCTGGGATTGAGTCTTACATCGGGCTCCCTGCATGGAGCCTGCTTCTATCTTTGCCTATGTCTTTGCCTTTCTCTATGTGTCTCTCATGAATAAATAAATAAATAAAATCTTTAAAAAAAAGAAATGTAACAGATGAACACATGGGGAAAAAAAGAAGCAAGTCATAAAACAGACTCCTAGCTATAGAGAACAAACTGAGTGGGCGGAGGGAATGAGTTAAATGAGTGATGGGTATTGAGGAGGGTACCTGTTGTGATGAGCACTGAATGTTGTGTGTAAGTGATGAATCACTAAATCCTACACTTGAAACTAATATTACACTGTATGTTAACTAACCAGAATTTAAATAAAACCTTGGAAGGATTTTGATTTGTATATAGGGGAAAGGAGAGAAAATGAGTGGGAAAAATCAGAGAGGGTGACAGAACATGAGCGACTCCTAACTCAGGGAAACAAACAAGGTTGTAGTGGAAGGGGTGGTAAGTGGGGGGATGGGGTGACTGGGTGATGGGCACTGAGGGGGGCACTGGACGGGATGAGCATTGGGTGTTATACTATATGTTGGCAAATCGAACTCCAATAAAAAATACAAAAAAACTTGGAAGGAAAAAATTAAAAGAATGAAAGATAAAAATCCCATGATCATTTCAATAGATGCAGAGAAAAGCATTTAACAAACTTTAGCAAAACTCAAAATCCTTTCACAATAAAAAGAATACCTCACACAAGGTAGGAATAGTAGGAAATTATCTCAGTCAAAAGATGCAAAGTTTCAGTTATGCAAGAAGAATAAGTTCTTGCGATCTAATGTATAGCATGGTGACTACCATCAATAATTCTGTATTGTATACTTGAAATTTGTTAAGAGAGTAGATATTAAGTGTTCTCACCACACACAAACAAAAAAAATAACTGTGTGTATTTATAGATTTATTTTTAAGTAAGCTTTCTGCCCAACATGGACCTTGAACTCACCACCCCAAGATTAAGAGTCACATGCTTTTCTAACTGAGTCAGATCAGCATCCTAATAGGTGTTTTAATTGGCTTGATTGTGGTAATAATTTCATCAAGTAAACCTGTATCAAAACATCACATCTTATACTTTAAATACATACAATATTTATTGCTGATTATAACTTAGTAAAGCTGGAAAAAAAAAGAGGGAAATCACCTCATAATGATTAGCATAATAAAGCACATATATGAAAAGTCCATAACTGACATCACACTCAATGGTAAAAAACTGAAGGCTTTTCTTCTAAGATCAGAAACAAGGCAAGTATGCCCACTCTCACCATTTTTATTCAACATAATATTGGTAACCCTAGTCAGATCAATTAGGTCAAAAAATAAAAGGCTTCCAAATTGGAAAGGAGGAAGAAAAATTATTTCTGTTTGCATATGACATGATTTTATATGTAGAAAATCCTAAAAACTCTCCCAAACTGTTAGAACTAATAAACAAATTCAGGAAAATTGCAGTATACAAAATCAATATACAGAAATCAATTGCATTTCAACCCACTAGCAATGAACTATCCAAAAGAATTTAAGAAAAAAATACCACTTAAAATAATTACAAAAAGAATAAAAGAGTTAGTAATAAACTTAACCAAAGAGGTAAAAAATGTGTACATTGAAAGCTACAAGTCATTAATGAAAGCAATTTAAAAAGACATAAATAAATGGAAATATAGCCCATGTTTATAGATTAGGAGACTCAGTATTGTTAAAATGTCCATATTATCCAGTGATCTACAGATTCAAATCTCAATGGCATTTATACAGAACTGGAAAAAACAATCCTAACATTCATATGGAAACACAAAGTACTAGAACAAATCTGGATGCATCACACTTTCTAATTTCAAACTATATCATAAAACTACAGCAATTAAAACAGTATGGTACTGGTATGAAGACAGACATAGAGATCAATGGAACAGAACAGAGTATAGAAATAAATTCATGCATGTATGGTGAACTGATCTTCCACAAGGTTGTCCAGAATACACAATAAGGAAAGATAGTCTCTTCAACAAATGGTATTGAGAAAATTGGATATCTACATGCAGAAGAAATTGGACCCTTATCATGTATCATGCCTAAAAATCAACTCAAAATGGATTAAAGACTTGAACATAAGGCCTGAAACTATGAAACTCTTAGAATGAAAACATGGAGCCAAAGCTTCATGACATTGGTCTTGGCAATGATTTCTTATATATAACACCAAAAGTAGAGGCAACAAAAACTAATAATAATAATAATAATAAAACAAAAACAGACAGTTGGGACTGAATCAAACTAAAAAGCCTTTGTACAGGAAAGGAAACAATTAACAGAGTGAAAAGACAACTTACAGAATGGGAGGAAATATTTGTGAATCCTTTATTTGATAAGGGGTTAATATTCAAAATATGGAAGATACTTCTACAACTCAAGAGCAAATAACCACAATTAACAACCTAATTTTAAAATGTGCAGAGGACCCGAGTAGACATTTCTCCAAAGAGATACAAATGGCCAAGCGGTACATAAAAAGATGCTCAACGTCATAATCATCAGAGAAATGCAGATCAAAACCACAATGAGATATCACCTGATACCTGTTGGGATGGCTATTGTCAAACCAAAATGAAAATGAAAATACCAAAACAAAACAAAAGGTAAATGTTGGTAAGAATGTGGAGAAACTGGAACCCTTGTACATTGTTGGTGGGAATGTAAATTGTATGACTGCTATGAAAACCAATGTGGCATTTCCTCAAAAAGTTACAGCAATCCACTTCTGGATATTTATCACAAAGAACTGAAGTCACAATCTTGAAGAGATCCTTACACTCCTGTGTGCATTGCAGTATTATTCATATTAATCAAAATGCAGAAACAACCTAAATGTCCATCAATAGATGAACGGGCTATGCATACAGCAGAATATTATTCAGCCTCAAAAAAAAAAAAAAAGGAAATCCTGCCATATGGGACACAGATTAACTTTGAGGACATGCAAAGCAAAATAAGCCAGTCATGGAAGGACAAATAACGCATGATTTCACTTATATAAGGTATCTAGAATGGTCAAACTCATAGACGCAGAGAGGAGAGTTATGGTTGCCAGGGATTGAGGTGGAGGGGAAAGGGGGAAATGCTATTCAGTGGATATAAATTTTCAGTTACCAAGATGACTAAATTCCAGAGATCTGCTGTACAACATTGCTCTTCTAGTTAACAATTGGGTATTGTACACTTAAAAATGTGTCAAGAGGGTAGATCTCCCATTAAATGTTCTTACCACAGGGACGCCTGAGTGGCTCATTCAGTTAAGTGTCTGCCTTCAGTTCAGGCCATGATCCTAGGGTCCTGCTATCGAGTCCTACATCAGGCTCTTTGCTCAGCAGGGAGTCTGCTTCTCCTTCTACTTACCACTCCCTCTGCTTATGTTCTCTCTCTCTCTTTCTCTCTCTCTCTCTAACAAATAAATGAATGAGATCTTTAAAAAAATAAAAAAGGGGTACCTGGGTGGCTCAGTGGTTGAATATCTGCCTTTGGCTCAGGGTATGATACTGGGGTCCTGGGATCGATTCCCACCTCAGGCTCCCTGCAGAGATCCTGTTTCTCCCTCTGCCTGTCTCTGCCTCTCTCTCTCTGTGTCTCTCATGAATGAATGAATGAATGAATGAATGAATGAATAAATAAATAAATAAATAAATAAATAAATAAATAAATATTCCTGCCACAGTAATAATAATAAAAAGTTTCAGGTAGCGACCTGGACCCTGTCCACAACCCCCAGTCTACTCTCATAACTAATTTCATTTCTAGTTTTAGGTGCCTGGCATCACACAGACCACTATGAATGTTTGTCTTATTTGACCTGGTTATCAGGGAAAAAATAATTTGCGATGAGAAAACAGAATAATTTGAGGGCACGCAAGGTATTTTTACTACCCCGAATGCCTGAACTTCTATATAACATCAGTGATCTCTTTTATTGGGCTTAGCGTTGTCTCTGCCCTCTTATCTTCCTTGTGAGAAGAGAAGCGCACAAAGGTACCTGCTTATAAGTGAAGAGGTCGGGTCACTCTTTCCTGGTTGGAAAAGGCAGCGATTTTGATGTCCAGATATTAGAAGATGGTAGGAAAGCATGCAATACAGAGACTGGAAGGGTGTCGGAGACAGATTTCATCTCCTTCATAATTTTTCTGCAGCTTGGCTCGTTGTTGTGACTCAACCTCCCTGTGCTTGGCAAGGCTCAGACAAGGGTAGTCTCTGTTTGGTACCAAATCAGAACAGGGAGTACTGGGCTGAACGTCAGATGCAGGTATTTCTGATACATTCTGGATGCAGTTCTTTATTAGGTCTTTTGATAAATAGGAATTTGTTTTAAGGAGCCAAAACGTCCCTTTGAGTAAATCATGTACATTGTTACAAAACGGCTAGAAGGCATGTACTCTCAACCCATTCTGAGAACCAAGAATCTAGATCACAATCCGCTGCCCAGTCCTAAATGGCCTCTTCATCATCCTCTTCTCTCCTCAGCTCCATGCTGGGCCTCAGTAGTTAACAGAGAATCCCTCATCTCTATTTGTCTATCATCATGCCTACCTCTCATCATCTGCACTTGATCTTTCCTATCCTGGAGAAAAGAAATCTCTCTCTGCCTTAACTCAATGTCAAGGTCCTACTAGTAATAAAAGGAGTTCTGCCTTTAATGGAGAAAGACCCATGAATGCAATTGTCACTTTTCTCGAATAATAATACCTATCATTTATGGAGCCTTGTATATCCCTGGCACTTGAGTCACTGCATTTTGTTCTCACACCTCTACGCCTATTTTACAATAGGGTTGTTGATATGTGGAGTTATTCCCCAAGATTTTCAAGCTAGGTATGCCTGACTCCAGAGTGCAGTTTTTTGCCTGCATTAGCCTACTTTGCTGGATATCCATCTGCACGCTCTTGGGACTGCCCAGGCTGCTGTGTGGGAGACAGGTTCTCCTCCCCACCCCGGTGGCAAACAATGATTCACTCTCATGAGTTAGAGGACACAGATCTAGTTTGTGGGGGAAACATTCACAAGATTATCACCCCAGGAAATGAAAACAAACCCTATTTCTATTGTCCTTTCTATACCTTCATTTCAAATTCTGCTTGCAGTAGCTGGCAACAGAATCAAAGGAATAATTATGCCTGATGATTGGAAACTGAGGCCTTAAAGTCTTTGACTCATTTTTGCCCACTAATCTGTGGGCTGCACCTGAATGTATTGATCTAACTGAAAATATTTTTTCAAAATATTTTAGTTAAAAATTTCAACTTAGCAAAGGCACTATACCATTTATCTCCAACATGGAGATCAATAAATGAATTTTATTTTTTCTAAGATGTAATTGTAAAAAGGAATTTTGGCCTGGGAATCTGAAGATCTGGGTCTCAATTCTGGATGTGCCATTTTTAAGCTTGTAATGTTAGGCAAAACCACTTCATCTGGCTGAATCTTCATGTGCAAAATACAAATAATGATATTTTTCTTGCTTAATTCACAGAGATGATATGGTAGGGATCACATTATAAGGAAGTGCTTTATAAACCCCAAAGTACTCAGCAAGCATAAGTCACTGGCAAGATGAAGTAAAATGCTCAAAAAGTTGCCACCAGGAAGACTTTCAGCAGAGCTCTAAACAAGGGCTTCACCAAGGAGTGAATCATGGGGAAAAGTTGTGCTTCTCAATGGCTTTCCCCTTATTTTAGCTTTAGGGACCCAAACCCAAATGGGGTCTCCAGCTGGATCCATGATGATCTTCAATTATGTGACCTCCAGGAAACCAGTCTTGGTTCTCATCTAAACTGAATATCCCAGTCCTAGAGAGGGAGTGGCACAAGGATTAAAAGACTCCTTGACACCAGTGAAGCCGGGGACCTGGATAATGCTGCCTAAGTAAGCAGACTAGAAAGTACAGGACTGATTGGATGCCACCTTGGTTACAAATGCAGAGATACTGCAATAACATCAGAGACAGGAGGAAAAGTGGAATGTAGGTAGATCCTGTGCAAAGTTATGGGCACCTCAAACTCATGAAAGTCAATTCCAAGTTAGAACAGAAAATTATCTTCTGGGTAGTGGAGACAGCTGGCTGAGCAGTGTGGGTGCTCACTCAATACAATGTGGTGTGGATGGTGACTGTCCTGAGTCTCTGGGTATCTCTCTGTTATTCTTTTTGGCGGAAGGCTTTCCAGAGATATATGCAGACGCAAGCCACCAGTGCCTAGAAAGATTGAAAGAAGAGGTACAGGCGTGGACGACAGGCCCGGAGCCCTCGTACTGAAGCCTCTCTCCCCGCCCTCGCTGCCTCACCACCCCCCCACCCCACCCCCATCGCCCGATCGGCACAATCAGGCTTGGGAGAGTGAAAGGGTTTCACTTCCGCCTGGCTGCAGGAACCACAAGTTCCAGACTAGGTCGGAATTCCGAATAATCACAGTCAAAATCCACCCAGATAATCTCACACGCCCAGCCGCGCGCGCATCCCGGGGCCGCGGGGCACACGTGAGCCCACGCCCCGCGCGCCCGTCCCTGCCTCCTGCCGGAGCATCCTTGGCTTGGGCGGCAGACGCAGCCGCCGCTGCCGCCTCCTCCTCCTCTCGCCACCGCCTCCACCGTCTCCTCTCCCCTCTCGTCCTCCTTCCTCCCCCAGTTCCTGCTCCTCCTCCCGTCCGCGGCGGCGAAGGGCAGAACCCTCAGCAGCGGCTGCCTGCGCTTGGGCCGCCAAGAGCCTGGAACAGGTCTGTGCGGGGGGCGCTTTGTTGCGGGCAGTTGGAGCGCCCCTGGCTCCCGGAGCCACCGGGAGGGCACGCGGCGGGCGCGGGGGTCTACGATTTCTCTGCGTTGGGTCTTTTTCTGTGAATAGACGGGGTGCCAGGGGGTGGGAGGGCAGCTTGGTCCTTTGGCCAGTGGCCGTCCCTCCGGCGTCGTGGCGAAGGAGCCCCCGAGCTGCTCGGAGTCCTGCCCCCACCGCCCACCCCTCAAGCTCTCTTTCTGTGCACCCCCACTCCCCGCATCCATGTCCCAGAGCTGAGCTTTCTCTTGTTCTGGGAGCTCGTGAATGGGGGCGGGGAGAGATGGATGGAGCCGATCCAGCGGGGCACCTGGGTGCATGGGCTTTGTTACATACAACAAAAACCAGTCCTCACCAGCTTCCAGTTCCAGGCTAGGCTGCAGTCTGCTGGCAGTGTGGGGTGTGGGCCGGGCACACTGGGGAAGTGAGAGAATGCGAGGGGGCACTCCCTGTGTGTGTGACTGGGCACACAGGAATGCGGTGGCGTGTGTGTGTGTGTGTGTGTGTGTGTGTGTGTGTGTGAGAGATGGTGCTGGTTTTGTGTGGGATGCAGTGAGTATGAGTTGGAGTGTGGGGTGTCGTGTGTGTGTGTGTGTGTGTGTGTCTGTGTGTAGTTCTGTGCCATGGGGCTGAGTTACTCCTGGCATTCCATGTCCTTGGGTATCATCCCATGCCAAGCCAGATTGCAGTAACACGCAGGCAGATCAGGTCCAACCTGTTCTGCCTACACTGGAAGGGTAATGATGGTTTCAAAGTGATGGAAATCCCCCCAACTTGGGGCTGTTGTTTAGAACATGCTGATTGTGGAATTTCCAGCCAGGTTGACCAAGTCTTACTGGACATCATTATTGTTCCCCCGAAGACATCCAACTTTCTTAGCAGGTTTCCCTCTCTCAGCCAATGAGGATCCAAAGCTCTTACAGTGATCCCTGCAGAGCCTTCCCCTGCACCCCTTTAATTAGTGGATGCTCCTGTTGTCTTTACTGCAGTCTTTACTTTGGAGCTAGCCTGTAGCTGTATGTTTGGAGAAAAATGAACGTACTGGATGCACCTGTGTATTAGTGGTATATTTGGATTAAAGGTTTTCTTTATTTCCCTCCTGGAACCATAAGATGTGAATTGGTATGGTCTTTTTTTTTTTTTTTTTAATCAAAGAAAGAAAAAATCAACAGAAATGAACAAAACTGCTAGACTTTCTTTTGTATATTTTACTTGAGGTTTTAAGAAAGCATTATTTGTCAGGGGCCAAAAATGTAGTTAAGGGTAGTGATTGTTCAGTAAAACAACCGACATTTATTAAACACCTGCTACATGCCAATACTAATGTTACGTATTGGAAGTATATAAACGAATAAATGGATAAAGCATCACCTCAGCTCACAGGGAAGGCACAGTCTGGTAGGCAAGATAGAGTGTGTAAATAGATGATTACAGTAGAGTATGACAAGAGATAGGCAGGGTACTGTGAGAGCAGAGAGGAGGGGTGGGGGTAGACGGTATGATCAAGAGAGGCTTTGGGGCTCCTGGGTGGCTCAGTTAAGCTTGATTTCTCTTGATTTCTGCTTAGGTCATGATCTCACAGTCTGGCTCCATGCTCAGCATGAGGCTGCTTAAGATCCTCCCTCTCTCTACGTCTACCCCCTCTAAATAAATAAATAAATAAATAAATAAATAAATAAATAAATAACATCTTTAAAAAAAGAAAGAAAGAAAAGCTTCATGGGGGAAGTGACATTTGAGTGAGTCTTGAAAAACTAATTCACCAGGCGGCCAAGTTGAAGGAACAGCATATATAAAGGCAGAGAGGGGTCATGGTTAAGTAAGACTGCAAGGAGTCCTCAGAACTATTACTATCATGAACTCAGAATGAGTCCCCCTGGACTGGGATAGTGATTAATGGTGAACCCAAAAGGAGACAGTATTGCAGATTGGTAAAGATTAGCACACATCTGCATCTTAAGAAATGTCCAGCTCATTTCTAAATGTCAGTGTTTTGCCTTGAGTAAATCTGCTATGGGTAAGTATGTATTTACGAGGAAAATGAACTAGATGGACAGTACAGTACACATATTGTGGAATTTGTTGCTTTATAAAAGGCTTTATAATCAGACCATCTTGGACCTTTACAGGGAAGATTTTTACCAAAAATCCATTTAACGAGATTTTTTTTTTTTTTTGCATAGCCAATGGATGGATAAAGAAAGATAGACCTGCATTGCATTTACTTTGTGGGCAAAAAGTTACCAATTTCAGTGCAGGCACTTTCCCTTAGTGTGTGGGTGTTTAATAAATACCGAATACTGAGAGCGTGGAAATGGTGGTAATAAATATGAAATCCACTATCTGTTATCTTTTATTATTTGGGTTGTATGTAAAATACAAATTAACCGGGACAGGGTCTTCAGGGACTTTCACATTTTAGATACTGTGAGTAGTGTCACTGGTAATTAATAATAGCACAGGATTTCTGTCCTGTGTGTTAAGTGCGTAGTCAGGAATGGCTGTATGAGGACTGTCTGTAACATTCATGCGGTTAGTCCAGAATAGGGGCACATTCCGAGTCTCCTGTTCTGTTTTGTTGGTGCCGATTGTGTGGGCTGATAAATGGCATTGGAAATGAACCTAAGAGATTAATGATTTCTGCTGGAAGTGCCTGGTGGGCACAAAATTATGCTAGTTAAAAGTGTGGGCTTTGAGGGCTTGAACCAGCATCCTGAGCATAGTCTCCTCCCTTAAATGAAAGCCAAAAATAGCCCTGGGTTCTCTTTGAAAGGAATGCCAGCAGGGGTGGTCCAACTTGAACTGTCTCTCCCCTCACCCTAGTCTGGCCAATGCCCTGAGACAGAAGAAATGATGGCCTGGGGTCCTCTGGGCACATGGAGGTCCTTTGTTCACCGGCTGTCAGTACCAGAAAGTATCAGGCAGCATATCTAAGGCACATTCCCCCACAGCTTGGGCTGAAAAGGAATGGATGCTGTGTGGGTACTCAGGTAAGCCTAAGTGCCTGGACCAAGTGCTTCCCAGACTTGTTCCACCGGATGTTAGTAGGTGTTCCACACTCACATCCAGACACACACAGAGTTTTGTGGTCAAGTTAAATTTGGGAAATTCTTGCTTAAACAAAAACAGGTTTGTTTACTTCGGGGCTTCTAAAAGCCTTTACCAGGCTAATGTACATCATGACTCTCCAGAAGAGAATCAGCAGTGTCTCCCAGATATATTTGCCCACAGAACCTGGTGTTCCAACAAGCAGTTGGCCAGACTGCCCTTGAAAAGAATATTCTCTGGCAATGCCAGGCAAGAGCCTTTCCCACCAAGTTCGGAAGCTGTAGGTATTTTGCTGGGGAGACAAGGGCGCCTCCTTCACCTTCTGGGCTTTCCTTCCCCCATGCATCAAATGAGGCTGATAATAATCATTGCTCTCACCATCTCTGATGGTGTGATGACAACCAAGATAATATCTCTGCAAGTATTTTGAGCTTTTTACAAGAAAGGCTGTATATAAACTCGAGGTTATTATGAAAGGGAAGTGCAGAATTAAGGCAATTATCCTGATAATTTAGGCCCAAATCCTGTTTTTCCTCTGCACTGTTGGGCAGACTGCCTCAGTTCTCTGCTCTGCTTCGACTGCAAAGACCTATCCTCACTCAACCTTGGGCGACTCAGTTCTTTGTGCTTACTTCCTTTCCCTTCCTGAAGATTCCAGTGTGGCCTTTAATTTCCTGGGCCAGAGGTATCATCAGTACAGCCCTAAGAGAAGTCCCGTCAATTTGAAAACACCCTCCTGACCAGAGAACCCTGGAAGTGGGAATTAAGCTCAGTTGGAAAGTTGCTTTTATCCTCCAGACTCCCTCTCCTGCAGGAGTAGTTCCAGGGGGCCATCTTGGATGCAGCCGCTGGAAGGTTCACGTCCACTGGCCCCCACATGCGGTCTGGGTGGTCAATAGGAAGGCGTGGCCATCTTTAAGGAAATTTAAAGGCAGAAGAGAAACACTATTGACCCTCTCTGATTCCCTTGGCTCTTCATTTAATTCCCTTGACCTCTCTTCTTTACAAACTACCTTGAAAGAAGTGTGCCTTTCTTGAGAAGGAACAGCTAATAATCATTGTCAGCTGGGCCTGGGGTGGAGACAGATGTGGAGGCCTTAGAGTTACCCATTCCACAGGGCATCTTACCCACATGAGCCATTCTCCACATGGAAGCAACAAGCTTCATGTGCTGTAGGAAGGGTTTGGGTTAGCCGGAAGACGAACGCTGTGGCTTTAAGGCCGAATGACCGACCGGACAGTGAGAATGAAGGCCTTCTCTGGTGGGGAGAGTTCGGTGGAAATACCGGTCCAGTAGGGGAGGTTCATAGAATGGTAGCACTGCCTTTTCAAGTTCGTCTGGTGCAAAGCTTCTGCTTGGGTGAGCAAAATGCTAGTGAAGTGAAGTGAGTTGTCTAAGATCCCACAGCTATCACGTGACAGAACAGAAGTCATCCTAGAGGCTAACCTCAGATCCACTGCCTCCTAAAGCTCTTCCCACTAGACCCAGCCATCTTCTTCTGCACTGCAGGGCAGTGTGGGTTGGTTGGCTCATTCAGTGGGACTTGGAGGGCATGTCCAAGCCTGAGTTGTGTGGACTCTGTGGCAGCTTTTAGCAGAGAGACGGGTTTCTAGTGGAGCCAGAAAAAGCCATGCTTCCCCTCTCTCTTTCTGGTTCCTCTTGAGTGTCCAATTGTCTGATTCACCAAGCCAAGCAGCCAGTTGGAAACCTCAGGACTGGGTGTTCTGGGTGGATACTCAGTGGATGATTCAATCACACAGTCCCTCTTCCTTGGTGGTGATTCACTTCTTTTGTAGACCATCGATGACTGCCTTGAAAGTGTGATGGAAGCTGCTGATGCATTCCCCCTCAAAATGGCACAGAATTTCAGAGCCATGTAGGTGCAGGGCTCCCACCCCCCACAGCCTAGGGTCACTTGTAGACACTCCTTAAATACGCAAGATTCCCAGAGTTGCAATTGTCAACCTTAACTTGGGATGGAAGGGATTGGAAATACTGGGATGAGCTTTATGCCAAATAGACTTCAGGAAGAGGAGTTAGTGTGGAATCTCTTTAGGATGAAATTTTGAGATTGGATCCGGTTCTTGAGGTAAAAACAGAAAAGGAATTGAAATGAACGAACCATGTCTCCTTTTCCCAACCTTATGAGAAACATGCGGGAGGTGAGGAAGAGAAGGAGGCAGGACAGAAAGAATGGCGGGAGATTAGAAAAGCCAGGAGAGGGAGGTCCTCCTAGAAAGGGTGTCAGTTAGACCCTAATAGCATGAAAGGTAACTTTTCTAAAAGAATGAGGCAACCATTGCCCTTCTTCCTGGTGTTTCTTAACTTCTAAGTAGCAAATCCTAAGTTTTGGGTATTAGGAATTACCTTAGATGCAAGAACACCATGTCCTTGAAGAGGACAGTTTTAGAAGCTGGGAGATTGTGGGGAGTGGCACAGCTTGCCTTACTTCTTGTTTCAAAAAAGCATTTTTATGATTAAAATAATACACGCTCATGCTTACAAAAAATAAAAGTATGAAGTAGAACATTCCAGGCCTCTCCACCACCGATCTCTGCCCTGTTCACCATTTGTTACATATCATTTTGTGTATATTTTAATAAATATTCATATACGGATTCATGTGGTAAAATAACAAAGGATGCCACCAGTGTTCTGCATACTGTTCTACAACGTGCTTTTCATGGAACTCTATGTATCTGGAGGTCTTTTCCCGCCAGTATACCTATAGCTATTTCATTCCTTTTTTAAAGATTTTATTTATTTATTCATGAGAGACACAGAGAGAGAGAGAGGCAGAGACACAGGCAGAGGGAGAAGCAGGCCCCATGTAGGGAGCCCGACGCGGGACCCGATCCCAGGTCCTCAGGATCACGCCCTGGGCCGAAGGTGGCGCTAAACCGCTGAGCCACACAGGCCGCCCTATTTCATTCTTTTTAAGAGCTGCATATACTCTAATTTCTGTGGTTGTGACATAATGTCTTTAATCCAACTTTCGTTGGTGGATTTTTATATTATTTTCTAATTTTTAAAAAGAATTATTAAATATTGGGGCAGCAAACTTCCTTTTACCTGCACCCCTGCATACTCTTGCAAGTGTTTTTGTAGAATAAATTCCCAGTTGTGAAACTGCTGGCTTAAAGACTTTAGTCTGCACATCTTTGATTTTAATAGAGCCCCCTGCCCAGATTGTCCTCCAGGAAGCTTATAGCGACTTACAATCCCGACAATGGCCAGTTCTCTAGCAGGGCTCTTCCTCGACAATTTCACATACTCTTGTCCTTTTGAATCTTTGACAATTTGGTAGCTGAAAACAATCCCTATTTTCTTTGCTTTATTTTTTTTTCTGAGTACGAGAGAGGTTGAACACTTATTTAGATGTTTATTGACCTATTTTTCTATTCAGTTGTTCTTTATCATCCTGATAACTGCAATCTCTTGACATATTTCTGACAGCAGCTAACCATCACCTCTGTTGTAAGCATATTAAGCAGTTTGTTGCTTACTCTTTCACCTAGATTTTAAAGTGTCTTTCAGTTGTATGAAATGTTGAAGTTTTGAAAAATCCTAATTGGCACTCTGTTTTTTATGAGCACTCAAACAATGCCACAGTGAATACCCTTGGACTGTATTATATGCATTGGGCTCATTATTTCCTTAAGATAAATTCTGAAGACTCGATTTGTTCAGGTAATTTTTTTTCTAGATCTTGCCAAATTACTCTCTAACATGTTTCTTTTTCCATTTCTTTTCTTTTATTTCTTTTTTTTTTTTACCAGTTTACACTCCAATCCCAAAGCATAAAAGTATACTTCACTCCTTCTCTTGATGCCTTCTGATAATTAAGATTTCGGTTCTTAAATCAAGGGCAAGGAAGGAATTCATATTTGGCATCAGGAAAGGCTTGGGGCAGAAATCCCTAACTGCACACAAAACATATGTAATATTCTCTTCACCTTCAATTATTTAAGCAAACATGCTTTTTAATTCATTTCCAACTAGAACTGTGTCGAACGCATTTCCTTAACATCAAGCCCTTCTAAATTTGCTGTGAAATGAGTGGCCATTCAGGGTCATTTCTGCTGACAGCAGCTACGGCATTGGACAATGGCAAATTGACTTTAGAGATCTATCTGTAAGACACTTGGGGGGAAAAAAAGCTGCTGCTGCATCTTCGCCGACCTCTGAGGTCAGCTAGATTGGTTCCAGAATTTTCCAGTGGCTTAATGCTGAGTAGGAGTCCACTTCTATCCAACTTGACTTCCTGCAAAGAAGACAAGTTTGAGACCCTCCCATGAGAAGGGATTCTAACAGAAATAAACAGTGATGTCACCCTCTGAAAAGGGAATAGTGGCAAATGGGTACAGGTGTAGCTTTTCCCTTTGCCCTGCTGCGGCTTGCTTCATTGTCCTGTCTCTCCTTTCTGCCAATATCTAGATATAGCCACGGGGAGTTTGGTGTCTGCTCCAGGCCACAGGTAGGGTCTACCGATTAGGAGAAGAAGGGAGTCACAAGGGTCGGTTGTGTGGTTTTGTCTTTAGAGTGACAGGTAGCAACCTCCAAATCCCTTGGGTGGTGGCAGAGCAATATGAAGAGCATGATTGGTGACAGTGGTTACGCATTTTACAGATTTCGAAGAAACAGCTGGAAAGGGGACAGTGCTCTCCAAGTTGGACATCGCTGGAAAAGGCTTCTGACCTAACCCCACCACTTGCTAGCTAAAAATCTGGCACCTAGTCTCCCCTAGGGATGGACATAAGTGCCTTTGAAGTGCTACTTCCCCATCAGACAGATTTAAGAATGTCCTTTGTACTTATCCATCCTTCACTTCACCTAGCGTGCCACAAACACAGCCTGTCACTGGGATGCTTTTGAGTTGCCAGAAGATGGGTGGGTTATTGTACCCAGAGGAATCCTTTGGATTATTTGAACTATTGACATCTATGATTTATGGTTTCCCACTTACCTCGAAATCTTGGTATTTGGCAAATAGCTTTGGATCCTGATATTTGTTGGATTTCTTTTTTCTTTCCTTTAGAGGTTTGGAATACAGTAAGGATAGTTCACAGGGGAACCAATGGTCAGACAGTATAATTGTTCATCTTCATGGCATTGAAAAAAATGGTTTTTGGTTGTTAAACTCATAAGTGTCCCATCTTAAAGTGAGGGCATCTCTTCTTCAGAGTGCTGAATAATTAAAAACTGAAGCATTATAGCCACAAATATGGCCTCTACACAAATCATTGTCCTGTTTCTCCTTATGGATGGTCATAAGGGGGACAATCCAGGTTTTCTTTTCTTTGTAAAACTATGTTTGGTGCTTTTAGTAGAACTCAGGATCATTATGTTTCTCAACTGAATTATTCCCCGAAGGTAGTGTTGCTTTTTTTTTTAATACAAAATATAATTTTATATATGTATGTATGTGTGTATGTATGTATATTTATTGGAGTTTGATTTGCCAACATATAGCATAACACCCAGTGGTAACATTGCTTTGGAACTCTGATTAGAACCAGGAGGGAGATTTGTCTGCACACTAAAATTAGAAAGGAAAAATCTCATTGAGAGGCAAAGGTAGTCAGTAAAAGGAGCTTATAGAGTGAATTGGGAGGCAGAAGACCCAGGTTCCAGTTCTGATTCTGATACAAATCTGCTGTGTGACATCAAACAAGTGCTTCAGTGTCTCTATGCCTCAGATTCCACACATAAAATAAGGACATGGTTAGGAATAGCATATCTATACTCTAGCACCTTCCATTTGAATAAAGCATACTCATCTCCAAAGCCAGAGCGTACTTTTGTGACAGAATCACCTGGGGGCCTATTAAAATCTGGAGTCCCCCACCTCAACCCACAGAATCTGAAACTCCAAGGGTGGACGCAGGAAATCTGTGTTAGCCAGCTTCTTAGGTGATTCAGGGAGGCTGTAGCCCCCTCCTGTGATAACTTTCAGGAGGCAAGAGGCCCTTGAGCTTTCTGGCCTGAGGAAATGAAAACCGTTCTCCAAAGTGAGAAAGTCCTGGCCTCCCAGTAGCTCTGGCTGAGAGACCTATGACAGCAAGGGCACCTGGCTGGCTCCATCAGTAGAGCCGGTGGCTCTTGATCTCAGAGTTGTGAGTTTGAGCCCCAGGTTGGGTGTACTTAAGATACTACTTAAGAATTACTTAAAAAGGGATCCCTGGGTGGCGCAGCGGTTTGGCGCCTGCCTTTGGCCCAGGGCGCGATCCTGGAGACCCGGGATCGAATCCCACGTCAGGCTCCCGGTGCTTGGATCCTGCTTCTCCCTCTGCCTGTGTCTCTGCCTCTCTCTCTCTCTCTCTGTATGACTATTATAAATAAATAATAAAATTAAAAAAAAAGAATTACTTAAAAAAAAAAGATTAAGATTACTTAAAAATCTTAAGAAAAAGAAACCTAGGACCGAGACCAAATCTGAGGAGGGTGGTTTTTTTAACCCAATTCCCTGGGGCTGGTTTCTGCCTAGGTAAGTAGGCAGCAGAACGTTCTTTTGAATAAGAGCAGGCCTGGATTAACTGACTGACCAGCTCTTCAGTCATGAGCATATTTCAGGCCCTTTGGCATAAAATCGTCAGTAGAAGCATTTCTGAGAAAGGACAAAGTGGTTTCCAGAACTCAGACCCTATCTGCCCAAGGTCTCTCTCAAATCCTATTTGATGGTTCCACCCCTCCTTTGACTTTTTAAATTCTTATTTCTCCTCCCTTCATTTAACAAACCCGTGTGGCAGCAGGTTCCCTCGCCTGATGGGATCTCATCACCCCAGCTTTTTATGCCTTAACCTTCCCCCAGCTCCCACTGCACCTCGTCCCGCCCCTCAACCCTGCTTTTATCACAACACTGATTTTATTTCCTCCAACCAGAGGCATGGCCTCGGGACTCTTCTGCTGTCTAAATGCCATTGGAAGAGCACCTGGGTGGCTCAGTGGTTGAGCATTTGCCTTTGACTCAGGTCGGGATCCCAGGGTCCTGGGATTGAGTCCCACATCGGGCTACCCGCAGGAAGCATGCTTCTCCCTCTGCCTGTGTCTTTGTCTCTCTCTCTCTCTCTCTCTCTCTCTCTCTCTCTCTCTCTCTCTCTCTCTCTCTCTGTGTGTTTGTGTCTCTCAAAAATAAATAAATGAATAGATGAATAAATAAATACTGCTAGGAAGTGTGGCAGGATACAAAATCAATGCCCATAAGTCAGTGGCATATATATACACTAACAACGAAACTGAAGAAAGAGAAATTAAGGAGTCAATCCCATTTACAATTCCACCCAAAAGCATAAGATACCTAGGAATAAACCTAACCAAAAAGGTAAAGGATCTATACCTTAAAAACTACAGAACCCTTCTGAAAGAAATTGAGGAAGCCACAAAGAGATGGAAAAATACTCCATGCTCATGGATTGGAAGAATTAATATTGTGAAAATGTCAATGTTACCCAGGGAAATTTACACGTTTAATGCAATCCCTATCAAAATATCATGGACTTTCTTCAGAGAGTTAGAACAAATTATTTTAAGATTTGTCTGGAATCAGAAAAGACCCTGAATAGCCAGGGGGATTTTAAAAAAGAAAACCATAGCATGGGGCACACAATGAGAGATTTCAGGTTGTACTACAAAGCTGTGGTCATCAAGACAGTGTGGTACTGGCACAAAAACAGACACATAGATCAATGGAACAGAATGGAGAATCCAGAAGTGGACCCTCAACTTTATGGTCAACTAATATTCTTAAAGGAGGAAAGACTATCCACTGGAAGAAAGACAGTCTCTTCAATAAATGGTGCTGGGAAAATTGGACAGCTACATTCAGAAGAATGAAACTAGACCACTCTCTTTCACCATACACAAAGATAAACTCAAAATGGATGAGAGATCTAAATGTGAAACAAGATTCCATCAAAATCCTAGAGGAGAACACAGGCAACACCCTTTTTGAACTTGGCCACAGTAACTTCTTGAAAGATTCATCCATGAAGGCAAGAGAAACAAAAGCAAAAATGAACTATTGGGACTTCATCAAGATAAGAAGCTTTTGCACAGCAAAAGATACCGTCAACAAAACTCAAAGACAACCTACAGAATGGGAGAAGATATTTGCAAATGACCTATCAGATAAAGGGCTAGTTTCCAAGATCTATAAAGAACTTATTAAACTCAACAGCAAAGAAACAAACAATCCAATCATGAAATGGGCAAAAGACATGAAGAGAAATCTCACAGAGGAAGACATGGACATGGCCAAAACGCACATGAGGAAATGCTCCACATCACTTGCCATCAGGGAAATACAAATCAAAACCACAATGAGATACCACCTCACACCAGTGAGAATGGGGAAAATTAGCAAAGCAGGAAACCACAAATGTTGGAGAGGATGTGGAGAAAGGGGAACCCTCCTGCACTGTTGGTGGGAATGTGAGCTTGTACAGCCACTCTGGAAAACTGTGTGGAGGTTAAAAATAGATCTGCCCTATGACCCAGCAATTGCACTGCTGAGGATTTACCCCAAAGATACAGATGCAATGAAACGTCGGGACACCTGCACCCCGATGTTTCTAGCAGCAATGTCCACAATAGCTAAACTGTGGAAGGAGCCTTGGTGTCCATCAAAAGATGAATGGATAAAGAAGATGTGGTCTATGTATACAATGGGATATTACTCAGCCATTAGAAATGACAAATACCCACCATTTGCTTCGACGTGGATGGAACTGGAGGGTATTATGCTGAGTGAAATAAGTCAATCGGAGAAGGACAAACATTATATGGTCTCATTCATTTGGGGAATATAAAAAATAGTGAAAGGGAATAAAGGGGAAAGGAGAAAAATGAGTGGGAAATATCAGAAAGGGAGACAGAACATGAAAGACTCCTAACTCTGGGAAAAGAACTAGGGGTGGTGGAAGGGGAGGTGGGCAGGGGGTGGGGGTGACTGGTTTACAGGCACTGAGGTGGGCACTTGATGGGATGAACACTGGGTGTTATTCTATATGTTGGCAAATTGAACACCAATAAAAAATAAATTTATAAAAAAATAAAAAAAATACTGTCAGGAAAGGACTCGGCATCAATGTCAGTGTACACTCATTTACCCCCACTTTACATTTTTGTGGCTCACCCATCAGCCCTTCATTTCATTGCAGAGGGAATTGGAGCCAAGGAGAATCTTCTCCAAGGCAAACTTTGGGAGACAGCAAGTCTTCCTTTTTTATATATAGCCACCATTTACTGAGCCCTGCGCCAGGTACTGTGCGGCTCTCATGGCATGGGCTGTCTCCTTTACTCCCTCCCATAGCCCCGTCGGGTAAGGGACTAGCACTATTCTCATCTTACAGAGGAGGAAACAGCCTCAGAGCAGCTAAGTGACTGGCACAATATGTTCATGCGACTGGTGAGTAGCAGAGTTGGTCTGTCTGGCTAGTCTGGGGGCCTGGATGGTTAAACGGAATATTTTGCTGTGACACGCCTCCCTCCCCCATGATAATAAAGTGGTTATGCCAAAGGCAAATGTATGCAGCAACAGATTTCCTTGGCGGTGAAGCCCAAGCCCTGAAAAGTCCAAGTACCTTCAAGCACCAGGAAAAGAGAGGAGAGTTCATTTTAATGGCAGAGTGATCTGGCCAGGGTCATTATGAGTGGTTGGAAGGCCCGGGCTAGGAAACAGGTTCCTATGTTGGTGCATCAGTCACCGAGTCGACCAAGACTCACTGGCATCGAGAGAGAAATTCCCGGGACCTGGTGACTCTTGTGAGTTTCATAGATTGCAGGGAACCTATTGGCTATTTTTCTCCTCCCAATCCCTCAGGAAGCTGGTGCCAAGGCTGGGGGGGACTAGAGGTCAGGAGTGACTTCTGGGATGCTCTCAGCTAATGGGGGATGAGATAAGGGGAGACGGCTGGGCCAGGGAGGGCCCAGAATAGGCTTGGATTCATGGATTTCTAGCTCATCCGGGTCCTTCTTGCCTGATTGTCATTATCAAACTGGCAGTATACAGCAAGGGGTATTTGGCAGCCACCAATTCAGACACACTGAGCTAGAATTGAGGGGCCTCAAAGTTGTGAGCACAACATATCCATGCACAGAAATTTCCAGAATATGCCCATGGGAAGGAGTCTATCCTCAAACCTTAAACAAATGCCCCATTTGAAGAAGCCTGACTTTATACATTGACTGAAGTGCAGGCCCTTAACACTGCTGCACAAAAACAATTTCTCCCCCTCTTTCTTGGTTCTTTCCTGGCAGGGTCTTGTATTGGCTATAATTTCTCTAAAAATCTCTTTTCAGTTGGAGCCCTCAGATGAAGACTTCCACCCATTTTCCATGGCGTCTGTTCTCTTCTTTGTTATTCCCAGTCTGGAGGGTCAATAGGCATCAGGATCTTAGGAGGCCCCAGGTCTCCCATCTGTAATCATCCTGACTCTCCCTTGTCTGTGGAGATAGTTGAGCAAAATCAAATGGGCCAAGCTATGCGCTTGTGGTTGTCTTCAGGTTTTCCCTGGCAAAAGAGCTGTTTTGAAGAAAAAGAGAAGGCGAGTGTAAGGTTAAGCCAGGAGCTGCAATCACTTGCCCAAGCCCAAATCCCAGGCCTATATCCTACTAGCTGTGTGATCTCGGAAATTTTCTTAACCACTTACTGCCTTGCCTCCATAAAATGGACAGAGTAATAATTTGTACCCACTTAATGGAGTTTAGGGAAGGACTCAAAGCAATAATATATATAAGGGGTCTGCCCTAGAGTTCGTGCTCAATAAAGGGCAGCTTATTTTTTTAAAGATTTTATTCATTTATTTGAAAGAGCGAGAGAGCGCACAAACGAGGGGAGGAGCAATGGGAGAGAGTGAAGTAGACTCCCCGCTGAGTAGGGAGCTCAGTGTGGGGGCTCGATCCCACGACCCTGGGATCATAACCTAAGCTCAAGTCAGAGGCTTAACAACTGAGCCTCCTGGATGCCCCAACGTCTTACTTTTTTTTTTTTAAATCAAGAGCGCATGTAGCCCCATGGAGAGGTGTGGGTCCTGGCCCAGGCACTTTGGACAAGTCACTTAGCCTTTCTAATCTTTAGTCTCTTCACTGTGTAATGGAAATAAAAGAGTAGCTACTTATTAGGGTATTTTTTTTTCTTCATGAATAAACAGGATAATTCCTGCAAAGTTCTCAACACAGTGCCTGGTACATAGAAGTGGTTGAAAGGTATTGTGACTGTCAGCCAGTTGCCAACTTCAGTGACCCTTGTAGGCCCTTTGGCTCCTAGCTTCTCAGTGTCTGGGCCCCCTTTGGGCCTTGCTCCCACCCCAGCAGGGGTTTCTGATGCCTGTGTGGTACGCATTGTTTGGGATAAGCAGGAGAGAGGGCCTTTTTGCACGGGGACCTCCTGAGGCTAACAGGGCTTCCTGCAAAAGCACACTTGGGGAGCTTGGGTGGCTCAGTGGTTGAGTATCTGCCTTCGGCTCAGGTCATGATCCCAGGGTCTGGGATCAAGTCCCGCATTGGGTTCCCTGTAGGGAGCCTGCTTCTCTCTCTGCCTATGTCTCTGCCTCTCTCTGTGTCTGTCATGAATAAATAAATAAAATCTTTTTTTTTTAATAAAAAAAAAAGCATACTGCACAGTGTCATAGGGGCCGCTTCGGGATAGCAGATGATTCCCAGGCCCGAAGATGGTTCACAAAGTAACAAAAATGGGGATGAGGCTGACCCCGCTGGGCAACTCTCACAGGAGCCTGGGAAGCACAAAGTTCTGTTAGCTGGCCCTCCCTAGCCTCCCCTGGCAGCCCCGCCAGCCATGTATTCCCTTCTGGCATTCCTCCAAGACAACAGACTGGAGAGCCCGGGCGTCTCCTCCCCAAGTAATACATCAAGTATGGCAACCAGATGCTACCATAGTGATGGTTCCTACCTGATCAATAGAGCTGGGAATTGGGCCCTGGTGACAGGCTCTGCCTTGAGGGGGGGCCACCTCCCAGGGCATCGCCTGTCCCAGCCTGGTGACTAAGCAACCCATCTGTCCTCCCCACCTCCCTAACCCTCCACTCTGGCTGTGTAACAGTCTCTGAGACTTTCTTTCTAAATTCATCCCCACGTCTGGGGCTCTGGAGTGACTATTTCAGGCACACACTGCCTTCCGTGGAGTCCCCAGTGGTGTGCCTTTAGTGCAGTCCATGCTATTCTACCTCCCTGAACCAGTCAATATTATTGCTGCTGCTGGCGGTGCTATGCACTACAGCAATGATAGCTAACATTTACTGGGTGCTTATTACGTGCCGGGCATTTCCGTGTATTATCTTATTTAATAGTGCCAACAATCTTGTGGGCGCAGACACTATGATTTATCCCATTTTACTGTGTGCAGGGCAGTAAGCTAAGGACCTGATATGTGTTTCCTGTTTCCATCCTCGCAGTAACCTTATGAGGCAGGCACCATTGTTACTACTAAATGTCTCTGTCGACTTGAGTAGGAAGGATCAAGTTGGGAAGCGGGACACCTACAGAATATTCAGAAGGATTTGCATGACCCGAGAGAATGGATGATATACGTTGACAGCAAGTCCTTCTTCAACCACTCCTTTGGCTTGCTCATTCCAAATCCTGCTGGGCCATTGGCTGTGGCTGGAGATGGGAGCAGAAGGGCCTTGCCACCCCTAACTGCTTGCAGCTTAGGAGGAGTGGTGCTTCCTGCCCACCCCCAGTTGTTTTGGGAATACTTGGGACCAGGCTAGGATAGTGGAGTGGAACAAACAAAGGTCCCACTGCTTAGCCTGGGGTTTCACAGTTTTTACTATATAACGACAGATAACTCTAATATATGTTTCCACTAGTATTTCTTTCACACAGACCCCGTACTCCAGTTATACAGTTATACCTGCCCCATCCCCAGAAATTACCTTGTGCAAAAGTACCCATTTCCATGGCTTTGCCCATGGTGTCCTCCAGCTGGTTCTTCTCTAGAAAGTCTTCTCAGACTAACTCACTTCCTTACACCTTTATTCTTTCATCCTTTCAGCACAAGGACACATATTTAACATCTATTTTTTGAAAGATTGATGTATTGATGTATTTTTTAAGAGAGAGAGGGCAAGGTGGGGAAGCAGCAGAGGGAGAGGGAGAGAAAGAATCCCAAGCAGATTCCACACTGAGCGCAGAGCCTGACGCAGAGCTCAATGTCACGACCCTGGAGATCACAACCTGAGCCAAAACCCAGAGTCGGATGCTAGCTGACTGAGCCACACAGGAGCCTCTGGAGCATCTATTATTTCTTTTTAAATATTTTATTCATTCATTCATGAGAGACATAGAGATAGAGGCAGAGACACATTCAGAGGGAGAAGCAGGCTCCCTGTGGGGAGCCTGATGCAGGACTTGATCCCAGGACCTTGGAATCATGACCTGAGCCAAAGGCAGATGCTCAACTGCTGAGCCATCCAGGCGTCCCTGGAGCATCTATTATGTATCAGATGTTGTGCTAGGCACTTCGAACCTGGTTATAAACAAAGCAGACCTATGCCCTGCCTTCACAAAGCTCATAGTCTAGAGGAGTAGATAGACATTACATAAATAAACCGAGGCTTATATAATTAGCAATTATAGGAAGTGCTGTGCAACTAAACAACAGGGCAGTATGAGAGACAGTAAGAAGAGAGACTTGATTTAGATGGGAGGGAAAATCAAGAAAGGTCTTTCTGGGGGAAGTGACACCTAAGCTGAGACCTGAACAATGAAGAAATATTAACAGAAAGTGTTCCATGCAGAGGGAACAGCTTGCATGGACACTCTGAGGTGGGTGTTTGCCATATTCAAGCAACTAAGAGAGACAGTGGGCCAGGGGACAAAGTGGTGCTCAGTGAGGTTGGAGACCATGCAGGGCCTCCCGGGCCACAAGAATGGTCTCACTCTTTCTGCTGAATGCAGTGGGAAGTCACTGATGTGTTTAAGTGAGGGATCAAAATAATCTAATTTCTACTTTTAAAATAGCACTCTGACTGCTACACAAAATTGGACTGGAGAGTAGCAATAAGAGTGGGGAGGGCAAGCTAGAAGGCAAGCAAGAGAGGA
The DNA here is from genome assembly GCF_018345385.1 of Vulpes lagopus. Taxonomy (NCBI): domain Eukaryota; kingdom Metazoa; phylum Chordata; class Mammalia; order Carnivora; family Canidae; genus Vulpes; species Vulpes lagopus. The sequence goes on from NC_054848.1 coordinate 83,960,684, forward strand.
AGCCAGGAAAAGAGATTGCCAGTAGCCTGGAGTAGGAGGCTGGCAGTGGCCGCGGAGAAAAGTGAGCAGATTCAGGATACATTTTGCAGTTAGCGCCAAAAGGACTCACTAAGGCACTGGATTGTGGGGGTGCTGAGGGGAGGGAGCCATAGAGGAAGACTTCTGTGTGTCCAGCTTCAGCAAGATGTCTGGCAGTACTGCCGAGGGATGATGTGGGGATGTACGTTCCAAGTTCATCCTTCCTGTGCCACATTTTCATCTCTAATGAGCATTTAGTATGGATCCTGTAATACTTTATTTCCATGATAGTTAATATGAGTGTATTTGTTGTCTCCATAAATAGGTTTTAGACTCTGGTGGCACTGGCTATGTCTTACTCATGTCTGGATTCCCCCAAAGCATCCAAGAACAATGTATTGAAGACTCACTGATCAGTTTAGGGGAGGAACTCACTCCTCTCAACTTTGACTCTTCTCTCACTAAGAAATCAGTCTTGACTCTGGATTAGGCTCTTTTTAAAACAAAATATGACACAGCCCTGAAGAGATATGTGCTTTGATACAGACTTTGAGCTGCATTCAATCATAAATTGCCTTTTAAGCAATTTCTGCCGTAGCAGCACGATACACCAGGCACACATAACCTTGGTACTTAGAGCATACTTCAGCAGTGTTTACACAAGAAAGGCCTCATGGGTGTGTGTCGGCTAGCTCAGGATGGGCCAAGGGGGAGGACAGGAAGTCCGGATAAGACCAAACAAAAAGGAGATGCCCCTGTTGTTTTTCTATGTGATTCTTTCAGTTCTACAGAGAGCTGTCTGATCCTGCAGTGCCGAGGTAAGAACCCAGGACTCTGAATTTTTACAAGTATCCCAGGAAATTCTGGTGCAGGTTACCCACGGATCACACCTGAAGATTTCTTGACTTCAGAGATCAGCCCTGGAATGAAATCAGATACAGCTTGTTCCTTGGGTATGACCCAGCACAGCCCTGGTCCCTTCTCAGGAGAAAGTCCAGAATTATTCTCAGGTACCCAAGGAATTTCTCACATAGCCATAGACATGCTCGGATGCCCAGATGAGTCCCTTTTAAAAAATGTAACTATCGTCACCACCAGAGTGAGAAGGGTGAGGAGAGTCCATAACATTTCAGCAGTGCTTGGGAGCCTACTGGCATTACAGGTCCATTTTAGGAAAGGCCTCAAGGGGGTGCCGTATGATGAGTTAGTCTGCATAGGCAGCACTCTGCCCAGTACCCTTTCACTTCTGAGGTTGCTTTTCAAAGAGGAACTGAGCTGGGTTGTGTTAGTTCTTTATATATTTTGGATACTAACCCTTTATTGGATATGTCATTAGCTAATATCTTCTTGCATTCAGTAGGTTGCCTTTTAGTTTTGTTGGTTGTTTCTTTCACTGCACAGAAGCTTTTTATTTTGATGTAGTCCCAATAGTTTAATTTTGTTTTTGTTTCCCTTGCCTTGGGAGACATAGCTAGAAAAATGTTGTTGAGGCCCATGTCAGAGATGTTACTGCCTGCTCTCTCTTCTAGGGTTTTTATGTTTTCTTGGTCTCACATTTAGGTCTTCAATTCATTTTGAGTTTATTTTTGTATAGTGTAAGAAAGTGGCACAGTTTCATTCTTTTGCATGTGGCTGTCCAGTTTTCCCAGCACCATTTGTTGAAGAGACTTTTTCCCTAACCACATTCTTTCTTCCTTGTCAAAGATTAATTGACCGTATAATTGGGAGTTTATTTCAGGGTTTTTGATTCTGTTCTGTTAATCCATGTGTGTATTTTTATGCCAGTATCATACTGTTTTCATCACTGCAGCTTTGAAATATAACTCAAAGTCTGGAATGGCGATACCCCCAGTTTTATTGTTCTTTTTCAAGATTGCATTGGTTCTTCTGGGCCAATTGGGCTTTACCCTGTACTCTGGGACCCAACCAGGGGTGTTGAAGGGGGGATGGGCATGGACTTAGAATCTCAGTGGAATTAAGGGTCCTGAACAGTTCCCTGCCTCTAGGTTCAATCCTGGTCTAGCCAGCCCAGTTGCCTACCTAACCAAAACTTGCTCTGCATCCATCCCCAGTAGTCTGGACAGCACAGAAGCCACTTTCTCCCAAGCATCCAGGCAGTTCATTCTAAGCAGCTCCATTGTCACCGCTCAACAATTCTCCTGCTTTCCACCTCTCCTGCAAAGACCTAACACTGACTTACTCTTCAGTTGCAGAATACACAGTAGCAGTGTACTTCAAGGGGTCCACTTCAGTTTTTGTTTTTCCAGGCCACCAAGAGAAACCTGCAGGCAATGGTCATATCTCCACCCCCTTAGACCCTGGATCTGGCCTACAGTGGCAACCCATACCTTCTCCATCAGTTTTGAGTCTGGGACAGCTTCACCCCAGCAATTTCCTTCCAGAAAGTATCTACTCAAACTTTTGAGACCTCTTAATTTGTCCTAATGCCTCTCCATTCAGGCCATCCTCCACTACTACCCTAAATGTTAGCTATTTTTGTCTCTTGGGGCGTTCCATTCCCATACATGTTTGTATATTGTCTTCACGCTCCATCTTGTCTCCCAGGCTTTCGTTCCATGTCCTTTGAGGCCCATATTGCCTTCAACAAACTCCCCTGGGCCTTCCGCTCTTGCAGTGTCATCTGCCTCAACACATCACAGTGTTGGGTAGTGGAAGCATCAGCTGGGGAGCTTTTTTTTTAAGATTTATTTATTCATTCAGAGAGAGAGACAGGCAGAGACACAGGCAGAGGGAGAAGCAGGCTCCCTGCGTGGACTCCATCCCAGGTTTCCAGGATCACGCCCTGGCCTGCAGGCAGCACTAAACTGCTGCGCCACCAGGGTTGCCCAGCTGGGGAGCTTTTTAACAAGGACTGAGGCCTGGACCCTGTCCCTAGAGGTTCTGATTCAATTGATCTAAACTCCTTTTTTTTTTAAGATTTATTTATTTGAAAGAGAGAGAGAGAGTGAACACATGAGTGGGAGGGGCAGAGGGAGATGGAGAGAGGACCTCACATAGACTCAATGCTGAGCAGGACCCAACTTAGGGCTCGATTCCACTACCCTGAGATCATGATCTGAGCTGAAACCAAGGGTCAGACACTTAAACACTGTGCCACCCAGGGTCCCCTGGCCTTAACTTTTTAGGAGCCACCCAGGTGATGCTAATGTATGGCCAGGTTTATGAACCAGTTGACACCTGCTGCTTGCCTTACCAGACACATCATTTCTCAAGCAACTCTGTCAAATGTAGGCTGCTCATTCTCCTGGGGTGCACATGCCACAGAGCTGAGGGGTGATGGCCGACCACTTCTATTCCCTGGTACTATTTTTAGGCCTTTTGTGTCCATCCTAAAAAAAAAAAAGAGGAAAACAGAAGAACAGATAACAAATTTAATTTAAAAATACATTTATTGTTAAAAAGAAAGATTGTGGGGTGCCTGGGTGGCTCAGTTGGTTGAGCATAGATGCCTTTGGCTCAGGTCATGATGCCAAGGTTCTAGGATCCAGCCTCTTGTTGGGCTCCCTGCTCAGCAGGAAGTCTGCTTCTTCTCCTTTCTCCCTCTGCCCTTCCTTCTGAATCATGTGCTCTCTCTTTCTCAAATAAATAAATAAATAATCTTTAAAATAAGATTTTTTTTAAATTTTTATTTATTCATGATAGTCACAGAGAGAGAGAGAGAGAGGCAGAGACACAGGCAGAGGGAGAAGCAGGCTCCATGCACCGGGAGCCCGATGTGGGATTTGATCCCGGGTCTCCAGGATCGCACCCTGGGCCAAAGGCAGGCGCCAAACCGCTGCGCCACCCAGGGATCCCTAAAATAAGATTGTTTTAAAAATGAAATTAAATGCAATTAAGTAAAATTAAGCAAGCAGTCCTTGAGGCATATGCCATCTGTACCACCCGCCCTTCTTTTCATCAACTCCTGTCTTCATTCACCCACACTTTTCCTGGACTTTTAATATGTGGTTATTATCTTCCTCTCCAACCTGAGTCCTGCTGTTATTGTGGGTGACTTTAGTGCCCCATGTACAATCCACTATATATCCTGGAATCATGATGCCATCGTTTCTTTTGACAAATAATTCTGGAGCACCCACTCTGTACCAGGCATGGTTTTAGGTGCGAGAGATGTAGCAGTGAAGAAAGGGATAAAAATCCCTGCCCTCAAACAAGCTTATGCTCAGGGGGGCAGGGATGGGGGAGATGATCCATCAATTAGTACACAAATAAGTAAGAATAATATTTAGGATGTCAAATGGTAATAAATATATGGAAGAAATTTAAGCAGGGGTCAAGGTACAGAAGGCTAGGAGAAAGGAATCAAGTTTCCATATAAGGCAAAGACTTTCAACAAGGGTAGCCTTCATTGAGCAGATGGTATTTAAGCAAAGACCTGGAGGAAGGGAAGGAGCTATCATGTAAACATCTTGTGGGAGAGCATTATAGGTAGAGATAACAGCAAGTGCAAATGTCCTGGGGCAGGCATGTGCCTGGCTGGAAGGAGGGCAATGTGGCTGAAGCTGAGTTAGTGAGGGGAGAGGAGTGGATGAGGTCAGGGAGGCAACACTGAACTAGGTCTTATTGGGCCTTGTAGGAAATTGTAAGAAGGACTCTGGCTCCTACGCTGAATGAAATGTTGAGCCACAGGACAGAGTCTGACTTATACTTGAATTTTCCTTGGTCTCACTTATCTTCATTTACCTTAATCTCTACTCCACTTTGGTCACCTATTCCTGTTGCCAACCTCTCTCTTTTGTCATTGCCCCAAACTCTTTCACCTCTGAAATTGTAAACACGGGTATTGCGATAGCAAGAGCTTGTACATCCAGCTTCCTCATTCCAATTACTTTCTCATCACCTCATCTAAATCTTCCATTTCTTGACTCTATTTAGGTCTTCATGGTCATCAGTCCTTCAGATTTCTCTTCCTTCCCTCTCTTTCCTAAACTCCATAGTGCATCTTTCCCAGCAATTATAACTTATGCGTCAATTTTCTTGCCTAGTTATTCTTATAGTTTGGTAGTTCAGCAAAGCCCAAACTATAGACAGTCCAGTGGATCTTGGTCCTGGCTGCACATTAGAATCACTTGGGACACTTTAAAATCTGTGGATGCCTGGTTTCATTGGTGTAGGGGGGCGGGGCACATCATGGAGGTATTTTTAAAGCCCCTTCAGTGATTCTAATGAGCAACCAGATAGAGACCTCCTGGATGAATCCAGCATCTGCCTCTTTCCTTTCTGTATTTTGCCACCTGGGCAGGAGGAATCCTAGTTGTTCCCTTTACATTACTTGGAAATCTTACAAAGTGACCTTAGTGGGCTACATCTTACCCTCCTCTCACTGCTTAAACCAAACTTCATCGCCCTCCCCGAGCCTCCAACCCCACTTCTGTCCCCATCTCTCTTAAAAGACGACCTCATTTTCCATTCCATAGAGAAAATAGAGGCTTCCAGGGCCTCATTCCTCTGCCCTGCTGCCTCCAACCTCAGTGTCTGTGTGTTCATTTGTATCCTAATGTCTCCTTTGCTCCTGCCAACACCTTTCTGTATTTCGTGAGTCTTCAACATCTTACTTTACCATTGGTTCCCTTCAAAATGTTTAGTCCCTTTTATCTTTAAAAACCTTCTCTTCAACCCTGTATCTTCCCTCTCTAGCTACTACTCTATGTTTTTTCTTCCTTTCATAGTCAAGCATCTCTTTTTAAAAGATTTTATTATGTATTTGAGAGAGAGAGAGAGAGAAAGAGAGAGAGAGAGAGAGAGAGCAATGCACAAGCACGAGTGGGAGGGGCAGAGGAAGATGGAAAGAGAATCTCAAGCAGAGACTCAGTGTGGAGTCCAACATGGGGCTCCTCTCATGACACTGAGATCATGACCTGAGCCGAAACCAAGAGTTGGACACTTAACTGTCTGCACCACCCAGGTGCCTCCACAGTCGAGCTTCTTTAAAAATGAGTTTCCTTAGCCTATCTCCATTCCTTCTCCTTCCACTTATTTCCACAGTCCAGTAGAATTTTATTTTTTTAATTTTTTATTTAAATTCAATTTGCCAACATATAGTATAACACCCAGTGCTCCTCCCGTCAAATGCCCTTCTTAGTGCCTGTCACCCAGTTACTCCATCCTCCCACCCACCTCCCCTTCCACAACCCTGTGTTTGTTTCCCAGCATTAGGAGTCTCTCCTGGTTTGTCTTCCTCTCTAAATTTTCCCCACCGAGTTTCCTTCCTTTCCCTTATAATCCCTTTCACTATTTCTTATATTCTACATATGAGTGAAACCATATGATGATTGTCCTTCTCCGATTGACTTATTTCCCTCAGAATCTGGTTTCTGCTCTCATAGTTCTCTCTTGGACATCTTTTGCCGTGGACACCAGTGATTTCCCCCCTGACAGATCTAGTGAAAATTTCTCAGTCTTTTACCTTACTTGTTGTTTCTGAACCGTTAATTTATACTGCTTGCTTTCCTGAAAATTTGTTCTCCAGTGGATTCCACGACACTCTTCTTTCTCAACTAACCTCCTACTTTTGTCTGGCTGCTTCCTGAGCTTTTCTTCCTTCATCCCAGACCTAAAACGTGTTACCAGGAATCTCAATCTCTCTCTCTCTCTCTCTCTCTCTCTCTCTCTCTCTTTCCTACTTCACATTTTTTTTTCTTGGAAATTTTACCCATGCCTGTGACTTCACCAATCACCTACATGTTTATAGCTCCCAGGTAGAGAACACTCCTACCCCAGATCTCTTTTCCTGAGCCCTAGATGTGTTTACGAAACTGCCTGTGGGCTGTCTCAGCCTAGAAATTCCACTCAGCATGGCCAAAACTGAACATGACCTTCTATATACTCTGACTCCTCTAAGTCCTAAACCTGAGTCATCTGAGATTCCTCCTTTGTCTCTCCCACTTTCTGCGACTGTCAGTTCTTTCCAACTCAATCTCAAGAGCACTCCTTATCTGTTTGTTCCTTGGCATCCTGACCACCACTCCTCTAGATTCTCACCAGCTCTTATCTCCATGGGGTGCCTGGCTCTGTAGCTGACTCCTTAAGCCATCTTCTGAATCGTTCAACCATGCAAAACTTGCCCTGTTATTTCTCTGCTCACATGCCATTAATGACTCCCAGGGACTTACTTATAGCAGGTAGTTTTCATGTTCTATTTCATGGATCCTTAGGTGTGTTCTGGAGTGAAGGTGAGGGACAGTGGGCTGACTGGACTACATACCAGGGCCAAACTCCTCTATTTAACTAGGGCAGTTGTGCTTTGTGTCTATCATCCTGGGCATCTGAGGACATTCTCCACTAGAGTGAAAATTCTGAAGCCAGACGAAAAATTTGAATGCCATTGACCTTTGTCTTCACAACAAACTCACAACAAACCCACAACAAACAAGTTCACTGTTTATCAGGAATAGAAGGGTATTTCTTACATCAAGAGGGGGAAAGCTTCAGATAGCTTGTGTTTTAGGAACTATGTTCCCTTCAGATGGATACATTTGGTTGCCAGGGCCCAGACTGGCCCTCATAATCTGATGTGACTTTCTGCGAGTATTCTAAGGCCCCTCCTCTTTCCTTTGGGGTTGCTTGTCCCCATCATAGACATAAAGATTGAGGACCTTTGCCTAAAGAACACCCGTGGCCTTGATGAAGGCGTCACTGTGGGTCAGCCTCAAATACCAAGCTACACACTGTCTGTTACTTGTATTGATTTTTCTACTGGACATATCTCTGATATCCTTCCGAGTGATTAAAGAGTCTTCTTGAAAGTGTCAGAATAGTCCACTGAATTGAAGATTGTTACATATTCTGGTCCTTTTCTCAGAATTGAAAGGGAGAACGTTAGGAGGCCCTGAGCAGCCCACATGCTGTGAGCTTAGTCCTCAGAGCACCTTGTGGACAGTGGCCCTTATTCTGTCTTCCAGACTGCGATTGAGCTTGGGCTGTAGACTTTTCATCTGCATTTGGGAAAGGGGAAAAGGCACACTCTGACTTATAAAAATCGAATTTTGGCATTGACAGATCTGGGGGTTCTGAATTCTTGCCTGTAAAATAGTCTCAATCTGTCCAGTTTAGATAGTGTTCATGAGAAAGTCATCTATAGCCATGCCCTGGCTTGACCTGAGCCTCTAGTGTCATCTCTCCCTATGCAAATATTCATGTCAAAACTGGTATTAAGTAAGCGCACTCAGCTGGGGATCAGGTTTTAATGCCAACTGTGTGTGACTTTGGGCAGGTCACTGAACAATCTTCACCTGAATAAGGAGGGTGTGAGGCTAGATCTCCAGGATCCCCTCCAGCTCTGCTGTCCTGAGTCTTTGATGCTGGAGAGATCATCCGTGTGAAAGTGCTTTGGAAAGTTCAAAGTGCTATGGAGATGTGGGAGTTATTCCTGCTTTCAGTTCCCATAGCAGCAAGAGGAAAAGGAAAGGGGTCTTCGTGATAAATGTACCACTCGGCAAGTCAACACCTGAATCATCTGAATTGGCAGTCTAGTGTTGTTTACCAGGGAGCAAAATAATAAGAGCTATTATTTCTTGAAATGCAACCATATGCCAGCAGTCTGATAACTGACTTCTATTAGCATTTCTTCATTCAACTTCATAGTAGACCTATCATCATCATCTTCATCATTATTTTCCCCCTTTTATAGATGGGGAGGCAGAGTAAGGAAGGTTAAGGAGCTTGGTTGAAGTCATCTACCCAGGGATGGATGGGAGATAAAATTTGAGCCATGAGTTTCTGATTCAACAGCTTGAGTACTCTCAAAAATGTGAAACTTCGAGACTCAGGGCCTTGTTTCGTAGCCCAGTACGTCTTCGGCTTTTTTTTTTTTTTTAAGATTTTATTTATTGGGGATCCCTGGGTGGCGCAGCGGTTTAGCGCCTGCCTTTGGCCCAGGGCGCGATCCTGGAAACCCGGGATCGAATCCCACGTCGGGCTCCTGGTGCATGGAGCCTGCTTCTCCCTCTGTGTCTCTGCCCTCTCTCTCTCTCTCTCTCTCTCTCTCTCTCTCTCTGTGACTATCATAAATAAATAAAAATTAAAAAAAAAAGATTTTATTTATTCATGAAAGACACACAGAGAGAGTCAGAGACACAGGCATAGGGAGTAAAAGCAGGCTCCATGTAAGGAGCCCGATGCGGGACTCTATCCTAAGACCCCCGGATCACGCCCTGAGCCAAAGGCAGATGCTCAACTGCTGAACCACCCAGGCGTCTTCGGCTTTAATGTGCAGATGAATTACCAGCTTTTGTTAAAATCAGATTGCTGATTCGTAGGTCTGGGATAAGGCCTGAGCTTCTGCATTTTTAACAGGCTCCCAGATGCTGAGGTAACAGGTCCACAGACCCCATACTTTAGGTGGCAAGGGGCTTGAAGCATTTCTATAGGAATCCCCTGGTCTACCTTTGCCCCTGGGGCAGGGCCACCTGGGCTGTGCCCTGTACAATTCCTGGAAGACACCCTTTGGATTATACGCTCTGTGTAGCGTGCCTCCCAGGGTTGTGTTCCGTGGGGCCCCCCTTCCGGACCCCCCCATCCTGGAATGAGAACTTGATGAATAACGAGTAGATCTACATACTCTTCTTCCACTTGGGCCAAGTTTGAAGAAAGGAGAGTGGCCTTTCTCCCACAAATCAAAAATTGATCGAGCCATTGAGAAAAGAAATGCAAAGCCAGCCTGCTCACAATGAGGGTCGCCCATTTGGTGTTCGAGGCAAGATAGGGAGGAGGGAGGAAATGTAGCTAGCTGGCTGGCTGGCGTGGCCAGCTCCATTCTTATGCTAACAAAGCCCCGATTCTAGGCTGCAGCTGCTGCCTGGGGAAGAGGCTTGAGCCATTCAGAGCAGCTTGCTTTACAAGTGCCAGACCCCCACAACAGGTGCAGCCCCACTTGTTATTTTGGACAGCCCACACCATCCAGACAGGGAGCTGATTATCACTCAAATCAGGGATTACTGCTCATTTACCAGCTTCTCCTGAACAAAGGGGCTGGCCTCGAGACAGCTGTCTCTCTAGCCGGACTGAGGCCATGACTGCCCTGGAGGCCATGCAGGCCTCCAGGAAGATGAGATTGAAGTGGAAATGGGACAGAGGAAAAATAAGATCCAGGTAGCAGTTCTTTGGGGACAGGTCAAATTGTCTGAGTCAGAGAGCTGGGAGCTTAAGGCCACAATCCCCAGGTGGGAGATCGAAACCTATTGAGATATCCCCTGAACTCTCCTCCTCTGGTTGGGGTCGGTTGCCTTGAACCCCCTGTCTGAGGCCTGCTGCAGGGGCCATGGGCCCAGGAAGGCCAGCCGGTTATCGGTTGTCCCCTTCCTGCTCTGCTCAGCCTCAGAACCAACCTTTGGGGACAAGGGAATCAGCTTTCATTCACAGAAAGGCAGGAGACCTTATAGCACCGTGGTTATACCTAGCTTGTTATACCTAGCGCCAGAGTGAGGTAGCCTGAGCTCTGGCCACCACTTGCTTTTTCTCCAAGCAAGAGGTACTCTTTGAAGCCTTTCCCCTGCTGGAATTCAGGAAATCCTCAACATAACCCTATGAGATCAGTACTGTTATTCCCATTTTATAGATGTGGGACCTGAGGAGCAAAAGGGTTGAGGCACTTGCCCAAGGTCACGCAGCTAGTAAGTGCTAAGAATTGAACCCAGGGGGCTGCTCCGGAGGCCACCTCTTAAGTACTAAGCTTTATTTTCCTGCACAAACTCTGGTAAGTGGAAGGGTGAGCACAGCGCCCGGCACATGTAAATTGTTGGTAAGCGAGCGTGGTTACAGATGGTTCATTAACCTGATGTAGCCTCAGCTGTTTCAGTGAATGGCTAAATATATGTAACCTAAAAAAGGAATATATTTTTCTAATGTGGTGAGTGGGTTTCCGCAGCTGAAGTCTCCATAATAGAAAGAATGGGGGTCTTTGTTGGCCTCAGGCTCCAGGTCCATTCACTGGCAGACAAAGGAAGTACGACAATTCATTTCACCACTTGGCTCAGCAGACCAGTTTTCATTCCTGGAGGAGCTTTTCCACTCTATTCCTCTTCATTAGTCTACACATTCCTAGGTCCACTGCTTCCCCCTCAACCCTCTATTGCTGTAAATTTGGTTCACATCATATTCATGTCGTATGTCAAAGAAAGAGAAGAGGAGGAGGAGGAGAGAGAGAGAGAGAAGGATGAAAGGAAAGGGAGAGACAGAGAGAAAGAGAAGAAAGAGAAAGAGAAAGAGAAAGAGAAAGAGAGAGGGAAAGAGAAAGAAATCAAAGAGCAACTCCCTATTTAAAAATTAGAAGAAGGGGCCCCTGGGCGGCTCAGTCAGTTAGGCATCTGCCTTTGGCTTAGGTCATAATCCTGGAGTCCCAGGATTGAGCCCCACGTTGGGGTCCCCACTCAGTGGGGCATTTGCTTCTTCCTTTGCCTCTCCCCCATCTCATACTCATACTCTTTCTTTATTTCTCTCTCTCTCTCTCTCCTCTCTCAAATAAATAAATAAAATATTTTTTTAAAAATGAGAAGGGAAAAAAATAGGGCCACTGGGACCATTCAAATCTAATCTTAATTAGCTCTTTTATAAGGTTTATTGACAAGGGAACATGGCCATAATATAAGATTAAGTGAGAAAAGCAGTGTGACAAAAATCTATCAAGTGTGACACCATTTTGGAGTGTGTGTGCCAGTATGCAAATTGAGAAAAAAGACTGGAAGGAAACACACCAGAATGGTAAATGGTAGTTATCTGTAGGTGGTGAAGCTGGAAAAGATTTCCTTTAATATTTTTTTGTAATTTAGAATTTTCAAGTATGAATGACTTTTGCAAATAAGTTCTAAGAAACAGAACAAAGTAGGCACAGGATATGTCTGTATGATCTGTGTCAGAGGAGGGTACTGCTCTCAAGAATGCCCCATCCTAGATAGCAGTGATTGTGTCCTGTGTGTGCCGCACACTCCCTGTGTACAGAGAGATGCTAGTCTATTCATCAGTGTGTCAGAGAGCTTTGAGGCACATGCTCAGTTCTCAGTCGGCCCTGGGAGTGTCTGATCTTCGTGCTCAGACAAGTAGGTAGAAGGTGGAGAGCCCTGACCTGTGATGTACCCACTTAGGACACCTTGTGTCCCTGACAGTTGTTCAAGAAACCAGTGATACAGTTGGCATCCTACAGGCTTGCCATGTGGGGCAAAACCTGGAATAGGGCTAGGGGGACAGAAGCAAACAGATCAGGGACTAATGAGGAAGGGGCGGGGGGATGGTCAGAGGTGAAAACAGAAGGAAGAAGACCTGGTGTTCTTGCTTACTAAGCTCAAGAGTTCTCATGCAGGCTTGTGCTATTTGGGGGGCATGGCTATGTTGGAAATGGGCAAAACAAGTTCAGGCAGGTATAGGGTAGGGGACAGACTCACATGCGTTTAAGGACCAGGGTGGTAGCATAAATGACCACAGGACCTGGATGAGGACTGTGATGGCTGGAGAGAGCAATTGCTAGGTAAAAGAGCAGCAAGCAGCCTGGGAATGTGGGCCTCGGGTTTCCATGTCTTAGGACGTTGCAAGAGAAGATAAAAATCCAGATATTTACAGAAAATCTCTCAACAACTTTTTTTTAAATGCTATGACACCACAGGCCAAAATGCTTATGTAAGCCACGACTTTTTAGATTTGTTTATTTTTAGATCATTACAGATGCAGAGGAATTTGTAAAGATATTACAGAGGGGTCCCATGTATAGCTCACCCAAGTTTCCACAATGGTTACATCTTACTGAACCATTGTACAATGTCAGATGAGGAAGCGGACATTGCTGTAATGTGTGGGTGCAGTTCTGTGTCAGTTTATCTCATGTGTGGGTTTATGTATCCAACACCACAGTCAGATACAGAAATATTCATTACTGTAAAGATCTCATTCCTGCTATCCCAGGATAGTCACACTGATGTCTCTCTCCACCATCCCTAACCCCTGGAAACTACTAATTTAGTCTCCATTTCTATAATTTTGTCATTACAAGTATGTTATATAAATGGAATCATATAATATGTAACCTTTTGATACTGGCTTTTTTACTCAGCATAATGCCCTAGAGAGCCATCCAAGTTGCTGCATATGTTAATAATACTTTCCATTTATTTATTTATTTATTTATTTATTTATTCATTCATTCATTCATTCATTCATTCATTCATTCATTTTTAAGTAGGCTCCATGCTCAGGGTGGAACCCAATGTGGGGGCTTGAACATCCCTGAGAGCAAGACCTGAGCTGAGGTCGAAGCAGATACTTAACCAACTGAGCTGCTCAGATGCCCCAATAATACTTTCCTTTTTAATGCTGAGTGGTATTTCATGGTATGGATAGACAAGTTTGTTCAGCCATTCACCTATTGAGGGGCAGTTTTGTTGTTTCCAGTTTGGGGGTATTACAAATGAAGTTGCTATGAACAGTTGTGTACAGGTTTTTGTGTGGATGAAAGTTTTCATTTCTAAGATAAATGTTCAGGAGTGTGATTGCTGGGTCATAACATAAGTGCATATTGAGCTTTATGAGAAATTGCCAGTTTTCCAGAGTGGTTGCACCATTTTACATTCTCATGAGCAATGTATTAGTAATCCAATTACCCTGCATCCTTGCCAACGTCTGGTGTTGTCACTGATTTTTTACTTTAGCCAATCTCACAGGTGTTTAGTGCTATATTGTAGTTTTAATTTACATTTTCCTAACATCTAGTGATGGTTTAGGTCAAAGTTCTTTATTTTTGCCTATGGATGTCAGATAGCTCCATTATCATGTGTTGAAAAGGCTTTCTTCCATTGAACTACTTTTGCACCTTTGTCAAAAATCAGCTTAGCATATTTGTGGGAGTCCATTTCTGGGTTATCTGTTCTGTTCCATTAATCTCTGTGTTTGCTCTCTGCCAGTATGATGCTGTCTTGATTACTGTAGTTATATAGTAAGGTTTAATATTGGGTAAAGCAATTACTCTAACTTTATTCATCTTTTTCAAAAACTTTTAACTATTCTGTCATTAGTCTTTCCAAATATATTGTAGAATAGAATTGCCTAAATTTACAAAAGCCTTTCTGGGATTCTGATAGGAATCCATTAGACAGTTTTGGGAGAATTAGCATTTTTACTTACATTGAGTTTCCCAATCTATAAGCACAATATGTCTATACAATGATTTAGATCTTTGATTTTTTTTTAAGTTTTCAGGATACAAGTCCGGTACAAGTTTTGTTAGATTTAAACCTGAATACTTCATTTTAAAAATATTTATTTATTTATTTATTTATTTATTTGCTTACTTACTTATTTATTTTTAGAGACAGAGAGTGTGCGGGCATATGCGAGCACATGCCAATGGGGGAGGGGCAGAGAGAGAAGGAGAGAGAGAATCTCAAGCAGAATCGCCACCAAGCTGGGAGCCTAACTCAGGGCTCAATCCCACAACCCTGATATCATGACCTGAGCCAAAACCAAGAGTAGGACACTCAACTGACTAAGCTACCCAGGTGCCCTTAAGTACTTCATTTTTTTTCGCAGTGATTATAAATGCTATTGTATTTTTAATACAGTTTTCACATATTCATTGCTAGTATATAAAAATACAATCATTTTTTGCGTAGTGATACTGTATCCAGTGACCTTTCTAAAGTCCATTACTATATCAAAGAGAATTTTTACAGATTCTTTGATATTTACTATGTAAGTGATCATGTAATCAGAAATATAGTTTTCTTTCTTTGCTCATTCATAAGCCTTTTATTTCCTTTCTTGCCTTTTTGCACTGGGTAGTAATTTGTTGATGCATAGCAGCAATGAGAACAGAAATCCTTGCCTTGTTCACAATCTTAAGGGAAAAGCATTTAGTCTTTCATCATTAAGTATGATGTTAGCTATAGCTTTACATTTTTTCAGCTTTATTGACATAAAATTCCCATACCATACAATTCACCCACTTCGACTGTACAATTCAATGACTTTTAGTATATATTCACAGAATTTTGCGTTCATGACTACAACTTTAAAGATTTTTATTTATTTGTGAGAGAGAAGGAATACGAGTAGGAGGAGAGGCAGAAAGAGAGAGAGAGGAACAAACAGACTCCCTGCTGAGTAAGGAGCTTGACACAGGGTTCAATCTCAGGACCCTGAGATCATGACCTGAGTTGAAGTCAGACACTTAGGCAACTAAGCTACCCAGGTGGCCCATAATCAATTTTGGAACATTTTAATTCCCTGCAAAAGAAAACATATACCCCCTAGCTGTCACTGCCCAACCTCCTATCTCTCTCAGCCCTAGACAGCCCCCCTCCTATATCTCTCTACATTCTGTCAGTAGATTTGCCTGTTCTAGACATTTCATATAAATGGAGTCATACAACATATGGTCTTTGACACTGGTTTCTTTCACTTAGCATTATGTTTTCAAGGTTCATCCATGTTGTTGCCTGTATCCCCAATTCTATTTCTTTTTATTGCTAAATCATATATCATTATGCACGTGCCCTATTTTGTTTATCCATTCATCAGTTGATGGACATTTGGGTTGTTTCCACTTCTTCATTGTCATAGTCATAGTTGTCTTTTTATTATTGGGTAAGAGTTCTTTATATATTCTAGATACAAGTCTCTTATCAGTTATATAAGTATATGAATTGAAAATGTTTTCTTCCATTCTATGGATTGCCTTTTTACTTTCTTGATGGTGTCCTCTGCAGTACTAAAGGTTTTAATTTTAATGATGTGCAGTTTATCTATTTTTTCTTTTGTTGGTTGTGTTTTTGGTGTTGTATCTAAGAAACCATTGCCTGATCCAAGGTCTCTAAGATTCACATGTATGTTATCTCTTAAGTTTTACAGCTTTAGTTTTACATTTATGTCTTTGATCCATTTGAGTTAATATTTTATATGGTGTGAAGGAGGAGTTTGACTCCATTCTTCTGCATGTAGGTACATAGTTGTATGAGCACCATTTTTTGAAAGGAGTAATCTTCCCCCATTGAAATTTCTTGACACACTTGTAAAAAATCAGTTGACCATAAATGTAGGGGTTTATATCTGGTCTCAATTCTATCCCATTTGTCTATATGTATATATTTGTGGCAGTGCTACACTTATCTTGATTACTGTAGCTTGTAGTAAGTTTTGATATTGGGAACCATGTGTCCTCCAATTTTTTTTTTTTTGTTAATTTTCAAGGTTGTTTTGGCTCTTTGGAGGACCTTTGCATTTCCTTATGAATTTTAGGATTACCATGTCAATTTTTATAAAAGAGGCAACTGGGATTTTGATAAGGATTGTGTTGAATCTATAGATCAATTTTTGGATTATTATCAAGTTCACCATATCAAGGCTTTCAGTCCATTAACATGGAATGCCTTTTCATTTATTCAGGGTCAGGTCCCATTTATTTCTTCCATTTACTTATGTATTTAATTTCTTTCAACAATGTTTTGTATTTTTCGGACCATAAGTTTTGTATTTCTTTTGTTAAATTGAATCCTAAATACTTTATTCTTTTCTTTTTGCTGCTATTATAAATGGAATTGATTTCTTGATTTTTTTTGGTTTGCTTATTGCTACTGTGTGTAAATAAAATTATTCTGTATATTGATCTTGTGTTTTGCAACCTTGCAGAGCTAGTTCATTAGTTCTAATTTGTTTTTTTGTGGATTCCTTAGAATTTTCTAGATGCAGATAATGTCATCTGTGATCAGATATAGCTTTACTTCTTCTTTTCCAATTGGGATGCCTTTAAAAAAATTTTCTTGCCTAATTGCCTTGACTAGAACCTGCAGTATAATGTTAACTAGAATTGGCAATGGTGGACAGGTTTATCTTACTCCAGATCTTAGGGGAAAAGCCTTTACTCTTTCTCTATTAAGTATGATGTTAGCTGTGGGTTATTATGGGTTATAGATGTTCTTTACTAGGTTGAGCAGGTTCCTTTCTATTTATAGTCTGTTGAGTGTTTTGATGAGAGGGTGTTAAATTTTGTCAAATTCTTTTTTCCTGTATCTATTTAAATGAATACGTGGCTTTGTACCTTACTCTACTGAAGTAGTATATTACATTATTTGACTTTTCTAATTCTGACTCCTGGAATAAATCCTAGTTGGTCATGGTGTATAATCCTTTTTAGATATTGCTTGGTTTGATTCGGTAGTTGTGGGAGTCTTGTTTCTTGATTTTTTTTGTTTTTGTAGATGTTCTTTGTCAACTTGAAGAAGTTCTCCCCTAATCCTAGTTTTCTGAGAGTTTTGTTTTTAATCATGAAAGGATGTTGGATACTGTCAAATGCTTTCCTGCCTCAACTGGCATAACCATATTGTTTTTCTCATGTAGCCTTTGCCAAGTTGATTTTCAGTGTATCCTGTTGTATTTTCATTTTCATTCTGTTCTGTAGATCAGAAGTCCTGGTACACTTAATAGGGTTTTCTGAATAAGGTGTCCCCTGGGCCAGGCTCTTATCTGGAGGTTGTGCAGATGGCTTTAATTCCAAGTTCATTCAGCTTTTTGGCAGAAATCACTTTCTTGGGGTATATGTCTAAGTCCCCATTTCCTTGCTGGTTGTCGGCCTGGGGTCACTCTCTGCTCCTAGAGGTCACCTGCTACACTCTGTTATGTGGCCCATCCATATTCAGAGTCAGCAGGCAGGTCAGATCCTCATGCTTCAAATAACTCTAACTTCCTCTCTGTCCACTAGCTAGAGAAAACTGCTATTAAAGCATTCATATGGGGGAATCCCTGGATGGCTCAGCGGTTTAGTGCCTGCTTTTGGCCCAGAATGTGGTCCTGGAGTCCCGGCATCGAGTGCCACATTGGGCTCCCTGCATGGAGACTGCTTCTCTCTCTGCCTGTGTCTCTGCCTTTCTCTCTCTGTGTCTCTCACGAATAAATAAGTAAAATCTTAATAAATAAATAAAGTATTCATATTATTAGATTCGGCCCACCTGTGAGTGCCTGGATGGCTCAGTTGGTTAGGCATCTGACTCTTGGTTTCAGTTCAGGTCATGATCTCATGGGTCCCGAGATCATGGGACTAAGCCCTGCAGCAGGCTTCATGTGCAGCTGGGAGTCTGCTTAAAGATTCTTTCCCTCTACCCTTCCCCCTCTTCTTTGCATGTGTCTGCTCTCTCTCTTGCTCAAATAAATAAATAAATAAATAAATAAATAAATAAATAAATCTTGAAAAAAAGATTAAGGCCACCCGGATCATCTCCCTTTTGCTATATAATATAATCATTGGAGTGATTTCTCATCATATTGTTGATTATATATATAACTCTCCACACTCAGAGGGGAGGGAATTTTACAAAAAGCCAGGATGATTGGGTGTGTGGGGGGTCATATTTGGAATTTTGCCTACCATAGTCATTAAGTTTAAAAAGTGAACCAATTTAAAGAAAAATGTTGGGTAAATTATATGGGCAAAATTTTGAGGAGTGCTTGGAAACAGTCTGGGACTCAGGGGAGTAGTTTATTTTTAGGTTCCTTCCATATTCTATGACTCTGTAGTTAAGAAGTCATGGAGTAGTCTGCTCTTCTTTCTGCTATGAGATAAAGCCAGAAGCCAGTGTATTTTTTAAAAATGTTAAGGTCGTGAAAGACAAGACTGAGGGATTGCTTCCAATGAAAAGAGACTAGAGGGCCTTTGGGTGGCTCAGTGGTTGAGCTCAAAAAAAAAAAAAAAGTCTAACTTTGGCTCAGGTTGTGATCCCAGGGTCCTGGAATTGAGTCCTGCATAGGGCTCCCCACAGGGAGCCTGCTTCCCTCTCTGCCTATGTCTCTGCCTCTCTCTCATGAATAAATAAAATCTTTAAAAGAGAAAGAGAGAGACTAAAGAGACATGATAACTAAACTCAAGGATTGACCTATGTTTAAGTCCTATACCAGATACATTTGTTATTGTCATTCTAAAATATGTTATTGGGATATTCGTGAAATTTGACAGAAGTCTTTTGATTATTTAGTAGTGTTATGTCAAAATTAACTTCCCAGTTTTTTTTAAGATTTTATTTATTTATTCATGAGAGACAGAGAGAGAAAGGCAGAGACACAGGCAGAGGGAGAAGCAGGCTCCATGCAGGGAGCCTGACGTGGGACTCGATCCCGGGTCTCTAGGATCAGGCCCTGGGCTGAAGGCGGCGCTAAACCGCTGAGCCACCCCGGGCTGCCCAGCTTCCCGGTTTTGATAGCTGTACGATGGCTTATGTAAGAGGACGCCCTTGTTTTTTAGGAAATATACACGGAATTATTTAGGGATAAAGGGGCATGATGTTTACAGCTTACCCTCAAATGGTTCGGGAAAAAAAATAGCATGTGTATATATAACTAGGAACAGAAAGCAAAGGATGAAGCAAATGTAAAATGTTAATATTTGGGAAATGTGAATGAAGGGCAGATGGACATTCTTTGTACTCTACTTTTATGTTTTATATTAACAGCTTCACATGAGAATCACAACCGTCGCTGACACCTTGATTTCAGCCCAGTGAGTCCCTGATTCAGGCATATTGTGCCTGGACTTCTGACCCATGGGAACTTGTGGGATAAGAAGTTTGTGTGTGTGTGTGTATTTTAGTGAGCCAAAAGGTATGTAAAAAACATTTGAAATAGAAGAAGAGAAAAATCACCACAATTTGGTACTTTTTTGGATAGATGTGGTCAGAGAGAAGAGTTGGGGATGGTTCTAAAGTTAGGTGCTTGAAAATTGGGATAATATGGACAGAGAGAGGCAAATCTAGAGGGAGAGCTCGTTGGGAGGGAAAAAAAGTTTTAGAGAAGTTTGAGTGAATAGGGTCCATCAGCAGAGAGAAGTTGGCTGAAGATTAAAGTTGAAGAGAGAGGTCAGGGCTGAAGCCAGAGTGTTGGGAGTCATCACAATGGTTTTGGAGATTCTTGCACCTACTACAAAGGGAAGAAAGAGGGTGGAAATGTAGAGGGATGTTTCTAGGTTCACCACCACACACCCGGGTAGTGATGCACGCTTGCTCTGAAGTTGGACTGGCCCGGGTTTAAAATTGTGGTTTTGCACATTTCTAACTGTGTGACCATAAACAGTTCCCTTAATGTCTCTGCACCTCAGTTTCCTCAGCTCTAAAACAATGATGCTAATCACACCTGCCTTGCTTCGAGGACTGAATGAGATCAGCCATATAAAGCGCTTAGCCCATCGCTTAGCACATGGCTAAAGCTGAAGAAAAGAAATTAGAGCCATGGTTGTTGCTATTGATTGCTATTTCCTTTCATGTGCTCATCTGGATTAGGGCCCATGCAGTTAGGATTACCATGTTTTGCTGGCCAGAATGAGGCCAGGCTAACATGGCATGTTCTTTCACTGAGGGAGGGCAAGCCCACCACCAATCCCCGGAAAGGGAGGACTTTTTTTTTCCAATTGTGCCAATATGGGCAGTTTTAGAGGAAGGCACCAGAAGTGAGAGAGCTGGCACTAATGGTGCAAGGGCAGACCCCACACACCTGCCTGGATCACTAGTAGTGGCTCCTTCATCAGAGGCCTCCCCTAGGCCAGCCCAGGAAAGGGATATTTAGGGGAGAGGGATAGCACAATCTAGTGGGGAGGATGGGCACAGTGCTCGGGGAGACAGTTGATGTTTGTGAAGTGTGTGGTGCCTAGGCTGCCTGGCGTATGTCCAGGGAAGAAGTGGGTTCTATGGGAAAGTGCCGGGCCAGGAAATAAGGAGATTGGACTTCCCCTGATGGCATTAATTCTCTGTATGGAGGATATGGCCCTGGGCGCTACACTTTTAGCTTAATTCTGTCACCTCTTCCTCGCTGCCACTGTGGCACTAATCAATCTGTTGTCTTCTGTGGCTAGATGTTAATGCAATCAATGAGATCATAACCACCTTAAGATTTCCTGATTAATTCCCTTCCCCACGCCCTAGTCAGCATGACTCTAATTTCTCAGTACTTGGCTCATTTTCTCCACTCACTTGGATCTGCTCCATGCTCCAAGGACCTTTATCCCCCCATACTGGGGAGAGGGTTTGGTGAAATGGCAGGTGTCTGGGCAGCCTGGGGGTGGGGGCAGATGGAGAATTCCTGACCTTGAACAAAGGTGAACTCCCTAAAGAGGAAAGTTTTGGGGTTTCGATAAAAATCAATCTCAGAAAGGGACCTTTGGAAGTGGAGTGTGTGTATGTGTGTGCATCTGTGTCTGTGTGTGCACACGAGAGAAAGATTGAGATTGTATGAGAGGCATCAGAATCCTGTAAATAAATGAGGAATCTTGAAAAACTGGTAGGAAAAATTTGCAATCATTATTTCATCCCAGGTCAAAGAGACAGAGAAAGTAACCCGCTGAGGCAAAGATACGTATCAGGGATTACCGATTTTCCAGAGGGCTTTGAGATCCTCAGTGGGAAGGAGCTTAAAGACACCGGAACTGATAGATCTGCCACTTAGGTGGACAGCTGGAGTTGATGCAAACTTCCCGAAGAAGGACTTGTGATTTTTCTCCTACAGTGTTCTTCTTTCTGTCAGTTCCACCTAGTAAATGGCACTACCTTTCACCTGGTTGCTTCAGTCAAGCCTCTAGTCATTATCCTCAGTTCCCCTCATTCCCTCACAGGTAAACTCTTAGCCACCAGCAAATCCTATGGACCTACCTTCAGAATATATCCTGATTTTGCCAATTTCTCACCACCTCCTCAGCTCTGTTACTTGGTGTGAGCCATCATATCTCTCCTGGACCAATGTAACTGCCTCCTAACCAATCTCCTTGTATCAACTTTTGCTGCCAGGGTTGCCACACATGGATGTTCAGGTTGTACACTATGGAAGGGCACTATAGCTATGGATGTGCCATTTTTATCACAGACACATACCAACTTACATAAGAGAGTGTGCAGATGCGTAGACGCATTCTGCTCTTCTTGGCTCCAAGTCTGAGAGCAGAGGAAGAGAGCCTGTTTCCACATAAACCTGTACCAGTGCACAGGGTCATGCACAGACTCTGGAGAACATGCATGTGCACTCATACACACATGCATATACACACAGTGACACACATAAGTGGGTGCTGTCTCGCCCAAGCCCTGGGTGTTCCCTGGTTCACTTCTCTTACTGACCACCCAATGCTCTCACAGTCTATAATACCATCCCTCCCAGCCACAGGTATCACTTCTGGTTGGGGAGCAGTGGTGGAACAATGGGGTGCAAAGTCCTCTTGATGGTACATGTATTCCCGTGGCAAGAAATGCATAAAGGAAAAAAAAGTGGGCACACACACACCCAAGGCTACTGCCTGCCAGGACTCTGGCAAACTCCCCAGGGCAGGACGTAAAGCTGTTTAGGCTGTACACTAAAAGACTCACCTATTTTTGCTTATTTTGTTTTTAACTTGAGGAAGGGGCATCTTTTTGTAATGCTCACAAAGACATCGTATCAGATAGTGGCAGCCCTGCCCCCCACAATCTCAACTGCACCTAACAGTCATTAAGAACCTTATCAAACATTCAAGTGTATCCATTCTTTGCTGGAAACCTTTATTTCCCAATGTTCTTTTTTTAAAGATTTTATTTATTTATTCATGAGATACACACAGAGAGAGATAGAGGCAGAGACACATGCAGAAGGAGAAGCAGGCTCCATGCAGGGAGCCTGACGTGGGACTCGATCCCGGGTCTCCAGGATCACGTCCTGAGTAGAAGGAAGCGCTAAACCGCTGAGCCACCTGGGCTGCCCTATTTCCCAATGTTCTTAGGAGGAAGACAGAACTCCTTACCTAGCCCACAAATCTCGAACGATCTTGCCCCTGCCTTCTTCTGCAGCCTCAGGTCTCTCATGCCCCGCTCCCAATCCCAGCCACACTGACTTTCTGTCCCTGGAACACACAGGCCCCTTCCTGTCTCTTTCACTTTTTTTTTTTTTTTTTTTCTATACGGAGCCTGCATCCCCTGCTGGAGCATTAGCTTTATTAAATGGGGACTTTGACTCATTCACTCATGTATTTTCTTTTTTTAAAAAATTTTTTATTTATTTATGATAGTCACACACACACACACACACAGAGAGAGGCAGAGACACAGGCAGAGGGAGAAGCAGGCTACATGCACCGGAAGCCCGACGTGGGATTCGATCCCGGGTCTCCAGGATCGTGCCCTGGGCCAAAGGCAGGCGCTAAACCGCTGCGCCACCCAGGGATCCCTACTCATGTATTTTCATCACTTATGCAGCGCCTACTATATATCAGGTGGTCAGTAAATATTTGCTGACTGAATAAATAGATGAACAGGACAATGGGCACATTGGACCCACCTGAAGGGCTCTAAGATGAACCTCTCAGCTCAGCCCCATCCCTATAGTGTGCATACACATCCTCAGGTGAATTGAGATGGCCAGAAAATGCAGACTGTTACACATCAGAAAGCTGCAAGACTGGTTTGGCAAGGAGGAATGGTAGTGAGCCTAGCCAGCAGTTATTTCGGTATTAACATGCGGTGGTCACTGTTCTCAGCACTTCACCCGATTCATCTCCTTAGTCACCTTATGAGGTATAACCTTGTATTATTCCTGTCCCACGATGAGCAAACGGAGACCCAGGAGATTCAGTAACTTGAATTTAAACTCCAGCAGTTTGACCAGAGTCTATCTGCTGTCCCGTGGAAGAGTGAAAATACTCATTTCCTCCAGTTTCTTTCTTGGTAGTGCCTGGCGAGCAATTCCCTTGCACACTCTGGTGGTCTTGAACCCAGCCCTGCGAAGCAGGTAGGAGAGGGAGTGCCTGCCTAGTTGGCAAGCAGCAGCAAGCACGGATCTAGTTAGCGGCCCCACGGGGGCAGGAGGCACTTCGGTGATTGACAATGTAAATTAAAAAGCTGAGCTATTTTGTACTTTCTTGATATTGAAATCTATAAAACCCATCAAATCCTCAGCCAGCCTCACCGAACTAAAAGGGAGTTGCAGTCACAAAGCAAATTTAACACCTCTTCCAGTTTTTCTCTGACACTTCCGGAGCACTTCCACTGAGGTGAGAATGGCATTAACTTGAAGCTCTGCGGGGGGGAAACCTCAGCTGGTACAGGGTTGGATTGTGCGACCCGCCTCCACGCCCGGAAAAGAAATTGACAAGGCGGGACGGGGAGGGGCAACTGACAAGATGGGCTTTGCAGCCTGACCACGGGAACAATAAATGAAAACTAAAGCAGGAGAGACAAAAGGCAGAGTAATCCTCGTCGTTAAGATGTTGGCTGGCTCAGGGGCATAATACAATTTTTTCCCTTTGACCCACATTTTAGACCCCGTTTAACAAAAGATAACTGTTTAAAACACAATTTGAAGTTAGTTTGCCCCTTGGAGCTCAGAGCCTGAGGCACAGGTTTGTGGGCTATACTTGGGGCTTTCCCTA
This sequence comes from Vulpes lagopus, assembly GCF_018345385.1. Taxonomy (NCBI): domain Eukaryota; kingdom Metazoa; phylum Chordata; class Mammalia; order Carnivora; family Canidae; genus Vulpes; species Vulpes lagopus. The sequence continues at coordinate 83,985,063 of NC_054848.1, forward strand.
CATTATTATATCAGAATCCTAGGACCAAAGAAAATACCTAACAGAGCATTTTGTTCAACCCACTTACTTGCTAGACAGAAAGACTGAGGCCTCCAGAAGGGTGTTTTGCTTTTATTTTTACCAAGCATCCATCACTACTCTGTGTGTGTGTGTGTGTGTGTGTGTGTGTGTGTGTGTGTTAGATTTGCCTCGGGAGCTGTTAAGGGGAGAGACAGAATGACCTGCATTGTCAAGGGAAAAGGGTGAAGAAAAATGTTAGAATCAATATAGTGCTTGATAAATAGCTAGTCATTTGTCATATAAATATATACACATTACAAACAACAAGCCTCTCTGTGGCAGAAACAGAGGGGTTGTTCTCAACAGAGGGAGGGCTTCAGCTGAGGAGGCTAAATGAGGGTCATTCATCCCTCCAGCTCCTTCTGCCATGGTCAAGATTGGTCCAATCCACCACCTAGGTTTTCTGTGGGCGCTCAATATTTTACTCAGCAGAGACTTTCAAACGCTGCTTCACTAGTAGCTGGTGGCATTTAACCTCTGTGGGAGGGATAGGGCCTTTTTCTTTCATCATGGAATCCGTTATTTTTCTTTGAAGCACAGTACAGAGCTTTTTACAAATTGCATGGCAAAAATAGAAATGCAGCCAGTCCTCAGCATAGTGGTGTGGAGGAGGTTCGGGGCAACCTGCCCCTCAGGCAGTACGTATACAGAATGTGCTCCTTTCAGAACTGGATGTTAATCCTGTAGGGTGGGAGGCAGAAAGCAAGCCATCCCTTCCTCTCCTGCCTTAAAGGAAGGTAGACTTGAAACAGTGAAGCTGGGAGCTCAGGAAAAAGCTAGCCTAAGTATAGCCAGTAGACCCTGGCTGCGGGAATCAGAGTGATACAAGCTTGGCTGTGAATTTGTGAGGCCTAGGAATCTGTCACTTGCCCGCTTTGGTCTCTGTTTTTTTTAATCCACCTCTCCTGCCTCACAGGATAGCCAGAAGGTATAAGTGTGGAGAAAACAGACACACATTTATTTGGAAACAGTTAAAACCACATATGAATGCAAAGTATTATTGTTGTTTTAAGTGTGCTCTTTGCCTCTGGTGGTTGGACATCTTGGTGTATAACCTGGAATTTGAATTGGTAAAGAACATTCCAAGAGAGGTCTAAAGTCCCTGGAATTAATGAGGAGAGAGGGTGGAAAGAGTCAGGAAAGATAGGAACAGATCTCCCATGAGTCACAGCCCTACCACTTCCTTCAACTGTCTGCGTGTATGTCTTTCAGCAGCTTACCGGACCTCTCTGAGCCTCTTTTCTCATATATAAAGTGGGTTGTTGTGAAGATATGAGTGAAATAATCAGTGGAAAGTTAGATGCCAGCAGCACTAGCATGGGGCAGACTTTTGATAATAATTATTATTGTTAGTGATGCTACTTCTGTGCGCCAAGGAGAACTGGGATTCCTTAATGCCAGTGCATGGCTAGTCCTTGGTAAAATATATATGTTTCTGGACCTCATCCCCAAGACATTTTGCTTCCATAGGTTTGGAATGGAGTGTAACACTATGCATGTAACAGGGACTCCAAGGGATTCTGATGTGGGGCCAGATTTGGGAACCAATGGTCTAGAGCAGTAGTTTTTCAATCTGCCAATTATTACCTACTGCTTGGGAAATCAATTTAACGAGTGGTGACCTGCATTAAAAAACAGAAAAGGAATGGAATAGGAAAAAGCAGTGTGCACTGCTTCAGAAATGTTTGCCGTATGCTTATATATATAATTCAGTAATGTATTCTGTATGCATGGGAGATGTATTTCTTACTGTAAGTCATGGTGAAAAGTATTTGAAATACCACACAGAACGCAATCTTCCATTTGGAGACACTGGTGTCCAGAGAAATAACCTGGCAAGTCCCAGCTCAGACAAGAAGAAATGACCAGTGAGATAATGGAGTAGGATCCATTTCTCTTCTCTCTCCATCTATCCTCTGCTACGCTAGGGTAGACAGAATTGGTTTGTTCTCTAATTAGAATGAGTTTTAATACCTTGTAATGGGCCTGACCTGAGATGAAGGGCAAGTGAGGGTATTGCTACAGGTATCAGGCTAACTGCATTGACCCCATTAGCAGAAAACGTATCTGGGTTTATTGGGGTGCTCAGTTGCTCTTGATTAGTGAGCACTTTGTACACACACTTAGCTTTCTGCCTTCTCCCAGACTTTCTTTCTGGAGATTTTCTTTATTTACTTATTAAAGAGAGGGTGGAGGGACAGAGGGAGAGAGAGGGAGAGAATCTCAAGCAGACTCCCTGATGAGTGGGGAGCCCCCATGTGGGACTTGATCTCGAGACCCTGAGATCATGATCTGAACTGAAATCAAGAGTCAGACGCTCAACCGACCTAGCCACCCAGGCACCCCTCCTTCTCCCAGACTTTGATATTCATTTTAGCATTTGAAACCCTATTTTGCCTTTGTGAAATTGCATAATAAATTTGTTTCACTGCATGCCAACCCACATCAGTGTCTTTTGACTCCTCACGTGGTGTGTTGAGGATAGTAGCACTCCTAAACCTTTCTGGGCCTCATCCTCAAGAAATTCTGATTCCATAGGTTTGGAATGGAGCATAAGAATATGTATGTCTTCCTTTGGAATTTTGATGTGGGGCCAGATTTGGGAACCAATGGTCTAGAGCAGTGTTTTTCAAGCTGCCAATTATTACTTACTGCTCCGGAAATAAATTTAGAAGTGGTGACCTGTATCAAAAAACAGAAAAGGAATGGCCGTGCTCCCTCCAAAAGGAGCAGTCACTCCAGGGCTCCAGCACACTTTCATCCTATAGGGATGAGGTCACCTCCCCAGCAAGGCCTTCTCAGACCACCCTCTATAAACTGTAGGCCGTGCAGGATCTGCCTACCCCTACCACTTCAGAACCCTCCATCTTCTTTATATTTTCCCCATGGTGCTTATCACAACCTAACACACCATGTTGTAAATAATAAACACAATGAGAAAAATAATCCCAAACGTCCAGATCTTTTTTTTGGGGGGGGGGGAGAACTGGAAATAAAATTTTATGTGAAGTCTTCCACATGTTAAAGATTTTTATTTATTCATGAGAGACACCAAGAGAGAGGCAGGGATATAGGCAGAGAGAGAAGCAAGCTCCCTGTGGGGAGCCCGATGTGGAACTCGATCCTAGGACTCCAGGATCATGCCCTGAACCAAAGGCACACGCTTGACCACTGAGCCACCCAGGCGTCTTGAGTTGTCCAAATTTTAAATGTGGCTAGATCTTCTGATTTTTCTGGAGAGCCCGGAAATCCAAACATTTATGTAAATGTGTTGGTCACCAGATCAAAAAGAAAAAAAAAAAAAAACCAACACTATATAGGCCAAAGGAAATATGTCTGTGACGCAGATTCGGCCCTCGGATCACCAGTTTGGGACCTCTGTCATAGATCTGTGGACTGTTGGGCCACTTGAAGTCTTGAAAATTGCTGTTTTCTATTAAGGAAGTGCAGCCTCAGGTTAGGTACTTGCCCCATGGTCACACGCTAGCTTATAGCGGAGCTGGACTTGAACCCAGCTCTCTTGCTTCCCAGCGCTCTCTCATAGCTCCCCTGCTGTCTGTGAGGCTGCCTCACTTCTGCTGAGGGAAGAGCTCAGCTGCCCCGTGTAGAAGCCAGCCTTCGATTCAGTCCCAGAGCCCTCCTCACAAAGAACATAACAGAGTCATCACCACCCATCTGATAAGCCCCAAGTACTTCTCACCACAGAGTGTATGAATTTCCCTGCTTTCCCCATCTCAACCATGGATATTGCCTCTTGGTGTGTTCTTTATTACTTTTGCTCCAGTGATAGAATCAAGACAGGGTCTTTATTAGCATTACTCCCAGCCAGCAGTGCTCTCGGGTAGAATCTGTGTGGTCTAGTGCAAAGAATCTGGGGCTCAGAGTCCAGAGGGCGGGACTCAGCATGCCCCGAGACAACTTATTTAACCTCCCTGGTCCTCAATTTCCTTCACTGTAAAACTGAGAGAAATACAATTTGCCTTTCTTATCTCCCAGGGCTACTGTGAGGTAAAACCGAGATAATACATATGAGTGCCCTTTGAAGAGAACATGTTACAACGGTGAGGGCATAGCATTTTTACAAAATCACGAATTGTAATCATTATTACAAGAATCATTATTAAGCACCTACTATGTGCAAGCGAATACCATGTACCATTTGCTCAGGGCAACTCAAGGAGATTAAGGCCTAGCTACCTTTCATAAGTTATAGGGTAAGTCAGACAAAGGGCGACATATGTGAGTGGAAAGAGCCAGTGCTGCAAAGTTGGAAATGACCTGGCCTGAGTGAAATGTACAGACTATACAGTGAGAGAGAATATGGTGGAAAGGGCTGATTGTGGGATGATCTGCATGGAGTAGAGGGTTCAAGTAGTACCCGATAGATGATCGCTGCTCCAGCTTCTCCATGAGGCCAGAAGACAGAGTCAAAACATGCCTTTCATGAAACCAAAGAAGAGTCCAAGTGGGATGGTGGGTGTGGGTGATGACACGACAGGAGAGCCTAGTACTGTAAAATGGCCCTGACAACAGTTCCCACTTCATAGGGCTATTCTGAGCATGCAAGATGGTGATGTATTTTTTTTATTTAGTTAAGATTGTATGTATTTATTTATTTGAGAGAGAGAGAAAGAGAGAGAGAGAGAGAGTGAGTGAAGAGGTGACAGAGGGAGAAAAAGAAAAAGAAGCAGACTCCCTGCTGAGCAGGGAGCCCAATTCAGGACTCTATCCCAGGACCATGGGATCATGACCTGAGCTCAAGACAGATGCTCAACCGACTGAGCCACCCAGGTGCCCCAGGTGGCAATAGGTTTTAAACATTTAGCACCGTGCCTGATACGTGGTGAGTCCTAAAGATGGGTTAGCTGCCATCATCATCATCATCATCATCATCATCATCATCATCTGTTTTTATCTTACAGTGAAGTCAGGGCACGTGGGAGCCTGCCTGATGTTAGTTGCATTGCTTTGGCCAAGTCAGATCACCTCCCTATTTCTCAGTTTCCTGGTCTCCCAAATGGGAATACTACCAGTGCAGCCGACAAGGATTCAATGAATGAATTCAAGTCAAGTGTCTGGCACAGGGTATGTCCACAGTAGATGTCAGCCACTCCAGCTCCTATGGCCAGGTAATCGTCATGTAATATGGCTGCACAGCAAGAACTCGAGGAACATAAAATCATGAAGACACCCCAAAGCTTACTACTGAGACACCAGTCCTTGTGCCTATTTTGAGATCCAATTCTTTTTTTTGAAGGGTTTTTTTGTTTGTTTAGTACATCTGAAAAGAATGCACATACAAAGAATTGAGACATGAGAAAGCATTGGTTCAACACTAATGAATCTACAAGGATTAGGATTTGGGGAAGGGGAGAAGATTACCTAAATATTTTTAAAAATTGGAAACCGCGACCAAAATAAGTGGATAAAATCCCTATTAACACTTGTGAAGAGTCTTCATGAGACTCCATGATTTTTTTTTATTAAACAAGAGAGCCTTAACTAGCTACTCTAGGGTTCCTCATATGCAAAACAGAAATAAGGGGATTCCCCTGACTGGTCCCCATGCTGTTAAATGTTCTCCCCACCCACACCCACACCCCCAGCTTCTTCATGAAGCAGGTCTCCATCCTCCCAGTTTAAAAGAGGATGTGCATCATTTCATAGGCATCTGTCTCCTAGTGCCACCTCTCACATTTCTTTGATTTACCCGGTCTTCAGTTGTGTTCTAAGAACACCGTGTCATACACTATTAAGCTGGACACCTATGCTAAGCATATAAGACAATGACTGACTGGGAAAAATGTTTTTTAATTACATAATCTATTTGATGTATTTCAAAACGTGCAATACTTTTCTTCGTTTATCAGTGAAAGAAGTTAGAAATTAACTTCAAAAAAATTCAGCAAATGGCAAACAAAGATCCTTGAAAGTCACAGTCACATATATAGTGCATACTTGAAAAGAGGAGGGGCAAGATAGGTTCCACCCACTTTCATGAGTTTCATCAAATACTGGACCTACTCAAGGGTGGAGAGAAAAGGCAACTTTAAAAAAGGAGTATGTTATTAAGTGAGGCATTTACTATACTCCTTCCTAAGAGCACCAGGTGGGGAACAAGTTTTCTAAACTAGATCTAGGAAGTGGAATGTGGAATCAATCTGTCCTCCTCCCCTTAAGGGCTGTCCAATGGTTAATGAATTTAAAAAACATGACTAAATAAAAACAAACCCCCCACACACTCCCTGCACCACCACCCCACCACCCGAACAAAAAAAGGAAAAAAAAAACCTAAATCTCCCAGATCATTCTCCAGAGTGGATGGAGGCCGGGAGCAGTTTCAACTGTTACAGAGTCATCACAAGCATGCCTTGCTTTTAAACAAAAAAATTTTTTTTTCGAAACGACAGAACAAAAACTAGTACTAATCACTTTTCTGACAATACACAATTACTCAAATTAACTAGTACTGAGAGGAGAAAGGGGACCATACCTATGGGCCTTGTCTCACACGAGTGCATGTGGGTAGGTGCAGGGCATTTGTCATTATTGCAAAAATGAATTTTAATCTTTAATCTTTAGTTTGATTTAACATTGCTTTTAGTACAATGCTGACACCAGTTGTGCAGAAAGGGCTCTGGAGAGATGTTCATAGCAGTGCACACCTGAGGCTCTTCTTCGGTTCTGGAGGCTCCAGAACCAATATTGCTTCGCGAAATACATTCTTTAGGCTTTTCTGTGTGAGTGCAGAACACTCCACATACTTGACTGCCTTCAGGTCACGGGCCAGCTTTTCAGCAGTCTCTGGAGTGATAGGCTTCTGTTTGTTCTTGGCAAGTTTCTCAATAGTATAGGGGTCATCTCGGAGATCAATTTGGGTCCCAACAAGCAAGAAAGGAGTCTCTTTGGACAGTGATGAGTTATCTCAGGCACCTCCTTTTCCTTCACATTTTCAAATGAGGATGGAGAGACCACTGAAAAACAGACTAGAAATACATCTGTTCGTGGTTAACTCAGCAGTCGTAATCTGTCATAATCCTCTTGCCCTGCAGTATCAAAAAGTCCAAGGGTATATGGCTCTCCACCAATCATAACTGTGACTGCATACTTGTCAAAAACAGTTGGTACATAGTACATACTCAGATGGAAATTTGTTTGTTGTGTAGGATATCAGGAGACATGTTTTACCAATGGCACCCCTGCCCACAACAATGCACTTAATTTTCTGCATTGCTGAAACAGTTTTGTATCTACTTTAAATATTTCAAATTCAATGATGACCTCAGCTTCTCCTCCAGGGCGTTGGCAGCACTGCCGAGATCCAATTCTTAAATTGGAAATTTCTCCTCTGTCAAGGAAATCAAGACTGAAGAGAATGGCAGGAATTTGGGATTTAGAGATCATTGTGTGAAACAGTTACTGAGCACCTCCTGTGGGCTGGCTGGTGCTCCAGGGGTGGGAGTTCAAGAGCAACAATGGGACAGGCAGATCCCCGCAATTAAGCAATGTATAGACCCATGGAGGGACATAGAATAAAAATATAACATGTTATGTTGCACGATGTGATGTGATTTAGGATCATGCTTGGCATTTAAGAAAGAACTTGGAAGCCCTGTGGCAGGAGTACAGCGAACAAGGAGAAGGGTAATAGGATGTCAAAGAGGTCATAGGGGCGGCTGGTTCAGGGCTTTGTAGGCATTTACAGGGAGAGATGGAAAAGGCATGGGGGAGGATCTTGTTCAGGGAGGGACGTGATCTGACTTCCATTGACCATTTGGCCCTCCCATAAGCAGTGGATTTTTCATCCACAGCTTTGCATGGTAAGGACCAAGGGGCAACAGCCCTGGTAGTTCCTGCAGAGCTGTCCTTAACCATTCTATAGACTGCAGAGAGAAGGCTCTTTGGTCCAGAGGACACGGAGTGGAAGTGATGACACAGAGAATAGGAGGAAGCAATGGAACCTTTTAGAGAGGAAAGGGACCCAGTTAATGTGATTCTGCTACTGGGCTTCTGTTCACCCAGCCTTGACCTACACGTACCACCCTACCATCCCGCTCAGCCTCTCAAGGTCAGAAAGCCTTCTGACAGGTTTACTAAAAGTCAGCCTTCTTGCCACCACTGGGTGGCAGTAGTCTTAGATCTGTCTCAGGAGCAACCCAGAAAAAGTGCCCACTTTCCATAGGAAAGCGCTATTTGAGATGCGAAGGCAGGTGGGGATACTATGCATCCCCAGACTTTTCTCTCTTTCCGGCCCCATATCTCTGGTCCTTTCAAGAGCCACTCCTGTTCCTGGGATGGTTTCAAATCCGTTCATCACTCTCGTGACCCTCCTCTGGAGGTGCTCCGCTTTGTCAGTGACCTTCTTAAAATGTAGTCCCTAGAATTGAATAGGAGGCTTCAGGAGGGAACAGCAGAGATCACAGTGGCACATTTCTATTCTGGGATCTAGAAACACTGCTTTGATTAATACACCCTAAACTTGTGCTCCGTTTTTAACAGCTAAATGATTAAGCGACAGTAAACTAACTGTTGGCTCAAATTATACTGTGGGTCAACTCAAACCCCTAGATCTTTTTTGAATCGTTTGTTTTTATGTAAGCTCCTGCCAAGCAATGGTTCCCTTACTCTGGCGTCACAAAAAAGGACTTTCAAAATTTTAATTGAGGAGTTTTACTTTATCTTACACATTTTACCTTTTTTTTTTTTTTTATTTTAGTTTGGTATTCCAGCCCATCTGAGCTTATTTTGAATCTCAGCTTTGTTCTTCAACATATTTGATATCCCTGCCAGCTTTGGGTCATCTTCAGACGTGGTAAGTGTATTTTCTGTGTCATCTAAGTTATTAATGGAAGTGGAAAAACCCCGTGGCCTTTAGAGACTTTTCTGTTGGTAGTTATCCGTGCGTTGGGTAAAATTCTTTCATCAGTTGTCAATCCATTTGACTTGTGTTATAATCTGGTTAATCTGTTGCTGTCTTGTCTTAGCCCATTCATGAGAAAGTTACAGGAGAAAATTTCAGATGCACTCCTGAATCCAAGATATGTTGTGGTTACAAAAGGCAGTGTGGATAAAGGATGATCTAAGGTAGCACCTTTTGGTTTGTAAAATGGAGACTATTAGGGTTTTCCCCCCAACTCTGAAAGTAGTATTGGCTTGTTGTGTTAACAACATACCAAAGTGTATGAATTAGAAAGTGTGAGTCCTTCTGTAATTCTTTGTGCCAACACCCTGCTGGATAATGGTGGTAATGATTTTGGGTGTGCATAAACAGATCTGTGATTTACATGGTATCATATGATAGAGAATGTTGTGTAACTTGCTTTTTTTCACTTACAATCTTTTGGAAACGTCTTTCTTTGTCAGAACATAGAGTCTGACTTCATCCTTTACAATGACAACCTAGTGTTCTTTCCTGGGGATGTTTCCTAATTTATATCATCAATCCTGTATCGAGGGGAATTCACATCATTGGCAAATTTTTGCTGTTGCAAGTAGTGTTGCTTGGCGAACTTTCTTTGCTGGCTTGAGATGTTGTGTTGGGTGCTGGTTTCTGAATCCTCTGGATTCCCTGTCCTTTTTGGATCTAGTTGTCAATGTTCTAAATTCCAAGGGCTACTTTCTACTAAGAGAGAACTAGGGGGGAACTGCCAACTCCCTACTCACCAGGGTTTGTGTTTGAAAATCTATACTTTGTTTTCCCTTGGAGTGAAGTTAAAACTGTTGGAGCTTTTGGGGGCCTTTGGAAGACCGAAGCACCCCAAGATCAAACCCTGAGTGACAGACAGGCTTGATGGGAGTCTCTGCCCTGGTTGGAGTAGGTGAGGTGGTTAAGAGCCAAAACAGGAAGGAGAACTGCCTTGCCATCGAGCTATTATACCCCATCACACACAAGCTCTGGCAAGTAAGGCCACTTACTGAGCCTCAATAGGCCCCTCCTTTCTCATCTTCACACCTTTCCTCCTCCATGGTGTGTGTGTGGGGGGCGTTCCATCCCTGCACAGGTGCACCTCCCAGAGAAAGGTAGGAGCTGCCTCCTCTGAACTTTTAGAACACTTTAAGGGCATGGGCTTGAGAGTCAACGCTTCATTTAAGTATCACCGCTGTACCTGCCCAGCTCTGTGATCTTGGGTATGTCACTTATCCTTGCTGGGCCTAGTTATCCTCATCTATAGAATGAAGATGTACCTATATAAGAGATTTCAGAGCACCAAACCCAATGCCTGGCCACTAGGAAGCACTTCAAGTTAGCTGCCATCATCATCATCATCACCATTATGGGTGATCATATTACCTACTCCATAGAGTTGTGAAGATGAAGTGAGAACATAAGTAAAACATCCAACATGGTTTTCAGCATAAATTGAGTACTAAATAACTGGTAGCAGTTATTGATTATATTTATACCTCCCCTTGGATACTTACCTCATTATGTCTTATGTTTCTTCTATTTGTGTTCAGGTCTTGATCCCTTCCTACAATTTGTTAAATTCCCTTGAAAGCAGAGTTCTCTCTCTCTCTCTCTCTCTCTCTCTCTCTCTCTCTCTCTTTTCCAGTCTCTCTTCCTCTCTGCGCAGGAAGCATAAAAGACCCAATGCTGGTGATTAGTGTGGCCTTTGAAAATTTAGATGAGTCAATGTTGCCATTACTTTTTCTAAGCCTCTTGATCATGGTATTGTTTTCTAGTTTGAAAGCATCTCTCCCATTAACTGATCAACAGGACCTTGTCCCTAGGGCAGGCCATAGCATACACATTCCAACCACTGAGCCACTGATCACAGAATTAGCAATGTATGGTATCTTAGCTTTGGAAAGTTTTACAGAAAACAGTGGCCCTGGGTGTGTTTTCATCTGGGTAGACTGGATTTGTGTACCACTCTAAGACTTCTGCTGTCTACATGGAAATGGATATTAGGCAAGAACCTAGTTCAGGCCACCACCAAGTCCCCCTTAAACTACCACAAAATAGTCTTCTAAGTTGTTTCACCCATGTAGTCCAGACAGCACTGCACAGTAGAAAGAAGTAAAATGAGATCACATCATTCACCTCCTCAAGACCCTTCAGTGGCTCCTATCTCATGTAGCATCAAGTCCAGTCTCCTCATGGTCTCCAAGGCCCTGCATAATCTGGCTCCTGCATATCAAAGTCATCTTGATGCATTCTTCCTCTTGCCCACTCTGTACCACCCACACTGGTCTTCTGTTGTGAGAACATGACAAGCTCATTCCTGCCTTGGTACCTTTGTTTTTGTTCTGTCCACCACCAGGAATTGGATCCCACCTATGCCTCAACTTTCCCAGAGCTTCCTTTTGTCCTTCAGGTTACCACTTAGATGATACCATCTCAAACCAAGATCATTTATTTAAGCCTTCTTCCCTGCTCACCCTATCTCAAGTAGCTTCCTGATGGTTCATGTACCTCCCTGTTAACCTCAAACTCACTGGTTCTCAGCCCTCACTTCACCTTAAGAATCACCCAGAGAACATTTTTAAAAAATGGTCCCTTCTAGACCACGGAAATCGCAACCTCTGGGAATAAGGCCCGGGTTATCTCTATCTTTAAATGTTCCCCTGGTAATTTTAATGTGTAGGCAAGGTTCACAGCCTCCATTCTAAGCTATGAGCTTGTTTATTTTCTTCTTAGTCCTTATCACCAGGTGTAATTCTTTTCATTCATTCATTTATTATTTATTGAGTGCCTATTTTGTCTGGCTGTACTAGAAACACAGGGATTAAAATCATGAACACACACAAAAAAACACAAATTCTAACCCTTTATGAAACTTCCATTCTAGTGGGAGAAGGCAAACAATAAAGAAGATCAGCAAATACGCATAGTCATATAGCTTTATATGTATATATATAGTATTATGGACTGAATGTTTATAACTTCCCCCACCCCAAATTCATATGATGTAACCCTTACCTCCAATGTGATATTTGAAGACAGGGCCTTTGAGAGGTGATTAGGGTTAGTTGAGCTCATGAGGGTAGTGCCTTTATAGGACAAGAGACCAGAGAGCTTGCTCTCTCCCCAATTCCACCTCCCTCACACACACACACACACACACACACACACACACACACACACACACACACAGGTTGTGTGAGCCCACAGCAAGATGGCAGTCATGTAGAAGGCAAGAGGAGAGACTTTAGAATGAAACTGACCTTGCTGGCACCTTGACCTTGGACTTCCCAACCTCCAGAACTGTGAGAAATACATTTCTACTGTTTAAACCACCCACTCTATGGTATTTGGTTATGGCAGCCCGAGCAGACTAAGACATACAGTATGTTAGATTATGGGAAGTGGTCAGGAGGAAATCTACAGCATAAAATGGAGGTATTGGGAGGTTTGGGTGGGGGGGGAGGGAGAAAAGTTTTCTATAGAATGGCCTGGAAAGGTGAATCTCGAGTGAAGATTTGAAAGAAGTGAAAGATCTAGATCTGCAGTTATCTGAATATAGAGCATCCAAGGCACAGAATAGTAAATGCAAAGGCCCTGAGGCTGGATTATACCTGGTGTGTTTGAGGAGCAGCAAGGGGGCCAGTATGGCTAGAGAGCTGAGAACAAGGGACAGATTGGTAGGAGATAAATTTAGAAACTTAATAGAGGGGAGCAGATAATATAGAGCCTTAGAAGTTATTTTAAGAGCTTTGTCTTTTACTCTGAGTAAGAAGGGTTATCACTGAGGAATTTCTAGCAGAGAGTAGTATAAGCTGACTGAGATTTTAATAGGTTCACTCTTCCTTCCATAGAGAACTGAATGGGGAAAAGGGTAACAGCAGCAAAACCTGCAAGGACGTCACTGCAATAATCTAGGTGAGACACAAGTGATGATGGTGGCTTGAAGAAGGATGGTAGGAATGGCACTGCTGTGAGAACCTATGAGAAATGGTCAAAATCTGGTTGCATTTTGGGAGTTAAGATATACAGGATTTGCTGCCAGACTGCATGTTGGGCATGAGACAGTGCACAGTCAAGAGGGACAACTTGCTTTGGGGCCTGAGCATCTAGAAGAATGGAGTTGCCATTACACTGAGATGGGTAGGGCAGCAGCGGAAGAATAGGTTTTAGGAGGAAACATCAAGAGCTTAATTTTGAACTTGCTAAGTTTGAAGTGCCCACTAGACCTTCACTTGGAGATGTCAAGTAGCAAGATAGATCCTGGACTTTATAGGAGAGGTCTGGCCTGGAGACAGAACTTTGCAAGCCATGAGATTGGATGAAATATCGTAGACAGTAAGCTCAAGTAGAAAAGAGAAGAAGCCCAGGGACTGACACCTAAAGCACTTCAGAGATTAGAGGTTGGGTTGTGGAGCAACAAGCAAAGGGGATTGAGCAGAAGCAGTCAGAGCAGAAGGAAGAAACCAACAGAATGTGGTTTCCTGAAAGCCGAGAGAATAAAGTTATTTAAGGAAGAGTGAGGGCTCACTTATTGTCAGCCACTGCCAAGAGTTCGAGTAAGATGAGGACAGAGAGATAACCAGTGACTTTCGGATTTTGTAACAGGTAGGTCACTGGTGATCTTGATCAGAACTGTGATGGCAGTGAGTTCAAGAGAGAGAAGGAGAGAATTTGGAAGCAATGAGCATAAACAGTCGCCCCAAAGTTTTAGTATTAAGAGGAGGACAGAAATGGGGTATAAGCAGTATCTCAAGGGGATTAGCCTTGAGAGAGAGTTTTATTAATTTGGGGGATGGGAGAAATAATATTCTAAAGAAAATGACCGAGACCCCCAAATTAGAATGTCAGTTGGGTGAGCGCAGGGCCTTGGTCTTGGGCCATAAGCTCCCACAGTGCCCAGCGCAGAGTAGGCACTCAGCAAATATTGCTGAATAAGTTAATGATCAAATGACTGCAGACATGCATGAGAGTAAATATCAAAGAGCTGAGTAGCAGGAGAAAGTGGCAGGTGAATGGAGCAGCACCCTAGTTTCCGTTCTAGTCATTCCTGTCCTGCTCCTGGCATACCAAGCTTGCCCTGGGGCCAGACAGCCAAAGCAGGGGTTGGTGTGGCACGACTCTCTTTGCCAAGAGGGCATACAATGTCTCTCTAGTCATCTGTTCCAGGGAGAGGACAGGCTCTGGGACTGTAAGAAGCAGGTGTGGTCAGACAAGACCACAGAGCTCAGGAGGGTGCCAGAGGCGAAACCACTTTGCGTCGTCACCGTTCTCCAGGCATGGCCTGTCTGTCTGCGGGACTGGGCGCATGTGAGATGCGTGCCACACCAGCAACCCTGCCTGCCCTTGCTGGCTGGAGGGTAATTAATAACATCCTGTAGCTCAGGCCAAGGAACAGCAAAACTGGAGTCCACAAAGGAGAGGCCCATGCCCATGCAGTGCCTGGTAGCCTTGGCACCTGGCTTTTCCCAGTTGCTGCATTGCACAACTTCCACAGGGTAAGGTGATGGCTTGGCGCAGTGGGCCCTCCCCATGGGGCCTGTGACTCGGCTGTCACCAGGAAGATGGCACGGCCCAGCACTGAGCTAGCACACAGAAGGCACTTGACAACTTTTGGATGAATGAACCCCTGGGGACTCTGGAAATTGACACAAAAAAATGAGGAAAAAAAATGCTTCTTTTTCCATGCCTTCCCTGCCGCCACACTTTACACCCAGACACAGCGCCGTGTGGGGCCAAAGCCAGTGGCAAGTGCGGGTCCTGGACATGGCAGAAGACACAGGGCAACCCTCCTGGCTAATTTGCAGCAACCCCAGACAGACCTTTTCCATCTTCTCACCTGGCACCCAGAGACTCCACCATAGTGTTAGGTCTTAAGAGTCCAGAAAGTTAACTTCAACCAGCATTGACCTAATAATACCTGATCTGGATCACATCCTGTGTGTTTTCTCAAAGTTGTGACTGTAGTACTAAATATTGCAACAATTACTACTACTACTACTACTACTACTACTACTACTAATAATAATAATAATAGTACTATTGCTACTCTTAATTGCAGCTAACAGATACTGAGCGCCTACTATGGGCCAGACACTGAGCTAAGCACTTTACATACCTTGTCGGTTGTACTCCTCATTGCATCTCGGTCAGGTGAATACTACTATTGTCTCCAGTGAACAGAAGAGATTCAAGCTACGTAGGGGAAGGGTGGAGACTCAAGCCTGGTTCAGTCTGACTATGGAATCACATTCTCCGTAGTCCTCTATTATAGCATCAGGGTGCTCTCTTTAAAAATGTAAGACAGGTGATATCATTCTTTTGGCTTAAAAGCCTCCAGTGGCTTCCCATCCATACAGAGAATTCAATCCAACTTTCGTCCTAGGCCATCAGGGCCGGGTGGCATCCAGCCTTTGCCTGCCTCTTCGGCCTTGTTTCATTCTTCTCTCCTCTTGCCCTAAAAAACCTGTGGAGAAGGCTCTGGAGCCATAGCAGTGCTCTATCTTCACATTTGGTAGGCTGACTTGGGTGCTTACCCCTGCTTACAGTGATCCTTCCCTTGGAAGATGCCTCCCAACGTCCAAACAACCATCTCCAAAGCCCTGTATCAAAGGGTGGAAGCTGCCTAATGATTGGCAGTACACCTGTTGTTCCAGGGATACTTGTTGGGATAGTTTTAGTACTGCCTCTCTCATGTGTACTATAAGATCATAGAAGGTTGACAGTGCCCCAGACCCTGTCCAACACCAAGAAGGTTGAGATGCTCAGAGATGAGCTGAAGCCCACATTCTCATTCCGTGACTGCTGGCATTTGGTGAGGCAGTACTGTATGTCGAGGGGAGTATGGGAACGGCTCTGGACTAGACACATATGAATTATATCTCAGTCCAGCTCTCTCCCTTGCTAGCCCAGAGACCTTGGATAAATCCTTTCAGTTCTCTAACCCTTGATTTCCTTATCAGTCAATGAAAGTAATAGTCTTTGCCCCTAAGGCGTTGCTTTGAGTATCTTAAGATGATTTATTGGATAGTGTTCTGGAAGGTACAGAAATTTGCACAATGCCTCTCGAGTGCTTACTATATTCCAGATCCTGCTCCAAGCTCTTCACATGTATTCTCTCCATATCAGTCCTCAGACAAAACCCTAGTGTGCTTTTTTCGGGCTGTCGCTTAGTCTGTTCCTGTTCCTATAACAGAATACCATAGACTGGCTGGCTTAGAAACAACAGAATTTTATATTTTCCAGTTGTAGAGGCTAGCAAGATCTGAGATCAAGGTGCTGGCAGATACAGTGTCTAATGAGAACCTCTCGTTGGTTCGTAGATGCTCAACTTCTCACTATAGCGACACATGGCGGAAGTGAGCAAATAAACTCTGTAGGGTCTCTTTTAATAAGGACACTGACCCCATTCAGGAGGGCTCCAGCCTCATGAGCTGATCACCTCCTAAAGGCTTCACATCCAAATGCCATCACGCTGGGGATTAGGTTTTGACATAGGAATTTGGGGCGGATACAAACGTTCAGTCTCTAGCAGGAGGGGAGGGTAGTACTTTTTCAAGTAAAAAAATATGGCTACCATTTTGTCCAAGCGTTAGACCATTTTCCCCACACTGGGCTACATGCTACGTGGAGTCCTTTGCCTGTTACTGTTTAGTTTTATGGTAGGGGACTCTCACCCTACCTCAGTTGTCTTACCTACTCCTCCTCAAAGCCACAAGAGGTTCCCACATACATGATATTCCACAAAACATCATCTCCCATGACCAGAAAGGAGTGTGGGTGCCTGGTGGTCTAGTCCCTGGTGGTCTGGTCTGTATCTTCACAAATACTGAGTACTTCCGATGTGGTAAGCTCCATTCCAGTCAACTGGAAATCGAACCTGCAGCCCATGGACAAAAAACCCGAGCCTCTCCAACCTCTCACCTCTGTAGTATTCTTGCCGCAATGCGCAGTCATCATCTCACCATGAGAGAACAGCAGACAAACTTTGATTGAAGGAAATTATCTCATAATTGGCCTGGACTTGTCAAATCATCAAGGTTATGAAAGACAGAAACTGTCACAGGTTAGAGGAACCTAACAAGACATGGCAACAAATAGAATGAGCTCCTGGGTTGGATCCTTGCCTAGCAGAAGGACACTGGTAAGAAAACGGGGAACATTTGAGTAAAGTTTGTGGATTGTTGATAGTGTTGTATCACCATCAATTTTCTGGCTTCGATACCTTTGCCATTATTTTCTATAAAGATTTTGTTTATTTAGTTTTAGAGAGAGAGAGAAAGAGAGAGAATGAGAGATTGAGCAGGAGGAGGGGCAGAGGGAGAGGGAGAGAGAATCGCAAGCAGACTCTATGCTGAGTGCGGAGCCTACCCCGGGTCTAGCTCTCACCACCCTGAGATCATGACCTGAGCCAAAACCAAAACCAAGAGTCAGGTGCTCAACCGACCGAGCCACTCAGGCGCCCCAATACTTTTACCATTATTATGTAAGTTGTTAACATTAGGGAAGTCGAGTAAAGGATATACAGTAACTCTCTGTGTTGGGTTTACAATTTTCCTTTAAGGTTTAAAAGTGTTTCAGGCATTTTGAACCCTGTCAGGCACAGATATGAGAAATGCCAGAAGGATAAGGGCTGGACATTGACAGTATCCGCTATGCTTCCTGAATCTCAGTGTCCTCATGTGTCAATTAGATCCACTAATTATATATTATTACTTATTCTTCTTATTAAAGAAGTTGCAGGGGAACCTGCTTTTGAAGTAAGAGAGAAATGTCAGCCCTAAACATTCCATTTTATGATAGAAGTTACAAAAGAAAAAGATCATCACCCCATCCTCCAGAAAAAAAAAAGACTGTTTAACAAAATTATTTCAAAATAAAAAGTTAAAAATATCCCTGCCTTCCTGGGGTTTACGTTTTGGGATGGTAAAAGGGAGAGAAGGAGGAAGGGAGATGGGGGCGACAATAAATAAAATAATCAGTTATTTGTATCAGGTATTAGAAGTTATCATATTGTATAAATTATATTATTTATATTGTATATTAGAAGGCAGGGGGCACTATGAAGAGAAAGGAAGAGGAAAGGCAGGTAGGGAGGAGGAGAAGGGTAGCTTTAAAATGAGATGGTCACTGAGAAGATGACATTTGAATAAAAGACTTTAAAGAAGAGAGGGAGCAAGAGGCCCAAAAAGGAGGGCACCTGTCAGAGGGAGTGGCTAGTGCAAAGGCCTTGAAGCCTGACCAGGTTAAGGAGCAGTAGGAAACCCAATGGACCTAGAGCAAGGTAAGCAAGATCAGTGTGCCTCCTCCCGTGGTCCTAAACATAACAGACAGAACCTGGCCACAGAGGAAGGATCAAGGGAGTCAAACAATAGACACTAAATCAAGGTTTCCAGCAGAGTCACAGAAGACAGAAATGCAAAGGGAAGGAAAGAGCAAGGAAGTGAAATTGCTGGAGTCTAGAATACCTGTCCAATTTCTGGTGAGGAACCATATCATTAGTAAGCACCATAATAAGGTTCTGAGTCTCCCATGCTTCTTTCCTCTCCAGCCATTGAACTCTAATTAATGCTGAGTGTGGCAGTAATACCACAGCCTGAGACATCTTTCTGTTTTCGCCTTAATGAGAAGTGTAATTTGTAGCATAGAGGGGTGGGCTGATTTTTCTTGGACTAATAAGTGGGACTGATAAAAAACCCGGAACATATTTCTGGTTTGGTTTATGTTTGTTATCGAAAGTCCCCGAGTCATTCAGTTAGCATCATTTGGATGTTTGGGGCCTGGGAACATATGCACTGAACAGAATGCAGGCAGTGATGCCGCACAGGAAGCAGCCCCCTAGTCTGATGTGTGCCTGAAAAAGACAGGCCGAGTATCAGAGGGGTTCCCTGGAGGCTCCTCAGCTGGCAGCCATGGCCCAGGATGCTTCCTCTTCCAACCATACAGGAACAGAAATGCACACAGGGAAAGCCAGACTGGCTGCATGGGAGGCTTGTAGACAGCAGTGGTCATTTGGAACATTGAAAGCCTCCCAGAGGTCCACAGAAGTGTGTTTGCTTTGTCCTTCCAGCATTACAAAGACTGGACGAGAAGACTTAGTGGGTAGTATCCTACAAAGTGTAAGACATCACATATGTGCAAGGTGTTACTACTCTTGTCGTTGTGTACCACGGGGAGGTATAAAGAGGATAGACCTACAGCCATAGTGTTCTCTGGTTCCCTACTTGTCCAGCGTTATAGGGCGATAGTTACTTTCCTTTTAAAAACAACACTTACCACGGCACCTGGGCGTCTCTGTTGGTTGAATGTCTGCCTTTGGCTCAGGTCATGATCTCAGGTTCCTGGGATAGAGCCCCATGTTGGACTTCCTACTCAGCAGGGAGTCTGCTTCTCCCTCTCCCTTTTCCCTTCCCCCTGCTTTTGTGCTATCTGTCTCTCTTAAATAAATAAATAAATAAATAAATAAA
Organism: Vulpes lagopus; assembly: GCF_018345385.1. Classification (NCBI taxonomy): domain Eukaryota; kingdom Metazoa; phylum Chordata; class Mammalia; order Carnivora; family Canidae; genus Vulpes; species Vulpes lagopus. Next base: position 84,004,494 of record NC_054848.1, read on the forward strand.
TAAATAAATAAATAAATAAATTCTTTCAAAAAAATAGAAACAACGCTTAACCATTTTAAGCACTTACTATGTGCTGGGCACTATGAGTGAATGCCTTGCATGCATTATCTCTTTTAGTCCTCACAACAACCCTGTACCATGGAACAGGTACTGTTTTTCTGTTTCAAAGTTGGCTAAGGGAGGCTCAGAGATGTTAATGTACGCAAGGTTGCACAGTAAGCAGTTAGAACCACTTATGCGCAGGAGACCAACACTGGGATTCTGTGTCCTTATCTCTGTGCTAAAGTGCCTTTTAAATACAAGATGCACATGCCCCAACATGGCAGTTTTGGGCTTCCAAGAGGGAGGGCATCAACGTCCTTCTTCAGGCTCCACATATAAGGATGGCTGATGAAGGAAAACCTCAAACAAGTAGGTCACTCCAGCTTGGAGTGATGCTGGGAAGGAGTGGGCACTTGATTGTTTGAAGAGGTGCCGTGGCAATATCTGGCTTCTCAGCTTGAAAGGCTGGGCCAAAGATGAGACTGACAGAACAACTCTGAATTCCAGAAATACCCAGGATAGCAATCACCAGCTTCACCCTGTCCATGTGCCAGTGAGGAAGCCAGAGATCCTGAGTGGTGCTGAGACTTGCCCAAGGTCACACAGCTCATTATAGCTGGCAGCTTCAGTAGAACCCTGATCTTTAGGCTCCCAGTTCAGGGTTTTCCCTCCACTGTGCCCCCACCAGCCCCCCAGATTCCATGGGCAACACTCAGAGAGGAACCATCTCCTTGTAAGTGAAGCCCTTGTCTGGATAGTGGCCCTCAGTGTGGCCCTGGAAGCTGCAGCATCGACATCATTTGTGCACCTGTTAGAAGGGCCAATTCCCAGGTCTTACCCTGGACTTCCTGGGCCTGGGCCCCAGTAATGTGCCTTAACAAGCCCTTTTGGTGAGCCCCATGTATGCTCAAGTTTGAAAACCACTGGCCGAGGCAGAAAGCCAAAGTGCCAAGTGCTACAGATGTCAATACGAATTCAGAGAATTGGCTGGCACAGCACCAAGAGTAGTCTTTGTAGGGAAGGAATGAGACAAGGCCTGCAGCTCTCAAGCCACATCTGCATAGCAGAGTCACCTTCAAACACACATGACAGTGACAGATAGTTTTGCCAGCTCAGCAGTTCCGGGGACACGCCAGCTTCTCTGCTATGGACTGTGCATTGCGGTCCTTGGAAGAACCATTGTGCAGGGTCCTCTGAGTTGGGAGGGAGTTCAGAGATTACCTACCTCTCCACCCACCTCTACCGCATCCCTGGCAATGCACCTGACTGGCACTCTTTTGGCTTCAGCATTACATGGCCACGATGATGGCAAGCTCAGCTTCCTGTAAGGAAGGATGGAGGTGGATAGGAGGAGGAAACACATAAAGGTAACTACATAAAAATAAAAAGTAGTATAGGCACTAGAGGTGACGGCCATGAGAACGCTGAGCCAGAAGGAATGAATTGTAACACTGGAAAGTCAGGGGAGCCTTCATGGAGGAGGCACTATTTGAGCTGGACGAGATTTCAGCAGGCAGACCCAGCAGACCAGAAAGAAGGTTGTTGCCATATTTCCATGAACAAAAATGTGGGGGCACAAAAACACAGGACACTTTCAATGAAACCTATCTTGACAGGTCTAGTAAAGACGATATGCTCAGGAGTGAGACTCCCTACTAGCTGCCTGACCTTGGGCAAGGTACTGAACTCCTCTCTCGGCCTCTGTTTTTCCCTACTTGGGAAATGAAAGTAATGTATGTCATTGGGTTGGGGAAAGGAGTAAATGAGATAATGACAGGAAGTAGCCACCACAGTGGCTGGCACATAGCAAGCACTCCAAAACAGACATGACTACTTTGCTTTATATATAGTAGCAAATAAGATGGTTTGCCCGGACCACTGGATGTAGGACTGGGATGGTGGAGGTAATCTTTGGGACCAGGTCGTGGCAAAGGCTTTAAATGCCAAACTAAGGATTTGGGCTTTTATTCTGAAGCAGAAGATTTGTATATTTGGAGGATGATAGGGGAGTGGGAGAGTTAGGGGCCTAACTCCATCCAATAAGGATGGGGGAAGAATCAGGTTCAGAGCTGGGATATTCGAGTTAGTGTATGTCTGAACTCCTCTATTACATATCAAATTGAGTTGAAGTTGGTGGAGCTCAAAATGTGTAAATGTATATATTAAATGTATATTTTTAAAATGTAGAGATGTGTAGGAGAGCCTGGATGGTGCTGTCAGTTTACAGTACAACTCTTGGTTTCGGCTCAGGTCATAGTCTAAGGATTGTGGGATCAAGCCCCATGTCGGGTTCTGCACTCAGCTTTGAGTCAGCTTTAGACTCTTTATCTCTCTCTCTGCCCCTCCTGCTCATGTGTGCTCGCTTGCTCTCTCTCTCTCTCAAATAAATCTTTTCCCCCAAAATGTATAGATGTATAAAATATATATCTGTATATTCATTATATTTAATATACATGTTAAATAACTAAAAAGTGAAAATCAGTGGTTGGAGAGAATATTGGCCAGTTTTTTAAAATAGTTTTAATGTGAAAGACAATCCTTTTGTTAGCTTGGGTTAAACTATGTGAAACATCATATTCTATGAAAACATTTCTCAAAGCTGGCCTTTTTGTAAGAAAACTTGAGATCTGTGCAATTCACACATACTTGATAAATTTAAGCACATTCTGTCTTACTGGCAGGGACAGAAATTTGCAATAAGACACAGAGTTCTCTGATGACAGATGATCAGAAACAGCAATGGCAAGTGCGCATGGGTCTGAATTTCAGGACATTTCTAATGGTGGTCTGGGAATTCAGGTAACCTTCATTTGGACTTTGGTGATAACCAGAGTCTTCTTTGGTTCCCCCATCAGGATGAATTACACTTCAGAATGTTCTTGAGTCTTGGGCCAGAGGGAATGATCTCATTTGGCACGTTATTGAGTGCTTGCAAAGAGGAAAGACACTAACCACTCACAAATATTTTGCCATTGACTAACTGCAAAGATGCATCTGTTAAAGCAATCCATCTGAGCAGGCTAGTTGCCTCGAATATTAAAGAATTTCAATACCAGCTAAGAGCAAGTCGATTTGTCAGACATTTACAAAGCAGTTTTGAAGCCAAACGATCTCCTTCCTGCTTTCACCTTTCTTCCAGAATCTGTTCACCAACACATATGAGGGTGGACTCGGCCTCCTTGGTCAGAGCATTCTCAAAGACAGCTGACATTCTTGGGCTGCCGGGAGACAGACATTTGGGTGGGAGGCAGTGCGGGAGTGGTGTGGCCATGCTGGTTCCGTGCTAGGGAAACAATTTTGCACCAAGCCAGCTAAAGACCCTCAACTGTTGGTCAGCTCCCTCTCAGGCCTGCCGGGCTTCCCCTTTGCCTGCTCCCTGATGAAAGCAGAACAGACCCACGGAGCAGTTAAAACTGACCAGTTGGAATGACCCAGATTCTTTAAGGGAATGCAAAAGCCCGCTGGCTCATGGGATTAGCTTCAGTTTTGCAGTTACTCCGCATCTGCACATTACCTTCTTGTCCTCTGCAGCCCCAGCTTGCTCTAGCTGCTCACCTCGGCAGCCAGCTTTCCGAGCCAAGAGAATCCCAGAACAGTCTCATTATGAGAAAGCAATCGGCCAGCCCTAAAGAAACTCCATGGCCAGACCAGAGAGAAAGATAGCTCTCACCTTCATTGATTTGCTGTGTCCCTATTGTTCTTTTCCCACCATCTGCCCTCACTCCTCTGCAATCCGAGGCGATGTAGCCAACTTGTTAGATGAAGCTGTGCGAACACAGCACAGCACACATATCACTCGAGGCTTCATTTGTTCTTGAAGAAAAAGGGGCCACACTGAGCAGCTATTAGGGGACATAGCAGGATAGGAAAATGAATGTTTTGTTTCCATTAAAGAAGGTGGCATCGAGGGGGATGCCTGGGAAGCTCAGTTGGTTAAGCATCTGCCTTTGACTCAGGTTATGATCTCAGGGTCAGGACTGAGCCCCTCTTCGGGCTCCCTGCCCAGCAGAAAGTCTGCTTCTCCCACTCCTCCCTGCTTGTGCTCTCTCGCTATTTCTGTATCAGTCTCTTTCTCAAACAAATAAATAAAATCTTAAAAAAAAAGGAGGTGGCATCAGAAGGCAGCGAGGAAAGGCACAGGCAAACCTCATAGGTGGTTAGTGATGTCAGAACTCATATTAAAGGAGTAAGCCGCCTAGACAAATTACACTTAGCATTTACTATGCTGCCAAGAGTTCCTACTCCTATGATATATAGGACTCACAGAAAAAGCCTAGAGCACACATGTTCTTGGTCCCAGCTGCACATTAGAATCTCACGGAGAGCCTCAAAGTGTGTATGTGCAACTGCCCCCCTCAGAGGGTCTGTCGTAATTGGTATGGGGTTAGGGCCACAGCACTGATACTTCTTAAAAACTCTCCAGATGAGAAATAAGATTGCCATAAAGGACATCACCAATTGGCCACATTTGAATATGGGCTGTTTATTAGATATTATCATGTCAGTGTTAAAATTTCTCAACTTGATAACTGTATTATGATTATGTAAGAGATTGTCCTTATTCCTAGGAAATATACACCTAAGTATTTAGGGGTGAAGGGCATGATGCCTGCAACTTACTCAGATGAAACAGAAATTAAAAAAAAACACACACACAAGGAAACGTAGGGAGGGAGGATAAAGCAAATATGGCAAATGCTAACATTTGGTGAATCTGGGTGAGGGCTTACCCTGCTGACAAGTGTTCTTTGTACTATTCTTAGAACTCTTCTGTTAGTTTCAGATTATTTCTGAATAAAAAAATCTAAAGAAAAAAAGCCCAGCTCCATAGATGAAATAATTTACAACCAGATTTGGAAACCATTGGATTCAGAGAAATAGCGGAAATGGGGACCTACTATGGATAGGTAATAATGAAAGCTTTTCTGAGCCACTGTCCCCCTACCAACCAGTGCTTCTCCCACTTTCATGCTCATGCAAATCTCCTGAAGATCTGATTAAACTCAGAATCTGATTCAAAAAGTCTGCAGTGGGGCCTGATAGTCTGCCTGTTTCATAGACTCCCCAGGGATGCCAGTGCCACCGGTTCATGGGCCACACTTGGAGTGGCAGAGCTCTAGGACTGAATTACCCGGGCATAAATCTGTCAATCAGCAAGTGTTTTGGAACCATGTAGTTGGTGCTCAACTCTGCAGGAGAAACTTTCCAGATGAGTTAGGGTGGGCATGTGAAGCTCCATGGATTGGCAGCCCATCATCTTGACCTCTTGACCCTGGTGACTCCCTGCCAGCCACATGATCTGGTCCTGTGAGAGTTATTCTGATCCATTGAACAGAACAAGCATAAACAAAGGCTTTGCAGCAAAGGGAAGGGGGTGTGAAGCAGTCTATTCAAAAGCCAGCCCATGATGCAGGTCATGGGAGAAATTTAGCCCCTCCCAGCGGGTGGCATCTGGCGCCTAGCTAAGGCTTTTGCAGATAACAACGTAATCCTGACGAGGTGTCAAGGTACAGGCTGCTGGTTGTAGCATGCTCTGCTGTGAGAGGAGCCCAAATGTCTCTCCCCTGATGGGATCAGATGGAGAACAGCCCCTGCCTCCATCAGAATTTTCTAGACCTCACCTCCCTCCCCTCCTGGTGTTAGCTCCTTTCCCCTCTGCCTGCATGCTGTGATCATGTTTTTTCCAGGCATTGAATGAGAGGCTAGCTTGTTGTTTGTAGCTCCCTTATTTGTGTCCAAATTAAGGTCAACTGACACAGATGCACAGCAAGAGGCAATGGGGCTTTCTGCAGCCCTCAGCCCCACAGGAGACTACAGAAGACAAATGACTGGAATTGGTCAGACCTGAGTTTCATCATAATTTTGCCACTGAATAGCTGATGAACATGGGCTAGTTAACATCTCTGAGCTTCAGGTTCCTCATCTGTTAGCTGGCGCCAATATTCGTATTAAATTCAGAGGGTCGTGAGCATTAAATGAGGCAGAGAGCATATAGCAGGTGTTCAAGAGATAGAAGACAGCCATTCGTTTGATGGGCATTTCTCTAATTTCTTCTGCGTATAGTTGAAGAGTAGTTCAAATCTAGTCCCGTCCTACCTGCTAGTTGTACAGATTTTGCATGAATTACTTCGTTTGGCTTCTATTTGAGTCTCTTGAGTTCCCGTGCTTTGCAGTGAGGCTGGTTTCAATTCGTAACTTTCGGGATTGCTGTAAGGACGAAATAAAAGGGGAGCCTGGGTGGCTCAGTGATTGAGTGTCTGTCTTTAGCTCAGGTCATGATCCCGCGGTCCTGGGGTGGAGCCCCTCATCAGACTCCCCATGGGGAGCCTGCTTCTCCCTCTGCCTATGTCTCTGCCTCTCTCCGTGTCTCTCATGAATAAATAAATAAAATCTTTCTTTTTTTAAAAAGAAAAAAGGAAGAAATAAGATCAGGCATGGCAAACACATTCCGGGCACATAGAAAGCACTTGGCCAAAGTGAATTTTAACTGTTGTGGTTACTGTCAATATCAGCTCTTCTCTGAGCCCTTCCTATTATGAGTTGCCTCACTTAGCAGCCAAGCACTCTTAACAAGATCCTTGCAATCTTCTCCAGTAGATCTTCCCTGATCTGCATTATCATTACCTCAAGGGCGGAGGTCATATTGTTTCCACTGCTCTGGTGTCTCCATGGCATCTAGCAGAGAGTAGGTGTTTAGTACATGGAGCAGAGGACTCTGCCTGGGTTTGGGTTTTAGCAGGTTGGTTTCATTTAGTTACTGAGTAACTTTGTAGCAACTCCTGGAACTTCTTGAGCCTCCATTCTCTCATCTGTAAAATAGGTGTGAGAGTCATTCCTCCCTCTGGGGCTCACTGTAGGGACTAAGGCCCACATCATCTACTGGGAAACTAATAACGTTTAAGTGTTATTATTATCATTATTATCTGAGAAAATTCCTGCAGTCAAGGATCACAGGAACTGTTCTAAGAAATCTCTCTCTCTTGCACACAGGCACACGCCCACACAAACACTCACAGGCCACCACCATGAGCGGCAGCACAGAGAAGACAAGTCCCAAGGGAGACCCAAATAAGCATTCATTGCCTCTAAGAGGCTCTTTGAACCCCAGGCCAGGGCCAGTGTCTGCATTACACTATTTCTGAAGCTGTGGTGGCCTGAGCCCCTGAGTTCTTTTTTTATATTGAGGTAAAATTCATAGGACATGCGTTTAACGCACCTTTAAGCAGGCTGTATCTAGAAGAAGGCAGAACTCATTCATTTGGCTCTCCTCCTGTCACGGTTCATGCCCTACACTGTTCTTCCCTATTTTCCTAGGTGCTCTCCCTCTTTAGAGCAACCAGGTAAATGTCTCTGGCTGGCATGTACATTTAGAGAGAGTGGGGTTGTTGGCCCCCTGGGGAGATGCCAGGCCCAAAGGATGGCACTGGCAGAATTTGGGTCGGGGCTGGCAAAGCCACTTTTTGCCAAAAAGCACAGTGGCTGCTGCACATTGTCATCTTGCCTTCTGGTGGCCCCAGGGGCAGCAGACAGCATGAAAGGGATTATGACCAATTATGGCCTCTAAAGACTGTGGTTCTTTTTGTTACCACCTTTTCCATCTTTGGACTCCTTGCCCTTATGAATAAATTTGCTCTATATCAAAGCATGTATTACAGAATAACCTTGGCAGACTCCTCAGCCTCACAAAGATCTGCTGTGTATTTGTACTTGTGAGCAAGGGCCCCATCTTGAGTAGTTTCAAAGATGAGAATAGTTTATAGGTACTGAATTCTTTCTGTGTGCCAAGCACTGTGCTAAATGCTCTATGTGGAGGAACTGGAGGGTATTATGCTGAGTGAAGTAAATCAGTCGGAAAAGGATAATCATCATATGGTTTCACTCATATGTGGAATATAATAAATAGTGAAAGGGACCGTAAAGGGAGGGAGGGGAACTGAGTAGGGAAAAGTCAGAGAGAGAGAGAAACCAGGAGATACTCCTAACTCTGGGAAACAAACAAAGGATGGCAGAAGGGGAGGTGGATGGGGGGACGGGGTAACTGGGTGACAGGCATTAAGGAGGGCACTTGATGGGATGAGCACTACTCTAGTTGGCAAATTGAATTCAAATTTGGAAATATTAAAAATAAATTTGAAAATATTTTAAAAATGCTCTATGTCAGTTTCATTTAATCAAAGAAGAGTTCTTATAGTGTCTCTGGAAAGTAGGCGTTGTTATTGCCTACTCTTTATAGATTAATAAACTGAGGCACATAGCTACTCAATGGCCACATAGTGTGTCAGTAACAAAACTCATGTTCTACCTCACTAAGTAATATCGTGTCTCCATAAATCTCAGCATGGATGTTAATTAATTGAACAGAAAAAAAAAATAATGTGTAGCAACCGCATACAGTAGCTTCCTTTGTTCACTACCTGGATTTTAGTCCTTGCTTTATGACAAGTCAACTAACCCCTCTGAAACTATACTTTGGGCTACTTTCTTGTCTTATCTCCCTCAGATTCATGAGTATAAGATAATCATTCAGGAAAATTCCTGCAGAATTGAAACTGCCGTGCCAATATCAGGAGTGAATATCATGCATAATGGCTTCATGGACACAATAAGCATGGGAAGCTGCAGATTCCTCTGGCTAACTCAAATCCTGGACAAGCCATTCTCATTTCTGTTCTTCATGGGTGTGGGACCTTTCAAGTACTAGCCACCTTCCCTGAACTCCATTATTTGTCTTTCATCAAGTATAGTTGGAATAGCCCTGGGGGAGTTCTCAGCCTTTGGTACATCAAAGGATTGAAGAATCCCAATGACAGCTTTCTAAGAAGATTCCAGCCTATTCCACATTTGCAGAGTCACAGCCTTACTGTCACAGAGGCCGTGGTGCAGATTAACTTGAGACAGCATGTCTGAAAAGGCCTAGTGCAGTGCCAGCCAGTGTCTGCCTCGTAAATGGGTGCTCAAAAGATGGTGATGACTTTTTTTGGGATTTGGGTAGTTATTCTTCAGGAGGGATGGGACAGAATGAAAAAGGGTAGTGAGGGGCCAGACATTTTCTGCTGTTTTGGGCAGTTGGAACTCCTCGGCCACGGGGCTTGCCAATTTCTTGATTCCTTGAAGGAAGGCATAATTTGGAAACATGGCTGCCTCTTTTTCACACAAGACTCTTTTATACACAGGGCTTTGTCTGACTTCCCATAAAAGTTACTTATATATTCCAGAAATGTTGGAAAGGGGCAAGGAGATAAAGCCTGGTTGGAGGCCTTCTTGTTCCATTAACCTGCACTCCTTAGCTCTCTGGCATGCAAACGATTTAGCAGCAAAGCAGGCAGAGTCTCTGAGCAAGAAATGACCTTTATTATCTTGAAATGTAGACATGAAGGACATAGGACCAGAAAAGCCAGGGAAGCAGTGGAAGGGAATAGTCTTTGAAGTTTCGTGTGAAGTTTATTATACATAGTCAAAAATTATAAATGGTGCACATACTTGATGCCATCAGTGAAATAATGGACAGCCATATAAAGGAAAGTAAGCAATATGCTACTCTTTTCCCTCCCTGCAGAGTAAGCAGTAGTACAACCTGGGTCTGAATCCTCCCACAACCTTCCTGTGCACATGCAAATATGTGGAGGCATGGAATGTATCAGTTGGGGATTGTGCTGTTTGTACTCTAATGGGATCATGAGATACACATTTCTCTGCAGTTTGGGCTTTCCTCTTAAGGGTACATCACAGAGCTCACAGTACATCAGTAGTAGTAGATCTGGCTCATTTCTTCCAAGTGGCTGCATAATAGTCCATAATATGAATATACCAGGATTTATTCAGCCATTCACCTATTGATAAGCACTCAAGTGGTATAGAACTTTGTTGTCATCCCCCTGAAAAAGGGTAGCATCCCCATTAATCTGTGCATATTTACCAGTGTGGAGAGGAAAGATTCCTGGGTCAGAGGGTTTTGATTTACCCATGGCTGGATTGCTTGACTCATATTCATAAATAGCATTCTGATTCTCATTTTATTATCAAAGTGTATTGTTCATCTGTTAAGCAGATTTCATTTGCCTTCTCAATAATTAATGTATTTCCCAATAGTAAAGGGTATGAATTGAGAGAGATTTGTAAAGACTAGGCATCTAAAGATATGACCTTCTCCTCTATGGAATTCCAGACCAGGGTGGCTTTGTTTTAGAAAAATCCTGGCTGGGCCCAGACCATTTTCAAAGTATATAAGAATCATCAAAATACTTGGGCAAAGGGGTGCCTGGGTGGCCCAGTGGTTGGGCATCAGCCTTTGGCTCAGGTCATGATCCTGGGGTCCTTCTTTGGGCTCCCCACAAAGAGCCTGTTTCTCCCTCTGCCTATGTCTCTGCCTCTCTCTGTGACTCTCATGAATAGATTAATAAAATCTTAAAAAATACTTTGGCATGTATGATACTTGATGCTTTTTAAAGCAGTTTATTTAATTCCACCCTTCCAGCAACCTTGTATGGCAGGTTCCACTCTCCTCATTTGACAACAGAGATAATTAGGTCTGGAGAAGTAAATGACTTGTCTAAAGTCACAGAGATAATTGGCAACAGGGTTAAGCCTTGAATTTGGGAATCCCCATCCAGTGTTCATTCCACTTGGGGGTGAGGGGTATAACATGAGGTCTTAATTCCATTTCTCTTTGGGCCCCTGTTTGAGTCTTATTTGGCCCAACCTAATTTCTCTTTTACCTTAGGCATATGGATCCATGCTTCCTCCCATGGCTGATTAACACTGATTGAGCACTAGTAATGTGCTAGGTGCTCTAGAGACCATTGAATTAAATCTGGATGCTGCCTTCTAGCTCCCAATCTCAATTTGTTGGAGCCTAATCTAAAATAGTTATTGCTCTGCACAGACAGTACAGGCTTATGAGAACATTTCTCCTCTCTAAGCTTGTTTCTTGCCATTTTTTCCTTAGGACACCCAAGGGAATTTCTTGTTGTCAGATAGGAATATCCGGTAACTGGTCTTTGAATAGTCCTGAAAGAATAGCTTCTTATTTTGCCCAACTTGCTCTCTTAAAGATGAATGTGTCAACTTGTGCTCTCTTCCAGAATAACAAATATAGGCCAATTTTCTCTTCTGAGGAGTCAGAAGTGCAGCTCACCCAACATGGAATGGTTTGGGGCACGTTGGAATGGTCTCTCTGGCCCCACAGATTTTCCTTATTGGCTGAAATGCCCTTTACAGAGCTGTGACCCCTTGAATCCTTCCTGACCTTCACATCCTGTCAGTTATGCTATATTGACCACGCTCTGTGTATGTTCTTTGGAATTTTTTGAACATTTATCTTTTTTTTAACCATTGCTACTGCCATTGGCCTTGTCACCTTAAACCATTAGAACAAGGTCCCAGCAGATCCCCGCCCCCCTACAGAGTATTATCCCTGCTAGTCTACCTAAAATTCTTCCAGCTGAATTATATTTCTGAAACACTGTTATGGGTATGTCAGAACCTTGGTCAAAAACGATAACTGGCTTTCCAGTTCCTGGAGAAGTACTTTTTACAGTCCATTTGTTTGTTCTTTGGTTTCCAGGTAGCAGGGGGATGCTTTTTTTAAGCAAAATGTTAGGTAGGTAGGTACCTTTAACCAAATTACTTAAAACCCTAAAATGAAAAACAGATAGAAGTAGACATACTTTTAAAAATGTACATATGCTTCTGGGATGCCTGGCTGTGCAGTCTGCTAAGTGTCCATCTCTTGATTTTGGCTCAGGTCATGATCTCAGGGTCCTGGGATCGAGTCCCATGTTAGGTTCAGCAAAGAGTCTGCTTGAGGATTCTCTCTCTCTCCCTCTCCCTCTGCCTCTCCTCGCCATGCTTGCTGCTTGCACACTCTTTCTCTACAATAAATCAAGAAATAAAATCTTTTTTAAAATGTAGATATGCTTTGGTTGAAGTGAGGAGGAAGGACTCAAAGCCTCCCTTCTTTCAAAGGCCTCTGGATGCACAGCATGAAGACCACCAGCCTACTTATGAGGTTCATACCCCTTACCATGGCATTCAAGACTGCACTAACATGATCCTAACTTGCCTTTCCCATCAGACTTCCAACTGTTCCTCAAAGGAACCCTTTGCTCCAGCAGTTTGATCTTTTCTCTGACCCACCTACAACCCAGCATTCCTCACTCTTTACCTTTTGCACACATCATGCCCCCATGCCCAAAATGCCCACTGCTTTTCTCTTCCTGTCTGAATTGCATTCACCCTTTAAGCACCAGCTCTCATCCTGTTGACTTCATGAACCCTTCCCTGGCTACCTTGTTTCACAGAGACTCACTTTCTGGGGCTAAGATAACTTTATCTTCTGAACAAAAAAATGGAGACAGAAGCTGTTCAGCTGAAGAAGCCTTATGGTATGTCATTAAATGTGGGGCCAAAGTTCCCTGATTCTGTGTCCTGGCTCTGCCAGTTGTTAGTGGTATGATTCTAGTTAGCATGCCTCAAGTCCCTCATCTGTAAAACGGGAACAATAATAGTACTCATCTCAAATGGTTATTTAAGGATTAAATTGTGATAGGCTCCTAACACAGTGTTTGGCAGTTGATAAATATCAGTCAGTCATTGATAATTATTAGCTGTTAGGCTAATAATAGACATGAGGTGATGACGATCTGAGCTAAGGCAGAGGTAGTGGGTATCTTCTGAGGGTAGAATTGTTAGGAGGTCTAAAGGCAGAGGGAATTGTACACAGAGTAAGATATACTAGTACACAACCAGTGGAAGGTGAAACGGGTTGCTCCAACACCAGGTGGAGAAGGACCTCAATGAGGTGGTTCCCCCAAGGCTCCTATCAGTGAGGCTCAATTCTCACTGAGTTCAGCAATTCAGTGAATTTAGCAACCATGACTACCTTAGCAAAATTGTTTTTCCAGTTTACTAGGAGGTAAAAAGATAGCTATTAGGGATTGGGCCATAAGATGGAATATGTTGGAGGGGTGAATATAGCGCATGGAGCCCTGTCAGGAAGAAGAGCCTCTGTGGCAGCAGGTGGGGGCATTGTGCCAGGCATACCATAAACTGTCTATAAATGTTAGCTGGTATCATTAAGAGTGTTTTAGCAGCCTGGGACAGGGAGAAGTAGTGCCAGGATAACTGAATGGAAGCATGGAAAAGCCAAAAGAGAAATTTTGATAGTTCACCTACTTAAAAGTGTATGTGCACACACACATGTGTGTATTTGCACATGCATGCACATGTTGCTAGAGTACAAAGGGAGAGGTCACAAGATCCAAATTGGTTTTGTTGCCAGGGAGATAAATGTTTGGATTCTTTCAGTGAATAACCATTATTTCAGATAGAAAAGAGGATCACAGATATTTCTATTCGGTGAACTCTTTTGGGGCAAGGTCCATTACTCATCTTGTATGCACATCATCAGTTTTTGTTCAATAGTTGTTGTTTAATGTATAGTTATGGAAGGAAAGAAGGAAAGAAGGAAAGGAGAATTATGAGATGATGATTAAAACATCTGCCCCAGGGACTCCTGGAGATAGATAGGTGTTTATGACCTGTTACTTTTATTCTTAAAATTAGTGTTTCTTTTGGGACTCACAATACTGAATAGTGAAAATCCAACAAAGATAATAGTCCCTGGTTTGGGCTGGAAATGAATAGGAGTTTGGCATGGGACAGAGTAGAGGCTAGACCTGGATTTATTTTTACCTCCTGAGAATGCGATGAGGGCAGCATATGGCTCTAATCCATTCATTTTGTATACCATCTAATGAGATCCAAGTCTGCTCTTCTGGGTAAAGGCAAGGATAAGAGCTAAAAGCCAATTCAGGCATATAAAATCAATAAATATTTATTAAACACCTACTTTGAACAAAATAAGCAAATGTTGAGTACCCACTCTATGTAAACACAGCAGAAGTTATGAATGGTTCCTTACCCTAGGGAGCTTAACAATCTAGGTGAGAACTCAAAGCGAATATACCTAAAGCAATAATGAATAATGCAAGTCAGATTAAAATTCAAACCAGCAAACATTTGTTAAGCACTTGCTATGTGCCATGCATTGTAGATTTATTTTTTTATTTTTTTTTTAACTTTTATTGGTGTTTAATTTACCAACATACAGAAAAACACCCAGTGCTCATCCCGTCAAGTGTCCACCTCAGTGCCCGTCACCCATTCCCCTCCAACACCCGCCCTCCTCCCCTTCCACCACCCCTAGTTCGTTTCCCCGAGTTAGGAGTCTTTATGTTCTGTCTCCCTTCCTGATATTTCCCAACATTTCTTTTCCCTTCCTTTATATTCCCTTTCACTATTATTCATATTCCCCAAATGAATGAGAACATACACTGTTTGTCCTTCTCCGATTGACTTATTTCACTCAGCATAATACCCTCCAGTTCCATCCACGTTGAAGCAAATGGTGGGTATTTGTCGTTTCTAATTGCTGAGTAATATTCCATTGTATACATAAACCACATCTTCTTTATCCATTCATCTTTCGATGGACACCGAGGCTCCTTCCACAGTTTGGCTATTGTGGCCATTGCTGATAGAAACATCGGGGTGCAGGTGTCCCGACGTTTCATTGCATCTGAATCTTTGGGGTAAATCCCCAACAGTGCAATTGCTGGGTCGTAGGGCAGGTCTATTTTTAACTCTTTGAGGAACCTCCACACAGTTTTCCAGAGTGGCTGCACCAGTTCACATTCCCACCAACAGTGTAAGAGGGTTCCCTTTTCTCCGCATCCTCTCCAACATTTGTTGTTTCCTGCCTTGTTAATTTTCCCCATTCTCACTGGTGTGAGGTGGTATCTCATTGTGGTTTTGATTTGTACTTCCCTGATGGCAAGTGATGCAGAGCATTTTCTCATGTGCATGTTGGCCATGTCCATGTCTTCCTCTGTGAGGTTTCTCTTCATGTCTTTTGCCCATTTCATGATTGGATTGTTTGTTTCTTTGGTGTTGAGTTTAATAAGTTCTTTATAGATTTTGGAAACTAGCCCTTTATCTGATATGTCATTTACAAATATCTTCTCCCATTCTGTAGGTTGTCTTTTAGTTTTGTTGACTGTATCCTTTGCTGTGCAAAAGCTTCTTATCTTGATGAAGTCCCAATAGTTCATTTTTGCTTTTGTTTCTTTTGCCTTCGTGGATGTATCTTGCAAGAAGTTACTGTGGCCAAGTTCAAAAAGGGTGTTGCCTGTGTTCTCCTCTAGGATTTTGATGGAATCTTGTCTCACATTTAGATCTCTCATCCATTTTGAGTTTATCTTTGTGTATGGTGAAAGAGAGTGGTCCAGTTTCATTCTTCTGCATGGGGATGTCCAATTTTCCCAGCACCATTTATTGAAGAGACTGTCTTTCTTCCAATGGATAGTCTTTCCTCCTTTATCGAATATTAGATGGCCGTACATTTCAGGGTCCACTTCTGGGTTCTCTATTCTGTTCCATTGATCTATGTGTCTGTTTTTGTGCCAGTACCACACTGTCTTGATGACCACAGCTTTGTAATACAACCTGAAATCTGGCATTGTGATGCCCCCAGCTAAGGTTTTCTTTTTTAAAATTCCCCTGGCTATTCGGGGTCTTTTCTGATTCCACACAAATCTTAAAATAATTTGTTCTAACTCTCTGAAGAAAGTCCATGGTATTTTGATAGGGATTGCATTAAACGTATAAATTGCCCTGGGTAACATTGACATTTTTACAATATTAATTCGCATTGTAGATTTAATGATTAATAATAAGTGCAAATAGGTGATGTCAGCAAGATAGTGGACTAGGAAGCTCCAGGCCTCATGGAAATGTCAAATAAGCACCTGAGGACTGACTAAAATAACTTTATAGGAATTCAGAAACCAATCAGAGGTCAATAGCAACCAAACAAAGGCCCAATCAAGAAAAAAATCTACATTCAAAATCATAGGAAATTTCATGACATGAAAATGTCATGGCAGAAAATTTCATTCTCCTCACTCCTGCCTATTCCCACCTCCACCCCCCAGTGTGGTGCAGAATGGTCAGGAGGAATCAGCTCAATCCCTGGTTCCCTCCCTTGGGACAGAAAGAGCAGAGTAGAACTTTTTTGCAATGTCCTACGATGCCTGTAGGCTATGCAAGGAACTGGTTCCTGTCTCATCTAACTCAGAGTTCAGGTGAATGGCAACGTAGTCTGGATCTCAGGCTGGAAGCCATGGAGGCAATGATAGTTGCTGTGAAAACTGAGGAACTGCAGACCTGTGAGTGCCTGGGAGCAAGAGATTATGGGCAGAGGAATGCAGTGACCATCTAAGGGCCCAGGAAGAAGCAGAGATGAGATTCTTTGAGAAATTAAGGCATTTAAAAACACCTGGAGGAAATAAAAAAATAAAACCATACATACACTAAGCCCAGACAGGATGCAGGCCCAGAAGAGACCTGAGAAGAATCTGAAAGCCTTCACAATGAATTGATTTCAAGACTCAAAGGGCTGCTACTTGTGAAGGTCTTCCACCTTAGTCTGCAGAGACTGGACAAGGTAGCTGCCTTTTCAAGTGCCCAATTTTCAAAGTTCACAAGTCATACAAAAACAGGAAAAAGTGGCTTGTTAAAAGGAACAAAATACATCTCTAGAAACTGTCCCTGAAGAAACACACACATCAGGCTTACTAGACAAAAAGTTTAAACAGTTATCTTAAATGTGCCTGAAGAAATACACACATCATGCTTACTAGACAAAAAGTTTAAAACAGTGATTTAAATGCACTTATAGAGCTAAAGGAAAATACAAAAAACTAGAGGAGCTAAAGTGTTAGGAACTGAATTGTGTCCCCTCTCCCACACTCATATGTTGAAGTCCTAATCCCCAATGTGATAGTGTTTAGAGATGAGGAATTTGAGTGGCAGTTAGGTTTATGAAATCATGTGTGTATGGCTCTCATGCTGGGATTAGTGCCTTCATAAGAAAAGACACCAAAAAGCTTGCTTGTACATTCTTTCTCTGCTTCTCTGCCATCAATGTAGACAGCAAGAAGGAAAGCCATGAAGATAGTTCTCATCAGAATTCAACCTTGCTGGCACCATGATCTCAAAGTTCTAGCCTCCAGAGGTGTGAGAAAATAAATTTCTGTTGTTTAAGCCACTGATTCAATGGCATTTTATTAAGGCAATGTGTGCAGACTTAAACATCTGTAAAACAATATATGAACAGCATGAGAATATCTACAAAGACATAGAAATTACGAAAAGAACCAAACAAATTCTGAAGCTGAAAAATGAAATAAATGAATTGAAAATTCACTAGAGAATTTCAAAAGTGGATCAAACAGGCAGAGAAAGAATCAGCAAACTCGAAGACAGATTATTTGATGTTATTTGAAAAGTTTGAGGAGGCACCTGGCTAGCTCAGTCAGTAGAGCATATGACTCATGATCTCAGGGTCATGAGATGAACCCTACATTGGGTGTAGTGGGTGTAGTGATTACTTTTTTAAAAAAGGAAAAGAGGGCAGTCCAGGTGGCTCAGCGGTTTAGCACAGCCTTCGGCCCAGGGCCTGATCCTGGAGACCTGGGATCGAGTCCCATGTTGGGTTCCCTGCATGGAGCCTGCTTCTCCCTCTGCCTGTGTTTCTGCCTTTCTCTCTGTGTGTGTCTCATGAATAAATAAATAAAATCTTTTTTTAAAAAAGGAAAAGAAAAAAATGTCTGAAGAGGACAAAGAGAAAAAAGAATGAAAAAATGTCATTAAAGCCTAAGGGACTTATGGGATACCAAGAAACAGACCAGTATGTACATTATGGGCATCACAGAAGGGGAAGAGAGAATGAAAGGGACAGAGAAATTATTTGAAGAAATAATGGTAAAAATTTCACAAATTTGAGGAAGGACATAGATATACAAATCAAAGCATCTAAATAAACTCCAAAAAGGATAAACCCAAATATACCCACATGAGGGTACATTATATTCAAACAGTAAAAAGAGAATGACAAAAAGAGTCTTGAAAGTAGCAAGAGAAAAGTGTTTTGTAATATATAGGGGATTTCCATAAGATTATTAGGGCAGATTTCTCAGCAGAAACTTCAACTTCATAGGCCAGAAAATTGGAGATTGGTATATTTAAAGTGCTGAAATAAAAATAAACTGTCAACTGAGATTTCTATATCCAGCAAAACTGTCCTTCAAAAAATAAGGAGCATATTAAGATATGCTCAAGACAAACAAAAGCTGAGGGAGTTTATTATCACTAGACCTGCCCTAAAAGAACTGATAAAGGAATCCTTCAAGTTGAAATGAAAGAATGCTAGACAGCAGTTTGAAACTGTAGGAAAATAGAAAGTTCTCCAGTAAAAATAAATGCATAGGCAAATACAAAAACATTATTATTGTAATTTTGATTTGTAACTCCACTCTGTATTTTCTAAAGGATCGATTGATCTATCTATCATCTATCTATCTATCTATCTATCTATCTATCTATCTATCTATCTATCTTTAAAGAGGGGAGTGGTGGGGGGGGAGGCAGAGTGAGAATCCCAAGCAGGCTCAATGCTCAGCACAGAGCCCAATGTAGGGCTGGATCTCACGACCCTGAGATCATGACCTAAGCCAAAATCAAGAGTCAGACTCTTAACTTATCCACCTGGGCACCCTGGGCAGGAGCTGAGTTTTAAGGTAAGGTTTAGCTGTCACATCCTCTCTAAAATCTTCTCTTTTCTCCACATCTTTCAAAAGATTGTAGCAGAATTCCCACCTGCATGGTGAGGAGGAACCCTCCCCTCTCCACCCCCCAATCCTTACCATTGTTCACTGAGGAGAAATTTTGTGTAGAAGGGTGACAGGATTGATATGTGAAAATTATTGGGAATCTGCAGGGAGATGGAAGGGCAAGACTGAGAAGATCCAGAAAGCTTTTTTTTTTTAATGTTAACCCAGTTTTTTTTTTATGATAGACAGAGAGAGAGAGAGAGAGAGAGAGAGAGAGAGAGAGGCAGAGACACAGGAGGAGGGAGAAGCAGGCTCCATGCCGGGAGCCCGACGTGGGACTCGATCCCGGGACTCCAGGATCACGCCCTGGGCCAAAGGCAGGTGCTAAACCGCTAAGCCACCCAGGGATCCCCAGAAAGCTTTTTAAAAGAGGGGCTACTTATTTCGATTCAAAAGTTGTTAAATATTAGATTTCCATACTCCCCACCAGAATTTTCACATGACACTCAGTTTGAGGGCTAGATTCACTGTAGAGTTCATTTGCCTTTAAGATTCTAAGAAGATTAAACTTCCTGGCAATCTACATTGGCTAAATAAATAGATGTATGGGTGGATAAATGATGATGTGTGCATAGATTATGGATGAGTGGATGGATAGATGTTGGAAGCAGAGCTGAGGAGATGTTGCATGGATAGATGGTTGGATGGAGAGCTGAACTGAGAAAGGGTCAGCGTTTCCTTTGTTGTTGTTGTTTGGTTTTTCACTTGTCATCATTTCTTTTTGCCTCTAATGCAATCACTATCATTCTCAGCCTTTTTTGACTTTTCAGCAGTGGTCAGAACATTTTCTTATTTAGGGGTTGCTAACACAACCTTATTTTCAGCCTTGGTGTTCTCTTTTTGTCTCTCCTTCTCTCCTTATCCCCCACAAGACTACTTAACCATATAGTGATATGCGGATGGAATAATTCAGGGCATCCGTGAACTTGGATTGGGGAAAAAAGTACATTTGTACTTTCATTAATCTTTAACTGAAAGGTAGCTTTTTCTGGAATTACATTAGTTATAAGACCTTCTGCAAAACTTGTTCAGTGTGTTAACAAAGAAGCTCATATATGACTATAGTCCACATTTTTAAAAAATTATAATAATATATTTATAATATATTTCAATATTGTCAGTTTCCTTGGTAATCCTATATATTTAATTTCATACATTTAAAAACATTGTTTCTAGAGGGATCTATATGTTTCATCAAAGTGCCATGGGACTCTGTGGCACAAAAATGATTAAGAGGCCCATTACTGGATTTGCTATAATTGATCGTTTTAGACAGTAAGGAATAACACGTTTCTTTTTGGCCACCATGTTGGCATCTTTCATCCAGAAACTTGCCTAAGCTTGTAAACATTTGGATCAGTGCTCTTGAAGACCATTAAAAACCGGGTTGCATTTGTGTAACTACAGGCAAAAAAGGAACATGATGTGAGCAACTCTGGTTTTCAGCCAAGCCTGATTTTTTAGGACACCAGACCTCTGGGTACAAGATAATTCATTTACTGCTTGACTTGTAGCCAGTGCTCTTGTTATTGTAGGAACAGGCAGAAATTGAGATTTGGGTGGTGCACAGTACTGCATTTAACCATTCTTCTGCCCTGGATGCCTCTTTGAACAATGTACTTGTGTAGATCAAGTGAAGACAGTGAAAAACAAATGCAAGACTTTCCCAGTGCAGGCTAGGCAGATGCTATTCACAGATGCGTGTTAGAAAAGAAAGGAGCGTGGAGGACATGTACATTTCACGGGGTAGGGTGGGGGTGCGGAATTTTGCTCCAGTTCCCTTTCTCCTGATTATAGAAGTGGAGGGAGAAGGGGGGGGATTGGCTCAGTTGTCAAGGAAATGAAGTAGTTGGGTTCAGCTCCCTGACAGCTCAGGCCCTAATGAGGTAGGTACTTAATGAGCCAGATCCTCTTCCTTATCCTCTTCTTAAAGGGCTCTTCACAGGCTCATTGTCAGTTTCTGTCTCCTGTGCTCATGTACTTGTCTTCTTTTCCCCCATTACTAACGTGCAGGAAGGTGTACTGATGCACACACACGTCAGTGAATGACTCACACTGAGATTTTGAGACTTGCTATACATAAATACGGAAGTCCCATTGTGACTTGACTTTTTATCACCAGATTTAGGTATGTTGACCCTGAAACATCCCAATTCTACATAGTGAGAACTCGCTGGAGCTCTCTTATTCACAGCCTCCCTCTGCACACGAAGTGGCCATACACATACACAGTCTTCATGGCCATAGCCCTCTACACATGTGTGTCCCACGGAGCTGTGAAGAGCCAAATCTTTAGACCCATTACCTCCTTCTGGAAGAGTTGATACTTGTTCAAGCCTATGTGTCTGTGGGGAGTACACATTCCCAAATGTGCGATAGCCCTCCTTTCCCTCCTCCTCTCCCCATACCTATGGACACTAAAACACACATAGGCATTCATGAGACATAGGCCTAAAGGTTGGGAGTGGAGGACCCTTACCTCATAGGTACTGCAGAGGATCTGCAAAGGCCCTCATTGGCCTCCATTCACCTTCTGTTACTACTGACATGAGATAAGTAATTCACCCTGGTCTGTCTCTAATATTTTAGAGACCCCTGAGCTAGCAGAGGAAGAAGTTAGGTGGATACCTTGGTAAGACTTTTCTCAGCACGTGGGAATGCAACTCCCCTGGCTAAGCTATCTAGCTAAATAGTTAGAGGATACGCTGGGATGTCTGCTACCCACGCCTTTTGAAGAAGATTCCCCGACACCAAATTAGCCATTTGAAAATTGAGCGTAAGTGATTCCCATTTGGCTAATTGCTTTTAGGGAGTCTGTCAAAACCCCTCACTCCAGCCCACACTCAGTTAGGAATTCCAAAATAGCACTGTGTTTGGGGCAGTGGCTGGGGAGCAGCTATAGTTGCCAGGATGGAGACAGCTTGGTGTAGTAGCTTGGGCCTTGTATGAAGCCCTAAGGGGGGAATTACGGGGCTTCCCAACCTGACAGTGAAGAGAACCTGACCTGATGGTACCAACCACTTGGTTTGAAGACAAGCTAGGCACTGAGAAATCTGGGACTCTGTATGCAGTGGAGAATGAGAAGCCCTAGATCTACATGCACCACCTTGGGCCATGACTATCAAAACTTACAGGGAGAGGAGACATTGAAGCAGGCCAAAAGGCGAGTATCAGATTCACAGCTCTACTATGCATTTACAAAGCTCTCCTATATCATTTTTCTCCGCCCTCTCAAGGGTTGTCCATGGATTTGTTTGGCTGTGAATAAGTGGGAGATCAATGAAGCTGCTCTCTAGAATAATATTGTGTTCATTACCTATTACGATGTAGCAGATCACCCTAAAACTTAGTGGCTTCACATGACACACATTTATTATCTCCAAGTTTCTGTGTGTCAGGAGCCCAGGTGTAATTTAGCAGGATATCGAACAAGGCTGTAGACAAAGTGCTGGCCAGGGGTGTAATCATGTCACAGCTCAGCCAGGGAATGGTCCACTTTTTTTCTTTTAAGATTTTTCTTATTTATTTATTTATTTATTTATTTATTTATTTAGACATTTATTTAAGTAAATAATAAATAAATTCTCTATTTAAATAAATAGGCAGAGGGGATCCCTGGGTGGCTCATCAGTTTGGCGCCTGCCTTTGGTCCAGGGAACAATCCTGGAGTCCTGGGATTGAGTCCCGCATCAGGCTCCTTGCATGGAGCCTGCTTCTCCCTCCTCCTATGTCTCTGCCTCTCTCTCTCTCTCTCTCTCTGTCTATCATAAATAAATAAATCTTTAAATAAATAAATAAATAGGCAGAGGGACAAGCAGGCTCCTTGCAGAGAGCCTGACGTGGGACTCGATCCCGGGACTCCAGGATCCCCAGACTGGGATCACACACTGAGCCAAAGGCAGACGCTCAACCACTGAGCCACCAAGGCATCCCAGGGAAGGGTCGACTTTTAAGCTCACTCACATAGTTATTAGGAAGATTCAGTTCCCTGCAGGTTCAGTTCTTTGCTGAGCTGCTGGCCAGAGGCCACCCTCAGTCCTTGGCATGTGGCCTCTTCAATATGGCGGTTTATTTCATCAATGTGTCTAAGCCAAAAATGCAATGGAGACAGTGCTGGCAAGATGTATTAAGAGTCTTTGTAACCTAGGGATGCCTGAGTGGCTCAGTGGTTGAGTGTCGTCTTCAGCTCAGGGCATGATTCCAGGGTCCTGGGATCGAGTTCTGCATTGGGCTTCCTGCAAGGACCCTGCTTCTCCCCCTGCTTATGTCTTTGCCTATCTCTGTGTCTCTCATAAATAAATAAGTAAAATCTTTTTTAAAAAAACAGTCTTTTATAATCACTGAAGGGACAGCCCATCACTTTTATCATATTCTGTCCCATAGAAGCAAGTCACTGGGTCCACCCCTTGCTCCACGGCTGTGGATACCCAGGGAAGGAGCATCAGGATTCATGTCAGAAGCTGTTGAACAGACATAGTATAATGGAAAGATCATAATACTGGGAGCCTAGAATTTTGTCTTCTAATTTTGGCCATTAGCTAGCTGTGGAACTTTGAGGAATTCTCCTTTCTTTCTCATTCCTTGATAGGATGGGAACAAAAAATACCTGCTATAATGCTGAAACAAAGCAAAAAGTATAAGAATACTCTGAAGAACTTTTAGTAAATAGTATGTCTTATTTGGGGGCAGGGAGCGTTCATATTTCTGTATCCATTCATAAGAATGTAGTACAATGTTTATGTCATAGCTCCAGAGCCTTCTGGAGCTGGGTATTTTGGTTCAGTCTGAGCTGTGACATTAACTATGTGACCTTGGTCTACTTATTTAATCACTCTAAGCATCCTTTTGCCCATCTGATAATACGTGCCTCACAGAGTCATAAGCAATAAATAAAATAGTATTTATAAGTCATTTAGCAGAGAAGGAGAGAGACAGCCCATGTGAGCACACACGCAAAAGAAAGCCTTTAAGAAGGGAGAGAAGGCAAAAAGGCCAGAGGAGATTTTTTTTAAAAATGATCCTGTGAGCAATTGGAGGTCACCTTGCATAAACACAAGACCATGGCCAGATGCTTCAACAATCACATTGCTCTTTCTCTACTTCCCCCTTTCCAACAATGTATAAAATCCAATTTTTGCATAAGCTTCTTTGGCTGATCTTTCAGACAACCATTTATTACTCCATGGATGCTGTTTGTTTCTGTCCTTTGGCCATTTCCCAGGTTCAGGCAAGTAGCTTATAGTGGGGCCAAAGTGTGGGCTTACCATCACCAGTGATTTACTCCTTTCCCAGGACAACCTGTACGAGGTGTCACACTATTTTGAAATCGACCTTGAGGGGGCCTGGGTGGCTCAGTCGGTGAAGCGTCTGACTCTTGGTTTCGGCTCAGGTCATGATCTCAAGGTTGTGAGATTGAGCCCCACATTGGGCTCTGCACTGAGCATGGAGCCTGCTTTGAGATTCTCTCTCCCTCTCCTTCTGCACCTCCCCTGCTTGTGCATGCTCTCTTTCTTTAAAAAGAATAAAAAAGGGCAGCCCGGGTGGCTCAGTGGTTTAGCGCCGCCTTCAGCCCAGGGCCTGATCCTGGAGACCCGGGATCGAGTCCCACGTCAGGCTCCCTGCATGGAACCTGCTCCTTCCTCTGCCTGTGTCTCTGCCTCTCTCTCTGTCTCTCTGTGTCTCTCATGAATAAATAAATAAAACATTAAAAAAATGAAAAAGAAATTAACCTTGACAGCTATGCCAGGACTTAGACTATAGTAGAAAGAAGAGAGACCAAGATTCTAATTTCTCCTCTGCTGCTAACTAACCATCTGACCTTAGGCAAGGCTGTCTTTCCCTAAGCCTCACTCATCTTTTCATTGGCAGCGATGTCATCTGTCTTGCTAATGGCATAGTGTTGTTGAGAGGCTCAACTGAGATGTCAGGAAAGTGTCCTAACACACAGAGTGCTATGCTAATGTAGGTAATTGTGGTCAACAAGGGGTAAGGATTTCTACTTCTCTTTCCAACTTCTGCACGCTGCAGGGACTCACCCAAATCTCTGCGCCTCACTTTATTCGCCATTAAATAGCCACTCTGATGCCCAGAGGGGCTTAACAAGCAGTTGGCTGACTTTTCTCAAGCCACCTGTTGTTCTGTACTGTGGGTAGCTGATGCCACGCTGGGGACTGAGTGGTGCCTGGCATGCGAGTGGGGTGGAGGTGGTGTGGTGTGCCAGCAGGCAGAGGTTGTGGTCACAGCTGTGAGACATTATTAGCTAGACGTTTGCAGGCTTTCCTAGAGAGAGAGAGGGGGAAAAATGGAAAGAAAATGCTTTAAAAATAGAATTTTAAATGCTGTCCAACTGTAAGGCATTACGCTTTAGCCTCCCTCATTAATTATTACTCTTACTCTGTGTTGGGCACAGCAGTGCTAAGCTCTTTCCATGAAGCATGCCATCGTGTCTATACTTCAGGCCTTTGAGGGCTGTATTAAATAGTTGAGGAACTGAAGTCCTGAGGGAGACTAAGTAGCTTTCTCTAGATCAAACAGCTTGGAACTGGCAGAGCCTCAGTCAAAGTCATCTCAAGAGGTGAATGAAACCAGCTCTGATCCACAGGTCAGGAGACTGGAACAGAGTTAAGTAACACCTTGAAGTCAAATGGCCAGCCAATGGAAGAGTCGATTCCAGAACCAATGCTTCCTATCTGCACAATATAAAATATGGACCTTTGGCTCCCAGTGTATCACCAGGAGTTCAGTCATCTCTAGGCAGCCATTCCTTGAACACTTACTCATTGCAGCAGCCTCACTGAAGGAGGTGTCACTGGATATAGACCACAGTCGAATTTGGTTGAGACATCAAGAATTACACAAAGCTAACCTTGACTGCCCAAGGCTGTGCTGAGTGTGCATTGATAGGTAGGTAGGCCTATGAGCCATAGAGGCTCCCTCACATAGGCCTCGAGCAAACCATAATATGTTAAGGGTTGGCATGTGTTGTAGGCTTTTTAAAAAACAATTTTATTTATCTATTCATTAGGGACACAGAGAGAAAGGCGGAGACATAGGCAAAGGGAGAGGCAGGCTCCCTGTGGGGAGCCCGATGTGGGACTTGATCTCAGAATCCTGGGATCACGACCTGAGCCAAAGGCAGACACTCAACCACTGAGCCACCCAAGTGCCCTGTTGTAGGCTTTTGATACTTATTACCTAATTTCTTTACAGAAAGCATTTCCGGCTTTTATCAGCCATGCATGGGTGTCCATTGTACACTTTTGCCAACATTGAGTCCTCTATTTTTTTAAAAAAACTTGTTTATTTGATGGGCAAAATTCGTATCTGGCTTCATTTTTATGTATTTTATTACTAGGTGAAGTTGAAGATTTTTCATGAACTTCTTAGCCATTTATAGATCCTCCTTCAAAAACTGTATCTTTTGCCCATTTAACCATTACAAGTCTTAGTATTTCTTAACAAATGTGCAAGCTTTTTATAATGAAAGCAATCAACCAACCAACCCTCTGTGATCTTTCTGGTGGCTGTTATTTTTTTAAATCTTGTTTATTCCCTGCAAGTGTTTTGAAAATGAGAGAATTTCCACTTGGGGTTTGGGTTGGTGTAGATGACTTTTAAAATCTTCCCACGTCCACATCTCTTGTTTGTTAAAAGACTGGTCTTTCCTTGGTATTGTGGCTCTTACCACTCAAGGAAAAGCAGGTATTTCAATTCTGGGCAGAAGTAGAGTGAATATTGTCTTCCTCTTAATCATAGACAGCATAACTCTGGCAAGAAACAAAATGAAGCTTTTCAAGTAGCAGACAGAGCAAGTCAGCTATATTCCTAGTATACTTCCTGGTACACAATAGGTGCTGAGAAACATTTTGTTGTAACATTAAAGCAAGTATGAATTTCCCTCCAAGAATCATGTATTATCAGGCAGTTCGGGTGGCTCAGCGGTTTAGCGCCACCTTCAGCGTGATCCTGGAGACCTGGAATCGAGTCCCACGTTGGGCTCCCTGCATGGAGCCTCTTCTCCCTCTGCCTGTGTCTCTCTCTCTCTCTCTCTCTCTCTCATGTGTGTGTCTCTCATGAATAAATAAAATCTTTTTTTAAAAAAGAATTATGTATTATCAGTTATAGCCTCATGTATTATCATTTGAGTTAGGAGTCAAACTACCTTCTTTCTTTTTTTTTTTTTCCTCTCAAATTCTTCTTTACTATTTTAAAAAAAAAAGTCTGATTATATCAGGAACAGGCTATCTATAGGTATTCATAGGTCTTCAACCTTAATAATCTCCCTTTCAACAAGGGGTTCACAAATTGCCCCAGGTTTCTTCTGAGTATTCTGGAGAGCCTTGTAACACAGTAATTAAAAGTCCAGATTCTGATGACAGAAAGATCTGAATTCAAATCTAAGTTCTGTAATTTACTAGATGTTCGGCTGTTGGCAAATTATTGGACCTCCCTATGCCTCCACTTCCATTTCTGTAAATAAAGATGACAGTAGTACCTGTCTCACAGGGTAGAGGTGGTTCTCAAGCTTAAGTGATATAATGTATGCAGAGTGTAAGTCACAGAATAAGTAAGCACCTGTTGGATGATAGTTATGATTATATCAACAATAATAAAATATGTGTCGGGGGGACAGGAGGCAAGGATAGATGTAGCATCAAGGGCAGTAGCATAAATGACATTAACATGCAGTCCAAACACAGATTCAAGTTCAAACTCTTATCAACACACTCTTTGACTTCAGAGTAATTCCTTTCCTTCTGTAGGTTTAGTTCTCTGACAGTAAAGTACCCTGTCATCTTCTGCCTGCTGGGCCTGGAGTACTAGCCCCATCACTGTTTTATTGGGTTTTTAAATATTTTATTTATTTGAGAGAGAGAGAGAGAACACAAGTGGAGGGAGAGGCAGAGGGAGAAGCAGACTCCCCATTGAGCAGGGAGCCCGATGTGGGACTCAATCCTGAGACACCAGGATCATGACCTGAGCCAAAGGCAGAGGCTTAACCAGCTGAGCCACCCATGCGCCCCTAGCCCCATCATTGTTAGAGCAATGGCCCCAGCATCCTAATCTGCTTTGTATTCTAGCATGTAAGAAGTCCTCTCTGAAGTTAAATATGTGGCCTATGGGGCTCCAGAAAGAGTAAGTACTAGGACCAATAGGGTGCAAGTTACAAAAAGGTAAACAAGTTTCAGTCCAATAAAAGAGCTTTCCATTGTGCAGTGGTTAAGCATATGCAGTTGGAAGCCACATTGCCTGGGTTAGAATCCTGACTCTATCATATACTAGCTATGTGACTTTGAATATTTTAGCTTCTCTGGCACTCAGCTTCCTCTGCTGTAACCTGGCGATAACAATAGTACCTACATCATAGGATTGTTATAAAGATTAAATAGTTTGATACTTGTGATTTGCTTACATCAGTATCTGACATACATGAAGCACAATATAAGTGCTTGTTAAGTAGCAAAACTGATAAAATTGAGAACTCTTTAAGAATTGAAGGAAATGAGAGTGCCTGGGTGGCTCAGTCAGTTAAGTGTCCAATTCTTGGGTTTCCGCTCAGTTCATGATCTTAGAGTCGTGAAATCAAGCCCCACGTCTGGCTCCATGCTCAGTGGGGAGTCTGCTTGCAATTCTCTCTTGCTCTCCTACTGCCCCTCCCCTGGCTTGTTTGTGCTCTCTGTTGATCTGTCATAAATAAATAAATAAATAAATAAATAAATAAATAAATAAATCTTAAAAAAAAAGAATTAGAAGAAATGCTTTGATGGATAGTGACCATGTCACTCCCAGGGTGCCACTAGAAGCTGGAGGTATTAAATATATTCAAGTATCAAGAGAGGATTGGACATGGTGGACTTTACCACTAGTTTCTGATCAGAAGATCTATGACTTGTTTCCCAGGTCACTTAGCTGGTCAGTGGCAAGGAAGGCCTCAGATAAACCCAGGGTAAGCCAGAACATTCTAGTTTTCTTTCTCCTATGCCTCTCTCATTCTCATTTAAACTCGTGTTTCCTTGGATGATGTTTTTAATCAATCCACAAAATACAGCAGTGTGGAGGGCAGGCTCAACCAGCCACCCTTCCCATGTTCACAAAGCAACTGTTCCTCTGCAAGCCAGTTTTACTTCCTGCCACCTGGACAGGAAGATCCTGGACAGCTTTGATTGACAAGGGGCTTTTTCCAGCTCATTAATGTGCTGGATGTCACTTGCTGATTTACAATCTTCTCATTTGTAAGGTTCCTGTTGCTATTAAATGAGAGGAATCATGTCATAAAACTGATGTCACCAGCTTGTCAGTTTTATATTTGACCTAGCTGTATCTGCATATGCCATTTGACTCTAGCCTCTTATTTGGGCAGAAAATAGCATCCATTCATCTGCTCTCCACCACCCGCCACTCACTAAAAACCAGAAGAAGTATGCCTCCAGCAGAGGTTGCTCAGAGGATGCTGGAGTTACTCTCAGCTCATAGACCATGTAGGCCAAGGGCCATGGGAGAGCTGGAGCACAGATGATTTCTCTCTTAGAGAACCAGATTAGACTGTAGCCCACATAGATACAGCTTTCTGAATGATTGGAGGTTGAATGTCAGTCTACCCAGCCCTGAGTTGGGCTGAAACACAAACCAGGAAGGCAAGGCAATGTATAAGCACATAGGTGAATGAATTTCCCTAAAGTAGCTAGTCTGGGGGGTGCACTATGGCTGAGAAGGGGTCTTGGCTGAGGCACATCTGGAGACCCTGAGAATCCAGGGAACTATCCTGCATGTTATAGTAGGTCTGGGCCCCCGAGAGTTCTTAGCCATTCCAGGAAAAGTGAATGTAGGGAAAATTGTCTTCAAGATGCCACCAGAGGGGTGAAGGGTGGAGATTTGCCTGCACCAGACATCTCAAACTAGGTCCAGAGAGAATGCTACTCAGCCCCTGCAAATGGCAGTATGGCCTTGGAATCAGAGAGACCTGGGTTCATGTCTCTGCTTTGCCAAGTTCCATCAGATGAGTTACTTAATCTCTCCAAGCCTCTTTCCTCTTCTCTGGAATAGATGTGATAAAAGCCCCTGATTCATTGAGTTGTTGTGAGAATCACGTCAGATAGAATGTAGGTAAAGCACTTAGCACTCATCTTGGCAAAAGCTAATTGCCAAGTGAATGTTAACTATTGTAATCATCATCACCATCATTACAGATCAATTACTGGAAGCAAATAGATATAACTAAGAAAACACATACACATAACAGACACTTGAACAAATGCTCAACATCACGTGGTATCAGTGAAATACTTTCGTATACTTTTTTAAAAAATTATTTATTTATTTGAATGAGTGTGCAAGTGAGCGAGAGAGAGCATGAGCAGGCTGAGGGGATAAGGGAGAGTCACAATCAGTCTCCCCACTGAGCAGGGAACCTGATACAGGGCTCGATCCTAGGACCTTGGAATCATGATCTTATCTGAAGGCAGATGCATGCCTAACTGAGCCACCCAGGCACCCCTTTTGTACACTTTTTAATCCATGCTATATTTCACAATAAAACCATTATTAAAAAATAGGCCCTAGGGTATAATCCAGTGGTAGTGGAAAGAGGTAAAGCATTGTTAGGAGCCCAGCCTAGTAACTAACGTCTCTGTAGATTTAAAAGGTAATTATTTTGTGGAACCTGGGTGACTTAGTAGGTTAAGCATACAACTCTTGATTTCAGCTCAGGTCATGATCTCGGGGTTGTGAGATCAAGCCCTGCATCCAGCTCTGCGCTCAGCAGGGAGTCTGCTTGAGTTTTTCTCTCTCTCTCTCTCTCTCTCTCTCTCTCTCTCCTCCCTCCTGCCCCATCTCCCCCTGCCCTAATTATCTGAGAGAGCACAAACAGGGAGGAGGACCAGAGGCAGAGGGAGAAGCAGGCTTCCTGCTGAGCAGAGAGTCCAACGCGGGCTCAATCCCAGGACCTCAGGATCATGACCCAAGCCAAAGGCAGACACTTAACCGACCGAGCTGCCCAGGAGCCCCAATAAATAAAATCTTTAAGGAAAACATAATTGTTTTCCAGA
Source organism: Vulpes lagopus (assembly GCF_018345385.1). NCBI lineage: Eukaryota > Metazoa > Chordata > Mammalia > Carnivora > Canidae > Vulpes > Vulpes lagopus. Next base: position 84,035,311 of record NC_054848.1, read on the forward strand.
GGCCCTGTGGCTGAGTCACTTCCCTGGTGGAGCCCGTACCGTGATATGGCTCCTTCCTTATAGCCCCCCACCCCACCAGCCGGTCCTACACGTACACTCAGGGATGACGCATTTGCCACTTTCTTCAAATATTTGCAAAAAGCTTCCCAAAGTAGGAAGCCTTGCGGCTGCAGAGCATTCCATAAGAAAGATGAAGCAATGGTTTCTATGGCAACGCTTTGGCACTTATTAGTGTTTGCATAGGCACTGAGGCAAGAGCAGCGGTCCAGACAGGCCCTTGCTGGAAAGGATGAGGAGAGGAGAGGCCTGAAGAGTCCAGAATCATTCTCTTTACCCTCTTGGGTGGTAGCCCTCAGGGACAGTCCTGGGGGAATGTTCTAGGGCACAGTTTGACTAGATGCCCCCAGAGAGAGTTTGAACTCTCCTCTGGCAGCCCCAGAACCCTTTGCCTCACCCAAGACCCCATATCTTTGCCTGTAGATTCAGCTTCCGCACACATCCCTCTGCTCTGCCACTCCTCTGCTGCCCCCAACCTTTGCTGCCTCCCCCTACACCTCCCCCCATGATCTATACATCAAGTCAAAATCCTGGCATTTCAGGCCTTCCACACTTTTCTCTTTCCAGAAGCTCTGGCTCTTCTCCTTGCCCTACTCTCTGTACCATCTACTTCAACAAGATTCCACCCCATCCTACTTCCACTCCTTGTCATACCGAGAGTGTTTCTACTCCCCTCCTCTCTCTCCCATATAGTTCTCCTTGCTAAGAGTTCCAGAAACTCTCATCCATGTACCCATGACTTTCCTTTTTTCCAAGGCCAGCCTCAACCTCAATTTCTTCAAGAAACTTGCTCTGACCACCCCAACTCCAACTCTTCTTTGAAGTCCGACGGCATTACTACTCAGACCCATCACCCATTTAAATGCTTAAACATCTGGCTTTTCAGGATGCCTGGGTGGCTCAGGAGTTGAGCATCTGCCTTTGGCCCAGGTAGTGATCCCTGGGTCCTGGGATCAAGTGCCACATCAGGATTCCCCTAGGGAGCCTGCATCTTCCTCTGCCTAGGTCTTTGCCTCTCTCCTTCCATGTCTCATGAATAAATAAATAAATAAATAAAATCTTCAAAAAGAGAAACAAAACAAAACAAAACAAAAACCCAGCCTATTCAAGATTTTACCACTGCTTAGTGGTCTCCATCCAGCTGGACTGTGAGCTCCTCCCTGAAAGGGAATTGGAAAAAGAATTTCTATTTTTCCCACAGCATCTACTAGAGTACCCTGCTCATCATTAAGGAATTAATTAGACAAGATATGCAAAGGGCTTAGCACAGTGCCTGGAATAGGGTAAGTGCTGAAGAGATGTGTGGTGTTATTAAAATACCCTCACATAGTTCCTGATGGCTACCCTGGTGCCTGAGTCACCACTTCCATTCAACACATCTCAAGCTGCATATGGCACCCTTGGGACATGCGTTGAGCCTCAGGCTTGGAGCTTTCATGAGCCATTAGGTTGGGAGGACTCAGTGAGTGGCCATTGGCCTTACCCTCACCTTCTGCTTCCCACGTACTGCTAGAGCTCTCAGGACCAGCTACATCATTTGCAGAGCCTAGTGAAAAATAGAAATGTGAAGCCTCTGGTTTAAAAATCAAGAATTTTAAGACAGGAACAGCAGAGCCCCACTATATAGGCACAACTATGAAGCCAACCCTGCTATGCATCCTTGGTCCCTTGTGCTGCTCCCCCAAGTCCCTGGAACAAGAAACAGGGGAAATCCACATGTCACAAATCCATATCGAATGGTTCTGGAGTAATGTACTAAAAGCCAGTTCTTCAAAAATGACTTTATTGGGGGCACCTGGGTGGCTTAGTGGTTGAGCATCTGCCTTTGGCTCAGGGTGTGATCCCGGGGTCCCAGGATCGAGTCCCACATCAGGCTCCCTTCAAGGAGTCTGCTTGCTTCTCCCTCTGCCTATGTCTCTGCCTCTCTCTGTGTGTCTCTTGTGAGTAAATAAATAAAATCTTTTTTGAAAATGACTTTATTGAACGTCAAATTACCGAATGTCTAAGTGTCCAAATGACCAATTTGTCATATTTAGGATAGCTTTTATTTTGTCCTGCCTTGCCCCCTGCCCAGGCCCTGCCCAGCCCCTGACTATACCTGTGTCCATGGTCTCAGCTTCCCACTCCCCTAGGTCTCAGGAAATTGGACTGTAATGAAAGGCTGCATCTATTTCAGGTCCCTTTTGTCTCCATATTCTGATTTCTTTTGAATCACTCATGATTTCTTTTGAGGCTCAAGTGAATAGCCACCTCACCACCCCACATCCCACTCATAGAACATTCAAGAAGTAAAAGCTCATAGTAAAGGATACTTCGGTGCTTAGTGTGAATAAGTTTTCAAATCAAGAGAATCTCTTGCCTTCATTAAACATTGAGGACTTTTCCGTAGCACTTCCATGTACCCTATCCATTGTGACTATCTACCAACTTATTTTGTGCTTTCTATTTGTCTTTCATTCTTTCTTTCTTTCTTTCTTTCTTTCTTTCTTTCTTTCTTTCTTTCTTTCTTTTTCTTTCTTTCTTCTTTCCTTTTCGCCTTCTTTGGCATTGATTTTTTTTTTATCTCTTTATCTCTCCCCTCTACTGGTTTGGAAGATAACCACTCTTTAAAAAAAAAAGATTTTATTTATTTAGAGAGAGGGGGCTAAGAGGCATAGGGAGAGAGAATCTCCAGCACACTCCAGGCTGAGTGCAGAGCCCAACATGGGGCTTGATTTCATGATCCTGAAATGATAACCTGAGCCAAGATCAAGAGTTAAATATTAACCAACTGAGCCACCCAGGCATCCCTGGAAGATAAACATTGTTTATATGTATTTAGTCATTATCTGAAAATTAGAGCATGCATCTTTAATTTGCTATAGTTTTCTGATTATACTTTTATGCTGTTCATGGATAAGATGGGTAACTTAGAACCTTCTAACTCCATTTCTTTAAACACAGAATCATTTTATAATCTGTCTCTGATATGTTCAATATCTGAAGTCCCTGTGGGTCTGTTTGTTGTTTGTTTTTTCTCTAGCAGGTTCCTGAATGCAGTACCTTATTTCTGTATGTATCTGATTATCTTCCTATGCCAGTCATTGTACTTGAAAAGTTACTTGGAGGAATAATTTGAGGCCCAGGGTAAAGTTATCTTTGGAGGGAGAATTCGTGTTTGCTTTGGCCAGGATCCTGGGGCACTGCTCATCTGCAAACATTCAATCATGAGACTTGAGGTTTCCTGACAATAATGAACTTAGGCTGCAAGTCTACATGGTTCATGGGTGGTTCACCCTTATCAAGCAAGTATAATTATTTGGAGCCCTACGTTTCTTTGGGGGAGAGTTTCTTACCAGATTTCTCATCTTCTATTGGCTCTGGCCTTCGATTTCTGTTCCCCTTGAAGGCTTGTTCCACAGGGCTTTTAACCTGAAAGTTGCAATTTGCTAGCACTGGAAAATACCCTCAGGGCAAAAGGAGATTCCTCCATTCCTATTCATATTTCTAGGTCCCCATTATCACTACAGTTGTGTCCTGTAATATTCACTACCTTGTTAATTATTTAAAGAAGATTTTCAGCAAAATCTTTGTCCAGAGATTTTTGGTGGTTTCAACACTTAATAAGAAACCAAAGTATGCAGGGATGCCTGGGTGGCTCAGTGGTTGAGTGTCAGCCTTTGGCTTAGGTCGTGATCCCAGGATCCTGGGATCGAGTCCTATATCAGGGTCCCCGCAGGGAGCCTGCCTCTCCCTCTGCCTAAGTCTCTGCTTCTCTCTCTCTCTCTCTCTCTCTCTCTCTCTCTCTCTCTTTCTCTCTCTCTCATAAATAAATAAAGTCTTAAAAAAAAAAAAAAGAAAGGAAACCTGCAATTCTGTCATCATGCTTTGAAGTAGACAGGTGGACTGGGACGCTAAAGTTTCCTTTTCATTCATTGTTAATGAGGAAACTTCTTGAATTTACTTGCCCAGAGCCACACAGCGTACTAATGACAGAGCTTACAGGAAGACCTAGGCTTCCACCACATATCCCTTGCACTCTGCTGTGTCACTGTCACATTACCAAACAATGGAGGAGTGTTATTCCCCAATGTACTACCCCCTCCTCTTGACAAATGCTGGGAGGATGGCCCTTGGTAGCTTCTGCTTTACCTCCTATGTTCCTTCAATGGCTTCCAATGGCAGCATTCCACAAGGGCGAGTTGTGCCTTCTTCATGTAGTCTTTGGCCACCCTGCTTTGGATAGGAAGCCCTAGGGAAAGGGTTGGCCACTTTTCCAAAGCCATGATGTCAAGGATCCTGGCCCTTTCCTTTCCTTTCTATCTAAATACCCTGGTCACACCCTGGATGTTGCCTTAGAAATAGGGAGATGGGTGCCACAGTGGGGCCTGGCCATTGGCAAGTGGAAGGCACATGGGTGCCTTCTTGGCTACTGTGGTGGCCTGACTACTATCTACCATCACCTCTCACTCTGTAGTATCAGTCCCTCAGGTGCACCTCTGAGGAATCTACATACCAGAGTTCTGAAGTGTATTTACACACGCGTGTTAATTTCTCCATCTGTGCTGTAATCTGTGACTAGCAGCAGTTGATCTTGGAATGTGTTTAAGCAGGTTAGTAGAACAAAAACATCAAGAAAGCCTGCCATACTGGCATTGCCCATCTAAGCTGGATGATTGAAGTTGTGCCTTTTGGAGGAGGGGCTAACAGAGGAGACTCAAATGAGATGGAAGAAACAGGTGGTGGCCCATGACATGAAAGCTCTCAGTGATCACAGCCTTTGGAAGGGAAGCCCAGCATCCAGACCACCTCAGCCCCAGACCTGCCCAGATTTTTCCTACTTTCCTCTCCTCCCTGGTGAAATTGACTTCCATTTTCAAGCTCAGGTGCTATTAGATCTTTTTCCCACAAACCCTCAGCGGATGCTACAGGTAAAATCAGGCACAGGTGTCTGGAAAGAAGCCAACAAGGGCAAGCAATGGGAAGAGTGCCCACAATATATAACACTTTCCAATATATTATGGGCAAAAACTGCCAGGTTGCCAGGATTATGTTATATTTTTATTTTCAACAGTTATATTTTCTGACATTTTGAGCACAGTATTGCTATTGATATTTGAGGAGAACTGTGGATAATTTAGCACACTGTTATGGATTTCTTTTTCATTTAAATATGAACTTTCACTAAAATTGCCATCCGCCTAAGTGTGATGTGATTGCACTGAACGCCTGATGTTTTCCCAGGATAATGAGAAGGAAGATAATTGGAAAGTTGAGAAAGGAAGATAATTGGAAACTGGGATTTATGAAACAGAAGTTGGATCTATGCTGTTAAGTGAGGGCCATGTGTCTTGCCAGCAGCCATGCATAGTCACACACCTTCAGCTCTAGAGGCTCTGTTGTAATGAGCCATGCATGTCTCTTTTCCTCTAGGAAGCTAACATCTCATGTTTCTAGATGACTGCCTCCATGGGCTGATTTCACTCCATCCCGTCTACATTTTACGTGGGCCAGAGCTGGGCTAGGCAGACAGGCTGGGGTTGGGGGTGGGTGGGTGAAGGGTGATTCTCAGGTGCACCGGTGACACTGGTCTGTGCCTCTAGCAGGCAGGTACTTTTCAAAACTGGTCACTTCCATTTGACCCCACTTCCCCAGCTTTTGTTTCTGCCACCGCCAGTCCACTAAGCTGAGCCTTCTCATCTGTGATCTAAGCTTCCCTCTGTAACTTCAGCTCCTCCTGTTAACAAGGGCCACCCTGGCTGACTTGCTCAATCGTGGGCCAGAAGAGAGCCTTGAGTGATGGTGGGCAGATAGAGCTGTACAGGAGTGGAGACAGAGGAAGGCAAGCAGGAAACTGTCATTTCCTGAGGGCTTACCGTGTGCTGGACCCCGTTATGGGTGCTTTATATGCCTTCATAGTATTCAATTGCTGTCTACAAAAGGAAGGGTCAAAATGGCTCAGTCCTAAAGGATGGGAGGCCCACTTGTTTTCCCTACAATAGATGAGGTGATGATAACTATGTAGGGAAGGGATTACTCTGTGAGGAGTAAAGAGCCTTGTAGTAAAACAAGCATGTGACTTTATTTATTTTTTAGATTCTTATTTATTTATTCATAAGAGACACACAAAGAGAGGCAGAGACATAGGCAGAGGGAGAAGCAGGCTCCCCATGGGACTCAATCCTAGGACCCCAGGATCATGATCCCAGCTGGAGGCAGACACTCAACCCCTGAGCCACCCAGATACCCAAGCATAGGTCTTTAAATGAGCCACTTCCTTCACTGGGCTTCAGTTTACCCCTCTGTGAAATGGTCACAGAGTCTTTGCTTAGCTTTACCACATATAATTTTGTGGGGACACAGTGATAGAGATTAGAGGATTTAGAAAGGTATATAGGATTATATAAAATCATGTGAGGCATACAGAGCCAGAATCCAGGTTGGGTGGGGGATTCCAAATCTCAGCCCAGCAACCTGCCATCTGGGTGACTTGGGCAAATTGCTTAGCCTCTGTGTGGCTTAGTTTCCACATCTGTAACTGAGGATATGCATAGTACCTGTTCATTTGGGTTTTGTAAGAGAAAATGAGATACTATATAAAAAACATTGAGAATAGTTCTGGCACGCACTAAGAGCGATGTAAGTACATTT